>NW_027266297.1:63842745-65042745 GCF_022045235.1 Haliotis cracherodii
ATCTCTCTATCATTTATCTGCCCGCTTCTCTTTATCTCTCTACCACATGCCTGTCCCCTTCTACTCACATCTCTACTACATACCTGTCACCTTCTCCTCATCTCTCTACCACTTACCTTACCTGCTCCGCATCACTCTACCACATGCCTGTCTCCTTCTTCTCACCTCTCTACATCATACCTGCCATTTTCTCCTCATCTCTCTACCACACACCTGCCCCCTTCTCTTTATCTCTCTACCAATTACAAACCCCTTCTCCTCATCTCTCTACCACATACCTGTCCCCTTCTCCTCACCTCTCTACCACATACCTGTCACCTTCTCCTCATCTCTCTACCACTTACCTGTCCCTTTCTACTCATCTCTCTACCACTTACCTGTCCCCTTCTACTCATCTCTCTACCACTTACCTGTCCCCTTCTCTTTATCTCGACTACCACATACCTGTCACCTTCTCCTCATCTCTCTACCACTTACCTGTCCCCTTCTACTCATCTCTCTACTACATACCTGTCCCCTTCTCCTCATCTCTCTACCACTTACCTGTCCCCTTCTCTTTATCTCCACTACCACATACCTGTCACCTTCTCCTCATCTCTCTAAAACTTACCTGTCCCCTTCTCCTCATCTCTCTAACACTTACCTGTCCCCTTCTCCTCATCTCTCTAACACTTACCTGTCCCCTTCTCCTCATCTCTCTAACACTTACCTGTCCCCTTCTACTCATCTCTCTACCACATACCTGTCCCCTTCTCCTGATCTCTCTACCACTTACCTGTCCCCTTCTCTTTATCTCCACTACCACATACCTGTCACCTTCTCCTCATCTCTCTAACACTTACCTGTCCCCTTCTCCTCATCTCTCTAACACTTACCTGTCCCCTTCTCCTCATCTCTCTAACACTTACCTGTCCCCTTCTCCTCATCTCTCTAACACATACCTGTCCCCTTCTCCTCATCTCTCTACCACATACCTGTCACCTTCTCCTCATCTCTCTACCACTTACCTGTCCCCTTCTCTTTATCTCGACTACCACATACCTGTCCCCTTCTCCTCATCTCTCTAACACTTACCTGTCCCTTTCTCTTTATCTCCTCACCACAAACCTGTCCCCCGGTCCTCATCTCTCTAACACATACCTGTCCCCTTCTCTTTATCTCCACTACCACATACCTGTCACCTTCTCCTCATCTCTCTAACACTTACCTGTCCCCTTCTCTTTATCTCTCTAACACTTACCTGTCCCCTTCTCCTCATCTCTCTAACACTTACCTGTCCCCTTCTCTTTATCTCTTCACCACATACCTGCCCCCCGGTCCTCATCTCTCTACCACATACCTTTCCCCCTCTACTCACTTCTCTACTACATACCTGTCCCCTTCTCCTCACCTCTCTATCACATACCTGTCACTTGTCCTCACTTCTCTACAACATGCCTGTCCCCTTCTCTTTATCTCTCTACCATTAATACCTGTCACCTTCTCCCCACCTCTCTACCACTTACCTGTCCCCTTCTCTTCATCTCTCAACCACATACCTGTCCCCTTCTAATCACATCTCTATTACATGCCTGTCTCCTTCTCCTCACCTCTCTACATCATACCTGCCATCTTCTACTCATCTCTCTACCACATACCTGTCCCCTACTCCTCATCTCTTTACCACATACCTGTCCCCTTCTACTCATCTCTCTACAACTCACCTGTCCCCTTCTCTTTATCTCTCTTCCACCTATCTGTCCCCTTCTGCTCACCTCTCTACCACATACCTGTCACCTTCTCCTCATCTCTCTACCACTTACCTGTCCCCTTCTCTTTATCTCTCTTCCACCTATCTGTCCCCTTCTCCTCACCTCTCTTCCACCTATCTGTCCCCTTCTCCTCACCTCTCTACCACATACCTGTCACCTTCTCCTCATCTCTCTAACACTTACCTGTCCCCTTCTCTTTATCTCTCTAACACTTACCTGTCCCCTTCTACTCATCTCTCTACCACTTACCTGTCCCCTTCTCTTTATCTCCACTACCACATACCTGTCACCTTCTCCTCATCTCTCTAACACTTACATGTCCCCTTCTCTTTATATCCTCACCACAAACCTGTCCCCCGGTCCTCATCTCTCTACCACATACCTTTCCGCTTCTACTCATTTCTCTACTACATACCTGTCCCCTTCTCCTCACCTCTCTATATCACATACCTGTCACTTGTCCTCACTTCTCTACTACATGCCTCTCCCCTTCTCTTTATCTCTCTACCACATACCTGTCACTTGTCCTCACTTCTCTACTACGTTCCTGTCCCCTTCTCTTCATCTCTCTACCACATACCGGTCACCTTCTCCTCATCTGTCTACCACTAACTTATCACATTCTCTTTATCTCTCTACCACATGCCTGTCCCCTTTTCCTCATCTCTCTACCAATTACCTGTCACATTCTATCCACCTCTCTACCAATTACCTGTCCCTTTCTCTTCATCTCTCAACCACATACCTATCCACTTCTCCTCACCTCTCTACCACATGCCTGTCTCCTTCTCCTCACCTCTCTACCACTTACCTGTCCCCTTCTCTTTATCTCTCAACCACATACCTGTCCCCTTCTCCTCACCTCTCTACCAATTACCTGTCACATTCTATCCACCTCTCTACCAATTACCTGTCCCCTTCTCTTCATCTCTCAACCACATACCTATCCCCTTCTCCTCACCTCTCTACCACATGCCTGTCTCCTTCTCCTCATCTCTCTACCACATGCCTGTCACCTTCTCCTCATTTCTCTTCCACATACCTGTCACCTTCTCCTCCACTCTTTTCTACTTACCTGTACCCTTCTACTCACCTCTCTACCACTTACCTGTCCCCTTCTCTTTATCTCTCTGCCACATACCTGCCCCCTTCTAATCACATCTCTATTACATACCTGTCATCTTCTCCTCACCTCTCTACCACTTTCCTTTCCCCTTCTCTTTATGTCTCTACCACATACCTGTCTCCTTCTCCTCACCTCTCTACCACTTACCTGTCCCCTTCTACTCACCTCTCTAATACACACCTGTCACCTTCTCCTCATCTCTCTACCACTTACTTGTCCCCTTCTCTTAATCTCTCTACCACATACCTGTCCCCTGGTCCTCACCTCTCTACTACACACCTGTCACCTTCACCTCATCTTTCTACCACATGCCTGTCACCTTCTCCTATCTCTCAACCACATACCTGTCTCCTTCTCCTCATCTCTCTACCACATACCTGTCACCTTCTCCTTTCTCTCAACCACATACCTGTCACCCTCTCCTCACCTCTCTATCACATACCTGTCCCCATCTCTTCATCTCTCTACCACATGCCTGCCCCATTCTCTCCATCTCTCTATCACATACCTGTCACCCTCTCCTCACCTCTCTACCACATACCTGTCCCCTGTTCCTCATCTCTCTACCACTTACCTGTCCCCTTCTCTTTATCTCTCTACCACATACCTGTCCCCATCTACTCACCTCTCTACTACACACCTGTCACCTTCTCTTTATCTTTCTACCACATGCCTGCCCCTTCTCTCCATCTCTCCACCACATACCTGTCACCTTCTCCTCATCTCTCTACCATATACCTGTCACCCTCTCCTCATTTCTCTACCACATGCCTGCCACCTTTTCCCCATCTCTCCACCACACACCTGTCACCTTCTCTTTATCTCTCTACCACATGCCTGCCCCTTCTCTCCATCTCTCCACCACATACCTGTCACCTTCTCCTCATCTCTCTACCATATACCTGTCACCCTCTCCTCATTTCTCTACCACATGCCTGCCACCTTTTCCCCATCTCTCTACCATATACCTCCCACCCTCTCCTCCTCTCACTACCATATAACTGTCCCCTTCTACTCACCTCTCTACCACATACTTGTCCCTTTATCTTTATCTCTCTACCAGAAACCTGTCGAATTCTCCTCATCTCCCTACCACATACCTGTCTCCTTTTACTCACCTCTCTACCACATACCTGTCACCTTTTCTTCATCCCTCTACCGCATTCCTGTCTCCTTTCACTCACCTCTCTACCACATACCTGTCACCCTCTCCTCACCTCTTTATCACATACATGTCCCCATCTACACACCTCTCTACTACACACCTGCAACCTTCTCTTTATCTCTCTACCACATGCCTGCCCCCTTCTCTCCATCTCTCTACCACATACCAAATACTGTCTCCTTCTCCCCCCTCTCTTCCACATACCTGTCCCCTTCTCTTTATCTCTCTACCACATGCCTGCCCCCTTCTCTCCATCTCTCTACCACATACCTGTCCCCTTCTCTTTATCTCTCTACCACATGCCTGCCCCCTTCTCTCCATCTCTCTACCACATACCTGTCTCCTTCTCCCCCCTCTCTTCCACATACCTGTCCCCTTCTTCTCATCTCTCTACCACATACCTGTCACCTTCTCCTCATCTCTCCACCACATATCTGTCACCTTCTCCTCATCTCTCTACCATATACCTGCCTCCTTTTCCTCCCCTCTCTACCACACACCTTTCACCTTCTCATCTCTCTCGGATGTCCATCCTGTTTTTTTTCCTTTTATAGTTAATGATATTGATATTCACAATATTCGTATGTTTGCATCAACGGTATTGACTTTGTTGTTCAATTTCACACCAGGGTCTTTCTTCAACCTAAAAACACGTGACTCGTTACGCCCAGGCTGTGTTCATATTGCTAACAGCTTTATACCGACATACGCTGAAAGCTTTTGGTGTACCTATATTTGTTCATAATTACAAACGGTGTGTTATCAAGAGTTTTCAATAACTTTCTCAAAGGGTCCCCGTGACCTCGAGCCCGTGTACCAACTTAAAACATTTGAATACAGAATTTATTGCTTTAAAAAAATAAATTTTAAACAAATCCAAAATTCTGCCTATCAGCTGTTGTGCTATTCACACAGGTTATTGTGAAATTAAATTATTTTCATTGCCTAGAAGAGATAAACTGATAAGACCATATGAGGTGTCACTTTCTTCATACTCTAATATGCATAACACGTCATTAAGCTAGCCTTGCTTTGGCATGTTCTCCATACCATTGTAATCGGTATTGGTTTTCAGCTTTTACAGCTGCACCATACCGAAGCCTTTAAGGGACATTTGTTTTTATATCTTTTCACCTTGAAATTTGAAGGTAGTAAGGTTAAAATTTCAAGATAATAAGTTGAAATGTTAAGAATATAACTTGAAATTTCAACGTTTGTATCTTAAAATTTTAACTTATTATCTTGAATTTTCAAGATACTAAGTTGAAATGTCAAGATGCTATGTTGAAAGTTGAAGATGTTAAGTTGAAATTTATCCGAAGTTGAAATTTCAAGATGCTATGTTGAAATTTCAAGATGCTAAATTGAAATTTCAAGATGCTAAGTTGAAATTTCATGATACTAAGTTGAAATTTCATGATACCAAGTTGAAATTTCAAGATAATGGACATGAAATTTCAAGATAATAAGTTGAAATTTTAAGATTTAAACTTGAATTTTCAACGTATTTATCTTGAAAATTCAACATAGCATCTTGAAATTTCAACTTACTGATGCTATGTTGACATTTCAAGATAAAAAAAAACAAAAAAACAAGTGGTCCTGAAGGGCTTCCGTACACTTCATGTTCTTGAGTATATTTACTTTTGACAGATGGTGACGTAGGACGTAATTTCAAGCGAACTACAATTTGTTGTTGATGTTTATAACTTATACATGGATTATCAACTGACGAAGTTTAAAGGAAGATAGAGCTTTTGTAGTTATAGAAAGAGCGCATTTTGACAGTGTACACAATCAGCGCACTACAGGAGCAACGACAACCAATGAAAGTTGGCTACCGATGCCACGACATTCTGAGGTCAGGTGAGAGAAATGGGGTTTAACATCGCGTTCAAGATGATTGCACCTAGAGACGTGTATGCACGTTTGTGGTGTGTGTGTGTGTGTGTGTGTGTGTGTGTGTGTGTGTGTGTGTGTGTGTGTGTGTGTGTGTGTGTGTGTGTGTGTGTGTGTGTGTGTGTTTGTGTGTGTTTGGTTGTTGATTTGTGTGTGTTTGTGCTAGTGTGTGTGTTTGTGCTTGTGCTATAAAATAAGCATAATTATTTCTCAGCAGTTTTAAATATTCTGCCGCCGTTATAAAGAGGTAATGCTTCTTAAGCAACACGTCCAGCCTTATACTTTGACCAATTCCAGATCACAGATGGGTCCGGGGGGAATATTCAGACGTCTCCTTCTGGCATCACTGACGTCATCAGTTTGTGTGTTCCTAATATACGGACTGTCGGTCTGGGATATCCTCCCACCACCGAGGCTGGTCACCGTAATGAGTCCGGGAAGGGTCAACTGCAGCAAGTTGTTCAAAGGTGACAAAGAAGAAATAGCAAGAGCGAAACTGGTTACAAGAAGTAATGAAACCGAGCAACAATATTCACTTCTCGGTACAAGCTGCAATGACTTCCTATCCAAGAGGCTCTATATACAAGAGGTTTCGAAAACCGAGGCTGAATTCCCCATAGCATTTACTGTTCTCATGTACAAAGACTTCGAGCAGTTCGAACGCTTACTTCGAGCGATCTACCGTCCTCACAACGTGTACTGCATCCACGTCGATGCCAAGTCCTCTTCGGGGGTTCGTGACTCAGTGACCTCACTGGCCACGTGTCTGCCCAACGTCTTCCTGTCGTCCCGGTCGGTGGCTGTGAGGTGGGGAAAGTTCACTGTCCTGGAACCAGAGCTGGTGTGCATGCAGGATCTGCTGAAACACAAGTGGCGTTATCTTATCAACCTCACGGGGCAGGAGTTCCCTCTCAAGACCAACATGGAGCTAGTCCAGATTCTCAAGGCGTACGATGGCGCCAATGACATTGAAGGGACCGTTAAAAGGTAAGACAATATTGACACTTTACAGTTTTGGGAACCTTAGTGGTCCAGTTGTCCAAGGCGCCGCGATTCGCTCTGCGGAATTGCGTCCCTTGGGCACGCCAGAAACCTATGATTGTAGGTTCGAATCCCGGTTCGCCCCGATTATGTTTCTAGGTTTGTCAGCACCATACCCGTGCTCGTGGGTTTCACCAAAGTGGTAAACGTCTAAGACCTGCATCACTTCGGGCTTTCCTCCGAATCTAAGCTGTGATATAACTGGAATACTGTTAAAAGCGGCGTTGAACACAACTCACTCACTCACTCACTCTTATGTGAGTGATTTATGGAGATATTTCATATAATTATGGAAATAGTTTTGCCGCGTTTATTTATATGCAGGTGACGCTGTGAGTAGGGCTTAACGCCGCCTTTAGCAATGCCAAAGCCATATCACGGTTGGGTAACCATTCGATTCACACATTGTACACATGCTGGGAATCGAATCTGGGCCCTTATCATGGTAATGGAGGAATACATGTATCAGTGTTGTATAGTATAATGGTTTACATCACAAAGTTATAACGTATTGCATACCTTAAGTCCAGTTTAATGTACATGTGTTACATATCATAACACGACACAGCCGCCTCCGTGGTCTTGTGGTAGAGCGTCCGCCCGGAGAGCGGAAGGTCCCGGGTTCGATCCCCGGACGCGTCATACCAAAAGACGTTAACAGATGGTACTTGTTGTTACCCTGTCTGGCGCTCGGCATTAAGGGGCTGAAACAAGGACTGGTCGGCTCGGAGTCAGTATACTGTGTCTGAGTGGGGTATTCATGTTAAACTGCGGCATGGTATCTCAGTGAGCTAGAACTATATATCGGCATCAGTCCGGACTAGTACAAGCAGCCACACACACACACACACACGTGCATGCACGTCGCTATATAATCTTGGACGCGACGTTAAACCCAATTTCACCTCACCTCATCTCACCATAACACGCCACCATATAGAGACTGTTATACGTGCATGTGTGTCATATTGATTTTACGAAACGAGTGTCAGAATTCTTGTATTTCCCGAACCAGAACGTGGGTAATACATAATTTTTATGTTTCGTAAAATCAGTATGACACACACGTGAGTGTAATATATATTTCCTTATTACACGTTATGTCTTAATCCGTTAAGCTCTCCTTTAGAAAAATGCACAACAATTTGTCAAATGACGTCATTCCTGGTGCGCGAGAAATGATATTTCACTAGTGCACATACGATTTTTTTTACCTCGGTTATTTCTAACCCTGTTGGTAATGACATCGGTCATAACATGGTCCTAAAACTATATCTGTTTTATATGATTGACTTTTTAACCAATTGCAATATAAACGTAGTTTGCTTTAAGCATATATACATGTATAAACAGCAAATGGTCGGAACCAAAAAATATGTTCGTTATATACGTAGTTAACTGCATTTGGATTAATCAAACCAACAGCCGTATATGGAACTTGAAATTACGGAATTGAAATTCTAGATAAAACGTTACTGAAGGAGGGACTCGTTGCTATGTATTGGTAGATATCAGAGCTTAGCAACCATGACAAGAAGAAATGAAACACCGTGTCACTTCTAGCCTCAAATGTCTTGAATTAGATATTTACCGTCAGCGTTATACAGTCAGTGTCATGCAGTGTGCAGTCGTGTGTTCTTCTTAACCAGAGTGCCAGATCGAAAGTCCCGATGGGGCAACGCCGGACGTCCTCCTCACAACATCCGGGCAGTAAAGGGAGCCGTACACATCGTCGCTAACCGTCAGTATGTGGAGTACATCGTTCACGACCCCGTAGCTAATGACCTCCTCACGTGGTTGAAACGAACCAAAATTCCAGACGAGACGTTCTTTGCAACACTAAATCATAATCCACATCTGAAAATACCAGGAACCTACCAAGGTACGTTTCCCAAACGACATATACATCAGCTCGCCAAGACTTGAAGTTTTTTCTCTGAATGATGGCGCAACCGATATTATTTTTTCAGAACGAGCAATTTTTTATCTTCCATCATTATAGGATAACATTTTGTGACCTCTCCTCCTACCATGATAACATTTTGTGACCTCTCCTCCTACCCTGATAACATTTTGTGACCTCTTATCCTACCATGATAACATTTTGTGACCTCTCCTCCTACCCTGATAACATTTTGTGACCTCTCCTCCTACCCTGATAACATTTTGTGATCTCTCCTCCTACCCTGATAACATTTTGTGACCTCGCCTCCTACCTTCATAACATTGTTTGACCTCTCCCCCTACCCTGATAACATTTTGTGACCTCTCCTCCTACCCTGATAACATTTTGTGACCTCTTATCCTACCCTGATAATATTTTGTGACCTCTCCTCCTACCCTGATAACATTTTGTGACTTCTCCTCCTACCCTGATAATATTTTGTGACCTCTCCTCCTACCCTCATAACATTTTGTGACCTCGCCTCCTACCCTGATAATATTTTATGACCTCTCCTCCTACCATGATAATATTTTGTGACCTCTCCTCCTACCATGATAACATCTTGTGACCTCGCCTCCTACCCTGATAATATTTTGTGACCTCTCCTCCTACCCTGATAACATTTTGTGACCTCTTATCCTACCCTGATAACATTTTGTGACCTCTCCTCCTACCCTGATAACATTTTGTGACCTCTCCTCCTACCCTGATATTATTTTGTGACCTCTTATCCTACCATGATAACATTTTGTGACCTCTCCTTCTACCCTCATAACATTTTTTTACCTCTCCCCCTACCCTGATAACATTTTGTGACCTCTCCTCCTACCCTGATAACATTTTGTGACCTCTCCTCCTACCCTGATAATATTTTGTGACTTCTCCTCCTACCCTGATAACATTTTGTGACCTCTCCTCCTACCATGATAACATTATGTGACCTCTCCCCCTGCCCTGATAACATTTTGTGACCTTAACTCCTACCCTGATAACATTTTGTGACCTCGCCTCCTACCATGATAATATTTTATGACCTCTCCTCCTACCATGATAATATTTTGTGACCTCTCCTCCTACCATGATAACATTTTGTGACCTCGCCTCCTACCCTGATAATATTTTGTGACCTCTCCTCCTCCCTGATAACATTTTGTGACCTCTTATCCTACCCTGATAACATTTTGTGACCTCGCCTCCTACCCTGATAACATTTTGTGACCTCTCCTCCTACCCTGATATTATTTTGTGACCTCTTATCCTACCATGATAACAATTTGTGACCTCTCCTCCTACCCTGATAACATTTTTTGACCTCTCCCCCTACCCTGATAACATTTTGTGACCTCTCCTCCTACCCTGATAACATTTTGTGACCTCGCCTCCTACCATGATAACATTTTGTGACCTCTCCTCCTACCATGATAACATTTTGTGACCTCTCCTCCTACCATGATAACATTTTGTGACCTCTCCTCCTACCCTGATAACATTTTGTGACCTCTCCTCCTACCCTGATAATATTTTGTGACCTTTCCTCCTACCCTGATAATATTTTGTGACCTCTCCTCCTACCATGATAACATTTTGTGACCTCTCCTCCTACCATGATAACATTTTGTGACCTCTCCTCCTACCCTGATAACATTTTGTGACCTCTCCTCCTACCCTGATAACATTTTGTGACCTCTCCTCCTACCCTGATAACATTTTGTGACCTCTCCTCCTACCCTGATAACATTTTGTGACCTCGCCTCCTACCCTGATAACATTTTGTGACCTCTCCTCCTACCCTGATAACATTTTGTGACCTCTCCTCCTACCCTGATAACATTTTGTGACCTCTCCTCCTACCCTGATAACATTTTGTGACCTCTCCTCCTACCCTGATAATATTTTGTGACCTCTCCTCCTACCATGATAACATTTTGTGACCTCTCCTCCTACCCTGATAACATTTTGTGACCTCTCCTCCTACCCTGATAATATTTTGTGACCTCTCCTCCTACCCTGATAACATTTTGTGACCTCTCCTCCTACCCTGATAACATTTTGTGACCTCTCCTCCTACCCTGATAACATTATGTGACCTCTCCCCCTGCCCTGATAACATTTTGTGACCTTAACTCCTACCCTGATAACATTTTGTAACCTCAACTCCTTCTCCTGATATAGTGGTACTCGTTCCAGGCACCTCTCCTGATATAGTGGTACTTGTTCCAGGCACTTCTCCTGATATAGTGGTACTCGTTCCAGGGACTTCTCCTGATATAGTGGTACTTGTTCCAGGGACTTCTCCTGATATAGTGGTACTCGTTCCAGGGACTTCTCCTGGTATAGTGGTACTTGTTCCAGGGACCTCTCCTGATATAGTGGTACTTGTTCCAGGGACCTCCCCTCATATACTAGTACTCGGACTTAGGACTTCTTCCCCAATACTGGTTCTCATTCTAAAAACTTCACCCCCTACCCTGGTTCCCCTTCTTGGGACCTCTACTGTTACCATTCCACTCGTTCCAGGACCTACTGATCCCGGGTTGTCCCCGTCTGCCCGTTCCATTCACAATTCCACCACCGGCATCAGTCGCCTACCAAACATTATACATAGTGTGACGTTCTCTTTTCAGGTGAGCCTGAGACGGATCTTGTCAAGAAACCCTTCTTGGCCCGATACAAGGTGTGGGAAGGGGGGAAGATATTTGGTGGAGAATGTCAGGGCAAGTATGTCCGAAAAATTTGTATATTCGGGGTAGGAGATCTGGCCAAGTTCCCCGAGAGGAAGGAATTGTTTGCCAACAAGTTTCACCTGCACTACCAGCCGGCCGCCCTCCAGTGCATGGACGAGTGGTACTTTAGCAGGACTAAGCGTGAGCTTGACGGAGAGTCCACATTCGATGACTCTTATTACAAGACACTAGGGTTTGTAAAGCACAAGATTCCAAACACGTAGCACTGGATAGCACATCCACTGTCCATATATCCCTTTCACATTCCGACATGGTGCTGGATGAAGTAAGACAAGTTCTATGGATGGACAACTTTTTTAATCCAATTTTGCGACGTTTCGGTCAAGCACTTGCTTAATAGGTGTTAGGCTCTACACCGAAACGTCGCACTAATTGTAATAAAGAAGTTGTTCATCCATAGAACTTGTCTTACTTCATCACACCAACTTCTAAATGCCACTGAAAGAAGTTACGGTGCTGGTTGTGGTATCTGACAACGTATTAAATCTCAGACACGTTTTCCCACAATCACGTTAGGGTATAGAATTTGAATGTGGAGCCATGAGTGGAAGTCTAAACATATTAATACCAATGTGACAGAGTGAATGAATGGTATGTGTTATGTGTCGACGAGTTTTTAATGTGATATTTAGTCTTACGATAAGGCAATGTCGAACAGTGCTTTGAACAGTGCTTCACTTATATCCTTTTGTGTCAGCTTCATGTGCCAAGAACGTCTACCTTGACGAAGGTCATTGACCCTTGGTGAGTTTGAAGCGGATCGAGGCATAACTAAGGGACGCAACTCTGCACAACGTCCCAGCCACAAGACCCACGTTACGAATAAGGATAACGACAACCCAGAATCCTCTTAAATAAATATAATTAATGTGACAGTTTTAATAGAAAGGGTGCCTCGTAATATGTATGTGGGATGTAACACGTCTTGGATATCACTCACAAAGGGGCCTCAGAAAACCTCCAGACCGAAACTGTAGGTCAGCACGAATCGTGATATTTCAGGATTGGACGCCTTTTAAAAAGTGGAATAGCGTCAGTCATAGTGTTTTTCAGTTTGGGGCCCGTTTCAAACAGTGGGATAGTGTCATTCGTCGTTATGTTTAAAGGTTTGGACCTGTTTCAAACAGTAGGATAGGTCAATCATGGTATTGTTTTCAAGACTTGGTGTACTTTAAACATTGGTATAGCGTCAACCGTGGTATTTCAGGATTAGGCTGATTTCAAAGATTGGTTGGTTGTTGGTTGGTTTGTTGTTTTACGCGCCATTCAGCAATATTCCAGCTGTATGGCGTCTGTCTGTAAATAATCGAGTCTGGACCAGACACTCCAGTGATTGATATCATGCGCATCGATACACGCAATTGGGATCGATGGCATGCATCAACCAAGTTAGCGAACCTGACCACCCGATCCCTTTAGTCGCCTTTTATGACAAGCATAGTCGCCTTTTACGGTAAGCATGGGTTGCTGAAGACCTATTCCACCCCGGATCTTCACGGGTCTCAAACATTGGGATAAGGTCAATCGTGACAGAATGGTAGTGTCTGTCGTGGTATTTCAGGAATGGTCGTGGTTAAAAAAAAAGGATAGCGTCATGGAGGATAGTTATACTTAAAGTAAAGATAAACCATCTCTGAGATGACATTTAGCCTCAACAAAAGTATTGCTGAGTGAGCGTAATATTAATGTGAGGAAAGGAAGCACAGTGAATGTTAGAAACTGATCCTGTCAAACAACGATACTCCCCTCCAAACGAAACTCGAACCATAAAAAACATATCGTCTAAGGAGCCGCGATTCGCTGTGCAGAGTTGCGTCCCTTGGGCGCGCCAGAAACCTATGATTGTGGGTTCGAATCCCGGTTCGCCACGTTTATGTTTCTAGGTTTGTCAGCACCATACCCGTGCTCGTGGGTTTCACCGAAGTGGTAAACTTCTGAGACCTGCATCACTTCGGGCTTTCCTCCCACATTAAGCTGACACGCCGTGATGTAACTGGAATAGTTAATTCCAACTCACATACACCATGGATTTCTAAATTGTTCACATGTTATCAGGATACAGCAGACACAGTCTTCCATATGATGTACAGTAAACTACGGTTATAACGAACACGCTTATAACGAACTGACGGATATAACGAACTAACTTTTTAGTCCCGACTATTTGCTGTAGTTATGCTGTATATATGCTTATAACGAACTACGGTTATAACGAACTAAAAATAGTAGTCCCTTTGAGTTCGTTATAACCATAGTTTACTGTATATTTTAATGTGTATATTGATATTGCAGACACTGTCCTCTATATGCAGACCCTGTCCTCTATATGATGTTATTGTATGGTGTATGTTGTCACTGTATATGTCAACTAAAGCTCCATTATCGTGAGTGTTGGCAACGCTGTCTGTTTGTATGTGAATGTGGATATTGCAGACTCTGTTTATGCTGAATGTGTACGTTGATACTTCAGACACTGTCAACATATGTGTTTATGCCGAATGTGTACGTTGATACTTCAGACACTGTCAACATATGTGTTTTTGCCGAATGTGTACGTTGATACTTCAGACACTGTCAACATATGTGTTTTTGCCGAATGTGTACGTTGATACTTCAGACACTGTCAACATATGTGTTTTTGCCGTATGTGTACGTTGATACTTCAGACACTTTCAACAGATATGTTTATGCCGAATGTGTACGTTGATACTTCAGACACTGTCAACATATGTGTTTTTGCCGAATGTGTACGTTGATTCTTCAGACACTTTCAACAGATATGTTTATGCCGAATGTGTACGTTGATACTTCAGACACTGTCAACATATGTGTTTTTGCCGAATGTGTACGTTGATACTTCAGACACTGTCAACATATGGGTTTTTTCAAGGGTCTGTGACTCCTTGATTGGGTGGTCAGGCTCTGTTACTCCCAGATTGGGTGGTCAGGCTTTGTTACTCCTTGATTGGGTGGTCAGGGGTCTTTCGACTTCTTGATTTGGTGGTCAGGCTCTGTTACTCCTCGATGGGGTGGTCAGGGGCCTGTCACTCCTAGATTGGGTGGTCAGGCTCTGTGACTCCCAGATTTGGTGGTCATGCTCTGTTACTCCTTGATTGGGTGGTCAGGCTCTGTTACTCCTTGATTGGGTGGTCAGGCTCTGTTACTCCTTGATTGGGTGGTCAGGGGTCTGTGACTCCTTGATTGGGGGGTCAGGCTCTGTGACTCCTTGATTGGGTGGTCAGGCTCTTTGACTCCTAGATTGGTGGTAAGGGTTCTGTGACTCCTTGGTTGGGTGATCGGGCTCTGTGACTCCTAGATTGGGTGGTCAGGCTCTGTGACTCCTAGATTGGGTGGTCAGGCTCTGTGACTCCTTGATTGGGTGGTCAGGCTCTGTTACTCCTTGATTGGATGGTCAGGCTCTGTGACTCCTTGAAAAGGGTGGTCAGGGGTCTGTGACTCCTAGATTGGGTGGTCAGGCTCTGTGACTCCTTGATTTGGTGGTCAGGCTCTGTTACTCCTTGATTGGATGGTCAGGCTCTGTTACTTCTTGAAAAGGGTGGTCAGGGGTCTGTGACTCCCAGATTGGGTGGTCAGGCTCTGTGACTCCTTGATTGGGTGGTCAGGGGTCTGTGACTCCCAGATTGGGTGTTTAGGCTCTGTGACTCCTAGACTGGGTGGTCAGGCTCTGTGACTCCTACGTGTTTCAGTTTCAAAGTGAGGGACAGTGTCACGAGGAAGGTTTCGGTCGAGTACGTACGTGTGTGTCTTCCGTGTATCGTAATATGTTTACAGAATAAGTATTTATGTTCCAGAAGTATTTTGTTAACATATATATGTGAATACGGGATATCCTTGAACTATCTAAAATGTACATGACCCGGTATATATCTTTTGTGAACTGACTTTTGTCAGGAACATCAAGCTCAATTGGAAATTATTATTATTATTATTATTATTATTATTATTATTATTATTATTATTATTATTATTATTATTATCATTATTATTATCATTATTTTCTCATTTGAAGATATTGCTAGGTCTAAAAGGTCTCTAATCATTATTAATTACCTGAATAAATTTTCATGTTTGCTTAACATTCTTTCATGTTTTTTTGTGAATGGCTTGTATAACGTTGTGCGACACAACGACTCACTCACTCACTCACTCACTCAGCGGGTAACGCATCTCGCGGTATCTTGCGTCGTATGGTGTAATGTGGCGCCTACAGCATGACATTGCACCACAAACACATGTTGTTGACGTGTTTCCTTGAATGGTGTAAGTGAATTCACATGGAGAGATGCAAGCTGACCTGCCTGTTTCCTTGTAGAACAATACTACATATGACACACATACCGAAGGACGTAAGTCAGCGCTTTATAGTCATACTACGTTTAACGTAAGGCTATAGCTGGGCGTTTTCTAAATTTGGTTTGCGAATCGCCAACTCCAAAAAATGTAAGTGTGGAATAAAATGAAAAGCCGTGGTCTGTTTATTCCGCTTTTAGCAATATGCCAGCAATATCACGGCGGGGAACATCAGAAATGGGCTTAACACTTTGTACCCATATGGGGGATCGAACCCGGGTCTTCGGCTTGACGAGCAAACACTTTAACCACAAGGTCACCCCACCACATAGATATATAGGTATAAACTAATACTGCGTCAGACTCTGTGACTCCTTGATTGGTTGGTCAGGCTCTGACTCCTAGATTTGGTGGTCAAGCTCTGTGACTTCTTAGATCTGGTAGTCTGGCTCTGTGACTCCTTGGTTGGGTTGTCAGGCTCTGTGACTCCCAGATTGGGTGGTCAAGGGTCTGTGACTCCTAGATTGGGTGGTCAGGCTCTGTGACTCCTTGATTGGGTGGTCAGGGGTCTGTGACTCCTAGATTGGGTGGTCAGGCTCTGTGACTCCTAGATTTGGTGGTCAGGCTCTGTTACTCCTTGATTGGGTGGTCAGGCTCTGTTACTCCTTGATTGGGTGGTCAGGCTCTGTTACTCCTTGATTGGGTGGTCAGGGGTCTGTGACTCCTTGATTGGGTGGTCAGGCTCTTTGACTCCTAGATTGGGTGGTCAGGGGTCTGTGACTCCTTGATTGGGTGATCAGGCTCTGTGACTCCTAGATTTTGTGATCAGGCTTTGTGACTCCTAGATTTTGTGGTCAGGTTCTGTGACTCCTAGATTTGGTGTAAGGCTCTATGACTCCTAGATTTGGTGGTCAGGCTCTGTTACTCCTTGATTGGGTGGTCAGGCTCTGTTACTCCTTGGTTTGGTGGTCAGGCTCTGTGACTCACAGATTCGGTGGTCAGGCTTTGTGACTCCTAGATTTGGTGGTCAGGCTCTGTTCCTCCTAGATTGGGTGGTCAGGCTCTGTGACTCCCAGATTTGGTGATCAGGCTCTGTGACTCCTAGATTTGGTGGTCATGGGTCTGTGACTCCTAGATTGGTTGGTCAGGCTCTGTGACTCCCAGATTTGGTGGTCAGGGGGTCTGTGACTCCTAGACTGGGTGGTCAGGCTCTGTTACTCCTAGATTTGGTGATCAGGCTCTGTGACTCCTAGATTTGGTGGTCAGGCTATATGACTCCTAGATTTGGTGATCAGGCTCTGTGACTCCTATATTGGGTGTTCAGGCTCTGTGACTCCTTGATTGGGTGGTCAGGGGTCTGTGACTCCCAGATTTGGTGATCAGGCTATGTGACTCCTAGATTGGGTGGTCAAGGCTCTGTGACTCCTAGATTTGGTGGTCAGGCTATGTGACTCCTATATTGGGTGTTCAGGCTATGTGACTCCTAGATTGGGTGGTCAGGCTCTGCGACTCCTAGATTTGGTGATCAGGCTCTGTTACTCCTAGATTTGGCGATCAGGCTCTGTGACTCCTAGATTGGGTGGTCAGGCTCTGCGACTCCTAGATTGGGTGGTCAGGCTCTGTGACTCTAAATGTGACTTTTGCTGAAGACCCCGGATCTTCACGGGTCTGTGACAATATAGACGTCAGTAAAAAGGTTTAATGTTTCGAGAAATACCTTTCTTTGTGTAGTGCACTTCACCGATAGAAAAGGGCGGTGGGCTAGCTAAATAGGTTACCGCGTTTGCTCGTCACACCGAAGACCCGGGTTCCATTCCACACATGGGTACAACGTGTGAAGCCAATTTGTGGTGTTCCCCGCCGTGATATTGCTGGAATATTGCTAAAATCGGCGTGAAACCATACTCACTCACTCAGAGACAGAACATACAAAGTAGCCTTCAAGAACCCGGTTTATCAATAACCTCTAAGAACGAAACAAAACTCAAGCCCTGGGCAAAGATACCTTGATCAACGGAGAATTGCTTTAGGGGGGGTAACTCTTTACATCATCTTCTCTCCTGGGGACGATTTGTTGTCCCCGAAATCCTGAAGAGTTGATCCTCGAATGTACACCCATCTCATATTTATTTATTTTTAAAACGGATACCACTATTTCTTAGTCCAAAATGTTTAGAAATAATCGTTAGACAAATTGAAACGCAATGCCATCATCCCAAGCTTGACCAAATGTCAACCCTTCCGAATACTTGGCGAGCCAGATCGTACTTTCTATCAGCCTGTAGGGATGCTGTGCATTGAAGCGTTTGTAAAATGTCTCATTCTGAGACCCGTCATTCAAGTTCTCATCACCCGTCATCTATCACGTCTCTTGTTGCCACCATTGCTTGAACAACAGGCACCTGCATTTTCTCAATAAAATAGGATGATTTATTTCTTAAATTTTGGAATATGTGTCTGTGAACAATAGTCGATATCAGTTTGTTGTTTTTATTTTTGATGAAACTGACAGAATACTGGATAATGAAGGCTGACTTTTCTAATACTACAGCTTCTGAAATGGATTTGGTTTGTATGTTTGTTTGTTGCTGTTTAACGCCGCACTCAGCAATGTCCCAGCTATATGACGGCGGTCTGTAAATAATCTAGTCTGGACCAGACAATCCAGTGATGAACATCATGGGCATCGATCTACGCAACTGGGATACGATGACATGCATCAACCAAGGCAACGAGGCTGACCACCTAATCCCGTTAGTCGCCTCTTACGATAAGCATAGTCGCCTTTTACGGCAACCATGGTTTGCTGAAGACCTATTCTACCCCGGATCTTCTTGAATACAAAACTCACACTGATCAGGGAGCGCCTTGCATGACTATTTTTATGTCAGGTTTAGCCCATGTTTGGATCTACTTCTGGCTTCCATCACAGTCCGGTCGCTTTGCTATAGTGTGTAAGTGAGTTGGTTTTACACGGCTTTTAACTATATGCCAGCAATATCACGGCAATTTACACATTCCTTTACACTCCACTTTGCACATTCTTTAAAATCCCCTTACACTTCCCTTTACACTCCTCTTTGCACATCCTTTACACACACCCTTACACTCCTCTTTCCACATCCTTTACACATCCCCTTACACTCCTCTTTGCACATCCTTTACGCACCTCCTTACATTTCCCCTTAAACTCCTCTTTGCACATCCTTTACACATTCCCTTGCACTCTTGTTTGCACATCCTTTACACATCCCCTTGCACTTTTCTTTACACTCCTCTTTGCACATCTTTTACACATCCCCTTACACTTCCCTTTATATTCCCCTTTGCACATTCTTTACACATCCCCTTACACTTCTCTTTACACTCCTCTTTGCACATCCTTTACACATCCCCTTACATTCCTCTTTGCACATCCTTTACGCACCCCCTTACACTTCTCTTTACACTCCTCTTTGCACATCCTTTACACATCCCCTTACACTCCACTTTGCACCTCCTTTACGCACCTCCTTACATTTCCCCTTAAACTCCTCTTTGCACATCCTTTACGCACCTCCTTACATTTCCCCTTACACTCCTCTTTGCACATCCTTTACACATTCCCTTGCACGTCTCTTTACACTTCCCTTCCCTGGACTATCAGTTCATATATAACGAGGTATGAATAGGAGATAAACCTACAGTGTTTTTAAATTTGATGTAGTCCGAGTGTAGAATAGATACCTCTTTATTATAATTTTAAAGGGGTATCTAGAGTAAAAACATCGAGAGGTATCAAGATTAAAAACACCATAGTCGTAAGTAGTTCATAAAAAGTGTTCAAAACACATAGTTTTTCAAAATAAGTTGACAAATAACACTCCAAACTTAGTCCAAAGAGAGATGTTTTAATTTCTACCAAACTGTTGTACTTTGGTGTACACTGTGGACTGACGGTCATTTCTCGGAATTTTGTGAGAGAGGTGATTTCTTGGAAATCGAGCATCCCATCATTTCTATTGTAGGGGTGACTGGTAATAGAAAAAGGTTTTAAAATGCTCAACGAATATATTTCTACAGCAAACGTTATGAGTTAACATTCTATTATACATTAAACATGTGTAAGTGTAATTAGTTAGTTAGCAATTATCCCCAGTAAACAATAATAAAATAAAAATAAATGCCTCTCCACCCCGAACTTGGATGTTGCAGAACTTGACCTACATCACGGTTACTCACACCTCACAGCTGTCATTGGCTGACAATCCGTGTTTACATTCTCCGTAACGAGTTATAGAATGAAGCAAGATGACCACCCTGATCTATGATGTGGTTCAACATTAACAGGTAGATTATCTGGGATTGATCGAGCCTGCTGGTATATCCATATTATGACCAATGTGACTGAGTATGACTGAACAGCCGCTTTTTAGGCTGCAGACGAGCCGGATATTTTGAAACGAAGAATCAGCATGGGGTGACTTATTAAATCTAAGATTTCACGGATCAAAAGCCAAATAGTGACAGAACTTAAACATTTGTGTCACAGAAATAGTGGATCGTGAAATGAATTTCATCAAGTTTGATAAGTTGTCACTTCAGCTGGGACATTGTTTTCATGGACTTTCGAAGGGGAGTGTTTTCTGATGGACTTTCAGATCCATTAATTAATCCATTATTAATTTTGCGAGAGCCCTTGACGCGGCGTGTATTAGAGACCTGGCTGGTATTAGAGACCCAGCGTGTTTTAGTGGAAATATAGATATGTTTTACAGTTCATATGGGGGTGATCGATCGGCAGCAATTTTCTATTAATCGATATGTAGGCTATCTATGTATTCATACGCACGTTTTTTGTGAAAATTCTTAGTATATCTGAAAGAAGTTTGTGTAGCAAAAAGGAAACTTCTTTTGAACCAATCAGAATCAAGCATTCGTCAATGTCATGGTAGAATTATAGTTATGTCTGGTGTGGGGTATACATTAGCTATATAGAACAAGGTATTAATGATAGTTATACCTGGAGTAGGGTATACATTAGCTATATAGAACAAGGTATGAAGTATAGTTATGTCTGGAGTGGGGTATACATTAGCTATATAGAACAAGGTATGAATTATAGTTATGCCTGGTGTGGAGTATACATTAGCTATATAGAACAAGGTATGAATTATAGTTATGTCTGGAGTGGGGTATACATTAGCTATATAGAACAAGGTATGAATTATAGTTATGCCTGGAGTGGAGTATACATTAGCTTTATAGAACAAGGTATGAATTATAGCTATGCCTGACATGGGGTATATATTAGCTATATAGAACAAGGTATGAATTATAGTTATGTCTGGAGTGGGGTATACATTAGCTATATAGAACCAGGTATGAATTATAGCTTTGCCTGGTGTGGAGTATACATTAGCTATATAGAACAAGGTATGAATTATAGTTATGTCTGGAGTGGGGTATACATTGGCTATATAGAACAAGGTATGAATTATAGCTATTCCTGACATGGGGTATATATTAGCTATATAGAACCAGGTATGAATTATAGTTATGTCTGGAGTGGGGTATACATTAGCTATATAAAACCAGGTATGAATTACAATTATGTCTGGAGTGGAGTATACATTACCTGTATAGAACAAGGTATGAATTATAGTTATGCCTGGAGTGGAGTAGACATTAGTTATATAGAACAAGGCATGAATTATAGTTATGCCTGGAGTGGAGTATACATTAATTATATAGAACAAGGCATGAAATATAGTTATTCCTGGTGTGGGGTATACATCAGCTATATAGAACCAGGTATGAATTATAGGTATGTCTGGAGTGGAGTATACATTAGGTTACCTTTATTCCTCCATTAAGATGACACGGAATGGAAATAGTGGCCATTTGACCAAATTCACTCACACAGTAGTTCATTCGAGCATATCTGACAATGAATCAGTTTTTATTTAGTCACGCTCACGCTCACAATACTTATGTATCTGAATCATGGAAAGTCTTCCGGCCCCGCTGACCACGTCAACTATGCCCTGCTCTGAATGCCTCCGTTGATGTGTCATTGGTTTAGTTTTCATATTTTATTCGACGCTATCAATAAAAGAAATAATAATGTTGTTAATAAATGCATGTGCGTGGTTGCACGTGGTCCCGTGCACAGCGGACAGGTTACAAATCAAGTGACGTTCAGCAATGTAGGTCACGGAGAGTAGCTGGATGGGTGACTGCGTTGGGCTGTTTGACTACTGACAGTTTCGGGCTTCGGTCCTGCCATACGCTGAACTACATGTGGCACATGTGGTGTCTCCTTTGGCAAGTGACTTTGTTCGAATTATGACTTTGGTCAACCAGCAGTACCCAGTTGGATGAGATGATAATGTGACTGTTAACCCCAAAACGCCGATAATCAGCTTGGCTTCTATACCGCTCATGGAGCTGAGAATGAAATCGAGTGCAAATTGTTCCATCGATCGGGGTAAAAGTTCAGGTAATTTTTAGGTTGTGGATTTAGCGTTGTATAAATATGCACATTGTCGATAAACGTAAAACCATCAATGAGGTGCCTAATGTAATATTTAACAATGTAATGTAAGATTCAAACACATTAATGCATGTTTATGTATCTGGTGCAGAGCTTCAGCAGGATATGCTGTAAACATAGCGACCGTGTGAGTACCTCGTTGTCTAAAACTTTTGTGTGACAAAAACAGAACATTACAGGCGGGACTCGAGCACTCGGTAAATAATCAATTTACGTCGTCGTTGTTAAGAATATCAATGTTGGGTTTAACACCAACATGTGTCACCCATAATCGTGACAGACTATACATTGTGCAAATACGGATAATCGACAGCAACACGATCTCAATTAGCAATGCCTGGATAATGACAATGATTGAAAGTAATTAAACGTTTGGTACTACTATTAGATCCTATGTTTACAACATCGACTTATTAATTTATCGAGCACTATCCGTGCATGAAAGGTACTATATATATCGGGAATATCGGGTGAAGCCGCTGTGTCTGACACAGCTTTGCCTTGCCTGTTCGAGTCAGTGGAACTTAAGTCCGACACAATGGCGATAGATGTATGCGACCAGGTTTCCAATGGGAAGTCCCTTCGCTCTATTGTGAAGCGATTTGCAGAGAGAACATCTATGCAAGGTGTATCTTTCCTGAGTACCTCAAGGAGCTGGTATGCCAGGATAATCTGGAGTTGTCTCCTCATGACGTCCTTGGCAATGCTGTCTTATCACCTGACCTACCTGATGCAGATCTACTACAGTTGGCCTAAACAAACGTCCGTCAGCCTGGGGTTCAGTCCCTTGCCGTTTCCAACAATCACCATCTGCAATACCAACCCTGTGAGGCAGAGTAAACTAGGGCATGTTTCCAACGAACTGTATAGCTTCCTCCATAAGGCCAACCCTTCCACTCTCGTCAAAGAACAACAGAAGAGAAGGGTATGTATTATCATTGGCTTTTTAGGGATATAGTTAATTGAACGCCATCATCGGTTCAAACTATTTGGCTCAATGGCAGACTTTGGTTTGAGTCTTTACATCTGTGGAGTCTTCATGTTGCGAATATTTGTTTGTTGTTTAACACGCACTCAGCAATGTTCCAGCTGTATAACGGCGATGTGTAAATAATCGAGTCTTGACCTGACAATCCAGTGATTGATAACATGAGCATCGATCCACGCAGTTGAGATACGATTTCATGCATCAACCAAGTCAGCGAGCCTGACCACCTGATCCCGTTAGTCTGTCGTGAATGTGCGTAGCTGGACAATAGAGTAGCAATATAAAGGACATATAGAAAATTGATATTGTATGTGTTGGTCAAGTTCGTGTATCAATGTTTTAGTACTTTGTGTGAATTCTTTTAAGAATTGAACGTCAGCTTGGATGGGTTTAACGACGTTCAATTCTTTAAATTTCATACTTTGTAATTTACTGTTTCGCCGAATAATAATATCACAACGATAAAATCTTAGTTTGAAACTCTCTGGATTCACCAAAACAACCATTGCAACAATGTTAGGTTTTCGGTTCCTGATTTGCCGGTCCATGGTCACATCCTTTTCCTCAATCATACTCAGTACCAATATATTTTTATTTGCTGAACAAATTGACCAATAGAATACATGGGATCGATCTCATCTTGAATAAAGATAGCAGGAATAAACAGAAACATGACACGATGAGCTGAGGCAATGCCATCCGTCAGTTGTGGATTGATACATAACGTCACGGATGTTTGTGAACAGGAATGTCGAACGGAACGGAATTCCACTTTTGTACTTGATTTAGAGGCTCCATAAAAATCCATACAAAGAGATATATTTTGCTGGGTCCAGCAAATGTACCACCAAATCCCTGTCTCAACGGTTAACCGTAATCCTTAATACAATCAAAGAAGGAGTTTCCTTATATTCAAAGAAAGTATTTCAGACAAGTGGTATTAATACCATGTGGATTTTCAAAACTAAAAAGATTTGTTTGACATTCTACCATCTCAGAAAAGAACCAGGTTCAATTCTGTCAAAAAGCATTTGATTTTTCAACAATGTACACCACTTTACCCCAAAACAAAGTTAAGGAAGAACTTCAGTATATACTTCATAGGTTCAGGCCAATTTGTCCAAAATGAAAGCAAATGCCCAAAAGAAAAACAATATGTGAAATGTTTGACTTCCTCTTTGATAACATTTTGTAAAGTTTGTGGTAAGACATTCAGGCAAGAAGTAGGCATACCCATGTGCCCCCCTTCTTTCGTGTCTGTTTCTTTAATGAACTCCCACAAAGTGAATGTAAGTTTATTTGATTTTTATATCACTATTTATATTCTAGAAGGATGAATACAAAAGTTCATGTAGTACTTGCGATTTCATGTCTACACTAACAGCCATACAAGCAGCTGTATCGCGGATAGCAATATGAGAGATAACATGAGCGTGTGTATGCTCAAATAGCCCTTCAGTACAGCTTACATTTTAATGACAACAAATGGATAAATTTTGCATTTGTTGTTTGATGAGACTGATGTTATCATGGCTCTTCCCCGTGTTGACGGTCAAATGGTTTCCCATGAGTGACACCTGAGTAATGATTGGTCCACTGTCTTCTTCTTGTGTGAACTTCATTTAATAACGCTTTCACCTTCTTCTTGGTGAATTTCTGTTTTTTTGTGATTTCAAAGTCTCCTTGTTCGTGAATTTCATTTAATAATGGGGGCGGTCGGGTAGCCTAGTGGTTAAAGCGTTCGCTCGTCACGTCTAAGACTCGGGTTCGATTCCCGACATGGGTACAATGTGTGATGCCCATTTCTGGTGTCCCCCGCCGTGATATTGCTGGAATATTGCTAAAAGCGGCGTAAAACCATACCCACTCACTCATTCATTTAATACTGGTTTTACTTTCTTGTGTGTGTGAACATTATGTTATTACAGTCTTCTTGTGGGTCAACTCTATTTATTAATTCCTTCTCCTTGGCGAAAGTGATGTAATAATGGTGTAACACTCTTCGTTTTGGGTGAAACTGATGCCATAATGGTTTCGCTTTCTTTTTGTTGGTGATTTTCATGTTTTAATGGTTTTACTTCGTTCTTGGTTAATGTCTGTTTTAATGGTTTCAAAGTCTTCTTGTTGGTGAACTTCATGTAATAATGGTTTCATATTCTTCGTGATGGATAAACCGATGTGATACTGGTTTCACTTTCGTCTTTTAGTTGCCGGTCCATTTCGAATGCTGTCTTCGTGTTGGTGAAGTTCGTCTTATGATAGCTTCCCTTCTTCTTGTAGATGAACGTCATTTAATAATGGTTTCACTTTCAGCTCATGTTAAGGTTATAATGGTTTCACTGTCTTCTTGTTGGTGACTTCGTTTTCTTTGTACTCTTGTTTATAAAGCTAACGGAAAATGGTTTCACGTTTTCGTTTTGAAATGTACTAATGTTGTTACTGTCTTTTTTCTTTGGTCAAGCACATGTTATTATGTTTTCAATGTCTTTTCGTTCGTTAAGAACATGTTACAATGGTTTTACTCCCTTCATGTTGGTCAAACACATGTTATAATATTTTCGCTGTCTTCTCGTTGGTGAAGTACATTTTTATAATGTTTTCACCGTCTTCACGTTGGTAAAGTACGTGTTATAATGGTTTCAGAGTCTTCTCGTTGGTCAAGCACATGTTATAATGTTTTCGCTGTCTTCTCGTTGGTAAAGTGCGTGGTATAATGGTTTCACTGCATTCTCGTTGGAAAAGTATATGTTATAATTGTTTAACTGTCATCTCGTAGGTGAAGTACATGTTATAATAGTTTCGCTGTCTTCTCGAAGGTGAAGTACGTGTTATAATGGTTTCCCCGTCTTCTCGTTAGAAAAATACATGTTATAATGTTTTAACTGTCTTCTCGTGGTGAAGTACATGTTATAATGGTTTCACTGCCTTCTCGCTGGAAAAGTACATTGTTATAATGGTTTCAATGTCTTTTTATTAGTCAAGTACATGTAATAATGGTTTCACTGTCTTCTCGTTAGAAAAAATATATGTTATAATGGTTTTTACTGTCTTCTCGTACGTGAAGTACATGTTATAATAGTTTCGCTCTCTTCTCGTTGGTAAAACACATGTTATAATGCTTTCACTGTCTTCTCATTGGTGAAGTACATGTTATACTGGTTTCACTGCATTCTTGTTGGACAAGCACATGTTATAATGGTTTCACTGTCTTCTCGTTGGAAATGTATATGTTATAAAAGTGTCACTGTGTTCTCATTGGTCAAGCACAAGTTATTCGTTGGTGACGTACATTTTATAATGGTTTCGCTTTCTTCTCGAAGGTGAAGTTCATGGTATAATGGTTTCACTGTCTTCTCGTTGGTCAAGCACATGTTACAATGTTTTCACTGTCTTCTCGTGGGTCAAGCACATGTTATAATGTTTTCGCTGTTTTCACGTTCGTAAAGTACATGTTATAATCGTTTCACTGTCTTCTTGTTGGTAAAGTTTATGTTATAACGGTTTCACTGCCTTCTCGTTGGTCAAGCACATGTTATAATGTTTTCACTGTCTTCTCGTTGGTAAAGCACAAGTTATAATGTTTTCGCTGTCTTTTCGTTGGTGACGTACATTTTATAATAGTTTCGCTTTCTTCTCGAAGGTGAGGTTCATGGTATAATGGTTTCACTGTCTTCTCGTTGGCCAAGCACATGTTATAATGTTTTCGCTGTCTTTTCGTTGGTGACGTACATTTTATAATACTTTCGCTTTCTTCTCGAAGGTGAGGTTCATGGTATAATGGTTTCGCTGTCTTTTCGTTGGTAAAGCACATGTTATAATGTTTTCGCTGTCTTTTCGTTGGTAAAGCACATGTTATAATGTTTTCGCTGTCTTCTCGTTGGTAAAGGCGGCGTCAAACTGAACTAAGTTAACGGTTAAAGGGAACGATTTGTCTACAGGTGTAACCTACTTCTGTGGGTTTTTTTCAGATAAATGACAGCGAACCAGCGTTGAACGGATTGTTCAACGTAAACTTTACTACCAGTGACTATCAGATGAACATCACTACTGTTCAAGCGCAGGAGGGTGGACGGGAAATGGGTCTCAATGAAAGTTCAACAACTGCGACCATTCAGCTTCAATTCCAGGTCCTCTTCATGAAAGAGGTAAGGTGAGGTTACAGGAGTACAGGTGAACAGAGTAGGTGGAGTTGTCTGCGGTACAGTTGAAGAGAGCAGGTGAGGTTGACAGTGGTACAGGTCTGGTGAGATTATCTGCGATACAGGTGAAGAGAGTGGGTGAGGTTATATGTGGTACAGGTCTGGTGATGTCATCTGCGGTACAGTTGAAGAGAGCGGGTGAGGTTATATGTGGTACACCCGAAGAGACTAGATGAGGTTTTCTACGGTACAGGTAAGAAAGGAGCGGGTGAGGTTATATGTGGTACAGGTCTGGTGTTGCTATCTGCGGTACAGGTGAAGAGAGTAGATGAGGTCATCTGCGATACAGGTGAAGAGAGTGGGTGAGGTTATCTGTGATACAAGTGAAGAGAGCAGGTAAAGTTATTTGCTGTACAGGTGAAGAGAGTGGGTGAGGTTTTCTGCGGTACAGGTGAAGAGAGTAGGTGAGGTTATCTGCGATACAAGTGAAGAGAGCAGGTAAAGTTATTTGCGGTACAGGTGAAGAGAGTGGGTGAGGTTTTCTGCGGTACAGGTGAAGAGAGTAGGTGAGGTTATCTGCGATACAGGTGAAGAGAGCAGGTAAAGTTATTTGCGGTACAGGTGAAGAGAGTGGGTGAGGTTTTCTGCGGTACAGGTGAAGAGAGTAGGTGAGGTTATCTGCGGTACAAGTGAAGAGAGCAGGTAAAGTTATTTGCGGTACAGGTGAAGAGAGTGGGTGAGGTTTTCTGCGGTACAGGTGAAGAGAGTGGGTGAGGTTATCTGCGATACAAGTGAAGAGAGCAGGTAAAGTTATTTGCGGTACAGGTGAAGAGAGTGGGTGAGGTTTTCTGCGGTACAGGTGAAGAGAGCAGGTGAGGTTATCTGCGGTACAAGTGAAGAGAGCAGGTAAAGTTATTTGCAGTACAGGTGAAGAGAGTGGGTGAGATTTTCTGCGGTACAGGTGAAGAGAGTGGGTGAGGTTTTCTGCGGTACAGGTGAACAGAGTGGGTGAGGTTATATGTGGTACAGGTGAAGAGAGTGGGTGAGATTTTCTGCGGTACAGGTGAAGAGAGTGGGTGAGGTTTTCTGCGGTACAGGTGAACAGAGTGGGTGAGGTTATATGTGGTACAGGTCTGGTGTTGTTATCTGCGGTACAGGTGAAGAGCGTAGATGAGGTCATCTGCGATACAGGTGAAGAGAGTAGGTGAGGTTATCTGCGGTACATGTGAAGAGAGCAGGTAAAGTTATTTGCGATACAGGTGAACAGGGCAGGTGTGGCTATCTGCGGGACAGGTAAGGAGGCCAGGTGAGATTATCTTCTGAACATGTGAAGAAGCCACGTTAGGTTATTTGCGGTACATGGGTCAAGGGGTCAGTCTTTTTTTCGAGTACAGGTGATGTGATCGGAGTCCGTAATAAGTGCTTAATAAGACTAAATATTATCGTGTTTTTAATCGGACGAATAAGGCCTTGGGGTGCCATATAAAACGGTTAATGTAAAGTCCAGTCTTTGTGCTCCATGCTGTGTCTGGATAATGGCGTAACACCTATCTCTCCTACCCACTTCTTCACAAGGCCATGAATGTAGCGATCATTTACTATCTACAAATGTATCTACCTGTATCCACGTAAATAATATATTGAAAAATGTTTGCAGGCAGACGAGAATAAAGATTGGACATCAACTGGACGACATGCTGATGGATTGTTCTTTCTCCTGCCAAACATGTAATCCCAGGTAAATACAGCAGATATATGAGGCATCGGCGAGAGGTAGCGAACGTAAACGAACGAAACTAGAGTTACCAGACACAGACGACCGACTTCGATAACGAAAGGCAAACATGTACAGGCAACACATCTTCAAAAGACAATGCACACAGGCAACCGAATGGCTGACTGATGATAGATCCATCTGGACAACCCAGTTGGATAATTGAAGGCAACCCTTGTGGTGTGACGCCATTTATTAATGTTAGAATAATGTTATTTCAATACTATTACACATTCATTGGGGAGCACAGTGTTTCAGTCGTCTAAGACGCCATAATTTGCTGTGGCAGAGTCGCCTCCCTTGGGCACGCAAGAAACCTATGATTGTGGGTTCGAATCCCGGTTCACCCCGATTATGTTTCTAGGTTTGTCAGCACCATACCCGTGCTCGTGGGTTTCACCGAAGTGGTGAATATTTGAAACCTGCATCACTTTAGGCTTTCCTCCCACATTAAGCTGACACGTTGTGATATGAATTGAATTCTGGGGTTGGAAAATACTCACTCACTCACCCACACAAAACTCGCTCACCCACCCACCCACCCACCCACTCACTCAAACTCACTCACTCACCCACTCACTCACTCACTCACTCACTCACCCACCCACCCACCCACTCACGCACCCACCCACCCACTCACTCACCCACCCACCCACCTACTCACTCACTCACCAACTCACCCACCCACCCACCCACCCACTCACTCACTCACTCACTCACTCACTCACTCACTCACTCACTCACCCACCCACCCACCCACTCACTCACTCACTCACTCACTCACTCACTCATATAGTACGCTAGAAACTCAATTAACATGAAACAAATAACTTCATTATTGCTTTCAAATTGTTTTGTCATCAGGCATTTCATCATGCAAACGTCTTCTACATTCGGCAACTGCTACACCTTGGAGCACAACAAGTTCATCAGCAAGAGGAGTGGTCAAACAAAAGGTGATCAGTTTACTCCTCCACTTACAGATAACAGATACTAGGGGACCTGGACACAGAGTCATCTCGACCCCCGGGGAGGAACACTACAGACCCTGGCCACCTGACGGGGCGGGTGTCGCGTGACCGCCATGAATCTGTATTTAGCAAATGACATGGAATTTAGTGTCCGTCATATGTCTCAAGATGAATCTGTATATACCATATATAAACATATCTACAGGTGACCCTGTATCCGGCATTGATACAGGGTCCGGCATTGGTTTGTTTTTTTGGTTTTTTTTATTTCTTCTTTAACACTGCACTCAGCAATATATCTCTTCACAGGTCTGCAGGTGACCCTGTATCTAGAGTCCGGCATATCTCTTCACAGGTCTGCAGCGGACCCTGTCTCTAGTGTCCGGCATATCTCTTCACAGGTCTGCAGGTGACTCTGTATCTAGAGTCCGGCATATCTCTTCACAGGTCTGCAGCTGACCCTGTATCTAGAGTCCGGCATATCTCTTCACAGGTCTGCAGGTGACCCTGTATCTAATGTCCGGCATATCTCTTTACAGGTCTGCAGCTGACCCTGTATCTAGAGTCCGGCATATCTCTTCACAGGTCTGCAGCTGACCCTGTATCTAGTGTCCGGCATATCTCTTCACAGGTCTGCAGGTGACTCTGTATCTAGTGTCCGGCATATCACTTCACAGGTCTGCAGGTGACTCTGTATCTAGTGTCCGGCATATCTCTTCACAGGTCTGCAGCTGACCCTGTATCTAGTGTCCGGCATATCTCTTCACAGGTCTGCAGCTGACCCTATATCTAGTGTCCGGCATATCTCTTCACAGGTCTGCAGGTGACCCTGTATCTAGTGTCCGGCATATCTCTTCACAGGTCTGCAGGTGACCCTGTATCTAGTGTCCGGCATATCTCTTCACAGGTCTGCAGGTGACCCTGTATCTAGTGTCCGGCATATCTCTTCACAGGTCTGCAGGTGACCCTGTATCTAGTGTCCGGCATATCTCTTCACAGGTCTGCAGCTGATCCTGTATTTAGTGTCCGGCAAATTTCGTCACAGGTCTGCAGCTGACCCTGTATCTAGTGTCCGGCATATCTCTTCACAGGTGTTCAGGTGACTCTGTATCTAGTGTCCGGCATATCTCTTCACAGTCTGCAGGTGACCCTGTATCTAGTGTCCGGCATATCTCTTCACAGGTCTGCAGGTGACCCTGTATCTAGTGTCCGGCATATCTCTTCACAGGTCTGCAGCTGACCCTGTATCTAGTGTCCGGCATATCTCTTCACAGGTCTGCAGCTGATCCTGTATCTAGTGTCCGGCATATCTCTTCACAGGTGTTCAGGTGACTCTGTATCTAGTGTCCGGCATATCTCTTCACAGTCTGCAGGTGACCCTGTATCTAGTGTCCGGCATATCTCTTCACAGGTCTGCAGGTGACCCTGTATCTAGTGTCCGGCATATCTCTTCACAGGTCTGCAGCTGACCCTGTATCTAGTGTCCGGCATATCTCTTCACAGGTCTGCAGCTGATCCTGTATCTAGTGTCCGGCATATCTCTTCACAGGTCTGCAGCTGACCCTGTATCTAGTGTCCGGCATATCTCTTCTCAGGTCTGCAGGTGACTCTGTATCTAGTGTCCGGCATATCTCTTTACAGGTCTGCAGCTGATCCTTTACCTAGAGAACGCTGAGCAGCTTGAAGGCATCACGACGGGTAACGGGTTCCAACTGGTGGTCAACCCCAATGGCGTGCTGCCCCTCCCAGTTCATGATGGACTTACCATCGATGCTGGAAAAGAAACGAATGTAGCTCTAAAGAAGGTGAGGTGATGAGAGGTTGGGTGAAATGGGCTTACTAAAGTCTAAAGCCGCAAATCCTTTTTTATGCCCTTAATATCGAACGCAAGGTAGGGCAAAATCAAGTACCATCTTTTACCATCTTTTGATATGCCGCAGACAGGGGATCGAACCTTCCGCTCTCCCGGTGAACACTCTGTCCACTCCACCGTGGAAGCATTAAAAAGTTGATACATTGTAAATTGTATTCGTTCATTCATGTAAGACTCCCCATCACTACACGTGTGCATCGTTTGTAGTTGCAGATCAAGCGACTGGGTCCACCGAAATGGGATTGCGAAGATGGGCGGATGTTTCAACGCAGATACAACATCACTTACTCTGTGCAGGTGGTGGTTTTATAACGTAGTTGTTTTTTTAAAGTGAGTAGATAATTGAACTACCCGTGAAGATTCCGGGGTTGGAATAGGTCTTCAGCAACCTATGCTTGCTGTAAAAGGCGACTATACTTGTCGTAAAAGGCGACTAACGGGATCGGGTGGTCAGGCTCGCTGACTTGGTTGATGCATGTCATCGATCCCAATTGCGTGGATCGATGCTCATGATATTAAACACTGGATTGTCTGGTCCAGACTCGATTATTTACAGGCCACCGTCATATAGCTGGAATATTGCTGAGTGCGGCGTTAAACAACAAACAAACAAAAGATAATTGAACTGGGTTCCATGACGACACTGCGGCATGTAACATGTTGGCTTTATGTGGCAAGAAAGGCCTTTGAATTTTACCCTTTTGGTGGTACTCCCGGGTACCCACATGGCGCTCCACAAACACACGAGTCTCAATCGGGTCGAACCAAGAGCTATCTGGGGGGTTTTCAGTTACAGGGAAACATACCGATTAGATCACTGTATGAGCGATACATGGTTTATAACGTCTCCTGTGCCTATATCTCTGTTTCTAGATCACATGTGTCTCTGTGTCACCTGTGTCTTCTGTTTCTCTCTGTCTCCCGTGTCTCTGTATCACCTGTGTCTCCATGTCTCACCTGTGTCTCTATGTCTCCCTTGTGTCATGTGTGTCACCTGTGTCTCCATGTCTCTGTGTCACCTGTGTCACCTGTGTCTCTGCATCATATGTGTCTCTGTATCACCTGTGTCTCCATGGCTCTGTGTCGTGTGTTTTCACGTGTCACCGGCCTCACTCGTGTCTACTGTGTCCCTGTGTCTTTATCTGCCCCTGTGTTGAATTATGTACTATATTCTATATTCTACAGACTTGTCAGCTTGTGTGTGAGCAGGAAATGATTGCCAACGTGTGCAAGTGTTACAATGTGGCAGAGGAAGAGATAACCTTGATTCTGAACACCACTAACCCTCACCCTGCATGCCGGTCCAAGAAACGTAGGTCAACAGCAACCACATACTTGTTTGTACGGAAGCGTAGTAGGGCCACGGTGAAAATTTTATTTTGTCTAAGTATTGCCTACGTAGGACTTATTATCTCCTACGTAGGACTTACTATCTCCTACGTAAGACTTACTTTCTCCTACGTAGGACTTACTTTCTCCTACGTAGGACTTACTATCTCTTATGTAGGACTTAGTATGGCCTAGAATCACTATCTCCTACGTAGGACTTAGTATCTCCTACGTAGGACTTACTATCTCCTACGTAGGACTTACTATCTCCTACGTAGGGCTTACTTTCTCCTACGTAGGACTTACTTTCTCCTACGTAGGACTTACTATCTCCTACGTAGGACTTACTTTCTCCTACGTGGGAGATACTAAGTCCTACGTAGGAGATAGTTATTCCAGTCCATACTAAGTCTTACGTAGGAGATACTAAGTCCTACTTTGGAGATAGTAAGTATTACTATGGACATAGTAAGACCTACGTAGGAGATGGTAAGTCCTACGTTGGAGATACTTAGACAAAAAAAAGATTTCACCGTGGCCCTACTACGCTTTCGTATGTTTGCTTTACGGATTATTTTTTTATAGTGAAAACACTTATTCATCTTAAAGTTTGATTTGGATCGGTAGGTTTTACTTTTTTTGTCTGAATCGGGTCCTTAATCTGAAATCTGACAGCGACATTCTCATTTTATTGATTGGTTGGTCTGAACGTTGATGAGGGTTTCACATTTATATTTAACTTAACACGACGATTTATTTTTATAGTCAAAGCGATTTTTGCCGTTGGTGGTATAAAAACACCTAGTGATTCTGATTATATTTTTTTTCGATTTAGTGATCGGCGGATCCGTAAAGCAAGCAGACTAGTGAAAGGCCTTGAGTTGTCTATTAGCCAGGCCTCAAATATAAACATTGAATGATCTGCATTCATCACCATGTTTACCAACTAATTCACATTACATATAAACCTGTTTGAGGACGTCATGCTATTGTTCTTGCAGTCGATTCTGAGCCAGGAATTCACTGGCCGTCCTGAGTGTGTAGTTTAAACAAGTAAAACTGAGTATAAAAGTCACAATGCAACATTTTAGATAAAGTTTACATCAACCATAACATGGTAAACGCCAGAGAAAACACTCGAATCTATTGAAACCGAAAGTAGAATTATCATGTTTTCTCCGTCACCTAACATGTGTAGAATGGAATTGTTAACATCTGACATAATTCATTTCGGCGAATGGCACAGAACAAGTGCACGATGGATAATTAAAGCCCATAAATGTTTTGTTTTGTCTTTTTCTTTGTAGAAGTTAAGTGTATGTTTGACCAGATGTGGGTATTTGAAAACTTCGCGCTCAACTGCAGTTGTGGGAACCCTTGCAGGTAAGTGAGTGAATAAGTATAGGTTTACGCCGCTTTTAGCAATATTCCAGCAATATCACGGAGGGGAGACACCAGATATGGGCTTCACACATTGTACCCATGTGGAGAATCGAACCCGGGTCTCCGGCGTGACGAGCGAACGCTTTAACCACTAGGCTACCCGACCGCCCCTACTGGATATATGTAGCAAGTGCCTCGCAATACTATGGCATAGACAGGGAATTTTCATTTTCTGAACACATTTTTCTGGGTCATTTGAACGTTTATCTTACGAGTCATTACATGATAAGCGATTCCTCTCTGCAGGGTCGCGGGGGTTCATTGTTATAGTGAGGGGGGCGTCGTAGGTTCTCGGTTGAAACAGAGATCAGATCGAAGTTAAAGACGTCGTAAGGATTAGATGCAAACACCACATATAATAATCATGTTACACCAAAAAAATGACATTGTAATTAATACATGAAAATATCCATGATCCCTTAAATCATGCAAATCTTGTTTTCTTCTTAGGGAAATAAAGTACGAGAAGAGCATCTCCTCCCGCCAATGGCCGTCGGACAGCTATGCGGTAATAATAATAATAATAATAATAATAATAATAATAATAATAATAATGATGATGATGATGATGATGATGATGATGATGATGATGATGGCCGTTGGACATGTATGATTCATGTATTCACACCTCATATATGCTTTTGCTTTAAATGTTCTCAAAATTCCCCTTGAATTTAATACCCCATGAACGAGATGACTTTAATATGCTTACCATTAACATTCGCCCCCAAGACATTTGTGTGTCTAGTAACTATTCGGCAATGCCCCCCCACACCTTGCCATTGGCCGTGCACGAGATGCAATCTCCATCCTCCTTAGAGTGTCTAGTGATTGTACTGACGCCCGGTGTTGCAGAAGGTGCTGTTGGAGAGGTTATGCGAGACGAGGTCTGCCGTCGACTGCCAAAAGCTGAAATACAACTACACAACCGACCTGAGGCTTCTTAGGTAACGCAGGTCCTGCTGTCTTCACATATTACCCCGTAGAGAATTCATGAAATATTCATGAACTAAATGAATAAAGGTCTATTTTAGAGACAAATCCTGTCCAATGAAACGTCAACATATAATCACGTATATTAAATTAAAATGCACCACCGACAGTATTTCTTATATGAATGTGTTGTGCATGCACGTGCATTTGATGTTTATCAGTCCCTTAAAACAAAAACAACCGACAGATGTACATTACACTGATTTATCTAGACTACCTGGAGACCGATATTCGGCCCGAGTCTGCAGCTCATGGGGAATAAGAATTTCCCAATTTATATTCTTATAACTAACGTTTTGAAATTTGCCTGCCAAGGGCACTAAGTTTGGAAAACTAAATAAATTCTTGTACATTATCAAAACAAAACGCAATAAAGCACCAACACACATCCAGACGTGGTTTATCCCATACCTTGTGTTTGTACAACAGGGGTTTATGCTATCTAATACTTGCATTTCTAGGTTAAACTTCGCTAAATTGAACATCTTCTTCGAAGACCTCAACTACGAAATAATCAACGAGGAGCCTGATTACGAGGTACACTTGGCACGAGTGAGTGAGTGAGTGTGGTTTTACGCCGCTTTTAGCAATATTCCAGCGTTATCACGGCGGTGGACACCAGAAATCTGCTTCATACATTGTACCCATGTTGGGAATCGAACCCGGGCTTCGGCGTGACGACGGAACGCTTTAACCACTAGACTACCCCACACGGCACGAAGCAGGATGCACTAGACCTGAATTAAGTCCCTGAAATAAAGTTAAATATTTAAAAGAATATATCTACAAAGTAAAAAATAAAATCCATATGGAGCCCATAACAATTATGCTTACTTTCAGGAGTCATTCTATACTTGAACTGGGTTCACTTTCTCAATATATTCTCGAGGCTCTGGAAGCCAGACTAAGTGATGGCCGTTATGTAAATTAAATAGCACCCTTCAGTGAGTGAGTGAGTGAGTGAGTGAGTGAGTGAGTGAGTGAGTGAGTGAGTGAGTGAGTGAGTGAGTGAGTGAGTGAGTGAGTGAGTGAGTGAGTGAGTGAGTGAGTGAGTGAGTGAGTGAGTGAGTGAGTGAGTGAGTGAGTGAGTGAGTGAGTGAGTGAGTGAGTGAGTGAGTGAGTGAGTGAGTGAGTGAGTGAGTGAGTGAGTGAGTGAGTGAGTGAGTGAGTGAGTGAGTGAGTGAGTGAGTGAGTGAGTGAGTGAGTGAGTGAGTGAGTGAGTGAGTGAGTGAGTGAGTGAGTGAGTGAGTGAGTGAGTGAGTGAGTGAGTGAGTGAGTGAGTGAGTGAGTGAGTGAGTGAGTGAGTGAGTGAGTGAGTGAGTGAGTGAGTGAGTGAGTGAGTGAGTGAGTGAGTGAGTGAGTGAGTGAGTGAGTGAGTGAGTGAGTGAGTGAGTGAGTGAGTGAGTGAGTGAGTGAGTGAGCGAGCGAGCGAGCGAGTGAGTATGGTTTTACGGCGGGGGGGGGGGGACCAGAAATGGGCATCACACATTGTACCCATGTCGGGAATCGAACCCGAGTCTTCGGCGTCATGAGCGAACACTTTAACCACTAGGCTACCCGACCGCCCCAGCACCCTTGAGTAAAAGGCGAAGTTGTTAATAGCAATACCTATGAATGTAAAGAAGTGAGTGAATTTTTTACATATTCTCACCCTGAATGAAGTACCCGTATTCCGCCCCGGAATTCCCAAGTGTTTTTTATATATATGCGGATTATGGGTTTGTGTTTGTTGTTTTGACACGTGAAGATCCGGGTAGAATAGGTCTTCAACAACCAATGCTTGCCGTGAAGTGCGACTATGCTTGTTGCAAGAGGCGACTAACGGGATCGGGTGGTCAGGCTCGCTGACTTGGTTGATGCATGTCATCGTGTCCCAGTTGCGTAGATCGATGCTCATGATGTCAATCACTGGATTGTCTGGTCCAGACTCGATTATTTACTGACCGCCGTCATTTAGCTGGAATATTGCTGTGTACGGCGTTAAACAACAAACAAACAAACATTACACAACGACATTTTAAATTGACATTACACCAAACTCGCTCATTAATGCAGACATGTGTGTTTGTTGTCCAGCTGACTCAGTTTGTGTCTGACGTGGGTGGCACCCTTGGCCTGTGGGTGGGGCTCTCCGTTCTCAGTGTTTTCGAAGTCGTGCAGCTGCTCTTCGAGTTATCATCGTTTGTCACGTGCGGCGCGTGGAAGATGAAAGACCCGGATGTCGACACCCAGACGTTGGCGGAGAAAGAGCCCCCTGACATGGACAAGTCTTCATCCTACCCCACCAGTCACATTTCCGGTTTCTCAGGATACTGAGCAGCGGTTTGTATATAGTCGAGTCTGGACCAGGCAATCCAATGATTGACATCATGAGCATCGATCTACATATTTGGGAATCGATGACATGCATCAGCCAAGTCAGCGAGCCTGACTGTCCGACCCCGTTAGTCGCCTGTTACGACAAGCATAGTCGCCTTTTACGGCAAGCATAGGTTGCTAAAGACCTATTCTACCCCGGATCTTTACGGGTGCCTGCAACGTATAAACACGTAACTGTTGATGTCGCAGAATAAAGTTACAATGAAGCAGTGTCAGTGTCGTCGTTGTCACCACCATCCGCTGTTGAGAATCTTAGAGAATAACTATCCACAGGCACCTACCAGAGCAGCAACTTGAAGCCTATACCGTCTAGACGCTCTTTGGCACAAAGGGGTATTTACTATGTGTTATCCAGACTGGTCAAACATGCTGGTAGAAAAAAAACACACTTGAGATTGAAATTTGAAAAACAAGCTTTCACGGACATACTTGAATTTCTGAAAAATAATGTGCTGCTAAAACAAGTACTGTTGAAAATGCAAGCATAATACTTTTCTGGCTTCGTTTGTTTGGTTTTTTTGTTGTTTAACGCCGCACTCAGCAATATTCCAGCTATATGACGGCGGTCAGTAAATAATCGAGTCTGGACCAGACAATCCAGTGATTGACATCATGAGCATCGATCCGCGCAATTAGGATACGATGACATGCATCAACCAAGTCAGCGAGTCTGACCACCCGATCCCGTTAGTCGACTGTTACGACAAGCATAGTCGCCTTTTACGGCAAACATGGGTTGCTGAAGACCTACTCTAACACGGATCTTCACGGGTTAATGAACTAGGTGAATAAGTACGTCCTGATATAATGAACTGAGAGGATGGGTCCGCCCTTATATGCTAAATTGTAAGGATAGGTCAGCCTTGAAGTAATGACTATGGAGGTTAATTTGAATTTCATTTTTTAGCCACCAGCAACCAGCACCTACCCTACCTCAACCTCCGCCCAATACAAAAAAAACCTTTATGTATCAACTATCCAAAAGAATATACAGTAAACTACGGTTATAACGAACTCAAAGGGACTACTATTTTTAGTTCGTTATAACCGTAGTTCGTTATAAGTACATATACAGCATGACCACAGCAAATAGTCGGGACCAAAACGTAAGTTCTTTATATCCGTCAGTTCGTTATAAGCGTGTTCGTTATAACCGTAGTTTACTGTACTTGAGAAATGGATTTGAACAAAAGGTTACAAACGTTATAAAAACGTTACTAGTCTGAAAACTGTCACCGAATCACTGCATACTTAAGGTCCAAAACACTACCTATGATACCCGTAACAAACACATCACCATGGGAAAGTTTGTTTCATATCTAACCACCATCAAACATGGGTCGGGGGGCACGGGTGGCCCAGTCGTCTGAAGGGCCGCGATTCGCTTTGCAGAGTTGCGTGCCTTGGGCACGCCAGAAACCTATGATTGTGGGTTCGAATCCCGGTTCGCCCCTATTAATTTTGTAGGTTTGTCAGCACCTTAACCCTGCTCGTGGGTTTCACCGAAGTGGTAAACGTCTGAGACCTGCATCACTTCGGGCTTTCCTCCCACATTAAGCTGACACGCCGTGATATAACTCGAATACTGTTAAAAGCGGCGTTAAACCCAACTCACTCACTCACTCACTCACTCAAACATGGCCGGGCAGTTTCGTGTAGTACCAGCGCTCCTAACATTCTTCCCAACACACGAACACAATAGCTTTTTTCTTTCACAGGTATCAAACCATAGATAGCCACTTGTGATTGCGCACACCTTCAGGAATATCACCTACCTCAAAGATCAATAACGCGGTAACGTGTAGTGTTAAAATCCATCACTTTAAGCAGAGCATATTATAAGGCCAGCTGGGAATATTATAACGGTGGACACGGGTCGAACCCGCCATCAACGTGCCTCACTATGACTCACTATTGGTCATCAAAATGAAATCACGAACTTGACTTCTAAAGACGCATTCACCCTGATAGCATGTTGCGGCTTTCTGTTTACATTCAGAAATCACCGTCACGGTCTAATTGTCTAGGAGAGGTGATTCAGTAAATGGGAGGTTTAAGTGCCACATACACTCATGCCGAATAAAGAATAGAAGCTGTGTCATTTCTTGACGTCAGTGTCACATGGCCATATTCTGATCAGTATCGTGGGATATACTTTCAGCATCGCCTTGGCCTTTCATACGGGGTTAAAAGGGAGTAGACACGATTTAGGGATTACTGTTCTGTGGTGCTGTTGGTATTCATACCCTACATATCGCGACCACACTTCACCACGTTCACATATGGATAACTTCGGCTTCTCCTACAGAGACCGGGTGTACTACCATGACAGATCAACATCACAGGTATCCGTGTTTAATCATTTGGGGGGGGGGGGGGGTGGGGGTTGTTTTTTTACGCCGTATTCAGCGATGTTCCAGCTATATGACGGCAGTCTGTATATAATCGAGTCTAGACCAGACAATCCAGTGATTGACATCATGATTTTGTTTGTTTGTTTGTTTGTTTGTTGTTTAACGCCGCACTCAGCAATATTCTAGCTATATGACGGCGGTCAGTAAATAATCGAGTCTAGACCAGACAATCCAGTGATTGACATCATGATTTTGTTTGTTTGTTTGTTTGTTTGTTGTTTAACGCCGCACTCAGCAATATTCTAGCTATATGACGGCGGTCAGTAAATAATCGAGTCTGGACCAGACAATCCAGTGATTGACATCATGATTTTGTTTGTTTGTTTGTTTGTTTGTTGTTTAACGCCGCACTCAGCAATATTCTAGCTATATGACGGCGGTCAGTAAATAATCGAGTCTGGACCAGACAATCCAGTGATTGACATCATGATTTTGTTTGTTTGTTTGTTTGTTTGTTGTTTAACGCCGCACTCAGCAATATTCCAGCTATATGACGGCGGTCTGTAAAATAATCGAGTCTGGACCGGACATCAACCAATATGTTTGTTTGCAAATATGCTTTCACTATGTTACTTATTCTATTTGGCTTTTTATTGTGCGAATTCCTCACTTCCAATGAATATTTTGGTATTGTCACCAACTTACGTAAAAGTTCTAAATAAAACAATTGTTTTGTCAATTCAGGCATCTTATGAGGTTTTTATTGGTAAAAATCAACCTTCATTTTTTATGGCAAAAAATGGCATCTCTCGTTCCTGTGGTAAACGTCCTGGCAACTGGTTGCCAGTAAAAGTACTGTGCTTAAAACGTTCCGATCGTAGATACGGGCGTACCGTGGTTACCGCATGAACGTTTTCATGTACGATACTCTTTCTTGCAACCAGCTGCCTGGACTTTTACCATAAAAAGATTCGGGAGTATTTTACAAAGTATCGGGGTTCCCAGGAATAGGTCCCTTTTACCCCGTGTTTGTCTCTGTGTTGGGATCCCAGGTCAGAATAGGTCCCCACTACCCCGTGTTTGTCTCTGTGTTGGGATCCCGGGTCAGAATAGGTCCCCAGTACCCCGTGTTTGTCTCTGTGTTGGGATCCCGGGTCAGAATAGGTCCCCAGTACCCCGTGTTTGTCTCTGTGTTGGGATCCCGGGTCAGAATAGGTCCCCAGTACCCCGTGTTTGTCTCTGTGTTGGGATCCCGGGTCAGAATAGGTCCCCAATACCCCGTGTTTGTCTCTGTGTTGGGATCCCGGGTCAGAATAGGTCCCCAGTACCCCGTGTTTGTCTCTGTGTTGGGATCCCGGGTCAGAATAGGTCCCCAGTACCCCGTGTTTGTCTCTGTGTTGGGATCCCAGGTCAGAATAGGTCCCCAGTACCCCGTGTTTGTCTCTGTGTTGGGATCCCAGGTCAGAATAGGTCCCCAGTACCCCGTGTTTGTCTCTGTGTTGGGATCCCAGGGCAGAATAGATCCCCAGTACCCCGTGTTTGTCTCTGTGTTGGGATCCCGGGGCAGAATAGATCCCCAGTACCCCGTGTTTGTCTCTGTGTTGGGATCCCGGGGCAGAATAGGTCCCCATGGCCAGTACCCCGTGTTTGTCTCTGTGTTGGGATCCCGGGGCAGAATAGGTCCCCATGGCCAGTAACCCGTGTTTGTCTCTGTGTTGGGATCCCGGGTCAGAATAGATCCCCAGTAACCCGTGTTTGTCTCTGTGTTGGGATCCCGGGGCAGAATAGGTCCCCAGTACCCCGTGTTTGTCTCTGTGTTGGGATCCCAGGAAAGAACAGGTCCCCAGTACCCCGTGTTTGTCTCTCTGTTGGGATCCTGGGAAAGAACAGGTCCCCAGTACCCTCTGCTTGTCTCTCTTTTGGGATCCCAGGAAAGAACAGGTCCCCAATACCCCGTGTTTGTCTCTGTGTTGGGATCCCATGGCCGAACAGGTACCCAGTACCCCGTGTTTGTCACTCTGTTGGGATCCGTGGCTTAACAGGTCCCCAGTACCCCGTGTTTGTCTCTCTGTTGGGATCCCGGGAAAGAACAGGTCCCCAGTACCCCCTGCTTGTCTCTCTTTTGGGATCCCGTGGCAGATCAGGTCCACAGTACCCCGTGTTTGTCTCTGTGTTGGGATCCCGTGGCAGATCAGGTCCCCAGTTTGTCTCTTTGAAAGGATCCGGGGACGCACAAGGTCACAAAACCCTCATACTTGTTTGTGTTGGGATCACGAGTCAGATTCGTCACTAGAATCCATGCTTGTCTCTATGGTTACTGAAACCGAATATGTCCTCAGTATCCCATGCTTGTATCTCTGTGGGACTCCAGAGACGGAATTAGTCTAACTCTTGGGGAAAAACATAAATTGTCCCCAAAAATCCTTGAAAAGTAATTATGCTTCAGACTGTTGAACAACAAAAACTGCCTACCACAAAAATTGCATTGAAGCATAGTTTTACAGCAAATATATGTGTCATGTCGATACATAATCCACCTCACCTACTCCACCCCCGCCCCCCTGTGTCCACTTGCACTCTTATCCACTCTCACTGGCTTAACTTATTCCTTCCTCCTGCTTTTCAGTACCCTCTTTGTCCCTCTACCAACAACCCTTTCTCACTCGCATCTACATTCTATATACTCTCAGGCAAACCAAAGGTCGAATTCTTTGCGACGGGCTTTTTAGTTGCGCCTTTGCCTTGATTGCTACGCCTGAACAATCGAACCGTGTCTAAGTGAGGCTACCTATTACTTGAGACCCACCACCCCGCGTCTCTCTCCGAACACTCAAAACGACAATCGATAGAACTCGTACCTATGTGTACATAAGTGTGTAATTTGACATGCTTGCAGTGACAGTAGACCATTAGAGAGCGATGTTTGATGTAAAGGTCATATCCCATAGTCCTATGTTTGATCTAATGATCATATCCAATAGTCCTATGTTTGAAATGTAGCTCATATCCCATAGTCCTATGCTGGATATGTTGGTCATATCCCATAGTCCCATGTTTGATGTATCGGTCATATCCCATAGTCCCATGTTTGATATATAGGTCATATCCCATAGTCCCATGTTTGATATATAGGTCATATCCAATAGTCCCATGTTTGATATATAGGTCATATCCCATAGTCCCATGTTTGATATATAGGTCATATCCCGTAGTCCTATGTTTGATATGTCGGTCATATCCCGTAGTCCCATGTTTGATGTATAGGTCATATCCCATAGTCCCATGTTTGATTTAGGGTCATATTCCAGAGCCCCATGTTTGACATATAGGTCATATCACATAGTCCTTTGTTTGATACATAGGTCATATACCATCGTCCAATGTTTGATATATAGCTCATATCACACATTTCTATTTTTGATATAGCTCATATCACCTTATCACATGTTCGATATATAGCTCATATCACATAGTCCTATGTTTGATATACAGCGCATATCAATAGTCGTATGTTTGATACATAGTTCGTTTAACACAATCACATTTTTTAAACTATAGCTCATGTTTACATATAACGAATAAGATTTATCCAGTATGCATTAACACCTCAGGTCTTGACCCTGGTTACAAATCAAACACAACCTTTGATGTTTTAGCTTTTTTCTGTCTCCATTCGAACTACATATCACCTAATTAGCAACTGCAGTCCTATACTTAAATATAGTTATTTCTTTTAAATATGATTCTAAACCGTAATTAATTTTGGGCTAATGGGCTAAGTTTGAACTTAATGATAGTGTTATGTGCCCTCTCTCTTGCTAGACGAAGTATTAATTAAGAGTGTGTGAGTGAGTTGGGTTTAACGCCGCTTTTAACAGTATTCCAGTCATATCACGGCGTGTCAACCTAATTTTGGAGGAAAGCCCAAAGTGATGCAGGTCTCAAACGTTTACCACTTCGGTGAAACCCACGAGCACGGGTATGGTGCTGACAAACCTAGACACATAATCGGGGCGAACCGGGATTCGAACCCACAAGCATAGGTTTCTGGCGTGTCCAGGGGACGCAACTCTGCACAGCGAATCGCGACGCCTTAGACGACTGGGCCACCCGTGCCCCCTATTAATTAAGACATGGCAATGTTTCTTATAGATTGTTGTTCCCATACGTCCTTAAAACCAGAGTCACGTGTTGTTATAGCCGATGCGACACGTAGCCAGTTGTTGGTAATTTAACCCAGTCAACCTCTATGTTGGCGGATATAACAACACTGCATTGTCAGCTCTATTGTTCGTTGGAGTTAAAGTAACCTCGAGCGTGGGTTATCGGATAATCTGGCAGGGACGGGCTATGATATGACGAATACCACAGGCAATTATATTTTTTGCCGATAGTGGGAATCGAATTTGAGCTGGAATGTTTAAATAAAATCGAAATCTCACCATTGGAATAAAGGTTCGAATTGCAAGTTATCATACTCGTACATAATATTCAGCGTTCGAAATAGGGTTGCATCGTGGTGAAGATATGCATGAAGAGCTCGTGTATATGTGATCGTCACGTGTTTTCACGTGTTTTCAAAATATGAAAATAGCTTGCGTTTACCAAGGATCGCGTTCATTGAGTTGGTATGTACACTTCGACTTGAAGAATAGGACATGTCATGTCAGATTTAATCCCTCTTTGCTAAAAGAGTCAACGAATTTTTATACTTTCACTCTTATGAAATCAATATCATTACAAATAACAATCCAGTTAGATAAAAGATATTCTACGCTAAAAAAACACAGGCCCATAGTGCAAATCAATTTTCGGGAGTGGCTGTAAATATCACCAACAACTCAAACTCTTAATTGGTATTTATTCAAGAGTTGAATTATCGGTTGTAGTCATTTTCGATGTATTTATTTAAGAGTTGAATTATCGGTTGTTGTCATTTTCGATATAACCTTTCGTTGAGTGGGATGTACAATAATAAGCAGTTCTATACATTTAGGCCAGGTTCACACAGTGTCGATTATGGCTCCCGTTTGAGATCAGACAGCGCTACGACACGAAAAGGGAAAAAGTCGGATTACTATCCTCAATGATCTGGAATGTCCTATCATGGTCTGAAGGCTGTCGTATACGTTCGTAATAGTGTCCTACAGATCGGGAAAGGTCCAGAGAGGTCGGCCAAGCACTCCCGACAGTATGGTGCGTCCCGTAACATTCGGGAAACTCAGCCGATTTTGTCTAGTCGGATTACAATCGTGACTGTATGTCGTGACAGATTCTGCTGTATCGGCTCAAAATCGTAACAATGTCCTGTGTAGTCTGGACTCTGTCCTGTGGATCGGAGCGCTGTCGTGTTGAACGGGCATGAATTGTTCATTGCCGTTTCTTGTCGATTGAGTCCAGATTGTGTCCAGATCTTGCCGAATGCGAACCGTCTTTGTCGGTTCACTGTCTGGTCACTGTCTGATCTCTGTCGGATCGCATTCGGGAGAATCGGAACGCTGTCGGGACAGATTCGGTCATTTTTCACCATGTGGAAGATACAAATAGGATCAGATTCGGACTGAGAACCGGAGAATCGGGACGAATTCGGCTGGAAACGGCTGAATCGGGAAGCTTCCTGAACAATAGGTGATTGTTTGTGAATTTCCCGCCACGAATCCCAGGATATTGCTCAGACTTTTGACAAATTTTAATCGGGAATAGTCCTATCAAGGACGGCAGAAAAAATCCTGAATATGTCACTGAGCCCCGAATGACTGAAATGAAACTCATTTTTCATCATATCTAAAACACATTGCTCGCAAATTCCAAATTATCTAGCTATGATTGTATGTCTGTCCAATTTAATCATAATCATGCAGTTGTTTCGCACCTTCGCAGGTTATATTTTGTGTCATCCTCCTCTGGCTTTCTGTACGTTTCTACAGGTCTTTACTGAGATACAAACCTACAAAATAAAATTATATCAAATTCAGAGTTTTGAAGGGTATTTTGCTTATAAAATATAGATCAAATACATCATTATCTAAGTTTATTATCATCTCTTTCCATAATGTATTGACTGCTGCGTGGCTTAGTGGATAGCGCGTATGCCGGGAGAGCGGAAGGTCGGGGTTCGATCCCCGCCGCGTCCTGCCGAAAGACGTTTAAAGATGGTACTTGTTATTACCCTGCCTGGTGAACGGCGTTAGGGGCATAAAAACACGGTCTTGTCGATTTGGGGTCGGTAAAACGTGTCTAAGTTGGGATGAAACTGCGGCATGGTGTATGAGTGGGCTTGCACTATAAAATCAGCATTAGTCCGGACTCGTGCGAGCAGCCACACGGAACTAGCTAGACTCAAAACAAGCATTAGTCTGGGCTAATACAAGCAGCTCCCTACGTTTAGAGGTTACCGCCTCGCCCGGCGGTCAATATTTACTGCATAAACTGGTCGTCAAAATCATCATTCGGCAAGTCAAGGTTAACTTCATGAATTTCTTCATTGTACTTTCTAATTAAAATATATTTCATCATTAAGAAAAAGTACTTCAATGTTCATGGGACATGGGGAACTTGGAAGACACCATTTATCACACATCGCTAAAATGAGAATGATACGTTTTTCGGCAAAAATATCGCCGGTAAATCATCTAAATTATCCTTTCTTGTATACAAGTTATTATTTAATGACGACTTATTTGACAAATGTAAACCTAAATGGGTTTCATATATCAAATGAACTTTTGACGAACTTGGACATAGCTACATCTGCCTTTCACAATTTTAAAAAGTTTTACTTATCTAAAACATTTAGTCCATGAAAAATCAAATGACATTAAACTACAGAGTTGGTCAAGTGCAAGAGATAAGGTTTCAAAAGGAACAATGTATAGTATCATAAAGATTGATAGCCTAAATTTTGAATATTACCTAAACATACCTTTAACGAGTTTAACTTAAGTTTAGTGAGTGAGAGAGTTGGGTTTAACGCCGCTTTTAACAGTATCCCTGTTATATCGCGGCGTGTCAGCTTAATGTGGGAGGAAAGCCTGAAGTGATACAGGTCTTAGACGTTTACCACTTCGGTGAAACCCACGAGCATGGGTATGGTGCTGACAAACCTAGAAACATAATCGGGGCGAACCGGGATTCGAACCCATAATCATAGGTTTCTGGCGTGCCAAAGGGACGCAACTCTGCTCAGCGAATCGCGGCGCCTTAGGTGACTGGGCCACCCGTGCCCCCTACTTAAGTTTAGAATTTGTAACCATAATCTACCTATTGAAACTGGGATGAAGGAAAATAGCTTTAACCGAAAGAAAAAGTCCACTTTGTAAACTATATGACATAGGTGATGAATTCCAACATTTGTTTCTTTGTCCATCTTTAGAAAACGAAAGAAACCACTTTTACACATATACTTCTAGATCGAGCCCAATAAGTATCAAATAATTTACTTTTCAATAATTCACGATTAGGAACATTGAGAAAACTGTCCAAATTCTGTAAAATCATCATGTCATTGTTTAACCTATCAAGTAACTCTCCCTTTTATTGAATTGCACATATATTGCTGCCGTAGTGATTCTGTATAAATATGCTTACATGTTCGCAAAGGTGTTTTTGTATCAATTCTATATTTTTATGTATATGTATTATGTTTTTTAATAAGTTTGTACCCCTGATGCCGGTGATAGCGACCTGAGTGTAAATAAAAGTTCAATTCATGTCTGGGAACGAGAACGATAAGTCAACTAACTTTCATCTTATTTACTCTAAGCGGTTTGGTTCTACTGTTACAAATGACATAACGGTACACGGGAGATTTCATGAATATATTTGTTTATACTCTATTACTTGCATGAACCACATGTTTAGGAGGGTTGAGTGAAAAACATTCGTTGCCTTGATTATTATTTCGTCCCCTCGATTAACTTGACAGTGCTATCAAACGATCACTAATGCAACTCAATCTCTTTAAACAATGAGGGTGCACGCATTGTACTATTGTATATAGGTGAAGAGTCCGTGTCGCTATGGCAACAACAGCTGCTACATATAACTTGCAATACACGTTATGTTTTTTAGACCAGAAAACGTTAATCATGACATGATACTGTCGATAACCTATTTTTAATCTGGCTAAAATGCTTAAGCTTATAAATGTTTTCTATTTTTTAAATAATACAAGGCATCACGAAGTGTGACAATTTCCCAGTCCCTCTTGCGAGGAAAGTAAATGAATGATAGCTCCATTGTACCAGTGTAAACGGCATTCATCAAATCCCGACAAAATCAATGATGTATGTCAGTAATCTATCAACGCGTGCTAAATAGATAAAACTACATAAAGTTGACTGTGGGAAACAAGGGTGCGCTACGCCTGCAGTTAAATGACTACCACGAGAGTGATCGCGGTTTTCGATGTTCCGGGACACCAAGCTGTACGCAGATACCGCACAGTGATGTGAAAGAACTCGTGCTGGGCAAGAAAGAATCATTATTCACTAACAGAATATTTTTCGCTGACTATATTTATAAATATACATTATCATCGTGAAACAGTCATAGCCCCAAGGACATGAACTGAGATCGGTTTTAAGGTCTCGTAAAATTTCAACTTGAATAGACTTAAAAATACACATTTATATGAGTTTTGGAGGACGATGTTTAAAAGTACCGATTAAATAAATGAATTACTTTGTAACTTAACGATTATCAAAAAGTAATATTGATATCTACTTTTAAAACTGCAATATAGAATTCGCGACACTAATACTGGTAAATGGAACAAATTAATAGATTACAGTAATCAACAAAGTACAGTAAACTACGGTTATAACGAACTCAAAGGGACTACTATTTTTAGTTCGTTATAACCGTAGTTCGTTATAAGCATATTCACATCATAACTACAGCAAATAGTCGGGACTAAAATGTTCGTTATATCCGTCAGTTCGTTATAAGCGTGTTCGGTATAACCGTAGTTTACTGTACCAGTATTAACAAACACAGTATCAACACCACTCAGGATAAAATATTTAACACCAGATTGTTTGTGACCGTTGCCGATCATTTGAGCTTATGTATATGGACGGTTTCAGGCCACACATCCTACCTTGGCATTCGGGTCACTTAATAGCGCCTGAAAGCCGATTAATGCGTTAAGCGACAAAAGTGATTTCACAGAGTGCCCGTTTTTACTGCACACGCAGTTATGTGATAGGTCACATGACCAGCCTGTGTGATATAGGCGATGCTTAAAAGGAAGATGTATGATACTGCAACACAAACGCAGTTTCATCATTCATGGAGAGCGCCACGTGGGGCCAGAAGGTAGCTCGGCGCCTCAGCACATCAGTAAGTACCACTATCTGTATGGCTACAGTTACGACATGCCATCATCCGTTATCAGTATTGTGACATAACGCTGTATTAATGCAGCAAATTACGACATGCCATCATTCGTTAAAATATTGTGGCATGACACGCCGCATTACTGTAACAAATTACGACATGCCATCATTCGTTAATATAATGTGGCATAACACGCCGCATTACCGTAGCAAATTACGACATGCGATCATTCTTTAACATACTGTGGCAGTTATCGATTCCTGTGACATTTTCAAAACATATGAAGAATCATCTTCCCGAGGCAAGGGCGTAAAAACTGACTATAGAAGTCCAGTATCCACGTGAAAACGGGACTTTTACAGTCAGTTTATTCCCTTACCTCGGGAAGATGATATTCAATAAACAATCTGATCCGAGTGTTGTTTTTTTTATATCAGATATATCAACAGTAATCGCTCAATGTTTGAAACTGTCGTCGCCTGCCGAGGAGTCTTTAAATTTTATGGACGAGTGTTGATATTTTTTGTCAAACGACACGAGACTGAGATTCTATTCATCATCCAAAATCATTCTTCCCGAAAATAGTTGTATTTTGTTAATGTATATATTGTCGACTATAGAGGTCTTAATGACAGGGTTGGTTTCAGTGTCTCTTGACCCTGGGGGGAGGGGGGGGGGGGGGGGGGGCGGGGGGCGCACGGGTGCCCCAGTCGTATAGGCGCCGCGATTCGCTTTCCAGAGTTGCGTCCCTTGGGCACGCCAGAAACCTATGATTGTGGGTTCGAATCCCGGTTCACCCCGATTATGTTTCTAGGTTTGTCAGCACCATACCCATGCTCGTGGGTTTCACCGAAGTGGTAAACGTCTAAGACCTGTATCACTTCGGGCTTTCCTCCCACATTAAGCTGACACGCCGCGATATAACAGGGATACTGTTAAAAGCGGCGTTAAACCCAACTCACTCACTCACTACTGACCCTGTGTTGCAGCTGTCCGGATCGTACGATCCTCACTACAAGATGTCAAAGTCGGAGAATTCCGAGCCGGAAGAGGAGCCGAAAAAAACGGCCAAGTCTGTATCGGCCGAGTTTGCAGATATGACATCGATGATGGGCGTGAACTATATCCATCACTCCCGGAGGCTGTGGGCGAAGGGATTCTGGCTCTTCATTGTTCTCGGAGGATGTGGTGCTATGATCTTCCATCTCTACTACCTCTGCAGTGTGTTCTTTGCATTCCCAAAGCAGACAAAAATTGTACTTGGTTTCGACAGCTTGAGATTCCCAGCAGTCACCGTGTGTAACATCAACCCTATACGGGGTTCTGAGCTGGCGGAGTCTGGCCCCCTCATGCAAGCCCTTATGCAGAATACCAACACCACTAACCTCATCAGATTCTTCAACGTGAGTGTGACAGCACAAATACTTTTCCCTTTTTTTGTTTTGATAGTCCTTCATTTTCCACAATTTTTATGCCTCAAATTGAGATTGACCAATCAGAGAGCAGAACTACCAACCCAATGCGAGCCCGTATACCGTCAGTAAAAATCCGAGATGGTAGCTACTGACCTAATATGAGACCGCAGTCAGTAACAGCCATTTTGTATTTTCCAACACCCACCTCACATTTTCACATGAAAATTCTGGTACAGAAATGTGTTATTCGACACTGTTTTGTGCTTTAATGTCATTAATTTTTATGTGCGAGGAGGTTAATGTGTTTTTGGATCACGTTCGTGACTTTAATAAAGATGAAATAAAGTTAAAATTATCAACAAGGTTTGGCCTCTGAGGTTTGAAGAGTAGTCTCCCTTTGATGCTTAACGTCTTTGGTTGTAAGTGTTTAGTTTTGAGTTTTAAGTTTTGACATGACATGTGCGACAAGGATACCAAATAGTGTAAACTTTTCGGCATAATAAATTCGTTAGCTGACACCTCGCCAAATATGTCTCCCCTAACCTAATATGACACCGTTTCCGGCAACTAAAGACACCATAATTAATAATATGTGTTTTATTTTTGAGGAGACTGATTTAAGTGATGGAAACCCCGCTGCAACACAACCCGGGAGTACACAAGCCCAGAGTGGCAGTACCCCAGGGACCGGAACTACCCCAGCGTCAGGACCTGGAAGTACCCCAGCGTCAGGGCCCGGAAGTACCCAAGCGTCAAGAACCGGAAGTACCCAAGCGTCTAGAACCGGAAGTACCCAAGCGTCAAGAACCAGAAGTACCCAAGCGTCAAGGCCCCAAAGTTCCCCACCTCCAGGAAGTAAGTAAAGATTTTGAACACTGTCCATTTAAAGATATATATGATATAGATAATAAGAAATAGATTTAGAAATAAAAGCGACAAAACCCTAATTCATAAGAATATTATTTTACGATACTATACGACTATATCATTAGCGTGTGTTTACGAATCACTATCAATTAGTCATGACACAAGATTTTGGGGGGCACGGGTGGCCAAGTCGTCTAAGGCGCCGCGATTCGCTGTGCAGAGTTGCGTCCCTTGTGCACGCCAGAAACCTATGATTGTGGGTTCGAATCCCGGTTCGCCCCGATTGTTTCTAGGTTTGTCAGCACCATACCCGTGCTCGTGGGTTTCACCGAAGTGGTAAACGTCTGAGACCTGCATCACTCGGGCTTTCCTCCCACATTAAGCTGACACGGAATACTGTTAAAAGCGGCGTTAAACACAACTCACTCACTCAGTTTTAAGATAGCGGTGTAAGACTCTATATCGTCACCACGTTTAGTGACAAATGTCCCATAGATCAAGGAATGTATACATAAAGAAAAAAGTTAAGCACACCCTAATATATTTCATTATTGTTTGGTAGCAGTATATAAAACAGTCATGAAAAATATAATTACGGGAAGAAGGATGATGTAATCAGTCATGCGAGACGAAAGCTCACGTACCATGCATGGCATGCCCGTGCAGCATGCTACCCTCGAATAGCAGTAAAAGCAGTATATCCAAACATTAAAAGTGCTTTCTTAAGCTCGGTTTTAAACAGTTATTCCATGACATTGTGTGACCATGGCACGAAGGCGATTATCAAACGCCATGAGATGGCAAATAATCGGCACGCATAACGCAGGAATGTCTTGTAATGTCACTGGTCGGAATTTGGGGTATCAGCACACCGACGTAAGCTCAGACCGGTGATGTACAGGGCCGTCCCGGATCCGGATGACCTCCTGTGACGACACATCGCGAAGACAGGGACCTTCGTCTCACACGCCGTGAACCCTTTTTAACAAGTATTCGTCTGGAACAGCTGTGGTTACCCAATCGTCGTCTCAGAAACCAGAACTGCCAGGAACCGGCTGAAAGCAGCAGGACTGAGGGCTAGACGAGTCATAAAGCGTTCCTTGTTGAGAGATCACCACAAAGCTGCTCGTTTAGCATGGTGTATTGCGCGACAGAACCTGGAATCTGAGAACGGATCCGGATCCATTGGTCAGACGAAAGTCGCTATCCGTTCCACGTCACTGATGGAAGAACGAGAGTGTGGAGGCACCGGAACACGGCCTACACCCCCAGGAACATTAAACCGACTGTTGCATACGGCGGAGGCTCGGTAATGGTTTGGGGATGTATCTCTCATGATTTGGATTTGGTCACCATAAGGGGCAACGTAACAGGGGCTCAGTACATCCAGGACGATTTGAGGCCAGTCGTCGTTCCTCATTTTGACAACCACCCTCTTGCTACTCGACCCCAGTACAAGGGTGGCGACGCCAGGCATCATCGTTCGCATGCAGTCGTGGATTACATGCAATAACGACTCTACCCTGGCCAGCAATGACCCCAGATTTGAACCCCCTTGAACATGTTTGGGATATTCTGGGGCGGCGCATACAGGCACGAGATCATCCTTTACTAGATTTACGCCAATTGGAAACAGCATTGCATCAGGAGTGGTTGTTGTTGACCCATCAACAGATCCAAATCTGACTGGAGGCATGAGACGTTGGGTGGAATGCGTCATCCTGGCACGTGTCGGTTATACCCTGCTACTGATCTGTTTCACGTGTCATGTCAAGGAGAGACTTTAAGTAACATTTTCACATGAAACATCAAACGTAACACATCTCCATACGTTTTTAGGTATTGCCTAAGGTCAAAAACAGTACCTGTGTTACCATGATGTTTTTGTAAGTAAATTTCAATCACAACTCACCAATATCTCCTTTATTTGTTGCCAAATGTTTGTTCTATCCGATGACATTGGTATCGCCCAGTTCCTGTGGTCAGTCATCCCATGCCATGATTTTTGCCACTTGTCATGGTTCAGACATAGGGGTGTGCTTAACCTTTTTCTTTTTGTATATTTTCCTAACCGTATGGTGTGGGACAGTGCTGTAGTACAGAGAAAAGACAGGGAACAGACAGCCTCTGTGCATAGTTTTTTTGTTTGTTGTTTTACGCCGCATTATTCCAGCTACATGACGGCAGTCTTTAAATAATCGAGTCTGGTCCAGACAATCCAGTGGTTGACATCATGAGCATTGATCCACGCAATTGGGATACGATGACATGCATCAACCAAGCCAGAGAGCCTGACCACCCGACTCCGTTAGTCGCCTCTTCCGACAGGTCGGTGGTTCGATCCTCTGGTCGGGTCATACCAAAGACGTTAATAGATGCTATCTGTTGTCTTGGCGGCTCGGAGACAGTATTCTGCTAGGGTAACCATGTTAAACACACATTACACACGTCAGTTACATAAGCGAAATAGCTTGAACTCGGCGTTAAACCCCTTTTAACCTCATCTCACAGAAGAAACCAACTGTTTTTTTGTAATCTGTATACTGTCACTAGAGGGGGTCACTATGTCCTGACAGGTAGCACCGGCAAGCGGAGACGCAAACGTTATTTGGACGACTTTACCGTGAACGTCACAAACTCCTACCTCAACATCTCCGACAGCCTTAGGGACGACTACAACGACGATTGGGAAAAAGCTTCGCCAAGAACGACAGAATCAAGAATTGAGCATGAGTTTGAAGACCTTTACAGTAAGATACCCAGGTACTGAACCAAACGATTACCATAACATCCGGGTTTCACTACACCCCAGCATTCAAGGTATATAGACTTCAATACTGAAGTATTAAACCGAACATTAGCTGTTGCACTTGGCATAACAGACAAAAAGCAAATAGTCGACCGCCATGCAACCACCAAGCCAACGTATTAAACCGTGCATCATCACACGTGTTATAACCCATATACTAGCAAAATACTAACATCCTACATGTAACACCATACTCTGTCCACTTTACGTAACCCAGCACACTACCCAAATATTTATCCCCTTCAGATGTAAACGCATCCTTCACTGAAGGATTTATCCACTTTAGAAGGAAAACGTGTTTTTGTTTGAACGCTTCATTCCTTCAGATGTAAACGTGTCCCTGTCTGAACGATTTATCCAACCCAGTTGCAAACGTGTCATTGTCTGAATGATTTATTCCCCGCAGATCTAAACCTGTCCTTGTCTGAACGCTTTTTTCTATGTATTCCCTACAGAGAAAAACGTATCCGAATTGGCCACCAGCTGAAGGATTTTATGGTGAAAAGTTCATTTTCTGGAAGGACAATTAAAAGCAAGTAAGTTTGATCATTGACATTGTCTTGATGCAATTTCCCACCCAACTATTTATCTCCACACAAGTGTAAGTATTGGGCATTTGCGCATCTGGAAGTGATGTCTTTCGTTCATGTGAGCACTTCGTCTTTTTAAATGTCGGTTAATCGAGTAAGAAACCGTCCGCAAGATTTATTCTGTTTGCGTATGTGTGTGTGTCTGTGTGTGCGTCTGTCTGTTTCTCTCTGTCTGTGTCTGTGTGTGCGTCTGTGTGTGTGTCTCTCTGTTCTCTCTGTGTGTGTCTCTGTGTTTCTGTGTGTGTATGTGTGTCTGTGTGTGTCTCTCTCTGTGTCTGTCTGTCTGTCTGTCTGTGTGTGTCAGTGTATCTGCGTGTGTCTGTTTGTGTGCGCCTGTGTGTTTGTCTCTGTCTGTGTGCGTATGTCCGTGTGTATGTCTGTATGTTTGTGTGTGTATGTGTATCTGTATGTGTATGTGTGTCTGTGTGTGTATCTCTGTGTGGTTTTATTTTGTGTGTCTGTGTGTGTGTATCTCTGTGTGCGTCGCTGTGTGTGTGTCTGTATGGAGTGTGTGTGTGTGTGTGTGTGTACGTGCGTGTGTGTGTGTGTGTGTGTGTGTGTGTGTGTGTGTGTGTGTGTGTGTGTGTGTGTGTGTGTGTGTGTGTGTGTGCGTGTGTGTGTGTGTGCGTGTGTGTGTGTGCGTGTGTGTGTGTGTGAAGGAGGGGGTGAACGTAAAGAAATGATGTGGAAACATTGTCCGACTCCTCCTTCCAGCGAGAAGGACTGCAGGTCTTGACTTAGTGCGCCACCTATTCTGTCTGACAAACGACACGCGTATTTCAGTAACTACATCGTCCACCCGTCCATGGCCTACGGAAACTGTTTCACCCTGCAGTACCCGGACTTTGTCAGCCGGAAGAGTGGACCAGTAGACGGTGAGTAGCAACAGGCGACGGTTAGTGCACAGACCACGGTGTGAGTGAGTGAGTGAGTGAGACCCTATCACGTCTTTTAGTATTAAGGGGGCAGTGTGAGCAAGTGAGACGTATTTCATTTATATTAGTGACACTATTAAGATGGCAGTGTGAGTGAGTGAGTGAGACATATCTCATGTATATTAGTAATACTATTAAGATGGTATCAGAGTGAGTGAAACATGTATTTCGTGTATATTAGCATTTAGATGGCAGTGTGAGTGAGTGAGACATATCTTATGTATATTAGTAATACTATTAAGATGGCTATGTGAATGAGTGACAAGAAACATGTATTTCGTGTATATTAGTGTTTAGATGGCAGTGTGAGTGAGCGAGACTTTTTTCATTTATATTAGTAATACTATTAAGATGGCAGTGTGAGTGAGTGAGTGAGTGAGACATATCTCATGTATATTAGTAATACTATTAAGATGGCAATTTCAATGAGTGAGTGAAACATGTATTTCGTGTATATTAGTGTTTAGATGGCAGTGTGAGTGAGCGAGACATATCTAGTGTGAGTGAGCGAGATATAATAGTATTAAGGTGGCTGTGTAAGTAAGTGAGTGAGTGAGACATATTTCATGTATATTAGTAATAATATTTAGATGGCTGTGTGAGTGAGTGAGACATGAATTTCGTGTATATTAGTATTTAGATGGCAGTGTGAGTGAGACATATTTCATGTATATGAGTATTAAGATGGTAGTGTGAGTGAGACATATTTCATGTATATGAGTATTTAGATGGCAGTGTGAGTGAGACATATTTCATGTATATGAGTATTTAGATGGCAGTGTGAGTGAGACATATTTCATGTATATGAGTATTAAGATGGCTGTGTGAGTGAGTGAGACATGAATTTCGTGTATATTAGTATTTAGATGGCAGTGTGAGTGAGACATATCTCATGTATATGAGTATTAGGTGGCTGTGTGAGTGAGTGAGACATGAATTTCGTGTATATTAGTATTTAGATGGCAGTGTGAGTGAGACATATCTCATGTATATGAGTATTAGGTGGCTGTGTGAGTGAGTGAGACATGAATTTCGTGTATATTAGTATTTAGATGGCAGTGTGAGTGAGACATATTTCATGTATATGAGTATTTAGATGGCAGTGTGAGTGAGACATATTTCATGTATATGAGTATTAAGGTGGCTGTGTGAGTGGGTGAGTGAGTGAGTGAGACATATTTCATGAATATTAGTATTTAGATGGCAGTGTGAGTGAGACATATCTCATGTATATGAGTATTAGGTGGCTGTGTGAGTGAGTGAGACATGAATTTCGTGTATATTAGTATTTAGATGGCAGTGTGAGTGAGACATATTTCATGTATATGAGTATTTAGATGGCAGTGTGAGTGAGACATATTTCATGTATATGAGTATTAAGGTGGCTGTGTGAGTGGGTGAGTGAGTGAGTGAGACATATTTCATGAATATTAGTATTAAGATGGCAGTGTGATGTAGTGAATGAGACATGTAGTTCATATATATTAGTATTAAGATGGCTGTGTGAGTGAGTGAGTGAGACATATTTCATATATATTAGTAACACTGTTAAAATGGCAGTGAGTGAGTGAGTGAGTGAGAGATACCCCTATCATGCCTATAGTATAAAGGTGGCAGCGTAAGTGAGTGAGTGAGACATATTTCATGTATATTAGTAACACTGTTAAAATGGCAGTGAGTGAGTGAGTGAGAGATACCCCTATCATGCCTATAGGATTAAGGTGGCAGCGTAAGTGAGTGAGACCCTTCTCATATCCAATAGTATAAAGATGGCAGTGTGAGACTCCTTTCATATCAAGTAGTATTAAGGTGACAGTGCGAGTGATGTGACACTGACTTTTCTCCCCTAGGCGTCGAGATGGTGTTGTTCCTTGAGAACTATGAGTATCTTCGTGGCTGGACCAACGGCAATGGTGCTCACCTCGTTGTCCACGACAGAAGCACCGTGCCCCTCGTGGAGCAGGATGGCGTGGCAATCTCGGGGGGAACGGAGACCTTCATCGGCCTCAAGAGGGTAACCAACAATACTCTCTATACTTCAACAGAAAGTACTTTAATAATACTTAAATTATTTTCTGAACTGGGTTTGGCTTAAGGGGCAAGGGTAGGATAGCACTGCGGGGCTCTGTGTCTAACGCTGACTGTCGTTATCAGTCTCCATACAACAAGCCACGTCATACTGATCCGACGTATTCTACGTCTACATAAACGAGAAATTTTCACGTTTGGTTTTTGTTCAGTTCATGAGTGAAGCTCACGTGAACATAGACGTCAGTGAACAGACCTGCACATACACGTCAGTGAACATGTCTTTACACTGACGTCACCCGTGAAGATCCGGGTTAGAAAAGGTCTCGGCGTCCGACCTGACGCATATCGCCTCCAACAGTACTTTCTGAAGCAAACGAGAGGGAATCAGCGTGACCCGTGAAGATCCGGGGTAGAATTGGTCTTCCGCAACCCATGCTTGCCGTAAAAGGTGACTATGCTTGTCGTAAGAGGCGACTAACGGGATCGGGTGGTCAGGCTCGTTGACTTGGTTGATGCATGTCATCGTATCCCTATTGTGTGGATCGATGCTCATGATATCGATCACTGGATTGTTTGGTCCAGACTCGACCAAACGTGCACATACACGTCTGTGAACACACATCGCATACACGTTAGTGAACACATATCACATACACGTCAGTGAACACATCTGCATATACACGTCAGTGAACACACCTGTACATACATGTCAGTGAACACACCTCAGTGCTTGGTACGTTAATTTCATGCGCCCTCTTGCACAGATGCTAAAGATATATTTGTAATATTCTGTGCATATTTTTGTCTTTGTCTTTTTCTTTAAAGCTCAGTCCGCTCTCGGACAAACTCGGACAACTGCCAGACAGTTTCATTTCCAAATATACACCAGAAGTCATGAACATAGCAATACTTTCTGTGTACAGGTGAACATCGAACGCCTCCACACACCCTACGGCTTATGTGACGACGGCGCAGAGTTCAGGAGTAGGTTCAACATCACATACACACGGCAGGTGAGACAAACAGGCCAATCCCATTAAAAACGTCATAAATATTTCTACGGCAAAGCTTGTCATAAACTATTCTTGGTGAGGCACAGCAATTAGTGAAAGTACCGTTATGTGATCTGATCAAACGCTCCCAGTCTGGAAAGGATACATGTGACCAAATGCTGTTGCATCCCTTGAGAATGTTGATCGCTGCATCCCGCAGCTGTATTTCTACTCATGTTTTAGGCGTGTCAGGACTACTGTCTCGTGCGCTTCATCGTGGACTCGTGCGGATGCTACGATGGTCGTCAAGGAGAAATCAACATGATATTCCGCATCTCAGATGTTCACGACTGTACGACTCAGACAGGTAAAATTGAACTGACGTGAAGTATGTTTTATGCCGCGGTTATTGTAACTATGTCAAATCTGGACCCGAGAGAAATATGAGTTGCAAACATGAAAGACTACCTATGCATTGGCACGATTATAAGGGTCGCAAATACGAACACCGCTTGTTCATTAGTAGACTATGAAGGGTCTGTGAAGGTAGTAGTGTATTGTCCTCAGACAGAGGGGTCTGTGAAGGTGGTAGTGTATTGTCCTCAGAGGGGTCTGTGATGGAGGTAGTGTATTGTCCTCAGACAGAGGGGTCTGTGAAGGTGGTAGTGTATTGTCCTCAGACAGAGGGGTCTGTGAAAGTGGTAGTGTATTGTCCTCAGACAGAGGGGTCTGTGAAGGTGGTAGTGTATTGTCCTCAGACAGAGGGGCCTTTGAAGGTGGTAGTGTATTGTCCTCAGATAGAGGGGCCTTTGAAGGTGGTAGTGTATTGTCCTCAGATAGAGGGGCCTTTGAAGGTTGTAGTGTTATGTCCTCAGATAGAGGAGCCTTTGAAGGTGGTAGTGTATTGTCCTCAGATAGAGGGGCCTGTGAAGGAGGCAGTGTATTGTCCTCAGACAAAGGGGCTTGTGAAGGAGGTAGTGTATTGTCCTCAGACAGAGGGACCTTTGAAGGTGGTAGTGTATTGTCCTCAGACAGAGGGGTCTGTGAAGGAGGTAGTGTATTGTCCTCAGACAGAGGGGTCTGTGAAGGTGGTATTGTATTGTCCTCAGACAGAGGGACCTTTGAAGGTGGTAGTGTATTGTCCTCAGACAGAGGGACCTTTGAAGAAGGTAGTGTATTGTCCTCAGACAGAGGGGCCTGTGAAGGAGGTAGTGTATTGTCCTCAGACAGACGGGTCTGTGAAGGTGGTATTGTATTGTCCTCAGACAGAGGGACCTTAGAAGGAGGTAGTGTATTGACCTCAGACAGAGGGGTCTGTGAAGGTGGTAGTGTATTGTCCTCAGACAGAGGGGCCTGTGAAGGTGGTAGTGTATTGTCCTCAGACAGAGGGGCCTGTGAAGGTGGTAGTGTATTGTCCTCAGACAGAGGTGCCTATGAAGGTGGTACTGTATTGTCCTCAGACAGAGGGGCCGGGGAAGGTGGTAGTGTTTTGGCCTCAGACAGAGGGGCCTATGAAGGTGGTAGTGTATTGTCCTCAGACAGAGGGGCCTGTGAAGGAGGTAGTGTATTGTCCTGAAACAGAGGGGTCTGTGAAGGTGGTAGTGTATTGTCCTCAGACAGAGGGGCCTGTGAAGGTGGTAGTGTATTGTCCTCAGACAGAGGGGCCTATGAAGGTGGTAGTGTATTGTCCTCAGACAGAGGGGCCTGGGAAGGTGGTAGTGTTTTGGCCTCAGACAGAGGGGCCTATGAAGGTGGTAGTGTATTGTCCTCAGACAGAGGGGCCTGTGAAGGAGGTAGTGTATTGTCCTGAAACAGAGTGGTCTGTGAAGGTGGTAGTGTATTGTCCTCAGACAGAGGGGCCTATGAAGGAGGTAGTGTATTGTCCTCAGACAGAGGGGCCTGTGAAGGAGGTAGTGTATTGTCCTCAGACAGAGGGATCTGGGAAGGTGGTATGGTATTGTCCTCAGACAGAGGGACCTTTGAAGGTGGTAATGTATTGTCCTCAGACAGAGGGGCCTGTGAAGGAGGTAGTGTATTGTCCTCAGACAGAGGGACTTGTGAAGGTGGTAGTGTATTGTCCTCAGACAGAGGGACTTGTGAAGGTGGTATTGTATTGTCCTCAGACAGAGGGGCCTGTGAAGGAGGTAGTGTATTGTCCTCAGACTGAGGAGCCTGTGAAGGAGGTAGTGTATTGTCCTCAGACAGAGGGGTCTGTGAAGGTGGTAGTGTATTGTCCTCAGACAGAGGGACTTGTGAAGGTGGTATTGTATTGTCCTCAGACAGAGGGGCCGGTGAAGGAGGTAGTGTATTGTCCTCCGACAGAGCGATCTATGCAGTACTTCTGTGTGACATATCATCTGTCAACATTTCCTCATGCTTGTATTCTTTCAAGAAATTCTTACCCTGTTTGTATTCAACACTGACTTCTAATATGATGATTCAAACAGAGATTCAGTGCGTCATCAAGATTGAGAAGGACTTCGAGTTCGGTCGCCTGTCCTCCCAGTGCACGTGCTACAGCCCCTGTGTGTGAGTAGTTCTCTTCCATTTGCCTGCATATACTTATATCAGTGTATGTAGCTTCAATGTACACATTCCTTTATCTGAAAACACAATTACTGTCAAGTTTTTGGGTTACCGAAACACGACAGGAAATATTTGACGATTATACACAAACTGACAATAAAACCATGTAACAATCTCCATGTATCTCGAGGAGAGCTTCGCTCACTGTGACACGCTAAATTTAGTGTCAAGTTGGTTGGTTGGTTGGTTTTTAAACGCCGCACTCAGCAATATTCCAGCTATATAACGGCGGTCTGTACATAATCGAGTCTGGACCAAACAATCCAGTGATTGATATCATGAACGCCGATCCAAGCAATTGGGATCGATGACATGCATCAACCAAGTCAGGGTGCCTGACACCCGATCCCGTTAGTCGCCTTTTACGACAAGCATAGTCACCTTTTACGGCAAGCATGGGTTGCTGAAGACCTATTCCTCCCCCGAATCTTCACGGGTCTTGTGTCAAGTGTGTCAAGAAATGTGCTTGGTTCAGTAAAACACACGGTGATTAAGTATAGCCAGCCCTGAAAATTGTATGAAATGTACATTCAATGTTTTCGCGATTGACAATTTGCCATATGATCCTCTTCCAGTGAATCCTTGTTCGAGAAAAGCATCTCTAGCCGACAATGGCCGTCCGTGGAATATGGGGTAAGCGTCCATCACCTCTTCACAACAGATGGCCTTTTCATGTCATCTTCCCGTGGAACGGGAGTTAATTGATTATATATGTCCAGTTTCCACCCTTGCCGAACAAGGCTGGGATTATGGAGTTACAAAATGGCTGGACTAACGAGTCTATGCATGGTCCAATCAAAATCGTGTAACGAAATCGACAACCGGTTCGTAAACTGCCGTTCAGATTTCGGTCGATTGGAGGATTTGCCAAGCACGGTTCCGCCAACTCAGCGTCAACAGAAATTTTCCAAATCTGTTCATGTTTTTAATCAAGGTGCTGACGTGAGTTGATGCACTTCGCAAAATAAGACCCGTTTTATTACACTATAGATCGTGATTATCGATCAGATCGCCTTGACTGGGCGCCGCCATTTTGTTTGAAACAACTGTAAGTGAAATGAGAGGTGGAATCCGATTGGTCAATAGGAGAGACATAGGAGGGATAACTCGTAATAGCCACTAGTGACGCTACGATCGAGTCCAGAAATAGTCTAGATAGGCAAGGGTGGAAACTGGACTTTTTACAGTCGGTTAACTTCCTTGACTCGTGAAGATGCCTGCATCCCTTACGACATTGTGTACATCCACGATATAACACTTACTTAATATACCCATTCATCCTCATCTCGGACAACATTTCCGATGTAGCTTGTACTGCATAGGTGTGGTCTTTGCCTTGCCATGACACGTTGGTTGGGACTTACAACCGCTCGTGATCAAAAGTTTGCTAAGGTATTTGTTTGTTTGTTTCTTGTTTTACGCTGCACGCAGCAATATTCTAACTCTATGACGGCGGTCTGTAAACAATCGAGTCTGGACCAGACAATCCAGGGATTGACGTCGTGAGCATCGATCAACGCAATTGAAATACGATGTGATGTATCAACCAAGTCAGCGAGTCTGACCACCCAATCCCGTTAGTCGCCTCTTATGACAAGCATAGTCGCCTTTTATGGCAAGCATGGGATCTTCACGGGTCACACTGATAGCTTGTCGTTTGTTTCAGAAAGTACTGGTGGAGGCGATATGCGCCAGGTCGGACGCCGAACACTGCAGGAAACTCCGGCAATACGATGGCTTCCAGTTGTCGTGAGTTCAACCTCGTGCACCTCAGTGTGATAGGGAATATACGACCCAACTTCTTATAGGAATAATGATAAGGTTTATTCTGTAACGAAACAGAAACAATTTATGTTAATGTATTGACTTACAGTAACTGAAAATTCGTCAGGTCCATTTTAATATCTTACGCAATCGTATGGCACCATCGCCAATCAATCTAAGGTCCCAGCCCTGTATACTCACAAAAGTCCAATCCGGGTTAGAGTAGGACTTCAGCAACCCATGCTTGCCGTAAAAGGCGACTATGCTTGTCGTACGAAGCGACTAACGGGATCGGGTGGTCCGACTCGCTGACTTGGTTGATTAATGTCATCGATCCCAATTGCGTGGATCGATGCTCATGATATCAATCACTGGATTGTCTGGTCCAGACTCGATTATTTACAGACTGCCGTCATATAGCTGGGATATTGCTGAGTGCGGCGTTAAACAACAAACGTACAAACAAAACACAAATGTCAAAGAAAGGTCGAGTGGTACATATTCAGTCAGCGGAGATATAACGTACTAAATGGGACAAACATGTCTTATGAGTGAGTGAGTGAGTTGGGTTTAACGCCGCTTTTAACAGTATTCCAGTTATATAACGGCGTGTCAGCCTGATGTGGGAGGAAAGCCCGAAGTGATGCAGGTCTCAGACGTTTATCACTTCGGTGACACCCACGAGCACGGGTATGGTGCTGACAAACCTAGAGACATTATCGGGGCGAACCGGGATTCGAACCCACAATCATATGTTTCTGGCGTGCCCAAGGGACGCAACTCTGCACAGCGAATCGCGACGCCTTAGACGACGACTGGGCCACCCGGGGCCTCCACCCCACCCACCCCCCCCCCCCCCACCCCCCCCACCCCCCCCCCCCCCCCCCCACCCCCCACACCCCCCAAATGCATTATGTGATTACAACCCTGGTCTGAACATGCTCCTGGCGTGACTATATTCACTTACTGACCATGTGAACCTGCTGAGAAGCGGGATGTCAATATTAAATTATAATATTTCTAGAAACGTGACATTTAGTGCACGGAGTCACAGTGGGAGAATTATTCCATGAAGGAACCATTTAATGGTTGTCATTCGTCTTGTCTTACCTGATTACGTTCAGTAAATTATTGATGGATTGGAATGTTTACAAACCTCATATCTATATTTACAGACAAAACTTCATAAAACTAAACATATTTTACGAAGATCTGAACTATGAAAATATCACGGAGGAAGCGGATTATGCGGTAAGTGTTTGTTAATGAGAATTATGAAGACATCGCTCATCAAATTGTATGTTTGTTTGTTTGTTTGTTGTTTAACGCCGCACTTTGCAATATTCCAGCTATATGACGTCGGTCTGTAAATAATCGAGTCTGGACCAGACAATCCATCGATTGATATCATGAGCATCGATCCACGCAATTGGAATCGATGACATGCATCAACCAAATCAGCGAGCATGGCCACCCGATCCCGTTAGTCGCCTTTTACGACAAGCATGGGTTGCTGAAGACCTATAGCTATTCTACCCCGGATCTTCACGGGCCGATCATCACATTGTATGTTTGTTTGTTTGTTTGTTGTTTAACGCCGCACTTTGCAATATTCCAGCTATATGACGTCGGTCTGTAAATAATCGAGTCTGGACCAGACAATCCATCGATTGATATCATGAGCATCGATCCACGCAATTGGAATCGATGACATGCATCAACCAAATCAGCGAGCATGGCCACCCGATCCCGTTAGTCGCCTTTTACGACAAGCATGGGTTGCTGAAGACCTATAGCTATTCTACCCCGGATCTTCACGGGCCGATCATCACATTGAAAGTCTTTGACATGCTCTTTCACATTCTCATTAACAACCACATCGATAATACTATTACACACGATAGTATCGGTAGTCGGTAGTCGGTAGTCTTAGTAATCTCGGTATTGTCCCCGCAGTCTTAGTAATCTCGGTATTGTCCCCGCAGTCTTAGTAATCTCGGTGTTGTCCCCGCAGTCTTAGTAATCTCGGTATTGTCCCCGCAGTCTTAGTAATCTTGGTATTGTCCCCGTTTTCTTAGTAATCTCGGTATTGTCACCCTAGTCTTAATAATCTCGGCATTGTCCCCGTAGTCTTAGTAAATTTGGTATTGTCCCCCTAGTCTAAGTAATCTCGGTATCGTTCTCTTGTCTTAGTAACCTCGGTATTGTCCCCACAGTCTTAGTAATCTCGGTATTGTCCCCCTAGTCTTAGTAACCTCGGTATTGTCCCCGTAGTCTAAGTAATCTCGGTACTGTCCCCCTAGTCTTAGTAATCTCGGTATTTTACCCCTAATCTTAGTAATCTCGGTATTGTCCCCGTGGTCTTAATAATACCGGTATTGTCCCAGTAGTGTTAGTAATCCCGGTATTGTCCCCGTAGTCTTAGTTATCCCGGTATTGTCCCCGCAGTCTCAGTAATATTGGTATTGCCCCGTGGTCTAAGTAATCTCGGTATTGTCCCCGTAGTCTAAGTAATCTCGGTATTGTCCCCGTGGTCTTAATAATACCGGTATTGTCCCCGTGGTCTTAATAATACCGGTATTGTCCCCCTAGTCTTAGTAATCTCGGTATTGTCCCCGTATTCTTAGTAATCTCGGTATTGTCCCCGTAGTCTTAGTAATCTCGGTATTGTCCCCTAGTCTTAGTAATCTCGGTATTGACCCGTAGTCTTTGTAACCCAGGCAGTGTCTGTCGTAGCCAAGGTAGTGTCTGTAGTAGCCAAGATCGGGTACTGTATGTAGTAGCCCAAAAGCCCGGGTAGTGTCTGTGAAAGGAGCGCCAAGTTACCATTTCGCCAATATGGACTATGTTGGAACCGTAAAGTTAGATCGGCTTTAATGAAAATATTAGGTGATGGAGTTTAACCCCAATTTCACGCCATACGTCTCAGAACACCATACAAAGGTTGGCGTTCCATGCTTCTCATATCATCACTTTGTTTTCAGGAAGCACAGTTCTTGTCCGACATCGGTGGTACGCTCGGGCTGTGGATCGGCTTGTCTGTGATCAGTATCTTTGAGATCGGACAGTTTTTCGTGGAGATCATGGGTGTCTGTTTCGCCCGCTGCGGAGCTAGCACGGATTCCCGGAGAACAAATCCACGCGTGCGCAGTGAGACATCTACGGGCAAGCCACGGTACCCGGATTACCAAACTCGCTCCGAGTACGCTCGTAGTCAAAATGGCGACTACCGTGCGAGCTATGGCCATTAAGAGCTCCCGGGTCAGCTCCGGGCCCTGATCTTAACAAGAGAACAAGGAACTTTAATTGAAAGATAAAGCAGTGTGATTTTTGGTGTTTCATATATCGGGCATTAAGGGAGGTCTTGAGTTTTTGCGAGTTGCAAGAGATCAGAGCACTGAGCACTGACGACACTGTGAAACTTTAGCTTCATGTATGTTATGTACTGATCAATGACATGCAAACAGTGCAATAGACAAGGGCCATTAAAGTTATACAACAGATGGAGACCTGTGTTACAGTGCTCTTGACATATAATTGTTTGTTTGTTTGTTTGTTTGTTTGTTTGTTTAACGCCGCACTCAGTAATATTCCAGCTATGTTGTTCCAGAATCACATCTCTTCCTCACAAGTTAAACTTTGAATATAATATTACAACGTACGACCAGCCCTCCAATAAGTAAAATACCATGCAAGTATAACGTATGACCACGCCCTCCAATGTGTGAAATACGGTGTACGTATAACGTACGACCACGCCCTCCCATGTGTGAAATACGGTGTATGTATAACGTACGACCAGGCCCTCCAATGTGTGAAATACGGTGTACGTATAACGTACGACCACGCCCTCCCATGTGTGAAATACGGTGTATGTATAACGTACGACCACGCCCTCCAATGTGTGAAATACGGTGTACGTATAACGTACGACCACGCCCTCCCATGTGTGAAATACGGTGTATGTATAACGTACGACCAGGCCCTCCAATGTGTGAAATACGGTGTATGTATAACGTACGACCACGCCCTCCAATGTGTGAAATACGGTGTATATATAACGTACGACCACGCCCTCCAATGTGTGAAATACGGTGTATGTATAACGTACGACCACGCCCTCCAATGTGTGAAATACGGTGTATGTATAACGTACGACCACGCCCTCCAGTGTGTGAAATACGGTGTATGTATAACGTACGACCACGCCTACCAAAGTGTGATAAACGGTGTAAGTATAGCGTACGACCACGCCCTCCAATAAGTGAAATACGGCGTATGTATAACGTACGACCACGCCCTCCAATGTGTGAAATACGGTGTATGCATGACGTACGACCACGCCTACCAATGTGTGATAAACGGTGTAAGTATAGCGTACGACCACGCCCTCCAATGTGTGAAATACGGTGTATGTATAACGTACGACCACGCCCTCCAATGTGTGAAATACGGTGTATGTATAACGTACGACCACGCCCTCCAATGTGTGAAATACGGTGTATGTATAACGTACGACCACGCCCTCCAATGTGTGAAATACGGTGTATGTATAACGGTACGACCACGCCCTCCAATGTATGAAATACGGTGTATGTATAACGTACGACCACGCCCGCCTATGTGTGAAATAGTGTGTGTGTATAGCGTACGACCACGCCCTCCAATGTGTAAAATACGGTGTATGTATAACGTACGACCACGCCCTCCAATGTGTGAAATACCATGATGTAAGTATAACGTATGACCACGCCCTCCAATGTGTGAAATACGGTGTATGTATAACGTACGACCACGCCCTCCAGTGTGTTAACCACCGTGTAAGTATAACGTCGATCATGACTACGACCTCCAACGTGCTCTGCCCCCCACCTCCCCCCCCAACACACACACACGTGCCCCACATTAGTAATACACTAGTGTGCAAAAATATAGAGTATCAGCATGCAACATCTACATCTGTGAAAGCTTGAAACATGCACTATACACGCCTACTGCATCAACGACCGACTTGTACCGCTTCAGTGTGCAACTGCTTCTGTGTGCAACATTAACTACATCAGTGTGTCACGACTCTACTGTTTGTTTGTTTGTTTGTTGTTTAACGCCACACTCAGAAATATCCCAGTTATATGACGGCGGTCTGTAAAAAATCGAATCTGGACCAGACAATCCAGTGATTGATATCATGACCATCGATCTACGCAATTGGGATACGATGACTTGCATCAACCACGTCTGCGAGCCTGACCACCAGATCCCGTTAGTCGTCTCTTACAAGCATGGTCTCCCTATACAGCAAGCACGGGTATCTGAAGACCTATTCTACCCCGGACCTTCACGGGTACACGACTCTAGTGGCTGACACTGATCCGCACCAGCGTTGTCAGTACGTTACAGCATCCACGAGTGCACATCACGCACAGAGAGCATTTCAAAGAACGTCCCCTACAGATCTACGACTTAGAACGTTTGTAAAAGTGCGCAACAAGTTTCCACTTTGCAATTCACTTGAAACATCCGTTTGTATGTTTAATGACTTTTACACAATCTGTCCTTGTACCAGTTTTTGACAAACGATAAAGATAATGTAAAGCAAATATTCCTTAACATTCTGTCTTTTACATTAGGCTTTGAACTGCACCAGTCTTTTGTCATAACCTGGTTATTCTCAAAACCGCGACTGCACGAGTTACCTCCCTTTCATTGCTAACCCGATGCCTCATCCCCTACGCTGATAGACTTCCATAACATATAACCAACTTATGAAGAACGCGTGATATTGATGCAAATAAAAACGCACTTAGTTTCGCAGATACAATTCCTTCTTAAGATATATCAATATATGAAGGCGTTTAACCATTCGCTTCTCCCGTAATGTCATCGATTTTTCAGAATTGCTCTTTTAATGAAGTAATAGTTTTTATCCTAACCTGCTTTTTGGAAAGAAGGCAAAACTAATCGATAAAGCGTCTAATTACTCTCATTTCACATCGACATTATGATAAAACTGATCACAACTTAATATTTGATAAATGGCTGGACAGCCCATTACCTTTTCCCTTCGGCTTGTCGTGTAGGATATCTCAAGTCGTAATTATGGCTGCATTCGCGTTTGATGGCATCTCCTTTCTGTATCAGCCGTCACTCTCAATCAATACTCTCTGGAGACTAAAGCCAACGATTATCCACATTTATCTAATTTCATGAATTTCGAGAAAGCGGTTTGCTGATCTCAATTGCGTTAGTTTTCCTGCGCTTACTCGCTTCAGAACAACAGAGGGGGCACGGGTGGCCCAGTCGTCTAAGGCGCCGCGATTCGCTGTGCAGAGTTGCGTCCCTTGGGCACGCCAGAAACCTATGATTGTGGGTTCGAATCCCGGTTCGCCCCAATTATGTTTCTAGGTGTGTCAGCACCATGCCCGTGCTCGTGGGTTTCACCGAAGTGGTAAACGTCTTAGACCTGCATCACTTCGGGCTTTCCTCCCACATTAAGCTGACACGCCGTGATATAACTGGAATACTGTTAAAAGCGGCGTTAAACCCAACTCACTCACTCAGAACAACACAGAGTACGTACGCCTGGCATGTCCTCTCAGAGATGGCTCCTCATCCAGAGGTCCCGCAGCATCCGTGATGAGGGTCTACTACACATGCTTGAATCAGTCTCCAGGTGTCGTCTTGTACCTAATATATATAGTCGAGTCCAAATATGTATTTAAACGTTCACCTGTTGGCATGTGAGAAAGATCATCCTCTTTTTCTGCCAGATGCCGGTTGATAATCATTGTCCAGTTACTGCAATAGCAATACATTATCACTCAAGTAAACAAACCACCGTCGGAGATACATCAGTACAAATAAAATAATGTATTGAATAGTAGTTGACAGCAACACTACAGTGTATTAAATTGGTTGTTAATACAGTTTAGACCTTGTTTTAAAGTTCTTTGTGAATGAATTTTGTATTTAAGAACGATATTTTACAAGTCTAGGCCATTTCCTGTAATATTATTTTAAAAGTGATGTACGACCGTATATATACTAACAGCCAAAAACGCGAACCATAGAAACATATAGAGAAGTATGTACGTTAAAGTGAGTGAGTGAGTATGGTTTTACGCCGCGTTTAGCAATATTCCAGCAATATCACGACGGGGGACGCAAGAAATGGGCTTCACACATTATACCCATGTCGGGAATCGAACCCGGGTCTTCGGCGTGACGAGCGAACGCTTTAACCACTGGGCTACCCGACCGCCCATGTACGTTAAGAAGGGATGTTTCCAACATGTACCACATAATGACAACACTAACAACCAGTCAAGTGTTACCGCAGAGTGTCTTTATTCTTATCACGATATGTTGCACGATTTCAAAACTGTACACGCTAATCCTGCACGAGAAAAATGGCGCATGTCGAGTCATGGATCTATGACGTCACATGTGATGCGTTCATGAGCATCGGGTCACACATTATACAAGTATGTCCGTTTGTGCATCGAACCAATATGATATCTCTTGAATATGAGTAAGTCTTCATGTCATACCAACACGTATGGTATTCGCGTTTCTTTTGGCGGTGAGTATATATTGTGGACATGTATATAAGGGCGAAACTCACTCCGGTCGCTTGCGAGACTTATGAAGTGCGTGGCCGCCTCTGTGGTCTAGTGGTAGAGCGTCCGCCCGGAGAGCGGAAGGTCCGGGGTTCGATCCCCGACCGCGTCATACCAAAAGACGTTAAAAGATGGTACTTGTTGTTACTCTGTCTGGCGCTCGGCATTAAGGGGCTAAAACAAGGACTGGTCGGCTCGGAGTCAGTATACTGTGTCTGAGTGGGGTATTCATGTTAAACTGCGGCATGGTATCTCAGTGGGCTAGCACTATAAATCGGCATCAGTCCAGTCTAGTACAAGCAGACACACACACACACGTGCATGCACGTCGCTATATAAGTGCAATAATCTTGGACGCGACGTTAAACCCCATTTCACCTCACCTATGAAGTGCGTAATCTCTGTTCCCTTGGGACGTTCTGTCTTCCAGTTTCTATAAGGAGTCCATGATTACTTGTCCTAAACTAAAAGACCAGGTTAACCGCATTTACAAAGACTATATTGTATAGGGTTCGACCAGGGGACGTGCTTTGTCGCATTGAGTTATATAGTCAAGCACAGCACATGCAACTTTATTATTTGGTTAGAAAAAAATAATTAATATCAATAGGACACCAGACGTAGATATTATAATCTGAATACCTTACCAAGGTATCCGTGAGCCATGAAATTAAGTGTGCTGTTTCGTAAGCCATGAGCACGTTTCAGACACATGAGATGTACACGTTCCGTCAGCTGACATTTCTCAATCCCTAGATGTCACACCCATATAACAATGGCAGTAAGATTAATATATCAAATGCAAAAAGGAGAAGATGGTAAGTTTAAGTTTTTGCACTTTTGAGTAATGAAAGTGAAACTTTAATGTTCAGTTCAGCGGAATGCTTTAGAGCAAATGTTGTCTACCTCCTGAAGTGTCACCCTCTCTATCTGCCGTGGTGCCTGATGCTGTTTCAGTGTCTACCTGCTGAAGTGTTACTCTCTATTTGCCACGGTGCCTGATGCTGTTTCAGTGTCTACCTGCTGAAGTGTCACCCTCTCTATCTGCCGTGGTGCCTGATGCTGTTTCACCCTCTCTTTCTGCCGCGGTGCCTGATGCTGTTTCAGTGTCTACCTGCTGAAGCGTCACCCTCTCTGCCGTGGTGCCTGATGCTGTGTCACCCTCTCTATCTGCCGTGGTGCCTGATGCTGTGTCACCCTCTCTTTCTGCCGTGGTGCCTGATGCTGTTTCACCCTCTCTTTCTGCCGCGGTGACTGATGCTGTTTCACCCTCTCTTTCTGCCGTGATGCCTGATGCTGTTTCAGTGTCTACCTGCTGAAGTGTCACCCTCTCTATCTGCGGTGGTGCCTGATGCTGTTTCACCCTCTCTATCTGCCGTGGGGCCTGATGCTGTTGCAGTGTCTACCTGCTGAAGTGTCACCCTCTCTATCTGCGGTGGTGCCTGATGCTGTTTATCCCTCTTTTTCTGCCGTGATGCCTGATGCTGTTTCAGTGTCTACCTGCTGAAGTGTCACCCTCTCTATCTGCCGTGGCGCCTGATGCTGTGTCACCCTCTCTATCTGCCGTGGTGCCTGATGCTGTTTCACCCTCTCTTTCTGCCGCGGTGACTGATGCTGTTTCACCCTCTTTTTCTGCCGTGGTGCCTGATGCTGTTTCACCCTCTCTTTCTGCCGCGGTGACTGATGCTGTTTCACCCTCTTTTTCTGCCGTGGTGCCTGATGCTGTGTCACCCTCTCTTTCTGCCGTGGTGCCTGATGTTGTTTCACCCTCTTTTTCTGCCGTGGTGCCTGATGCTGTTTCACCCTCTCTTTCTGCCGCGGTGACTGATGCTGTTTCACCCTCTTTTTCTGCCGTGGTGCTTGATGCTGTTTCACCCTCTCTTTCTGCCGCGCTGACAGATGCTGTTTCACCCTCTTTTTCTGCCGTGGTGCCTGATGCTGTTTCACCCTCTCTTTCTGCCGCGATTACTGATGCTGTTTCACCCTCTCTTTCTGCCGTGATGCCTGATGCTGTTTCAGTGTCTACCTGCTGAAGTATCACCCTCTCTATCTGCCGTGATGCCTGATGCTATGTCACCCTCTCTTTCTGTCGTGATGCCTGATGCTGTTTCAGTGTCTACCTGCTGAAGTATCACCCTCTCTATCTGCCGTGGTGCCTGATGCTGTGTCACCCTCTCTATCTGCCGTGGTGCCTGATGCTGTTTCACCCTCTCTATCTGCCGCGGTGCCTGATGCTGTTTCAGTGTCTACCTGCTGAAGTGTCACCCTCTCTATCTGCCGTGGTGCCTGATGCTGTGTCACCCTCTCTTTCTGCCGTGATGCCTGATGCTGTTTCAGTGTCTACCTGCTGAAGTATCACCCTCTCTATCTGCCGTGGTGCCTGATACTGTGTCACCCTCTCTATCTGCGGTGGTGCCTGATGCTGTTTCACCCTCTCTATCTGCTGCGGTGCCTGATGCTGTTTCAGTGTCTACCTGCTGAAGTATCACCCTCTCTATCTGCCGCGGTGCCTGATGCTGTTTCAGTGTCTACCTGCTGAAGTGTCACCCTCTCTATCTGCCGTGGTGCCTGATGCTGTTTCAGTGTCTACCTGCTGAAGTGTCACCCTCTCTATCTGCCGCGGTGCCTGATGCTGTTTCAGTGTCTACCTGCTGAAGTGTCACCCTCTCTTTCTGCCGCGGTGCCTGATGCTGTTTCATCCTCTCTTTCTGTCGTGGTGACTGATGCTGTTTCACCCTCTCTTTCTGCCGTGGTGCCTGATGCTGTTTCACCCTCTCTTTCTGCCGTGGTGCCTGATGCTGTGTCACCCTCTTTTTCTGCCGCGGTGACTGATGCTGTTTCACCCTCTTTTTCTGCCGCGGTGACTGATGCTGTTTCACCCTCTCTTTCTGCCGCGGTGACTGATGCTGTTTCACCCTCTTGTTCTGCCGTGGTGCCTGATGCTGTTTCACCCTCTCTTTCTGCCGTGATGCCTGATGCTGTTTCACCCTCTTGTTCTGCCGTGGTGCATGATGCTGTTTCACCCTCTCTTTCTGCCGTGATGCCTGATGCTGTTTCACCCTCTCTTTCTGCCGCGGTGACTGATACTGTTTCACCCTCTCTTTCTGCCGTCATGCCTGATGCTGTTTCAGTGTCTACCTGCTGAAGTGTCACCCTTTCTATCTGCCGTCATGCCTGATGCTGTTTCAGTGTCTACCTGCTGAAGTGTCACCCTCTCTTTCTGCCGCGGTGCCTGATGCTGTTTCACCCTCTCTTTCTGTCGCGGTGCCTGATGCTGTGTCACGCTCTCTTTCTGCCGTGATGCCTGATGCTGTTTCACCCTCTCTTTCTGCCGTGGTGCCTGATGCTGTTTCATCCTCTCTTTCTGTCGTGGTGCCTGATGCTGTTTCATCCTCTCTTTCTGTCGTGGTGCCTGATGCTGTTTCACCCTCTCTTTCTGTCGTGGTGCCTGATGGTGTTTCACCCTCTCTTTCTGTCGTGGTGCCTGATGGTGTTTCACCCTCTCTTTCTGTCGTGGTGCCTGATGCTGTTTCATCCTCTCTTTCTGTCGTGGTGCCTGATGCTGTTTCATCCTCTCTTTCTGTCGTGGTGCCTGATGCTGTTTCACCCTCTCTTTCTGTCGTGGTGCCTGATGCTGTTTCATCCTCTCTTTCTGTCGTGGTGCCTGATGCTGTTCCAGAGACCATCTGACAATGGGTGTTTTATCCTGTATAAAGCTATATCACGACGCCCCACACTGGCGGGAATCCACTACACATAGTGTAGGACCGAGCCACATGTCTATGTGTAGATCCAGAAGTAGATCTCTGAGGCGGATCCTAATGTAACCACCGGGGTAAATTGCAATTCAATTTAATGTGAAAAACTCAACGTGGCTAAAATCAAGCCAGTATAGAGATATTTGCACGTTATATGCCCACTGGTTGCCAAGACTGATCCTCGCGTCTCCATTGAGTTTTACACCGTCTCTTCGCGTGTTCTCGAAAGAATCGCTCGGGCGGACATTTCAGCCGGTCATACAAAAAGACGTTAAAAGTTGGTACTTGTTGTTACCTTGTCTGGCGCTCCGCATTAGAGGGATAAAACAAGGACTGATCGGCTCAGGGTCGGCTCGGGGTCGGCTCGGGGTCGGTATATTGTGTCTTAGTAAGGAATCCAAGTTAAACTGCGGTATGGTATCTCAGTGGGATAGCACTATAAAACCGGCACGTGTAAATGCAAGAATCTCGTTATATAAAAACATTTCACTTCACCTCAACTCAGTTTTCGGTGAAAAACAACAGTTACGTTATTATGTGCAGGATCTCTTTCGTAAAAGGCAGTGTATTCACCACGATAATAATCGATTACCTAGCTACGGTTACCGACAATGCTTGTCGACTATCGGGATCGGGTGGTCAGGTTCGCTGACTTGATTGATGGATGTCTTCGTATCCCAATTGCGTGGATCGATGTTCGTGATATCAATCACTGGATTGTCTGGTCCAGACTCGATTATTTACAGAACGCCGTCATATAACTAGAATATTACTGAGTGTTGGATAAAACAACAACCAAACAAATATCGAAAGTAAGCTTTGAATGAGGATGGAATAAAAAAAACGGTTCAAGTTTTGAGAAAACAATGTTTTCTTTTGATCTTGGGTCATGATGTGAGGTGAGGTGAGGTGAAATTGGGTTGAACGTCGCGTCCAAGATTATTGCACTTATATAGCGACCCTGATGTTCAACAATGAATTGATAAGGATATGGTTAATGCAGATATGTGATGACCTTGAACTTCATTTCAAGCGGTGGTGGACACAATATATCCAAGCTATATTTAGTTTTTACGCTTCTAGGACGTAAAGGACAAACATTTCTTTGATGATAAAATTATTTTTTTCCCAAAACGGTTAAAACAGGGTAGAAACTCAGCTGCTCCAGCAAACCAGACTGTGGAGTGTCGACTCCATCCGTGTGTGTGTGACTAGCTGCTTACCGTTTTTTACGAAAATTGTGTTCAGTCTGTTGTATCTGACAGGGGAAAAATGTTTGAAGCCCATATCTGTTGTCCCCCGTCGTGATATTGCTGGAATATTGCTAAAAGCAACGTAAAACGATATTCACTCACTCACAGTGATATCTGGCAGAAAGCGTGCCCACTTGTTTCTATACAAACTGCTTACTTTAACACGACGCTCTGCTGGGGTATTTTGTGTTAGTGTTAATTACCTCTCTGAACAGTAGCATAATGAGACAATCCCTGTACTTTATTCAGCCTCAGTTATACAGCCTCTCTGAACAGGGGCACGACAATGTATGCGTTGCTTGTATGTCGACTGTTGTTCCAGCTGTGTGATCATTTATCTGACAGCCCGTACGTTTGTTTCCTTCAACGCCGCGCTCGGCAATATCCTAGCTATATGACGGCGACTGTACATAATGGAGTCAGACAATCCAGTGATTATTTTTATGAGCAAGTGCCAACGCCATTGGTACGAGGACACTCGATTAACCATTACCTATTCCGACCACCCGATCTATTCAACTGCATCTTACATTAAGTCTTGGTTGCTTGGGTCCAAATCTATCCTTGAACCGGCACGGGGGACACACCAACGTCCACGCAAATGGTCAATATCTAATAAAGAAATACAGCCTTTTAAAGACACAACCCATCACCATGGCGATTCAAAGCCTTGAAGGCTCCTTCCTGAGTCCTAAACCAGAAGATGCTGTTTAATATGAGGCAAATTGTTCGTAATTCCATCGCTATTAAGAAACTGTTTCCACCACTATGCTGCAAGAATGATGCTTCGATAAAAAAAACACACGAGGACAACGATGTATCATAGAAACTAGTCTAAAATTGAAAAAAAATGTTCTGTATTCAATTTCACCGGAATTGATTTACGTTCAGTCATAAGGGCTGCCTCAGATGGAACGGGCTGGACAAATGTGTTTAAAGCAGTCGGTACATTTCCTCGTCGATTACGCGTGATTAGTTGTGGTGGTGAGCGCGGCTGAGGTCGGTGCCGGACAATAAACAGAGGCCGCTCAGCCTCCCCGGTTGTCACTAAACGCCGCTGGAACGCCCGCATAAAACACTCGTGGTTATGAGATTCCAGAATACACATAGCTTAAGCGGCGAATTGCCAATATTGCCACTGAGAAATGAGTGTCATAAAAACATGTATTTACAGGTTGATTTTGTTTAAAAGAAGACAACTACGTCGTTTCAACAAATTGGTTCCGACACGTTTGTAATATGACGATGATGCCATACGGGTTTAAGCGAAGGCATGCAGTTAATATGACTGTAGTGTGTCTACTGGGTAAGCTGAGGGCATGCAGGTGATATGACTGTAATGTGTCTACTGGGTAAGCTAACGGTATACAGCTTATATGACTGTAGTGTCTACTAGGTAAGCTTAGGGCATGCAGCTAATATGACTGCAGTGTGTCTACTAGGTAGGCTTAAGGCATGCAGCTAGTATGACTGTAGTGTCTACTAGGTAAGCTTACGGCATGCAGCTAATATGACTGCAGTGTGTCTACTAGGTAGGCTTAAGGCATGCAGCTAATATGACTGCAGTGTGTCTACTAGGTAGGCTTAAGGCATGCAGCTAATATGACTGTAGTGTGTCTACTAGGTAGGCTTAAGGCATGCAGCTAATATGACTGTAGTGTGTCTACTTGGTAGGCTTAAGGCATGCAGGTAATATGACTGTAGTGTGTCTACTGGGTAAGCTTAAGGCATGCAGGTAATATGACTGTAGTGTGTCTACTAGATAAGCTGAAGGCATGCATCTAATATGACTGTAGTGTGTTTACTAGATAAGCTGAAGGCATGCAGGTAATATGACTGTAGTGTGTCTACTGGGTAAGCTGAAGGCTGTAGCTAACATAACTGTAGTGTGTCTACTAAGTAAGCTAAAGGCATGCAGCTAATATGAATGTAGTCTGTCTACTGGGTAAGCTGAAGGCATGTAGCTAACATGACTGTAGTGTCTACTAGGTAAGCTGAAGGCATACATCTAATATGACTGTAGTGTGTCTAGTGGGTAAGCTGAAAGCAGGCAGCTAATATGACTCTAGTGTGTCTACTAGGTAAGCTGAAGGCATGCATCTAATATGACTTTAGTGTTTCTACTAGATAAGCTGAAGGCATGGATCTAATATGACTGTAGTGTGTCTACTGGGTAAGCTGATTGCATGCATATAATATGACTGTAGTGTGTCTATTGGGTAAGCTGAAGGCATGCAGCTAATATGACTGTAGTGTGTCTACTAGGTAAGCTGAAGGCATGCAGCTAATATGGCTGTAGCGTGTCTACTAGATAAGCTGAAGGCATGCAGCTAATATGACTGTAGTGTGTCTACTGGGTAAGCTGAAGGCATGCAGCTAATATGACTGCAGTGTGTCTACTAGGTAGGCTTAAGGCATGCAGCTAGTATGACTGTAGTGTCTACTAGGTAAGCTTACGGCATGCAGCTAATATGACTGCAGTGTGTCTACTAGGTAGGCTTAAGGCATGCAGCTAATATGACTGTAGTGTGTCTACTTGGTAGGCTTAAGGTATGCAGCTAATATGACTGTAGTGTGTCTACTGGGTAAGCTTAAGGCATGCAGGTAATATGACTGTAGTGTGTCTACTAGATAAGCTGAAGGCATGCATCTAATATGACTGTAGTGTGTTTACTAGATAAGCTGAAGGCATGCAGGTAATATGACTGTAGTGTGTCTACTGGGTAAGCTGAAGGCTGTAGCTAACATAACTGTAGTGTGTCTACTAAGTAAGCTAAAGGCATGCAGCTAATATGAATGTAGTCTGTCTACTGGGTAAGCTGAAGGCATGTAGCTAACATGACTGTAGTGTCTACTAGGTAAGCTGAAGGCATACATCTAATATGACTGTAGTGTGTCTAGTGGGTAAGCTGAAAGCAGGCAGCTAATATGACTCTAGTGTGTCTACTAGGTAAGCTGAAGGCATGCATCTAATATGACTTTAGTGTTTCTACTAGATAAGCTGAAGGCATGGATCTAATATGACTGTAGTGTGTCTACTGGGTAAGCTGATTGCATGCATATAATATGACTGTAGTGTGTCTATTGGGTAAGCTGAAGGCATGCAGCTAATATGACTGTAGTGTGTCTACTAGGTAAGCTGAAGGCATGCAGCTAATATGGCTGTAGCGTGTCTACTAGATAAGCTGAAGGCATGCAGCTAATATGACTGTAGTGTGTCTACTGGGTAAGCTGAAGGCATGCAGCTAATATGACTGTAGTGTGTCTACTAGATAAGCTGAAGGCATGCATCTAATATGACTGTAGTGTGTCTACTGGGTAAGCTGAAGGCTGTAGCTAATATGACTGCAGTGTGTCTACTAGGTAGGCTTAAGGCATGCAGCTAGTATGACTGTAGTGTCTACTAGGTAAGCTTACGGCATGCAGCTAATATGACTGCAGTGTGTCTACTAGGTAGGCTTAAGGCATGCAGCTAATATGACTGCAGTGTGTCTACTAGGTAGGCTTAAGGCATGCAGCTAATAGGACTGTAGTGTGTCTACTAGGTAGGCTTAAGGCATGCAGCTAGTATGACTGTAGTGTCTACTAGGTAAGCTTACGGCATGCAGCTAATATGACTGCAGTGTGTCTACTAGGTAGGCTTAAGGCATGCAGCTAATATGACTGCAGTGTGTCTAGTAGGTAGGCTTAAGGCATGCAGCTAATATGACTGTAGTGTGTCTACTAGGTAGGCTTAAGGCATGCAGCTAATATGACTGTAGTGTGTCTACTTGGTAGGCTTAAGGTATGCAGCTAATATGACTGTAGTGTGTCTACTGGGTAAGCTTAAGGCATGCAGGTAATATGACTGTAGTGTGTCTACTAGATAAGCTGAAGGCATGCATCTAATATGACTGTAGTGTGTTTACTAGATAAGCTGAAGGCATGCAGGTAATATGACTGTAGTGTGTCTACTGGGTAAGCTGAAGGCTGTAGCTAACATAACTGTAGTGTGTCTACTAAGTAAGCTAAAGGCATGCAGCTAATATGAATGTAGTCTGTCTACTGGGTAAGCTGAAGGCATGTAGCTAACATGACTGTAGTGTCTACTAGGTAAGCTGAAGGCATACATCTAATATGACTGTAGTGTGTCTAGTGGGTAAGCTGAAAGCAGGCAGCTAATATGACTCTAGTGTGTCTACTAGGTAAGCTGAAGGCATGCATCTAATATGACTTTAGTGTTTCTACTAGATAAGCTGAAGGCATGGATCTAATATGACTGTAGTGTGTCTACTGGGTAAGCTGATTGCATGCATATAATATGACTGTAGTGTGTCTATTGGGTAAGCTGAAGGCATGCAGCTAATATGACTGTAGTGTGTCTACTAGGTAAGCTGAAGGCATGCAGCTAATATGGCTGTAGCGTGTCTACTAGATAAGCTGAAGGCATGCAGCTAATATGACTGTAGTGTGTCTACTGGGTAAGCTGAAGGCATGCAGCTAATATGACTGTAGTGTGTCTACTAGATAAGCTGAAGGCATGCATCTAATATGACTGTAGTGTGTCTACTGGGTAAGCTGAAGGCTGTAGCTAATATGACTGTAGTGTGTCTACTGGGGAAGCTGAAGGCATGCAGCTAATATGACTGTAGTGTGTCAAGTGGGTAAGCTGAAGGCAAGCAGCTAATATGACTATAGTGTGTCTACTAGGTAGGCTTAAGGCATGCAGCTAATATGACTGTAGTGTGTTTACTGGGTAAGCTGAAGGCATGCAGCTAATATGACTGTAGTGTGTCTACTAGATAAGCTGAAGGCTGAAGCTAATATGACTGTAGTGTCTACTAAGTAAGCTGAAGGCATGCAGCTAATATGATTGTAGTGTGTCTACTGGATAAGCTGAAAGCAAGTAGCTAATATGACTGGGGTGTGTTTACTAGATAAGCTGAAGGCATGCATCTAATATGACTGTAGTGTGTCTACTAGATAAGCTGAAGGCATGCATCTTATATGACTGTAGTGTGTCTACTAGATAAGCTGAAGGCATGCATCTAATATGACTGTAGTGTGTCTACTAGATAAGCTTAAGGCAAGTAGCTAATATGACTGTAGTGTGTCTACTGGATAAGCTGAAGGCATGCATCTAATATGACTGTAGTGTGTCTACTGGATAAGCTTAAGGCAAGTAGCTAATATGACTGTAGTGTGTCTACTAAGTAAGCTGAAGGCATGCATCTAATATGACTGTAGTGTGTCTACTAGATAAGCTTAAGGCAAGTAGCTAATATGACTGTAGTGTGTCTACTAGATAAGCTGAAGGCAAGTAGCTAATATGACTGTAGTGTGTCTACTAAGTAAGCTGAAGGCATGCATCTAATATGACTGTAGTGTGTCTACTGGGTAAGCTTAAGGCAAGTAGCTAATATGACTGTAGTGTCTCTACTAGATAAGCTGAGGGCATGCAGCTAACATGACTGTAGTGTGTCTAATAGGTAAGCTGAAGGCATGCAGCTAATATGAATGTAGTGTGTTTACTAAGTAAGCTGAAGGCATGCAGCTAATATGACTGTAGTGTGTCTACTAGATAAGCTGAAGGCAAGTAGCTAATATGAGCGTAGGTTGCTCGTTAAATAGTTGTGTGTGAGTATGTGTGTGTGTGTTTGTGTATGTGTATGTGTGTGTATGTGTGTGTATGTGTGTCTGTATGTCTGTGTGTATGTGTGTATATGTGTGTGTTTGTGTATGTGTATGTGTGTATGTATGTGTGTGTCTGTATGTGTCTGTGTATGTGTGTGTGCGTATGTGCGTATGTGCGTGTGTGTCTGTGTGTGTGTGTGCGTGCTAGAGTGCGTGTGTGCGTGTGTGCATGGGTGCGTGCGTGCTTGTAGCATTATGGATGCATTATGGATACAGCTAAATATCGACCCATTTATAATTAGCTACTTTAATCACTACCGGGTATATGGGATATCATTCATTAGTGCGCTTTCATTAGCAATCAGTTGACCGAGGTACGTGTAAGTATCGAAAAAGTTATTATCTCCGACTCTACATAGATTAATCAATTATATACAGTCAGTCCATATATAAAATATTCGATTAACAGTGCTACTACATGTACAAGTCATTAAACATAGTTATCGAAACGCGCTTAAATTTCCAATTGGCATGTGAATAACAGAAGAGACTTATAATCCCTATTAATCAAAGCTGTCAATAAAGTGAAAATATATCCATCGGAGACACCCAAGTAACTTTGAGTTACCAAGATTTATTCATGACTATATTTACTAAAATTTAAAATAAATTTACTTTAGTGTTTCTTTTAAATTTATTTTGAGGAAAGGGCATCCACACAATATTTGCATTGTTTCCGTGTGTACCATGTTTTAACGTCTTTTTTGATGACGCGACCGGGTATCAAACCCCTAACCGGCAGCTCTCCGGGCGGACGCTCTACCACTAGACCACAGAGGCAGTCTGTAGTTTGTAGCAGTAGCATGCGCATATCTGCAGTATGAAAGACACTTGCTATTCGTCAGTCTACAACGACACATAACAGTCAAACAAGTTTGTGTTGTCGATGCAATATCCTTTTCATTGGGAACCGCTTGTGCACAGGCCAGTTGTTCATCTCAATAACATTTCATCAAAATCTATTTTAAATATGTTTCAACCATTTTCTCTATACCCTTTTATGCATGTTTATGTTGTTTAATCCTCTTGTTCATGTGGTGTTCCCAAATCTCGTGTATCATAAAACACTTTATTTTTTCTCCTTCCTAATCTAACGTTACAACATTTCAGATCATAACCCTCGTCTTATGCACAACAGATGATGGCAAGACATATTTCATTTGGTTATATTGTCAATGTCGAGTGCGTAATTTCCCAAACAGGATCTTTAACTGATATGAGGAATGTGTAACATTTGGTACTTAGTTATTTAACTTTAATCATTATACAGTTATTTTCGCCTGAGAGTTGTAAACATTTTCATTCTGTTGTTTTTGCCGCACCAAACTGATCATTCTGAACATACTGCAGGGACTGTTCGTCATACTGTGTTTTGTTTCTGAGTCATGATATGAGTGAGTGAGTGAGTGAGTGAGTGAGTGAGTGAGTGAGTGAGTGAGTGAGTGAGTGAGTGAGTGAGTGAGTGAGTGAGTGAGTGAGTGAGTGAGTGAGTGAGTGAGTGGGGCGGGCGGGCGGGCGGGCGGACGGGCGAGTTAGTGAGTCTGCTGCGTGCGTGCGTGCGTGTGCTGCGCGCTTGAGTGTGTGTATTGTGCACGTGTGTGTGTTTGTGCATGATGTTGGTAGGGTCGCATGACATCTAGTCAGTATGAGAATGTCATAAAACTTTGATGACTTTGTATTATAAATTGTACACGAAGGGACACAGACAGGTCTGTATCTTGACGACAATGGGTTCCAGAACTGTTGTTGTTCTGTAACTTCTTATAGATTTATTCATTGAATTTCTGTTTAACCGGACTTTATCGTTAAACATTAACCGCCATAGAAATAAATAAAATAACTATAATCCTAAAACAAATATTGGGATAATCGGTGTTATTTGGGCAAGCAAAATCGAGTAAATATGCCGGAGCATGAGTTGTTCAAGTCGATATTCTGCATAATCTGCAGACATTGCGGCAAACTGGTAAGGCAGGGAATAGTTTGTTACACACTGGTTAGGAAGGCATTGTCTTTATCTCTTGGTCTAGGGACATGCATACACAACCTTTCAAAAATGTAGATTCATTATTGTGAGTGCAACTTCTTTCCGCCGAATCTAAGACTTTTTTTAATAATTGACTTTCCAGAATACTTTTCTTCAAACTATCCGAACAACGGCTCTTCCAAGTGACAAGGAAAAATTGCTTTTAATTACATTATTGTTTCATCCATCGACATTTTGGTTTGGTTAAAAATCATTCAGTATCTAATTTAGAGAAAGACCTATCTAAAGACCGCCTCCGTGGTCTAGTGGATAGAGCGTCAGCCCAGAGAACGAAAGGTCGGTGGTTCGATTCCCATGAGAGTCATAAGAAGGGCGTTGAAAGATTGAATTTGTTTTAACCCTGCCTTGCGCTTGACATTAAGGGGGTAAGGGGGGAAGGGGAGGGAAGGGGAGGGAAGGGGAGGGGAGGGAAGGGGAGGGAAGGGGAGGGAAGGGGAGGGGAGGGGAAGAGGTGGGGGGGGGAGGGGAGGGAAGGGGAAGAGGGGGGGAGGGGAGGGGAAGGGGGGAGGGGAGGGAAGGGGGGAGGGAAGGGGGGAGGGAAGGGGGGGGGGGAGCACGGGTGCCCCAGTCGTCTAAGGCGCCGCGATTCCCTGTGCAGAGTTGCGTCCCTTAGGCACGCCAGAAACCTATGATTGTGGGTTCGAATCCCGGTTCGCCCCGATTATGTTTCTAGGTTTGTCAGCACCATACCCGTGCTCGTGGGTTTCACCGAAGTGGTAAACGTCTGAGACCTGCATCACTTCGGGCTTTCCTCCCACATAAAGCTGACACGCCGCGATATAACTGGAATACTGTTAAAAGCGGCGTTAAACCAAACTCTTTCACTCACTCACTTGACATTAAGGTTCAGTATAAAGAGTGTAAGCTGGGTGCCCATGTTAAACTGCGGCGTGGCACTCATCAAACCGGCATCAGTCCGGACAGGTATGCACTTCGCTATATAAGTGCAATGACGTTAGACACCATTTCACCTCACCCTACCTGAAACATCTGATGGCACTGAACTGTACACATGCTAAATGAGGGGCGGTCGGGTAGCCTCGTGGTTAAAGCGTTCGCTCGTCACGCCGAAGACCCGGGTTCGATTCCCGAAATGGGTACAATGTGTGAAGCCCATTTCTGGTGTCCCCCGCCGTGATATTGCTGGATTATTGCTAAAAGCGGCGTAAAACCATACTCACTCACTCACTAACATGCTAAATTACAAATTAATTGAGCTTAATTTCAAACAGGCTACGTCTACAACGTTACCGTACAGGGACTAGCCGTGTATTCAGGTAACACCCGATGAAGTGTACGTGACACATATCCTATCATTCCATATAAATATCATTCTGTGACAGTGCGTCCTGCTGGCAGTATTTCCGTGACCTCTCAGTGATGCTCCTGAAGCCAAACTGGAACTCGCAGTACACTGCGCATGGACAGTTATCTTGTCCACCGCGCACTTGTTCATAGACAGGGTACGAGTTCATAAAGCGAAATCAGCTGGAGATTACGATCAAATTGTATTACCATTAGTGGGAAAAGAATAACTCAGAAACTATTTCACAGCGCCATGACATCAATAACTACCGATTAGGTCAACGAGCATTGTAACCTTTGGCCATTCTCCTGCTGCGCCAAAGGCATTAAAAGCTTTTCTATCAGTGGTAATGCAATCAATATTAGACTCACAAAACAAATATGTTCATGCTCCAATTATTTTCGATCATACATTGCGTTTAGAACTATATGCTTTACACATGATCTGTTATTAGTGTTATTGATATTGTTGCTATTATTATAATATACAGATTAAGATAAATAAATGCAGGAAAGAGGGTTTGGTGATACTGGCACAACCTGGCTGGTTAGCCACATCATCAGCTCAGGGCCCTTGCCCCCTCTACATGCATCCCTGACAGCGAATGGGACTTCTTCCAGGAAGCGCAGCCTAGTCAAACCCACCCAGAACGTTTGGGAGAATGGAAAGACTCCCCAACACTGCAGCCTTCTTCATTACCCAGATTGTCAGAAGGGCTGTATTCTTGGTTGCAAACCTGGGTACTCTCCAAATGTCAGTCAAACCTGAGGCACGGAGAACAATGGGAAGTCGGACAACTTGGTATTTGGGATGCAAGCGTGACACTTCGAAAGCGAGGTCCGCATATTTGCCATGTTTTTTTCTGAATCTGAACCTGTACCTGCAACTACATCTCAAGTTGAGTTGACCAGCAATTCATTAAAGACTTAAGTAAAACATGTAGCCGCTCGGTGAGGTTAATGCATTCCAGTGACAAAATCCATTATTGAGGTACAGAATCATAGGCTTTTCTGTACTCTTCCCAACAGGGGCGGTCGGGTAGCCTAGTGGTTAAAGCGTTCGCTCGTCACGCCGAAGACCCGGGTTCGATTCCCGACATGGGTACAATGTGTGAAGCCCATTTCTGGTGTCCCCCGCCATGATATTGCTGGAATATTGCTAAAAGCGGCGTAAAACCATACTCACTCACTCACTCACTCTTCCCAACATACTGGGTGGTTAGGTGGTAAGTTTTAGCCTCTTCAAGGATCATTTTCTGAACCAGCAATTGTTCCTTACAACCCCATAATCCCTTTCTGGCTCCTTTCTGCTGCATATAAACAATGTCATTGGAAGTGCAGTATGATGACACAGGATCTATAAGACACCCTGTAAATATTTTGTACTGTGTATTCAGACAAGTTCTAGGACGTTTTTATGGTCACTCAAATCACCTTTCTTTGGGGGAAGTATTGTTCGACCTTTGCACAACCAAGGCGGAACATCCCCCTATCCACAAGAGTGAGTGAGTTGGGTTTAACGCCGCTTTTAACAGTATTCCAGTTATATCGCGGCGTGTCAGCTTAATGTGGTAGGAAAGCCCGAAGTGATGCAGGTCTTAGACGTTTACCACTTCGGTGAAACCCACGAGCACGGGTATGGTGCTAACAAACCTAGAAACATAATCGGGGCGAACCGTGACTCGAACCCACAATCATAGGTTTCTGGCGTGCCCAAGGAACGCAACTCTGCACAGCGAATCGCGGCGCCTTAGACGACTGGCTTTCCTCCCACATTAAGCTTACACACCGCGATATAACTGAAATATTGTTTAAAGCGGCGTTAAACTCAACTCACTCACTCACTCATTAGGTTGGCTTACTTAAAACCATTTTATGACATTTGGGCCAACTTCTCCCGCCGTATATATAATGTTCAAAGATGTGGGGTCACATTTGTAAATGGCTAGGCTTCATTAGGTTGACTAAGTCATTTAGTGGGCTCACAGTTGCATGGATATGTCACAATATATATTATTCTCATTTTGTTATATTGATGGGAAACGAAATACACAAAGTCTATGAAGTTTGAATAACGTCATTATAACTGATCACTCGCGTTCCAAAACAGATATTTGCAAAAATAGTTACAACGCAAGAAACGTACTTCAAATTAAATTTGAGAGGCAATATCACTCAATCTGCTTTTTCCAGTATAACACATTAATCAAATCATAATTGTCGGTGGCGATATAAACCTAAAAAATGATGTCTGTAATTGAATCGAACTCAGTCATGACAGAAGCCTTTGACCTCAAATAATTTGCGGGTACTTGTTCCATAAAAGGAATAACTCATGAATATTAATGACCACACGACCTACTTTTGCGATGTTGGTAGAAGTGAGTCATGCTGTAGTTTCTTCGTATTTGTACATTCCAATCCAATTAAAAGTCACAATACTCATTTTAAATAGACAAAAGAGTAGTTCGTAATACGTGTTTGTTTTTTTAACGTAGAACATATTCTGTACAACTAGTGCGTTTCGTTTCGAATGTCGACCCACCTGGAACTTTCGATTAGGCAAGCGGAGTTAGCTCCCTTCTCGAACCACCGATAATGCGGTTTCGCCATTTCCTTCAAGTTGATCTTCAACCTAATAGTGAACCAGCTTCGAGGGGTTATCCCTAACTGGGCGATGTACGTTTAGTGGTAATAGTAGTTGTAGTAGTGAGTGAGTGAGTTTGATAATAGTATAATATAGATAATAGTAGTAGTGGTAGTAGTAGTAGTAGTAGTAGTAGTAGTAGTAGTAGTAGTAGTAGTAGTAGTAGTAGTAGTAGAAGTAGTAGTAGTAGTAGTGGTAATAGTAGTAGTAGTGGTAATAGTAGTAGTAGTGGTAATAGTAGTAGTGGTAGTGGTAGTAGTAGTGGTAGTAGTAGTGGTAGTAGTAGTGGTAATAGTAGTAGTAGTGGTAGTAGTAGTGGTAATAGTAGTAGTAGTGGTAGTAGTAGTGGTAGTAGTAGTGGTAATAGTAGTAGTAGTGGTAGTAGTAGTTGTAGTAGTAGTAGTAGTAGAAGTAGTAGTAGTTGTAGTAGTATAGAGACCGTGTTCTCGAAATAATGTAAACACTGACAGACTTCCCAGAGGAACCCGTGGGAATTCCCTGGCACGAATACATACACAAGAGTTCTTTCTGATCATTTAGACGCTTTAATCTTGAACTCAGCGTTTTAGTTTACATTCAGAAACGTCAGAGAATTTGACTGCGTGATACATTATATATCATCGCTGCGACCCATCCTATTGAACAAAACGAAGAAATTCACATTCATACTATGGTAGTTTTGACTCGATCCGTGTCTAGTCTGAGTGTAGCCTATGAATTTCCCTTTATGTCTCTTTGATAAATCTTTAATCAACTTTCAATGATCGACCAAACTGATCAATGATGACGAAAAGATGTCACCGCCACGGGTTCATTAACAACTTCCGAAACCTCTCCCGTCACGTTTATCTTGTCGGCCATTTTGACGTGTATTTGATGTAAATGTATTACGACGCGTTGTCATGGTGACTGACTTACTGGGGTAGTTCGTAACATACCTTTCTCATCTAACGGTGATATTATTTGAATGCATGTGTTGAGTCAGATGTCTCTGAAGAGCAAGTTGTGTATACATACGCTCATGTCACCTTTCTTTTTTAGGAACTATCTTATTCCGCGATATAGCTGGTTGTTGTATGTCTGTCAGTGTAACCATGAAGTCGCACATAATATAAAGAAACGTGTGTATAGATTTAGACCTACATCCTTTGATTTAAAATAAACTGACAAAAGTGATAAGAATTGAATTTCACTTTGTGAGAGTTCATTTGAGTGTGGGGCGGTCGGGTAGCCTTGTGGTTAAAGCGTTCGCTCGTCACACCGAAGACCCGGGTTCGATTCCCGACATGGGTACATTGTGTGAAGCCCATTTCTGGTGTCCCCCGCCGTGATATTGCTAGAATATTGTTAAAAGTGGCGTAAAACCAAACTCACTCACTCACTCACTCACTCATTTGAGTGTGAAACTTCATAGTGTAAGGGCCAAACTGAATGACATCGGAGCTCTCACTAAGTGAAAGTCAATCCTTAAAATACCCGTGAAGATCCGGGGTAGAATAGGTCTTCAGCAACCAATGCTTGCCGTAAAAGGTGACTATGCTTGTCGTAAGAGGCGACTAACGGGATCGGGTGGTCAGGCTCGCTGACTTGGTTGATGCATGCCATCGTATCCTAATTGCGCGGATCGATGCTCATGATATTAATCACTGGATTGTCTGGTCCAGACTCGATTATTTACAGACCGCCGTCATATAGCTGGAATATTGCTGAGTGCGGCGTTAAACAACAAACCAAACAATCCTTATAAAATGTGAACTAATGGTTTGTATGGTGCAGATTGTTTACATGTCTCCGTATATATCTGTAACATTGCTGTCTTCTGCCTTACCAGGGTTATTTCACTCACTGACACCGCCAGACAATGGCCCAACAAGCTAGACAGTCGACTAAAGCCAGGTATGTCTCAAAGCCAAGTTCCTGCGAGCAGCTGTGCCCGATCTACGGCCAGCTTCGTAATTCCATTTGACTTTTGATGTGGATCAGATTAACCGTTTCTTGTAACCTGTCGTAGTACTGTGAGTAACAGGTACACTGAGCTGACAAGAGGGATGTCTCCGAACTCATTTGTGTTATGGGATAATAACTATGATCTTCCACCTAAACCGCGTCTTTTTATCAATAATGCCATTCCTAGCCTGATATGATGGCTACGAGGGCCCTTGGCTCCCATCAATCACAGTAAATAAATATAACTCACCAGAGACGCCTAAACGTTCATGATGCAATAACACAGATGGCTAAGTTAGCCATGAAGCCACCGACTGTAATTGTTGTGTGCTCGCTCCGACACATCTCGCACTGAAACTAACACTGCTTGATCGGGGCTTTGTTGATATACACCATCAAGATGCACCTCTGCCTCTGCATACACCCAGAAACATGTTCACGCGAGATGAAGCGAGATCTAGCGAGACCACAGAGGCAGGCGATGGCACGGCATGCTAGGTCACGCATATAGTCAAGCTAAACAACCTCATATCTTCCAATGAATTGTTTGAAGTTCAATTCAATCTGTTGGCCGAATGCAGTGCCAAGGGACAATGTCTTTGAAGTCAATCTCTTTGTGGAAGTCAAAGACCGATGTATTGAAATAACGTGCAGCTCGGCGACTATCTACGACTGCAGCACGGCGTTCAGACCACTTGCCCGAGTGTGTTTGATGATAGTAAGATTACGCACTGCTGGTAGATTCTGATTAAAGGAATGTGATTGGTAAACGTGAGATCCCCTCCTTTTGATTGGTTTACGTAGTTCAAAGGTGGTTTTAGGATTTCCTTTCAGGTTACGAGACGCAGGAAGTATTGCACACCTACGTACACGGTCAAAGTTACTTATTCTAACGTTAATGAAATCCGCTGTAACATATCCAACAATATGATAACATTAGGCACAAGATGTAGACATGGTAAATATTGGCTTGGTCGAGAAGCCGGGGTGTCTTTTAGAAATCAACTTGACACAAGCTGAAGGTTTTATCAGACAGTCACATGCTGCAGAAGACGTTGATAGCTCCGGTAAAACCTTTTATCTAAATGATTGATAACAATATTAAGATTTTCTAAATATCAGTCAATGAAATCTAGGTTCCATATATGCGAATAATATATATTGATAATTATCTTTAAGTGAGATTCCGTTAATCCAATGTTATTTCTAAATCCTTTGTTACCAAGCAATTTCAAATTGTATAAAGTTATATTTAAAATAGTATTGTAAGGTCGTGATAACATTTTTCCTTCAAGACAGTTTTTCCGCAAGGAGATCCGGAACCTATTTTAAAAGTGAGTGAGTATGGTTTTACGCCGCTTTGGGCAACATTCCAGCGAAAACACGGCGGGTGAAACCAGAAATGGGCAGAACACAATGTACCCACCTATTTTAAAAAAACAAACTTTCTTTCCTAAATGTCCAGCATTATTGTAACTGATCTTTGCATACACGACAATCATGATTTGTCTGTAACATCTGAGAATAAATCTATTCCAACCGTACACTGGATTTCTATTTCATAAGCAGCTCATCTTCCTGAGGCAAGGGAGTTAACTGAATTTAAAAGTCCAGTTTCCAACCTTGCCGCACAAGGCAAAATTCCGGAGTTATATTCTTGCTGCATCAACGTGTCATTGTCCAATCAAAATCGCGTAAAGAAACAAGACATCCGGTTCCTAAACAACTTGGATTTCAACGTGCAGATTTCGGTCGACTTCAGGACTTGCAAAGAATGCATACCGTCAACTGGGCCTCCATAGATATTTTCCAAATATTTTCATGTTTCAATCATTGGCTCAAGTGATTTGATGCACCTCGCGAGGTAAGACGCATTTTGTTGCAATATGGATCTTGATCAGATCGTCTGGTAACACTTATATACTTATTTTCCTTGTTTTCAGAAATCACATAAAGACATGTTTTTGAAAACAGGTTTTATTCTCCAAAGTCTAACTGTTGAATGTGTGAAACGAAGAAGGGATTCATTAGAGGTTTTTCCTTCAATGCCCTGTGTGCATCCTCTGCATGATCTCCTACACTGACCTCCATGATCTCCTACACTGACCTGCATGATCTCCTACACTAACCTCCATGATCTCACACACTGACCTCCATGATCTCACACACTGACCTGAATGATCTCCTACACTGACCTCCATGATCTCCTACACTTACTGCATGATCTCCTACACTGACCTCCATGATCTCCTACACTTACTGTCTGATCTCCTACACTGACCTGCATGATCTCCCACACTGACCTCCATGATCTCCTACACTCACTGCATGATCTCCTACACTGACCTCCATGATCTCCTACACTGACCTGCATGCTCTCCTACACTGACCTGCATAATCTCACACACTGACCTGAATGATCTCCTACACTGACCTCCATGATCTCCTACACTTACTGCATGATCTCCTACACTGACCTCCATGATCTCCTACACTTACTGCCTGATCTCCTACACTGACCTGCATGATCTCCCACACTGACCTCCATGATCTCCTACACTCACTGCATGATCTCCTACACTGACCTCCATGATCTCCTACAGAGACCTGCATGATCTCCTACACTGACCTGCATGATCTCCTACACTGACCTGCATGATCTCCCACACTGACCTCCATGATCACCTACACTCACTGCATGATCTCCTACACTGACCTCCATGATCTCCTACACTGACCTGCATGCTCTCCTACACTGACCTGCATAATCTCACACACTGACCTGAATGATCTCCTACACTGACCTCCATGATCTCCTACACAGACCTGCATGATCTCCTACATTGACCTCCATGATCCTCTACACTGACTTCCGCGATCTCCTACACTAACTGCATGATCTCCTACACGGACCTGCATGATCTCCTACACTGACTTCCATGATCTCCTACACTGACCTGCATGATCTCCTACACTGACCTCCATGCTCTCCTACACTGATCTATGTGATTTCTTCCACTGACCAGCATAATCTCCACCACTGATATACGTGATCTCCTACACTGACCGACATGATCTACAGTGCTCCGTGGTGATGTGTATATCACAGCCGCCCTACAGACGATGAGCATAAAGGCACAGGTTTCAATGAACTATATTACATGTACAATACCCACCACCAGCCGGGCTAGATGGCCAAGCGATGTTTATTGTTTCTCCACTGTAAAGTAGTGCTAGCTGGTTGTACTATGTACAGGGGATCTTCAAAGGCCATCAATGCCATGCTGGTGGCCCCTGCCAATCATTGGGACATCGGCTAACAAATCACTTTTCAATAAAGGAATTAGAATATCTTCCCTTGGGAACCAGGGTCATCTCGATGGCGATCAAACGACCATGTTGTCATGTGGCCTTGCAATGCACCATGAGACATAGGAGATCGTCTTCCACTCTCGGAATGTATCTAGGTCGAGTCGAGGAATGGCATCTGACACAGAGCTCATCTACTTTATTCTGTACGTCGCCATCTTTGCCGACAGGGGAAAAAATAATTTTGAGTTTGCTGTAACGGAGTGTATATATTTCTAATCTAATCGGGAGTACGTTTTCACGAAACATAAATTGTTGTGAGTGAGTGAGTGAGTGAGTGAGTGAGTGAGTGAGTGAGTCGAACACGGATCTCAGACCTGGCGAGCAAACAGCTTCCACCTCGGGGCTACCCTTTGAGTAATTATTTTATTCATATGTATGTAACATTTTAACGATCATCTGCCCTTTTGTGTTACTGTGACCAGGATATACTTGGTCTTCCGGTGACCGTGTCTCATATTTTCCAAATATTTATTTTTCAGTCAAGGCGTCCAAGCTGTTTGTTCAATGCATGTGATATGGGAGTTTGAATCTGATTGGTCAATAGAAGGGACAAAGAAGGGATATAACTCGCAATAACCACTGGTGCCGCTACCATCCGGCCACGAAATTTCAGCCTAGTTCCCTAAGGGTCCCCAAAGTCAGTTAACGCTCTTGCCTCGGGATGTCAGAAGCCATACAGAGATCGCAGGGTTCAGTAAGTCCTTGTCAAAACTACCAAACACAGATTCTGACAACAATCAAGCGAGACCTAATTCAACACTATCAGAGAATGTATGAGACAAGTGGAGTTCATCACATGTGGATCTTGAAATTTTCAAAAGATTTTCTTGTCTTTGCATACGAATCGGATTGGGTTACTACTCTAGTGACAGTGACATCAAAGAAAGGACACATTGTCTAGAAGTTAAGCCTTGGTGTCAAGTATATTGATGACATCATTTCTTTTAATAATGCCAATCTATATAAGTAAAATCACCTCATCTATCAACCAGAGTTATAGCGTGAGTGAGTGAGTCATCCATGTCTGATCTTCCAGTTATTGTATCTGATGTGTGTCTGATCCATTCTAATATCCCTCCAGTGATTGTGTCTAATCCATGCCTGATTCCCCTCCAGTGATTGTGTCTAATCCATGCCTGATTTCCTTCCAGTGATTGTGTCTGACCCGTGTCTGATCTCCTTCCAGTGATTGTGTCTGACCCATGTCTGATCTCCTTCTAGTGATTGTGTCTGATCCATGTCTGATCTCTCTCCAGTGATTGTGTCTGACCCGTGTCTGATCTCCTTCCAGTGATTGTGTCTGACCCATGTCTGATCTCCTTCTAGTGATTGTGTCTGATCCATGTCTGATCTCTCTCCAGTGATTGTGTCTGACCCGTGTCTGATCTCCTCCCAGTGATTGTGTCTGGTCCATGACTGATCTCCTTCCAGTGATTGTGTCTGACCCATGTCTGATCTCCTTCCAGTGATTGTGTCTGACCCATGTCTGATTTCCCTCCAGTGATTGTGTCTGACCCGTGTCTGATCTCCTTCCAGTGATTGTGTCTGACCCGTGTCTGATCTCCTTCCAGTGATTGTGTCTGATCCATGTCTGATCTCCTTCCAGTGATTGTGTCTGACCCATGTCTGATCTCCTTCCAATGACTGTGTCTGACCCGTGTCTGATCGCCCTCCAGTGATCGCCTGTAGCTCGGCAGCAGTCATCCCGAGTAACGAGACCCCTGGGAGTTCCGTGTAAATGCTCTCTGTCTGCTTACCAAGGAAATAGCCTTTGAATCGGAGAACAAATATAACGTAATGTCATGTCGGTATTAATTTGGAACAGTTTTTCATAGGTTAAAGCTTATCTATGATTGATAATGATTTTGATATCGCGTTACAACATTACACAGCGGGTCTGAACGGTTCACCGTGTTCTCAATGTAAATACTACCGCCGTTATAAAGGATTCCGTTTTAGGACTTAGTAATTCCATTATTTCACATCTTAGAGAGGCTGGTGCCCGTTATTTGACGGCGGTTTTATTGTAGTGTTACACTCACAATGGAGGCTTCGCCAGCCATAAAACACGGGCACAAAGGACTACCGGACTTCTTTTCAAATTGCATGCGAGCCATGGAAACACTCACTAGATTAATGACGTATCGAGATCTCACAGCGGGCAGAAACACGACAGTTTAATGTCCGCCTTCCAAATCATGGACCAATCACTGTATACTTCGTGTTGGGGAACGACATGCCTATACCGTACAAAGAGGTGTGATCAAAATAAACTTGTAAATATCAAATGGTTTCTGAAATACCCATGTACCAAAATCAGCGGATGTACTCAATTTATGTGAACTCCAAAATGATGTACTTCAAATGATAGATGTTCTCTAGGAAGTAGACATACATGTAGGTGTATGTACTTCAAACAGCAGACACAACCTTATTGCTGATGTACTCTAAATAGTGTCTCGCATCGTCGTCTACTGTCGGTTTATACTCGCACGTGATGCATCTTCGTCAACGTGTTTAATCAACGTCTAGTGTAAGTTTATACTCGCACGTGTAGCGTATATGTCCTGCACGTGTTTAATGGTCATCTACTGTAAGTTTATACTCGCACGTGTAGCTCTTCGTCCTGCACGTGTTGCTTCGTCGTCTACTGTCAGTTTATACTCGAACGTGAAGCGTCTTCGCCAACGTGTTTCATCAACGTCTAGTGTAAGTTTATACTCGCACGTGTAGCGTCTATGTCCTGCACGCCTTTCATAGTCGTCTACTGTCAGTTTATATTCGGACGAGAAGCGTCTTCATCCAGCACGTGTTGCATTGTCGTCTACAGTCAGTTTATACTCGGACGAGAAGCGTCTTCATCCAGCACGTGTTGCATTGTCGTCTACAGTCAGTTTATACTCGGACGAGAAGCGTCTTCATCCAGCACGTGTTGCAGTGTCGTCTACAGTCAGTTTATACTCGGACGAGAAGCTTCTTCATCCAGCACGTGTTGCATTGTCGTCTACTGTCAGTCTATACTAGCACGTGTAGCGTCTTCGTCCAGCACGTGTTGCATTGTCGCGTCTAGTCAGTCTATACTCGGGCGTGTATCGTCTTCGCCCACGTGTTTCATCGTCGTCTACAGTCAGTCTATACTGGCACGTGTAGCGTCTTCATCCACGTGTTTCATCGTCGTCTACTGTCAGTCTACACTCGCACGTGTAGCTCTTCGTCCACATGTTTCATCGTTGTCTACTGTCAGTCTATACTCGCACGTGTAGCGCCTTCGTCCAGCACGTGTTGCATTGTCGTCGACAGTCAGTTTATACTCGCACGTGTAGCTCTTCGTCCACATGTTTCATCCTCGTCTACTGTCAGTCTATACTCGCACGTGTAACATCTCCGTCTAGCACTGTCTTGGTTCGCATCCTCTGACTATTAATGAGCTGGCGTCGTTTACTACACACAGCAAAAAAAGTGTAGGTTTCCGTCTGCCGGAAACCTTCCGGAAACCTTCCGGATACCTTCCCATTTTGGATCCGGCCCGGATACCTTCCGGAAACCTTCCGGAAACCTTCCAAAAAAAATGTCAAAATTTGGGGGGTGCATTTTGTTCACTTAAGTGTGAAACACATAAAAAAATTAACTTGAAAATACCAAGCAATTTGAAGGTTGTTGAAGGCATCTGGAAGGTTTCCGGAAGGTTTCCGGAAGGTTTCCGGAAGGTATCCGGATGCAAATTTTCTTCATGACTTGCTTCTGGTAAATAATGTTAGCCTGTGCATTACAGATACCTGTTGTAATATTCTGTGTTATTTTAATGGTAAATATCCTCCTAAAACATTTTTGGAGAAGAAAATTGTTCAATTTCATATTTTGTCCTTTTTGGATGTTAATGGTATTTAATGAACAAACATCAGTTCTTGTATAATGATATCCTTAAATTTCATGTCCAGACTTCCAGTTTGTACTGAGAAAAAGAAAAAGTCATTGACAATGTGCTCACTTGGGCCTTTGGTCCTAGTGAGATGATAATAAGACTATTTGTAACGGTACATGTACTTGTTATATCCAAAATACTAACTTCATTGACATCTGCCTCACCCTAGTTTTATGGTACTACAGTAAGCTCTTCCTCAGTTACTGTGAATTATTTTATTAAAAGGGATTGACAGTTAATTTGACACTGGAGTTGTAACCACTGCACATATATGTGTATTCAAATAATATAACAACGATGTGCTTAATACTTCACAAATATCTCCAGAAATAGGCATTTTAGTTATAATTGCAGAAATACTTTATGAATGACCCCTTCACTGTTGCCTTGATCTTACACTTCAACTGAGTTATCACTTTTGAGTGTGAATTTGACCTTCAATATCAGTGATAAATATTTCAAAAACATTTCAAAGAGCTATCCGGCACATAAACCAAATATGCAGTCCTTTGGTAGAATTCAACATATCATTGACCAAAATATGGAAGTAATGTAACCAGTATATGTATAAGAGTTACTAAGACTTCTGTAGAAAAGGCAATTTAAGGGAAAATGTAGTATATATAGATCACACACGACCTTTTTCCAACTTCGACCCCTGCCCAAAGGAAGAGTTAGACCACAAACAAACTTTTTGTCTGGTTGTGACTTTAACCTTTGACATAACAGATCAATATGTCATCAGACGTTTTCAGAGCAAAGGAAACATGTGTTATTTATCTTGAGATGCCCAAGCAATGCATGGTTTCATAAGATAAGTGTGGCTATTAAACTGAGGCAAAATCATGAAACATCCCCAATTACACAGCTGGTAAATGAAACATAAGCAACAATCAAATTATCAATTTCTTTTATTCATATGCCTATAGTATATCGCACATTGAACAGTGTTCACATGATGGTTCCTGATGCAGTATGCAATTTCATCCTATTCTTCAATACTCATAACAGAGTGTGATAACTGTTCGCTTGACAGTACCTACGGATTATGTTCACCAGTTCAGATAACTTACTTTCCCTCAATCCTCCTTTTCTTTCTATATTGCCATGGATGAACAGGAACCAGGATGAGGGGATAACAGTTAGACTCTATCTCTGCTGCATTGTGTTAGTAGAATTGTGAACTTTCCATTTGGTGTTTGGGTCCACATTTAAAGACAATAAGTCCCATTTATCATTCCTTTCAAGTGTTTACAAGAATTTCCTGAATGTCCTGGAAGAATTACACTCAAGCTTGGCATTGGTTGGTCTTCTCACATTAGCCAGACCAGCCTTTGTGTGTCCCAGTACCATTTGGCATACAATTTCTCAGTCGGCCTCCATTGAAATAACAGGACCCTCATCATCGCTGTCTGCAAATCACCTCTGATATCTGAAGGGGTGCAGCCTCTGTTTAGGACTCCCTTGTCTGGTCCTTCCAGACTGTCCACCTGGAGTACTCATCCAGGGATCTCAAGCAGGACTTCAGTTTCTGCAGCATTATGTAAAAAGATTTTAGCAATCAAAAAGAATTGTTGCCACATGTACTTACAGATAGAAGGCAGCAAAATCACTTAAGTTGTCATATGTGAGTCTTGTTATATGCTAAACATTTAAGATAATCACATCTCAAATCTCAACCAGACAAACCAGTGACTAATGTTATGAACTCGGTCCAGACAAACCGATGATAACTATTATGGACAATATCCCACATCACTGTGGTATGATTACATGTGATCAATGAGCCTACTCAATCACAACCTTATCTATTAATGAGGCTTGGAATGCTTGGAATCTTTTAAAGAGATGTCATTTAGTGATTGTTTCAACTCATCAACATGGAAAAATATATATTCACAATCCTTGTCATATAGCCAAACTATTGCTGGATGCAGTGTTAAATAAATGATTTGGCTTTAACACTGCTTTGAACAGTATTCCAGATATATCACCGCATGTGAGTTTGATGTGGGAAGAAAGTCCTAAGTGATGCAGGTCTTTGATGAATCCCACGAGTATGTGTATAATGCTGACAAACCTAGCAACATAATCGGGGAGAACCAGGATTTGAACCCATGACTATAGGTTTCTGCTAAGCCCAAGAGATGCAACTCTGCACAGAAAATTGTAGTGCCTTAGATAATAGGACATCCGTGCCTACAGCGATAAGGAACAAACTGAAGACATATTTGCAAAATAACCATATGAACCAAACAGAATAATTTCAAATATTTACCACTCACTGTTGCTCTTCTATGGTCTTTCTTTGCATTGATGCTGCACGGATGACTGTCTCTTTTATTCATCCGGACATTCTACAAACATAAGTAGCATTCACATCACAGAAATGTCCAAACTGTACATGTTGTACATTTGATTCAAATGAAAAAACCCCGGTTGTGATTCCGACTTAGAACTACCCTAATCATAATAATTCATGTCAAACATTCAGAGATGACATTTATCCCCATATTTAACAAATGTTAAAACAATATTTTGACAACAAAGTCAGGGTCATTCAACACATACATTACATAGGAAATAACTTGTTCGACAATGCAGAGAGATCCTCACCGAGGTGAATATCATTCCATGAATTATTGCCACATTTTCTTGAAATGCAGATTAATGCAATGCAGTATTTACTTTTATTTCTCGGCTATTTGTTTGGCTTTTCCATGGCACTGTTTTGACAGAGATCTAACCTTGATATGACACTTTGTTCAGAAATGATATAAATAAGAGAATACTTTATTATTCCAGAGAAAATTTGGGTTACATAGTAAAAGCACAGAGAAACAAGTATAAGATTCATGATTTAAGTTAAATACACTCGACCCGTGAAGATTCCGGGGTAGACTAGGTCTTCAGCAACCAATGCTTGCCGTAAAAGGCCATTATGCTTGTCGTAAAAGGCGACTAACAGGATCGGGTGATCAGACTCTCTGACTTGGTTGATGCATGTCATTGATCTAAATTCCGTGGCTCGATGCCCATGATATGAATAACTGGGTTGTCTGGTCCAGACTCGATTATTTACAGACCGCCGTCATATAGCTGAGTGCGGCGTTAAACAACAAACCAACCTAAATACACTCATACATACACACACAAACACAACATCCAAACACCAGGGTTAGAAATTGGCACTAGTCATTTTGACATTTTAAAGGTCTTGCTATATGCTATCATTTTAGGACTAGTGGACTGAAAGTGCAAACACTAATCAACTAATGAATTGAGTGGTCAGACTAGGTTGTCATCATACTCTGAGGGCATGGATCTTTGCTGAAAATAACAATCACTAGATTGCCTGGTCCATGTTCAATTATTTACAGGCTGCCATCACAGAGCTGGACTATTGTGAGTGTGATGTTTCACATTACATTGAAATATACCATGATGAATACATGTAGTTTGTATTTATCACAAACAAAAATACTCACTCAATACTTGGTATCCTCCCTGAGAATGTCTGTGAACCTCCCCACAAACCCTGAACATGCTGAAACAGAAAACAACTAACTTGTCTTTATCCTTTCAATGTTTCAGTGTGAATTTGTTAAAGATTGATAAGCTGTCATTATTCATTGTAATCCATATCTCACTTTCAGGTGGTTCAGGTGGCAACACATGATTGGAATTGAATGCCACGTTTTGTTTTACATGCACTTTGCCAGATTTATACCCTTGGTAACTAACCCTCATCATCAAATCCCAGCGTTATGTTGAGAATAAGGACACGACCCTTAAAAGTCCTGCACCTGTAGCTCTTATGCAATCCCAAATAGAAATATCATGTCACAACAAACACTTGATCATATTAATAACAAAGGATTTCCGAAAACAACAAAACTAAAAGGGCCCTTGACGTTTACAGTAGTAACATTGAGATCAGGAAAATATCTAAATCAATCCATTCCATAAGATCTCTGTATAGAAATCATGGAACATTATGTCTCGAAGCCCTGCTACGTACCTGGCATCTGCAAGCTGCTCTTCCTTCCTTCGGCTGTCAATCGAGTTTTCGAAATACTTGACGTCCTCGTTGTGGATGGCTCAGGTGGATTTCGACCGGGATTTCCGAGTTAGAGGTGATTGAGAACAATGTATCGATACACGAGGTAAGCATATCGCAATCAAGCATCACGGTGTACATCGATTACACGAGGTTTGAGTGTTTGTTTACATTTGTGTTCCAAAATGGCGCCCTCGGCCATACAGGGAATTATGGGTAGACTTGCTTGTCCCGGAATAACACGAGTTGGTCACGAATGACGAGCGGTCATTTCTGCAGCAGTTACGGAAAGAGACGAGGTTGGCCGATTACAGTTCATACAGGCCATATTGGGAGCCGCGGGGATTTCGACAGTGTGTATTAGGAAGTATACCTATGTGGTGTATGGAATATGCGTTTGCCTACCATGCCAGGCAGTGTGACAAGGGATATCCCAGCGGATGTAATATTCCCACAGCAGAAATGTTTCACAACCTCGATTGCAGGGAGCTGAAGATGTGACATATTCAGACAGAGACCATAATACATAGACTGTTATATGGTCTCTGATTCAGGTAAGGAATATGTTAATAATATTGATCACGTATTTAAGTTATTTATCTTCTGTAAGCCACTTATTCTGTTTTATATATGTTAGTAAATGTGTGATTTAATTTTTGTAGGATAAGCAATCTACCTAACTTATGTTAATCCTTGCTAATGTATATTATGTAGAAATATGTTTGCTTATTTATATTCCTTTATCTAGATACTCTATAGTGACTCATTTTTTTAGTTCATACCGTACCGACTAAACTTACTTTTGCAGGTGTGAATAATCAAGAACAAATTAAATGACAGGAGTTTTGCAACAGTGAACATTGTGAAGTGGAAGATAAGACATTTGAAAGGTATGGATATTTTCACTTGAACTTGTTGAAGAATACCGTGATGACAACTTTATCATGTTGGGAATTTTGGCGGTGGGGTAGCCTAGTGGTTGAAATGCTGAAGACCAAGGTTCGATTCTTGTCATGGGTACAATGTGTGAAGTCTATGTCAGGTGTCCCTTGCTGTGGTATTGCTAAAAACAGCGTAAAACCATACCCACTCATTTGGGGATTCCGGGTTGGAATTGGTCCCCATCAACCTATGCTAGTTGTAAGAGAGGGTTATACTATAAAGGGAAATAGTACCTCGCCTACTATTGCCTGGTGAAAACAGCACCTTGTTATTTTTTTACCTTGGGTCTGAATATGCCCGAATACATGAAATTAAACTTGCATGGTCACTTGTAAACACAAATAACTGAGAAATGTTCAAAAAGGTTTACATTAAAAACTAGCATCTACTTGCCGACTCTGATTTGGAGATGCAACTAAACTTATTGTGAAAATATAATATAATAGAAATTAGCCTCTGCTCAAATTTACTCATGATTCTGATTGGGAGGTGCAACTAAACTTATCATTGAAAGATCACATGCTTTGAAGTTTTAAGTAGCTTTACTCAGATTAGCTCAATGTCAAGCTGAACCTGAGTCTGGCGAAAATGTCAAGAAACTGGACAACAGGTATACTATATATGTCATATTTATTTTAGTAAGTAGGAAATAAATAGTAATTTTATAGAAATTTCATTTATATATATTTCGGCCAGGAATCAACATGTCTCTCCAGATAACAGACAACAATTAGTAGCCTTTTTTGCCAAATCAAGGTGCTGTTTTCGTTGGAGAAATCGGTGACATTTTGATGAGGTGCCGTTTTAGCCTCACCCATAAGAGATAACCTAATAGATCAGGTGATCAGGCTCAGTGACCTGGTTCATGGCATCTGACAGTGACCATCTAACAGTGTGGATTGATGTTCACAAGATCAATCACTGGATTGTGTAGAATTTTGGGCCTACCTTAGAATACAGTACCTAACTTTTCAAACAGGTCACAGTATCCTGTGATGTAATTCGTAGTATTCTGTTGCCTGGCACACTGGCAAAACAATGCATTGTGATGTCAGGGGTCATTGGATGTGCATATATATGCTCTTTTCAGTGGTCTATCGTCTCCACACACTATGTTGTTGCATGAGTTTAAATTATTTGTTTACTAAATATTGTTTTAAACATTTATATGTGAACTGGATGGGTAAACAAGCAAAAACTTATTTGAATACCGCTCCAGAATTAGAATACAATATGATATGACAAAAGTACAGTCAAGGAATACAATTATATACATGTTCTTATTATAGAAACTACGTTGTCGGCGCTGTCAGGTCGCATTTTTAGTAGTAATAGTGTACTGCAATATACGGCAAGGAATAGTATTATAAATTTAAGATGCTATGTACAATCACAAAACCTATTGGATAGCCGAATGTAGTCTTCTACTGATTTAAGAATTTCTAAGTTTATTTTTGACGTCCTTTCAGGATTACCTAATAGAATTGAATTTAGATCATATCCCTTAACATAATAGTACATATTCTGTCTTAAATCATTGTAATTTGGACATATGAGAAAGAAGTGAAGTGCATCTTCAGTGTGATGGCCACAGCTACATGCAGGATTATCTTATAAATATTGCCTGCGGATGCACATTTTATAACAAGTGCTTGTTTATTTTCTATATACTTTTATTTCATTTTTTACTTATTACAGTGGTTAAAATGATTATAAATATAAATTGAAACTAATAATGTGCAATAAGCGGGTTATAGCTGAAACGACACCTTAGCAAAACAGCACTGACTGGCGAAATACTCGCCGAAAGCGAAAACGGCGATTACTACTTGACGAAAATGACACCTTATTTTTTTTTTAACCTTGGTAAAATAAATGAAATTAAACTAGGATTGATAACTTGCAAAGACCAATAATTGTGAAATGTTAAAACAAGTTTACAATAGAAATTAGCCTCTACTCCAACTTATCCTATACCCGACTCAGTTTATTGTGATAACATGCTTTGAAGTAAAATATATGGAATTAAACACACATCGTCTCACACAAACACAAATGCATGTAGTTGTTAAACGTTGAAACAAGTTTACCTTCGAAATTAGTCCCCTACTCCAATTTACTCACCGACTCTGATTGGCAGACACAGCTCACTTGTTGTGAATGTATTTTTCACTTTAAAGTTTAAAGTACTCAATGTCAAGCTGAAACTGTATTTAAGAATCCTAACATGGTGCAATTTTTCACAATGGCCTTTCGATGTGTCATTTGAACATGTTGAAAGGTTTTACAAGGGATATTTGTAACCCAATACTTTCCGTAACGGGCGACAATGCTCGTCTAAAGAGTTGACTAACGCCATCAGGTGGCGATCAGGCTCGGTGACTTGGTTGATGTATGTCATTGATCCCAATTGTGTGGGTTGATGCTCATGATGTCAATCACTGTACTGTCTGGTCCAGACTCGATTATTTACATATAGCCGGAATATTGCTTGAGTGCGGCATAAAACAGCAAACCAAATCATAAGTGTGGGATGAATGATTTGAAATTAGCAAGTTTAATGTGACCTTCAATCACTACAACCTGATCTGAGTCTTGAAAAGATATGACTTTGATTCAGTGAAAATTTGCATCATGATAGTTTCAACTGTAGATACAGTTAATCTGTTTTTTGTACAGTTTCTGTTTATTCAATATATATTTTGTTCAAATAAGCTTTGCCTCTTCACCAACCCTATTCCTCTTTTGGAATAAATAGTGTCTAATAATTCAAACACCATCACCATCATCCTAGTGAACACAACAAAGAAATGCACATCAAATACGTCATTATTATTATTTCTGATCTCTGATAAATTAGAAAAAAACTGTTATCCAGCAAGATAAATTTCCTTGGTCCCAAGAAGCATGTTACATAGTAAACTGACTCGATAATTGAATAGCAGTTGTAAAGGCACAACTGACTAAGCCGTCACTACTCAATTAAGTAATTAACAGACAATTGCAAGTACTAATACCCACCCGACACTAATTGCCCTGTTAATCCCTAGTCCACAATGAGTTGACATTGAGTTCATTTTGCTAATTAGCTGTTTTTAGAGTAGCAAGGTAATAAACATCAAAGGTGGGGCAGGCTTTGATCATGTGTTCTGTAGAAGAGATGATGTCACTTGTTTTATGTTTATTTAGGATTAGCTACATCCCTTGATGCTACCAAGGCAGCCCTTGAGATTATCAGACAGTTTGGCTAGACACAAACTGATGTCTCCCTTGTAGCACACTATGTGTCAGACACAGACTTTGACCACTCTGTGCAGATGCATATCAATGCATAAAGAACATTGGGTAGATGATTCAACAATGCCACACAAGTCAAAGTTGGGTTTCACTGTATTTAGAAACAGACGATGGATCCAAAACTTTATAACAGTAATTATGATTAATTTAAACTTTGCCAGGCTAATTTTTTGGCAGATTTGCATGTTATTGTTAATCTTCATTTAGTTAATTTTCAAAATAGATAGGATGAATGATAAAATATGATAATGAGTCATGAATATTTGAATTCAGATCAGAACAAACAGGGAGGGTCACCCCAAAATGTGAGAGTCTCTAGGGGAGACTTTTGACAAAACGGACAATAAAATATAAAGTGCTTTGCATTTTCTTTCAGTGAGGGTTGTGTCAAAAATGAATGAGAACATACCGGTAATACATGACCGGCCCCTTTAATGTAATATACATAGTTTTTAGTTGATGGTTCAGGTTGTACTTTTCAGTTGAATTTCTTATCACTGTCTATGATGGACTACCAATTAACGGTAGATATTTAATATCCATAATAACTTAGATAAATGCTTCTACAGTCTCATCCTAATTTGTCAAAATTTGAATTTCAATATAGCTTCCATTAATGAATTAATGAATTTGGTGAGAATATCTATTGTCTGAATTCCTAATTTACTTTCTTTTGTATTTGGTGTGCAAGGGTAGCCTAGTGGGTGAAACAGTCTCTGAAACCCGGGTTCAGTTCACCACATGGGTACAGTGTGTGAAGCCCATAGCTGGAATATTGCTAACAAGCTGCATGAAACTATACCAACTCACTCGCTCATTGTGTTGTATTTTGAGATCACTTACATGACATGTGTTTTGATAATTATGAATAGTTGCATTTATGTATTTATGTATAAGAACCTATGTAACTTAGTTTTGCATAGTCTTGTTTACCCTTCCTTACATTTTGATGTAATGCAAACACTCTAAGCAAAATTCAGGTGAACCTTGTGGTATTGTTTTCGAAGACCGCATACATTTTTGTATTTTCTGAACACTTTTCTGTTTGCAATGGCTTATTTACATGTTCAAAGATTGGTTAAATATCAGTTGCAAGATAAATTGTCAATACCTCACTGTTTGAGAAAACAACTTTAAACATTTGTAAATTTATATGTGTGTGTTTCATAACTTTTGACTAACAAGTTTCTAAAGATGTTATGAAATGTTTCAGGTACCTGGATTTCACAATCTGACACCAGCTACATTTAAGAAGATCTTGCTCACACAATTCAGACAAGGGACTCGCCGGAAGATGAACAGTACTCCTGATAACAACCAACAGATTCACCTGAGAAAGTGATGATTCTGAATGAATAATGCCACTAATGTGACTGTAGGTGGTTTTATTATGACACTAATGAAGTCTGAATGAATTTATGCCAAAGCACTGTGACTATGTCCAGGTTGTGTACACCGATGCTGACCATACAAATCTGAATGACTTTTGTGGTTTACTGCAGAAACATAATTGACTTTAGATATTCTTCTTCAATAAAATTCTTCTGAGATTTGACTAATTTGTTTATTTAGAAAATGGCATTGAAGCGTCTGTTCTGTAAGGCCTTGCAAACACCACTGGTTACTTTATGCTAGTTCCTCTTCTTGCTTGATCAAATTTCAATTTGTGATATGTACCAATGAAATGCCATATAATCAATAAATAAGATTTTTTTCCAAAAACATGATTTGTTTTGCTTCATTAGCATAAAGATATATAATACTGATCAGCCATAACATAGGTGCTGAACAAATATAAAATGTGCTAATGCCCTGAATGTTTTCTTACTATAAATACTTAACAAAAGTTGTAGTTCCACCATAGTAGACAAATGACATTGATATTTTTTCTGTACTTTATTTAGGTGTTTTCTATGGATGCCATTAGTCTTATGCACCAATTTGGGACAATTGTATTCTGTTTTATATTCCCATGAAACTACACTGTCCCGATATAACAAGTACTGATACCGTTCCAAACTAATCTGTTAATCTCACCAGGGCCAAATGCCAAATCACATAGCCAATGACTTTCCATTTTTTTCTGAGTGAGAATGCTGTTTTGCCACTTTTAGCAATATTGCAACAATATCATGGTGGCGGACACCAGCAATAAGCTTCACACATTGGACCCATGTCGCAAAACAACTTGTGAACAATGCATGCCCACATGTCTCAGTTTGAGGAGGATATTTACCATTAAAATAACACAGAATATTACAACAGGTACCTGTAACTTTTTCTTTTTCTCAGTACAAACTGGAAGTCTGGACATGAAATTTAAGGATATCATTATACAAGAACTGATGTTTGTTCATTAAATACCATTAACATCCAAAAAGGACAAAATATGAAATTGAACAATTTTCTTCTCCAAAAATGTTTTAGGAGGATATTTACCATTAAAATAACACAGAATATTACAACAGGTACCTGTAATGCACAGGCTAACATTATTTACCAGAAGCAAGTCATGAAGAAAATTTGCATCCGGATACCTTCCGGAAACCTTCCGGAAACCTTCCAGATGCCTTCAACAACCTTCAAATTGCTTGGTATTTTCAAGTTAATTTTTTTATGTGTTTCACACTTAAGTGAACAAAATGCACCCCCCAAATTTTGACATTTTTTTTGGAAGGTTTCCGGAAGGTTTCCGGAAGGTATCCGGGCCGGATCCAAAATGGGAAGGTATCCGGAAGGTTTCCGGAAGGTTTCCGGCAGACGGAAACCTACACTTTTTTTGCTGTGACAGAGAGTCGTAGATTCCCCGTCGTGGGTTTGATTCCCAACACTCTGCCGTTGTGTGGAGTCCACCCTCGTTGACCTCAGTATACAACAGGTGCATCCAGAACCCACTGTACTCTCGCGATCTGAAACTCTACAACTAATCGTGATTACCAGATTAACAAACTAATTGCACGGCGAGCCAGCCACTACGTTAAAGCACTTGGGAGTCGCACACTCCAGTAACAATCGTTAAACTTTAAGACGTGATCCGCACGCCGTGATAAGGTAAACGTTCCTACGACATTGTTTGTTTGTTTGTTTGGTGTTTAACGCCGCACTCACCAATATTCCAACTACAGTAAACTACGGTTATAACGAACTCAAAGGGACCACTAGTTTTAGTTCGTTATAACCGTAGTTCGTTATATGCATATATACAACATCTATACAGCAAATGGCCGGGACCAAAAATTAAATTCGTAATATCCGTCAGTTCGTTATAAGCGTGTTCGTTATAAACGTAGTTTACTGTATATGACGGCGGTCTGTAAAAAACAGTCTGGACCAAAAACTCAAGTGATTGCATGAGCATCGATCCACGCAAATGGTTGGTTAGGTGTTGTTTTTTTTGTTTTACGCCGCACTCAGCAATATTCCAGCTGTATGACGGCGGTCTGTATATAATCGAGTCTGGACCAATCCAGTGATTGATATCATAGGCATCGATCCACGCAATTGGGACCGATGACATGCTTCAAAAACGTCAGCGAGCCTGACCACCCGATCCCGTTAGTCGCCTCTAACGACAATCATCCACGCAAGTGGGATATGATGACATGCATCAACCAAGTTAGCGACCATGACCACACTAAACCGTTAGTCGCCTCTTACGACAAGCATTGTCACCTTTTTCGGACCCGTGAAGATCCTGGTTAGAATACGTTTTCAGCAACCCATCCGTGTAACAGGCGACTGAGCTTGTCGTAAGAGGCGACTAACGGGAACATTGCTGAGTGTGGCGTTAAACAACAAACAAGCAAGAAAAGAGCAACCTTTCACGGCAAGCATGGGTTGCTGAAGACCTATTCTAACCCCGATCTTCACGAGTCCATGGGGGGCACGGGTGGTCCAGTCGTCTAAGGCGCCGCGATTCGCTGTGCAGAGTTGCGTCCGTTGGACACGCCAGAAACCTATGATTGTGGGTTCGAATCCCGGTTTGCCCCGATTATGTTTCTAGGTTTGTCAGCACCATACCCGTGCTCGTGGGTTTCACCGAAGTGGTAAACGTCTGAGACCTGCATCACTTCGGGATTTCCTCCCACACTAAGCTGACACGCCGCGATATAACTGGAATACTGTTAAAAACGGCGTTAAACACAAATCACTCACGAGTCCATGACTTGTACATTCAGTTAGAAGCACAACACTGTGGACCTTCCTCTCCATACTTCTTTAATAAAACAATAACATTAACCTGTGTCACAGACACACGTACAGTTAGACAATTACGGGCAACAATGATGTCTTCGGTGTGCATGCTTTTCCATTAGTCTTTGATGGATTTCGACATGAAGAAGATCAAATCAATATGACGAAGCCCCAAGGTGTTGGACTCGCTGTCGAGGACACTTACGTGTTTCAGTCCTGTGACGTCCGACACCGTTGCCACTACGACAGCCCTGTCGATGCTGACTCCCATTATAACGAGGCCGTCTTTGGCATCTCCCGAGGGCCCGCGTATGCTACTGTAGTAGAGATCAATGGCGGTGCACGAAGAGGCTGTGTATGCAAACGCTTGATAAGGCGACAAAGAATATCAAATCCTCTCAGATGCTGTAACAAAACAAAAAGACTTGTTTTCAAATGTCCGGATTTTTTCATGTCCCGTTCGCCTTCGATTTACAGTAATGATATCAGTAGAGTTTGCAAACGCGGGGCTCGGGGGCCGCACCGAGATGAAGGGAAAATATAGTATTGGAACAAGAAGATTCCTCTGGATTCGTCATCTATGTGGCAGATTTTAAAAAGTCTTCTATCGATGTAATGTACTCCACTCCCAGTCTGAGATACCACTCCGCTCCACTGACACTGAGTGAGTGAGTAACTTAAACGCCGCTTCTCATAGTATTTCAGTCTTGTCACAGCTTAATATAGGCCATCTTCCCGACGCAAGGGAGTTAACTGACTACAAAAGTCCAGTTTCCACCCTTGTCGAACTAGGCTAAAATTCCGGAGTTTTGATTGGACTAACGAGTCTATCCATAGTCCAATCAAAATCGCGTAACGAACTAGACATCCGGTTCGTAAACAACTTGGATTTCGCATTGCAGAGTTCGGTCGCCTGCAGGATTTGCAAAACATGTGTATCGCCAATAGATATTTTGCAAATCTTTCCATGTTTTTATTAAAGGTGCTTCAGTGATTTGATCTTACCTCGTGAGGTAAGACCTATTTTATGACAGTCGTATCCTGATTATCGATCAGATCGTACTGACTTGTCGTCGCCATTTTGTTTGAAGCAAATGCAAGTGATATGAGAGGTGGAATCTGATTGGTCAATAGGAGTGAGTATGGTTTTACGACGCCTTTAGCAATATTCCAGCAATATCACGGCGGGGAACACCAGAAATGGGCTTCACACATTGTGCCGATGTCGGGAATCGAACCCGGGTCTTCAGCGTAACGAGCGAACGCTTAACCACTAGGCTACCCGACCGCCCCTGGTCAATAGGAGGGACATAGAAGGGACTTAACTGGTAATAGTCGCTGGTGGCGCTACGATCGAGCCCGGAAATTCCAAGCTAGTTCGGCAAGGAAGGAAACTGAACTCTTATAGACAGTTAACACCCTTGCCTCGGAGATATGAATAAAGGCAGAAGGACCAAAGACATGCAGACTAAAGTTTATTACCTTAGTGAAACCTATCACCGGCATCACCGAAAATAAATGGCAGCATCGGGATTACGAACCCGCGATCAGTGGATCCTGACTCAACTAAGGGAAACTACTCTCCACAGATAACTGTAGTGCCTTAGACATGATGGTTGCCGCTTAGTTCAGTTTCAGATCTAAATATCTAGATGGTACTTGTTGTTACCCTGTCTGGCGCTCGGCATTTAGGGGCTAAAACAAGGCATGGTATCTCAGTGAGCTAGCACTATAAATCATGCATGCACGTCACTATATAAGTGCAATAATATTGGACGCGACGTTAAACACCATTTCACCTCACCTCACCTTATTGTAATGACACAAAATGCAAGTCCATCAAAAGTCCTTGGACAAAACTGTGATCTGTATCCCTGACCTTTTTTCGACAGTTGCCGCTGAGCTCATTTCTAGTTTATAGGTCATGCTACGTGTAACACAAAGCAATCATGAAGTTGACATTTACAGATTCTGTGGATTCTGAGGTGAGTGAGTGAGTGAGTGAGTTGGGTGTAACGCCGCTTTTAACAGTATTCCAGTTATATCGCGGCGTGTCAGCTAAATGTGGGAGGAAAGCCCGAAGTGATGCAGGTCTCAGACGTTTATCACTTCGGTGACACTCACGAGCACGGGTGTGGTGCTGAAAAACCTAGAAACATAATCGGGGCGAACCGGGATTCGAACCCACAATCATAGGTTTCTGGCGTGTCCAAGGGACGCAACTCTGGACACCGAATCGCGGCGCCTTAGACGACTGGGCCACACGTGCCCCCGAGGTGACTGGGAGAAGAAGAGTCATTGCCTTTTTACAGAACGAACTTTCAAAATTTAATTCTGATTTCAGTTGAAAACAAAGTAATCACCAATGATATTATTAAGGCTTACAACCGTTATTACACACGACAACACGACAATACTTGAAAATATTGACATTGACACTGCTGAAAGCTGCCGCTCAGAGAGTATGTAGGACTACGTAGATGGTGGTTTTAATAGAATGTCAGACTACTCAGGTTTTGGTTTAAATAGAATGTCGGACAAAACAGTTGTTGGTTTAGAGATAATGCCGGACTACGCAGATGGTGGTTTTAATAGAATGTCAGACTACTCAGGTTTTGGTTTAAATAGAATGTCGGACAAAACAGTTGTTGGTTTAGACATAATGCCGGACTACGCAGGTGGTGGTTTTCAAAAAATGTCAGATTACTCAGGTTTTGGTTTAAATAGGATGTCGGACTACCCAGGTGTTGGTTTAGAGAGTATGTAGGACTACTCAGATGGTGGTTTTGATAGAATGTCAGACTACTCAGGTGTTGGTTAAAATGGAATGTCGGACTACTCAGGTGTTGGTTTAGAGAGTGTGCCAGACTACTCAGGTTTTGGTTTAAATAGAATGTCGGACTACCCAGGTGTTGGTTTAGATATTATGCCGGACTACTCAGATGGTGGTTTTGATAGAATGTCAGACTACTCAGGTGTTGGTTAAAATGGAATGTCGGACTACCCAGGTGTTGGTTTAGAGAGTATGTAGGACTACTCAGATGGTGGTTTTAGTATTCGAATGTCAGACTACTCAGGTGTTGGTTAAAATAGAATGTCGGACTACCTTGATGTTGGTTTAGAGAGTATGTAGGACTACTCAGATGGTGGTTTTAATAGAATGTCAGACTTCCAAGGTGTTGGTTTAGAGAGTGTGTCAGACTACTCGAGTGTTGGTTTAGAGAGTATGTAGGACTACACAGATGGTGGTTTTAATAGAATGTCAGACTTCCAAGGTGTTGGTTTAGAGAGTGTGTCAGACTACTCAGGTGTTGGTTTAGAGAGTTTGTAGGACTACTTAGATGGTGATTTTAATAGAATGTCAGACTACTCAGGTGTTGGTTTAAAGAGAATGTCGGACTACCCAGGTGTTGGTTTAGAAAGTATGTAGGACTACTCAGATGGTGGTTTTAATAGAATGTCAGACTACTCAGGTGTTGGTTTAAATCGAATGTCGGACTACCAAGGTGTTGGTTTAGAGAGTTTGTAGGACTACGCAGATGGTGATTTTAATAGAATGTCAGACTACTCAGGTGTTGGTTTAGAGAGTATGTCGGACTACCCAAGTGTTGGTTTAGAGACTATGTCTGAATACTCAGATGGCGGTTTAGAGAGAAAGTCGGACTACCCATGTGCTCGTTAAGATAGGCTGTCGCTCTACTCTCTCTCTATCTCTAAAATGGTGGTTTAGAATCTCGAACTTCGGAGATGTTAACAAAGTGTCCATTGTGAATACAAAACTTTGAGACAGCCCCTTGATGTCAGATACATGGATGAAATGGAAAGCACGTCTGTGTAAAAACTATTCTGAGGTTACCACGTTCGTATTTTCAACAGTGTTTACACGCCTAATGCAACGGCATCCACTGGCGCACACTCAGTTATACACGCATAGATGGGTCTTTCCAACAGTTGTGATACATTTTCAAATGAGATTGCCGAGTTGGAGGAATCAGTGGTATAATTCAGCCTTATGTAAACACAAGCCAGTCATTGATTGTGATGTAAGCACTGAGTCGGCGCGAGCCAGTCACTGGAAACACGAGCTGGGCGGCAGCAAACGCGAGACCGCTTGCATGTCAGGAAGTTTGAACAGATTAGCCAAACAGATCGTGAGATACAGTTATGTTGATTGAATAAAATCTAATCCAGTTTTCGCTTTGTATGTTGTTAAGTAATTCCTCCCCATTATAATCAGAGGCTTTGACAGAGCTAATGTTGCTCCGAAAATATATATTACTTGCAAGCTTCGGACACATAGACAGGCCATTCTAGGTTAAACCGTGTGAAGATATATTCTAAAAATAACGGGTAGGTTCTTTGGATGAAGATTGACATTGATGCCGAATTTGTGAATCTGGAGGATCCCGAAAAGGTATGAAGTCCCTGGTCAGAGCTCTGCTTTCTTGATGACAAACCTGTTCAGAGATCTGACCTGAAAATCATGTCAATACCTGGTCAGAGTGCTCTTATAATACACACGTCAATACCTGGTCAGAGCTCTCTCATAATACACACGTCAATACCTGGTCAGAGCTCTCTCATAAACACACGTCAATACCTGGTCAGAGCTCTCTCATAATACACACGTCAATACCAGGTCAGAGCTCTGTCTTAAAACACATGGCAATACCTGGTCAGAGCTCTGTCATGATACACACGTCAATACCTGGTCAGAGCTCTGTCTTAAAACACATGGCAATACCTGGTCAGAGCTCTGTCATAATACACACGTCAATACCTGGTCAGAGCTCTGTCTTAAAACACATGGCAATACCTGGTCAGAGCTCTGTCATAATACACACGTCAATACCTGGTCAGAGCTCTGTCTTAAAACACATGGCAATACCTGGTCAGAGCTCTGTCATGATACACACGTCAATACCTGGTCAGAGCTCTCTCATAAAACACACGGCAACACCTGGTCAGAGCTCTGTCATAATACACACGGCAACACCAGGTCAGAGCTCTCTCATAATACACACGTCAATACCTGGTCAGAGCTCTGTCATAATACACACGTCAATACCTGGTCAGAGCTCTCTCATAAAACACACGTCGAAACCTGGTCAGAGCTCTCTCATAATACACACGTCAATACCTGGTCAGAGCTCTCTCATAAAAAAACACGTCAATACCAGGTCAGAGCTCTATCATAATACACACGTCAATACCTGGTCAGAGCTCTGTCTTAAAACACATGGCAATACCTGGTCAGAGCTCTGTCATAAACACACGTCAATACCAGGTCAGAGCTCTCTCATAATACACACGTCAATACCTGGTCAGAGCTCTCTCATAAAAAACACGTCAATACCAGGTCAGAGCTCTATCATAATACACACGTCAATACCTGGTCAGAGCTCTGTCTTAAAACACACGTCAATACCTGGTCAGAGCTCTGTCATAATACACACGTCAATACCAGGTCAGAGCTCTGTCTTAAAACACATGGCAATACCTGGTCAGAGCTCTGTCATAATACACACGTCAATACCTGGTCAGAGCTCTCTCATAGTACACAAGTCAATACCTGGTCAGAGCTCTCTCATAAAACACACGTCAATACCAGGTCAGAGTTCTGTCTTAAAACACATGGCAATACCTGGTCAGAGCTCTGTCATGATACACACGTCAATACCTGGTCAGAGCTCTCTCATAAAACACACGGCAATACCTGGTCAGGGCTCTGTCATAATACACACGGCAACACCAGGTCAGAGCTCTCTCATAATACACACGTCAATACCTGGTCAGAGCTCTGTCATAATACACACGTCAATACCTGGTCAGAGCTCTCTCATAAAACACACGTCGAAACCTGGTCAGAGCTCTCTCATAATACACACGGCAATACCTGGTCAGAGCTCACTCATAATACACACGTCAATACCTGGTCAGAGCTCTGTCATAAAACACACGTCAACACCTGGTCAGAGCTCTGTCATAATACACACGTCAACACCTGGTCAGAGCTCTGTCATAATACACACGGCAACACCTGGTCGGAGCTCTGTCATAATTCACATGGGAATACCTGGTCAGAGCTCTGTCATAATACACACGTCAATACCTGGTCAGAGCTCTGTCATAATACACATGTCAATACCTGGTCAGAGCTCTGTCATAATACACATGGCAATACCAGGTCAGAGCTCTGTCATAATTCACATGGCAATACCAGGTCAGAGCTCTGTCATAATACACACGGCAACACCTGGTCAGAGCTCTGTCATAATACACACGGCAACACCTGGTCAGAGCTCTGTCATAATACACATGGCAATACCAGGTCAGAGCTCTCTCATAATTCACATGGGAATACCTGGTCAGAGCTCTGTCATAATACACACGTCAATACCTGGTCAGAGCTCTGTCATAATACACATGTCAGTACCTGGTCAGAGCTCTGTCATAATACACACGGCAATACCAGGTCAGAGCTCTGTCATAATACACACGGCAAAACCTGGTCAAAGCTCTCTCATAATTCACATGGGAACACCTGGTCAGAGCTCTGTCATAATACACATGTCAATACCTGGTCAGAGCTCTGTCATAATACACACGGCAACACCTGGTCAGAGCTCTTTCATAATACACACGGCAACACCTGGTCAAAGCTCTCTCATAATTAACATGGGAATACCTGGTCAGAGCTCTGTCATAATACACATGTCAATACCTGGTCAGAGCTCTGTCATAATACACATGTCAATACCTGGTCAGAGCTCTGTCATAATACACACGTTAACACCTGGTCAGAGCTCTGTCATAATACACACGGCAATACCTGGTCAGAGCTCTGTCATAATACACACGGCAATACCTGGTCAGAGCTCTGTTCTTGAGACCTTTAACAATGCCCCATCAGAAATGAGACATGAAAAAGATGCATGTCACAGACATGGAGGTCTGACCCATGATAATACCCGGGCTGTTACCCTGACCTGAGGCCCGTGGTAGCACCTCGGCACCCATCGTTTCCAGTATGCTAACACTATTCAAATTGGAAATATAGCAGCCCAACATAAAACGACCCAATGGCTCTAAACCCATTTCAGCCACCGCGATGATATATCTGTCTCTTCAACCCAACTATATCAATCAATGGCGGTTATCCAACTTTTACACTCTGACATTAATATCAGGTCCTAATATCAATTCCTTTCCCACCGATATTTTCTGGCTGTTATTTTTTGTCATTTTTCAAATCGCCTGACAATATGGCTTACGTGTGTCTGAGACTTAAATCCCATATAAATACTGTGCGCTATATAAGACTGTAACGAGATTAATACCGAGAGGTTTCCTGCGAAGAAACTGGGGACCAACTGGAGTCTGGCTACTCCACAGAACCCGGATGAGGCAATGATGACGCTCGTTCAGCCACCGGGATCAAAGCGGGAAAGTTGATGATAAGATTTCCCACAAAAGACAAGTTTAAAGACGATATTGAACATGTCTGAGCTGGCGTGGAGAGAGTTGGCCAGCCAGGCGAGGGCTGAGCGAAGGAGGACGATCTTACCAATCTCTGAGCGAGGGAGATTCGTCACAACGGGGCGGGCCCCAGCAGGTGGCTCTGAAGTAGAGTTATGTCAATATAATACAATAAGAAGACCTGAGTGCTTGTAAGCGCTAGACGTGATTCGGAGAAACCTTTCTGTTTTCTTTATCTTGCTGACTATTAATATGAAAAGATTTTTTCTCCATCCGAAACTAGAGAGTGTTACTTCTTTTCTATTAATAGTTGAAAGGAAACCACAAGATTGACGCCAATGTAATGGTTCTTATACAAGGGGCGTCAAGAACATATAGATATTGGCTGATAAACTGTTGACAGTAATGAATGTTTTCTCATAACGGCGTTTGGTTCAACACTCCAGTGTCCCATGATTGACATATGATCCATAATTTATAGATGGAGTCAAGAGTCGATGTGACGACCTGTGAATGTCAGACTGACATATGGAATCTTGTCAGCACATGTTCTTAGTAACAGATAAACCTGTTGATTGATTGATTGATTGATTGATTGATTGATTGATTGATATTCCAGCTATATGATGGGAGTAAATCTTCTAGTATGGATCAGATCATCCAGTGACTGATATTATGAGCAACGATCCACGCTGTTGAATTACGATAACACGCAATCAGCCAAGTCACCGAGCCTGACCCCCCGATCCATTTGGTTGCCTCGTTATTACGGCAAACTTGTGTTGCTGGGGACCAATTCTGATGGGTTTGCTGGTATATGGATCAGCTTCGTATAGTTGGTCTAGAGGCGATATGGATACATGTTAAATGCAAAACTCGTGATTATTTAATTGGTATTGTTTATCGTGCAGATAAGAGTGGATCGTATTGGGAACTAATTGATCAATCAATAGGAAAAGCAGTTGATATGAATATGTACACTGTAATTGCAGGAGACTTTAATATAGATATACTTCAAGGGAATAATCCATAAATCGAATATTTGCAAATGGTGCATGGACTTTCACAAATTATTAGAGAACCTACTAGGATCACCCAACATTCCAGTACCTTGATAGATTTACTTTTTGTGACGGACGTTGATAGTGTACGGGACTCGAGAATACTTAATCCAGTGTATAGTGACCACTGTCCAATTTTCGTAACCATAAAAGAAATAATCCCTAAATCTCATTCCTTTATGCGTAAAGTTTATTATTATCATTCCATACCAGACCTACATGGTTTCAAAACTAACTTGCTGAATATTGATAGTGATTTATTATACTCATCGGGGGATGTGAACACAATTACTGATGAACTTACATCTCGAATAATAAACTAAATATTCCCAATACAATTTTTACCATACGATCAAAGGATCCATAGTGGATAAAAAGTGAAATATGTTCCTTATTACGAAAACGAAATCGCCAACATAAGAAAGCTAAAAGATGTAATACTCCAGCTGATTGGGTAAATTTTAGACTGTTAAGAAAAAAAAGTAATCGGCTATTTCGGTAAGGCAAAGAAAACATATGCATCTAAAATTGATACTGTTACAAATAGTTTTCAAGGTACAAACACTTGGTGACGTTCAGTAAAGGAAATTCTTAAACTTAAAACTGCAAAACACAATTTTCCCCCAATTTTATTTTGGGGTAGGTTGTATAGATGTTAATAATATTCTCAATTGCTTCTTTGTGGACCAATCTCGCATATGTAATCCTGATATGTAATCTATTAGTAAATATAATTTTGATGGAAGATGAAGTTAGGGATAAACTACTGTCCGTGGACACCACAAAGTCAACTGGCCCAGATGGTATTGGAAACAAAGTACTTACAGCTCCAATCCTTACAAATATACAAATTACAGACCGGTTCGCCCACAAGTTGTTTAGCAAAGAAAATGAAAAATGTATGTTTAAACATGTCTATTACTATTTAAGTAATAATAATGTGCTCACTAACCTACAATCTGGATTCACGCCTCCACCTCAAGTCAGTTGACATATTTATATGACTTTATTGCAAAGGTTTCAGATGAAGGCTGTGTTTTGTGACAATAAGTAAAACGTTTGATAAAGTCTCGCACAAACATCAATTTATAAGCTACAACATTATGAAATTATCAACATTATTGAGATGGTGTGATAGTTACTTAGAAAATCGATATCTAAAGGTAGTTAAGCCTCGAGCTCTGATCCAAAAGCTGTCTTGGCAGGTGTGCCACAGGGTTCGGTCCTGAACCGGAAGTAGCAAAGGACAAATCAACTAGAGCGGAAAGTAGAAAACTCTTCGCCTCAGAATCACGCCAGCCTACAAAAATGCAACCGAAGCTCCAATTCAGGATAAGAAAGTTGTCATCAGTACCGTCTGAGGGTGATATATTCAGCAAGTATGTCAGGTCGGGGAGCACAAACACAAAGCTCTCCAGATGTCCATACCATAACGTCTAGTGCATCAGCAAAACCCAATCGCACCCCCTTTTTTATGATCCAGTTGGCCAATACTGGCAAAGGGCAAAAACAAGCTTGTTTGGCCTTGAGGGTCAAAACACTCCTTAATGAAAGCTCTCCAACTTTACTGCCTGCAAAAGCATCACTAAAGGATGTTTTTCGCATCAGAGGTGACGGAAACTGCCTTTTTCGTTCATTAAGTTTTGCAGTTTTTGGAAGCCAAAGTCTTCATGGTATTGTATGAACTTCTGTTGTACAGTTTATGGAGTCCCGCGCACATCTTTTGGATGATATATCTATCACTCCAAAGGAAGAGTATGTTAGCAGAAGTAAAATGGATCTTGATGGTACTTGGGCAGCAGAGAGGGGGGGCGGGAGTCCAAATATTTCTTTACACCGGCATCACGGAAACTTGATTCTGCTTTCCATTCAAAACTAAACATAGGGCCGCCATTTTAGGCTGTACTGAGATATCTAGACTGACGGGTAATTGAAGCGATACCAAAATTCAGAACGTCCAAACTTTAAATAAAACCTGCATAATCCATAACTATGGTTACATTGCCACCATGACCATTTGTAAAAGGCTCAAATGCGTAACAAATGATTCCGGGACGCTGGACAGAGAACGACCAGTGGCGGCACATGGTCCTATGCACAACGCACAGGTCACAAATCAGGTTAAGTTAAGCAATGTTGGTCCCGGAGAGTCCTTTGGTGGATGCCTATGTTCGGCAGCTTGACTCCTGAGAGTTTCAAAGGCTTTGGACCTGCCCCACGCTGAAGCACATGTAACGCTTAAAAGTTTCCCTTGGCAAGTGACTTTGTTCGAAATGTACCTCTGTTCACCCAGCAATTAGTGGGTACCCGGTAGGATCAGATACTCCCCAGGGAGATGATAATGATTTTTGAGTGCACACTGATCCATTGACCATATGAGTGATGTGGCGCTTTCCCCAGTGGTGTGGATATAGCAAAAAACAAATAGTCCTATAATTGTTATTTTTATTTTTACTTCCTTCACCCACAAGACAAGCGGGGGCACGGGTGGCCCAGTCGTCTAAGGCGCCGCGATTCGCTGTGCAGAGTTGCGTCCCTTGGGCGCGCCAGAAACTTATGATTGTGGGTTCGAATCGCGGTTCGCCCCGATTATGTTTCTAGGTTTGTCAGCACCATACCCGTGCTTGTGGGTTTCACCGAAATGATAAACGTCTGAGACCTGCATCACTTCGGGCTTTCCTCCCACATTAAGCTGACACGCCGTGATATAACTGGAATACTGTTAAAAGCGGCGTTAAACCCACCCACTCACTCACAAGACAAGCCTTGCTCATGTACAGGTTGTGGAAGGGCTCAGGAAACCAGCAACCTCCTTCAGCCGTTTCGCGGCGAAGCATGTTTGGGAGAACAAACCAGTTATATACTGATCTGTGTAATTCCTCTTTTGCAAAGACGATTTATTGTGTAGGAAGCCACTGACTACTTGCGTGAATATCTGTGATAACTATCTGTTAAAATTCGGGACATATGAAACATTAAAGTGTGCCTTTAAAATGCAATGTTGGTTTGGTATCGTTTCTTTCGCCCGTCAGTTTTGATAACGTGCATTCATTCGGAACGCAATCAGAACTGCTCGTGTGCACACGGAACACAGGCCCACTCAACAGATATGTTAAATGACGTTTTAAATTAAAGTGGCATGTAATTTCGTTGAGTGACTTAGACTCTGCATAACGCTGTTATGTTTTCATTAATATTCTATGCAGTGCTATAAGAATCATGGGAATTCCATGAAAAGTACGTGTACGGCGGAATATGTTTTTATTTTTAATACGCCTTAAATGCCTACCCACCAGCCCATCCATCCGCCCATCCACCAGCCCATCCACCAGCCCATCCATCATCTCACTTCCCTTCTACAAGCTCTCTCACCAGCCTACCCCCCAGACCACCGACCAGCCAGCTCTCCCACCAGCCCACCCACCAAAACACCAACAAGCTCTCCCACCAGCCCATCCACCAGAACACCAACCAGCTCTCCCACCAGTCTACCCCCAGAACACCAACCTGCCAGGTCTCCCACTAGCCCACCCACCAGCCCACCCACTTGAACACCAACCAGCTCTCCCACCAGCCCACCCACCAGAACACCATCAAGCACTCCCACCAGCCCACCCACCAGAACACCACCAAGCTCTCCCACCAGCCACCCACCAGAACACCAACCAGCTCTCCCACCAGCCATCCGCCAAAACATCGCCAAGCTCTCCCACCAGCCCACCCACCAGAACACCAACCAGCCCTCCCACCAGCCCACCCTCCAAAACACCACCAAGCTCTCCCACCAGCCCACCCTCCAAAACACCACCAAGCTCTCCCACCAGCCACCCACCAAAACACCAACCAACTCTCCCATCAGCCTACCCACCAAATCACCAGCAAACTCTCCCGCCAGCCCACCCACCAGAACACAAACCAACTCTCCCACCAGCCCACCCACCAGCCCACCCACCAAGCGCTCCCACCAGCCCACCTACCAAAACACCAACAAGCGCTCCCACCAGCCTACCCACCAAAACACAAACAGGCTCTCCCAACAGCCTACCCACCAAAACACCAACAAACTCTCCCACCAGCCCACCCACCAAAACACCAACAAACTTTCCCACATGCCCACCCACCAAAACACCAACAGGCTCCCACCAGCCCACCCACCAAAACACCAACAGGCTCTCCCACCAGCCCACCCACCAAAACACCAACAGGCTCTCCCCCCAGCCCACCCACCAAAACACCAACAAACTCTCCCACCAGCCCACCCACCAAAACACCAACAGGCTCCCACCAGCCCACCCACCAAGACAACAACAGGCTCTCCCACCAGCCCACCCACCAAGACAACAACAGGCTCTCCCACCAGCCCACCCACCAAGACACCAACAGGCTCTCACCAGCCCACCCACCAAAACACCAACAGGCTCCCACCAGCCCACCCACCAAGACACCAACAAGCTCTCCCACCAGCCCACCCACCAAGACACCAACAAGCTCTCCCACCAGCCCACCCACCAAAACACCAACAGGCTCTCACCAGCCCACCCACCACATCTCCCACTAGTTCTCCCACCAGTCCACACCCATTAAACAAGAATGCAAGAGTTGCATCTGCTACGTTCTTTTGGACACATGTATTCGATGTTTCTCACGGCGATCTTTGACACATTCCAGATAGCTTCATGTAAAAACTTCGTCGAACTGATATACAGTGAGGAGCCTCTGGGGACACAAGGATTGTCAGCTGAGGGAGGACATTGGGTAATTGAGGTTGGATGTTGAAACATCACAAACCTCGGACACTACACAGAGCTCCCTAAAGTAGATTTAATGCTTGTTGTTGACATCTTCCTGGCCACAAATAAAACGATACCACTGCATTATTCAAATGTCGACAAAAATGACGTTTCGTTACGAAAGATCTGTTTCATCCGCAGCCGAAAAGATGAACAGTAAATTATAGGGGATGCTGGTTTGTCGATTGTCATTGACCCTCCAAAGATGGATTTCTGTGTCACCATGACACATGATTCAAATATGCTTCTGACATTAAATTAAAGAGGTATGAAAGTTGGTGAAGTGATTAATATTCTCCATAGTGTTAATAAGTTTTCATCAATATCAATATTGGTGCACACGCCATACGAATCACGGGAATTCCATGAAAAAGACAAATATACAGTAAATATGTATATATTTTTAATGCAGCTCATGCCTCGATATGACAATTAGCGCATAATGATTTTGTGTGTTTGCTGTTTAACCCCGCACTCAGAAAAATCCAGCTCTTTGACATAGGTCTGTATAAATAATAAGTCTGGACCAGACAATCCAGTGATTGACATCATGAGCATCGATCCACGCTATTGGGATACGATGACGTGTCCAGTAACTACCCGGTGTCCAGGACTGACCTGGGGATCGAAAAGGTGCTGTAAGTACATGCTTTGTTTGTTTGTTTGTTTGTTTGTTTGTTTGTTGCCGCACTCAGCAATATTCCTGCTATGTGACGGTGGCCTGTAAATAATCGAGTCTGAACCAGATAATCCAGTAATTGATGTCATGAGCATCGATCCACACGATTGGGATACGATGACATGTATCAACCAAGTCAGCGAGCCTGACCAATCCGATCCCGTCGCCTCTTACGTCAAGCATCGTCGCCTTTTAGGCAAACATGGTTTGCTGAAGACCTGTTCTACCCCGGATCTGATGATGGTTGGTAAAAAACACTTCAGTTTCAGAAATATCTGACATCATCTATTGTTCATAGCGCTGTTGGACGTTTAATGAATAAATCATGTATATGTAATATCGTCAATGAGAGTGATATAAGCCGAGTGGATCAAAAGTCACACGCTGTAACCTACAGAAAGACAAGTTGCATTAATCTTCTAACATTGAGATATTGAATGCTCTCGACTGCACCCTTCATCTTGAGAAGTGAGAACCCCTATAGACCAAGCTCCACATGAGAGGCTCCTCAAACCCCAGGTCTGATTTATAGACGCTGATTGATCATAGAAAAATTATGTCAGACTTGAAATGTAGCAAATATTTGCATCCGACCTCTTCTTTCAGCGAGGGCGCCTCCAACCAGAACAAGTATATTCAACTGTTCTCGTTCCTGTGTGTGGCCATGCAATTCCGGCCTGTTAGAGTTGTCTCCCTTACGGGTGATCCATAATGATTTACAGTCCCCTGAGTTGTCCAGGCCCATCCTATTGACCACTGGTCAGTCCCAGGGGTTGGTATGCTGATTAAGAAAGCCATTGAAGGATACTTACCCATGTCCCATTCCCATCCAGGATCTATATTAATCTATGGCCATTGTGAGTCATGGTTGGCAGTCATCAGGAACTAAGACCTCGGGATTTAGTCGGTGGAATCTGTCTGGATGTGTGGGGCAATCCAATATGGGGTGGGCTTGAGGTGTATAGCATGGGTGGGCTTGAGGTATATGGCATGGGGTGGGATTGAGGTGTATGGCATGGGGTGGGATTGAGGTGTATAGCATGGAGTGGCTTGAGAGGTATAGCATGGGGTGGGCTTGAGGTGTATAGCATGGGGTGGGCTTGAAGTGTATAGAAAGGGGTGGGCTTGAGGTGTATAGCATGGGGTGAGCTTGATGGGTATAGCATGGGATGGGCTTGAGGTGTATAGCATGAGGTGGGCTTGAGGTATATGGCATGGTGTGGGCTTGAGGTGTATAGCATGGGTGGGCTTGAGGTATATAGCATGGGGTGGGCTTGATGGGTATAGCATGGGATGGGCTTGAGGTGTATAGCATGAGGTGGGCTTGAGGTATATGGCATGGGGTGGGCTTGAGGTGTATAGCATGGGTGGGCTTGAGGTATATAGCATTGGGTGGGCTTGATGGGTATAGCATGGGGTGGGCTTGATGTGTATGACACGGGGTGGGCTTGAGGTATATAGCATGGGGTGGGCTTGATGGGTATACCATGGGGTGGGCTTGATGGGTATACCATGGGGTGGGCTTGAGGTGTATAGCATGGGGTGGGCTTGAGGTGTATAGCATGGGGTGGGCTTGATGGGTATAGCATGGGGTGGGCTTGATGGGTATAGCATGGGGTGGGCTTGATGGGTATAGCATGGGGTGGGCTTGAGGTGTATAGCATGGGGTGGGCTTGATGGGTATAGCATGGGGTGGCTTGAGGTGTATGACACGGGGTGGGCTTGAGGTATATGGCATGGGGTGGGCGTGAGGTGAATAGCATGGGGTGGGCTTGATGGGAATAGCATGGGGTGGCTTGAGGTGTATGACACGGGGTGGGCTTGAGGTGTATAGCATGGGGTGGGCTTGAGGTGTATAGCATGGGGTGGGCTTGAGGTGTACAGCATGGGGTGGCTTGACGTGTATAGCAAGGGTGGGCTTGAGGTGTATAGCATGGGGTGGGCTTGAGGTGTATAGCATGGAGTGGGCTTGAAGTGTATAGCACTGGGTGGGCTTGATGTGTATAGTATGGGGTGGACTTGGGGTGTATGACATGGGGTGGAATTGAGGTGTATAGCATGGGGTGGGCTTGAGGTGTATAGCATGGGGTGGGCTTGAGGTGTATAGCATGGGGTGGGCTTGAGGTGTATAGCATGGGGTGGGCTTGATGTGTATAGCATGGGGTGGGATTGAGGTGTATAGCATGGGGTGGACTAGAGGTGTATAGCATGGAGTGGGCTTGAGGTGTATAGTATGGGGTGGACTTGGGGTGTATGACATGGGGTGGAATTGAGGTGTATAGCATTGGGTGGGCTTGATGTGTGTAGTATGGAGTGGGCTTCATATATATCGCATTGGTTCGGCTTGACGTGTATAGCATGGAGTGGGCTTGAGGTGTATAGCATGGAGTGGGCTTGATGTGTATCACATGGGTTCGGCTTGAGGTCTGTAGAATGGGATGGACAAGATGGTCTGTAGCATTGTGTGGACTAGGTGGTCAGTTGCATGGTGTGGACTAGGTGGTCTGTAGCATGGGGCGGACTTGGTGGTCTGTAGCATGGGGTAGACTAGGTGGTGTGTAGCGTGGTGTCGACTAGGTGGTCTGTAGCGTGGCGTGGACTAGATGGTTAGTAGCATGGGGTGGACTGGTGGTCAGTAGCATGGGGTGGACTAGTTAGTCAGTAGCATTGGGTGGACTAGGTCGTCAGTAGCACTGGGTCGACTAGGTGGTCAGTAGCATTGGGTGGACTAGATGGTCAGTAGCATCGGTTGGACTAGGTGGTCACTAGCATGGTGTGGACTGGGTGGTCAGTAGCATGGTGTGGACTAGGTGGTCAGTAGCATGGGGTAGACTAGGTGGTCAGTAGCATGGTGTGGACTAGGTGGTCTGTAGCATGGTGTGGACAAGGTGGTCTGTAGCATCGGACGGACTAGGTGGTCAGTAGCATGGTGTGGGCTAGGTGGTCTGTAGCATGGTGTGGACAAGGTGGTCTGTAGTATTAATTAATTAATGAAACTTAACGCCAACCTGTGCTGATAACCCATTTCCGAACAGCCCAAAGTCCATGGCGATATGAGATGAAGTATCTGTGCAGATAATCGCTACACGGTACGTCTTTCCTCGGAATCAATCGTCGGCGTTGTCTTCACGTTGACTGATTAGATTTGTCATGAGCGCTCAGCGACGTGTACTGTTCAATACAGCGTGTTTGAATGAAGTTTTGATGCTTTTTACTCGTTTTCAGGACACACACAATGCGGAGTGAAGTTCAAGTTTCCCAGGGACCGCAATCAGCAACCACGGTCCCTGTACATTCAGCTCATATTGATTAAATTAAAGCTTGCAATACTAGTGGTTAAAACGTATTTGCAGAATGATTTCGAATTTGTTTGGTGTTTGGTGTTTGGTGTTAACATGCTGATTACATGTTTACTGCAACAAAATCGAAAAAGATATTTTTCATGTTCATCCATTTATAAATGGTAGATCAGATCCTTTGGCATTACTGCTGTGGCTATAGGCCCCGAACACCACAACTGTTATTGAGTGAATGTTGATGAACGCTGAAATATGTAATATTCTCGCTCTATCACGGCTACCTGTTAGTACTCGATCTGTCATATCCCCAACATGGGATACTGGAGATCTGTTCATCCCCAACATGGGATACTGGAGATCTGTTCATCCCCAACATAGGGTACTTGAGATCTGTCATATCCCCAACATGGGATACTGGGGATCTGTTTATCAACATGGGATACTTGGATCTGTTTATCCCCAACATGTGACACCAGAGATCTGTTCATCCCCAACATGTGATACCAGAGATCTGTTCACCCCCAACATGTGATACCAGAGATCTGTTCATCCCCAACATGGGATACTGGAGATCTGTTCATCACCAACATGTGATACCAGAGATCTGTTCATCCCCAACATGTGATACTGGAGATCTGTTCATCCCCAACATGGGATACTGGGGATCTGTTCATCCCCAACATGGGATACTGGGGATCTGTCTATCTCCCGAATCACCCCTGGTGTGGCGTAGAAATACAGCAGCGTAGTAACAGTGTCCTCTGTTGTGGCGGGCTAGTTGTTCACGTGTTCGCGCTTAAAGGGTTCGATTCCCTACACGGATACATTGTGTTAAGTCTTTTCTTTGTGTCCATCGCCATGGTTTTGTATGAATGTTGACGAAAGGGGAGTAAAAACATTCTCACTCATTAGCCCTGTCCTAGGGTTTGTCGTTAATGAGAAGCGGGTGCGTTTTTTGTATCTCTGGGCATGTTATCTGTCAATTTGATGCTTCTGAAACCAGAGGCCGCTGAACACAATGCACTTTCTCAAGCATTGAACGTAAAGCCACGTACCCACCGTTGACCCTAGCATCATTAACCAACTTGTCTTTTATCCAAAAATAAGAAGTGTAATGCCATTTTTTAAAATACTCTATTTGTTCTATTATCATATTTCAAAGAGCTTTCGTTCTTTTTAGGAAATGCCTCACATGTTGGCCGACGTCCGTACATCGAGGAATTACAGACGGAAATCAATTACAGAGCTCCGAACAACAAGAGCGAACCCTTATCCGCGGAGTAACAGCAACATACAAGACATCCCAGCCATGCACAGGTCTGGGGCCGAGCGTCTAATTACATTTACAAAGTTCACTTTTATCATTACTTCTATTTAGCCTCAATCAGCTCGCATAAGCCTGGACGTAGAGGCAGAACCACGTAACAAAACCAGTGTTCATATGATAGGGCTTCAACAAGTGCCTGCAGCATGCACAGCCTCCCTACGGGACTGAGACGTTGCCAGCCTTCGGGGCTTATAAACAGTGCCCGGCTCTCCTAATACCATTTACGGAGCGCCATCTCGCAACTTGTCTTCCAGGGCATACAGGCGCTGAGGCTTTCAGCTTGACCATCGGTCAGTCTTTTATCGATCACTGCGCGTGACAAGTTTCTATATGGTGGGGACGCGGTGTGGTCATAACGTGGGCTGTATTTAACCTTCCGAGGACAGATATCTCATTCGCTTCCAGGGAGAGGATGTTTATAGAAATAACAATGCGTTCGCAGTCCTTCAATGATTGTGGCTTCGGGGCGATGTGTTTCAACTGCAGGTAGTTGGTCTACCGCTTTTTATTCCGGTTTCGGAATAATAACAACGCGAGAGTCTATTTATGGTTAATACTAACAGTGCATTGTACTTATATACTACAGTAAACCAAGGTTAAAACGAACACGTTTATAACGAACTGGCGGATATAACGAATTTACATTTTGGTCCCAACTATTTGCTGTAGTTGCTGTACATATGCTTATAACGAACTACAGTTATAACGAACTAAAATTAGTAGTCCCTTTGAGTCCGTTATAACCGTAGTTTACTGTACTTAACTTCGTGTAAGGACGCGGAGATATGGGCACTTTCTGGGTCAATATATCCCAAATTATGAACCCGTAAATATCCGGGTTAGAATAGGTCTTCAGCAACCCATGCTTGTAAAGCCGATTGTGATTGTCGTAAGAGGCGACTAACGGGATCGGGTGGCCTTGGTCGCTGACTTGGTTCATGCATGTAATCGAATCACAATTGTGTGGATCGATGGTCGTGATATCAATCACTGGATTGTCTCGTCCAGACTCGAATATTTACAGACTGTCGCCATGTTGTTTGAATATCGCTGAGTGCGACGTCAAACAACGAACAAAGAAACATCCAAAATTGTCAGCCTCGTATATGCAGCAAGAGGACTCTGACGTGACACACGTGACAGGATATCTCCGAAAACACATACGTGACGTGGAATCCCCGAGAATGCATACGAGACGTGTGGGCCCCCAAATGACACACGTGGCGGGTTATCTCCGCTAATATTCGCATGGCGACATGGTGTCCTGACCTGAAGTTCCCCTGACTGCCGAATAAATCCAATCTCACCATTCAGATACCATTCAATTCCTCCAGAGTCGAAGGCATTTAGCTAATATCATAGCAATTCGGATTCGTTATTGTAATTTGAAACTCATTTTCTTGTCTTAATGACTCATCGTGCTTGCCTCTAAGTGGTCCTTAGCAGGCATTGGGTGGATTTGGAGTTGGTTAATACAAGTACACAACAAATTGGTCGGTACAAAATATTCTGGATTCTGTCCATTGCTAATGTCCTGACTTAAGTCCTTTATAGTTCGTCCATTTGTTGTTCGCGATACCCTGTCTCTGTCCAAGGTGGTCCATTTTTGCAGTACCCAATCTTTTGTCCGAGGTGGTCCATTTTTGCAGTACCCAATCTTTTGTCCGAGTCGGTCCATTTTTGTCGTACTGTGTCTTCTGTCCTAGGTGGTCGTTGTCTGCAGAACGCTGTATTCTGTCCTAGGTGGTCGTTGTCTGCAGAACGCTGTATTCTGTCCTAGGTGGTCGTTGTCTGCAGTATAATGTTTTCAGTCCAAGATGGTCCATTTTTGCAGTACCCAATCTTTTGTCCGAGGTGGTCCATTTTCGTCGTACTGTGTCTTCTGGCTTAGGTGGTCCATGTCGGCAATACGCTGTATTCTGTCCTTTATTGTTCTTCCATGTTTACAGCACCATGTCGTCAGTCCTAGGTGGTCCTATTTTTGTAAAATCCTGACTTAAGTCCTTTGTAGTTCGTCCATGTTTGCATTATTATGTCTTCTGTCCTAGGTGGTCCTTTTCTGCAGAAATATGTCTTCTGTCCTAGGTGGTCGTTGTCTGCAAAACGCTGTATTCTGTCCTAGGTGGTCGTTGTCTGCAGAACGCTGTATTCTGTCCTAGGTGGTCGTTGTCTGCAGAACGCTGTATTCTGTCCTAGGTGGTCATTGTCTGCAGAACGCTGTATTCTGTCCTAGGTGGTCGTTGTCTGCAGAACGCTGTATTCTGTCCTAGGTGGTCATTGTCTGCAGAACGCTGTATTCTGTCCTAGGTGGTCATTGTCTGCAGAACGCTGTATTCTGTCCTAGGTGGTCATTGTCTACAGTACCCTTCCTTCTGTCCCAGGTAGTCCTTGTCTGCAGTATCCTTCCTGCTGTTCTAGGTGGTCTTTTTCTACAGCATAATGTATTCTGTCCCAGATAGTCCTTTTCTGCAGCATAATGTATTCTGTTCCAGGTAGTCCTTGTCTGCAGTACCCTGTATTCTGTTCTAGGCGGTCCTTGTCTGCAGCATAATGTATTCTGTCCTAGTTGGTCCTTGTCTGCAGCATAATGTATTCTGTTCCAGGTAGTCCTTGTCTGCAGTACGCTGTATTCTGTCCTAGTTGGTCCTTTTCTGCAGCATAATGTATTCTGTCCTAGGTGGTCCTTGTCTGCAGTACGCTGTATTCTGTCCTAGTTGGTCCTTGTCTGCAGCATAATGTATTCTGTCCTAGGTGGTCCTTGTCTGCAGCATAATGTATTCTGTCCTAGTTGGTCCTTGTCTGCAGCATAATGTATTCTGTTCTAGGCGGTCCTTGTCTGCAGCATAATGTATTCTGTCCTAGGAGGTCCTTGTCTGCAGCATAATGTATTCTGTCCTAGGTGGTCCTTGTCTGCAGTACGCTGTATTCTGTCCTAGTTGGTCCTTGTCTGCAGCATAATGTATTCTGTTCCAGGTAGTCCTTGTCTGCAGTACCCTGTATTCTGTTCTAGGCGGTCCTTGTCTGCAGCATAATGTATTCTGTCCTAGTTGGTCCTTGTCTGCAGCATAATGTATTCTGTTCCAGGTAGTCCTTGTCTGCAGTACCCTGTATCCCGCCCCAGGTTGTCCGAATCTAAAGTACCCTGTATTCTGTCCTAGGTGGCCATTATCTATTTTTCCCTTAAACTTTGTCTATTACGCTGTATGGCGCTTCAAGGCTAGTTACTCCCTCCCATTTCGAGGCGGGAATTTGTGGATTGTCAGTCCGCCCTTCCGTCCGTCCCATCGTCCGTTCGTCCGTCCGTTTTGGTATTTCTGAAACAAATATTTTTTTGTGATTCACTGGCAACAAACTTGACTTAAACATAAATACGCGTAGCATGTGTTCCCGAGCATAACTCTGAAAACTGTTAAATATGTTATGAAACCTTATATGTGTATCAAACACATGCTGAACTGGTGACTTCTGCAGTTTCCTTGGCAGCATGTTGGACTTATCCGAAATACAGGTTACTTTCATCACCAGAGCGTAACTCTGAAAACTGTTAAATTTATTATGAAACTTTACATGTGTATCAAATACATGCTGAACCGGTGACTTCTGCTGTTTCCTTGGCAACATGTTGGATTTATCCGAAATATAGGTTACTTTCATCACCAGAGCGAAACTTGAAAAACAGATGGGTTGTAGTGTTCATTGCAGGATCATATATCCATATTTTTTCATATAATGTCCATGAAACGTTATACCTATTTAAACAGCGTACTGAAATTGTCATGCTATTTTGGATTTTCTACAAAAAGATCTACGCGGGGTTGTCAGAGAATCGTTACCATAATTACATAATTGAGATGTATAACTGTATACAATAATTGTTTTAGTGTTTGCAATCAGGCCATTCGCAAAAGGTATTACAGGTATTGCCCCAGGTGCCGTTCTGTATACCTAAATGTATTCTAAAAAATCGGAATACACAACTAGCTAGCTTGACAATGTATGCTTGACACGAGTGGACGCATTCAATACACAATGCAAGAAACAATACGCACGTTTTCGTGCATTGTAGAATGGACTCGTCACCAATGCCGTACATCGCGAAGATTGGTTCATGTGTACTCCTGTGTTTGTCTGGACCGCCTCCGTGGTCTAGTGGTAGAGCGTCCGCCCGGAGAGTGGAAGTTTCGGGGTTTGATCCCCGGCCCCGTTATACCAAAAGACGATAAAAGATGGTACTTGTTCTTACCCTACCCGGTATAAAGGGGCTAAATCAAGGACTTGTCGGCTGAGTGGGGTATTCATGTTACACTGCGGCATGATATCTCAGTGAGCTAGCACTATAAATTCGGCATTAGTCCGGACTAGTACAAGCAGCCGCACACACACACACACACACATACACGCACGCACGCACGCACGCACGCACACACACGCACATACACACACACACACACGCACGCACGCACACGCGCCCGCGTCGCTAAATAAGTGCAATAACCTTTATACGCAGAAGGGTACAGATATAACTTCGCTACATAACTACAGACCCGTGAAGATACGGGGTAGAATAGGTCTTCAGCAACCCATGCTTGCCGTAAAAGGCGGCTATGCTTGTCGTAAGAGGCGACTAACCCGATCGGGTGATCAGGCTTGCTGACTTGTTGATGCATGTCATCGTATCCCAATTGCGTGGATCGATGCTCATGATGTCAATCAATGGATTGTCTGGTCCAGGCTCGAATATTTACATACCGCCGTGATGTAGCTGGAATACTGCTGAGTGCGGCGTTAAACAACAAACAAACAAAACATACCTACAGTACCGTGTACATCGTTTACCATTGTAGCTTGGCTGATCCTATCGGCAGTTTGGTGGAGAATGTCTGCAACGGGAGATTGATGGTATTGAGAATTGTGACTTAGGTTATAGAACGGACTCGTATAAAGCGTGACAATTACGTCTTCATATCCGTTACAATATTATATATAGTTCATTCACGATGTGTTAAGTTATTCGATATAAAATGGCTTCCTTCTGTACGACTTCCATCGTTAAAAAGTTTGCTGCCATCAAAAGAGTGATCACGAATGGAAATAATTTTCCTTCATACATTTCCTGGGTCATGCTGACGTAACGTCGTGGGCATCCCACTCCTATGGAATCTTGTAAGGGACATTCTCGCGATCTCGCATTATCGCGATCTCGACCTTTCGAAACGAGCTAAATATGCCCCAAACCAGAGAATGCGAGATTTTGGCCAAATCTCGCGTTCTCGCGATCTCGCATTCTCGGGTTTTTGGTACATGGCACTTTTTGCCAAAAGTCGACAACGCTAGATGCGACATTTGGATATGGAATTCTGTAAGGGACATTCTCGCGATCTCGCATTCTCGCGAGATTTGGCCATTCTCGGGTTTTTGGTACATAGCACTTTTTGTCAAAAGTCGACAACGCGAGAATGCGACATTTGGACATGATGCAAAATCTCGTAATCTCGCAATCTCGACTTGTCAAATTAGGCCACAAAAACACGAAATCGCGAGAACGCGAGAAAATGAAATGTCGCATTCTCGCGTTCTCGCGATTTCGTGTTTTGGGCATATTTAGCTCGTTTCCAAAGGTCGAGATCGCGAGAATGCGAGATCGCGAGATCGCGAGTATGTCCCTTACAGTATTCCATACTCCTGTCTTTATACACGCTGCATTAGAGAGTCCAGCACACACGTCGTGTACGAAAGACGTGTGTTCTAATGGCCGCCAATGTGCCTCTGTTTACTGACTGCTAGCTGGAACTGGACCCGTGTATAGTGCCCGCAGGAGTCACGCGCACCTCGAGCTCCCAGTCTAGACACTGGCTATGATCAATGAGCTTTTGGGCGGTGAGGAGTTATTCGCGCATCTTAACGCCTCCCCCCTCTCACCCTGAGGGCCGTGAGACGCTAGGGGGGCCCACCAGCCGTGTCAGGTAAATACTGAACGCCGTTCCCCCTACAGCCGGTGTCACTGGACACCATTGCAAACACTTGTACAAACACCGCCACAGTGACGACCGGACAAACTCCTCTACATAAATCCAATAAAAGAGTCGATGAGCCATAATTTGATTAGAATACAATAGGCAAAATTAACCAATTTTCTTCAAACTTGGATTATCAGGAACCCGAGTGGTGTTATGAACGTGTCGGTTCTATCCTCGTGTCAACACAAAATCCTTTAAGAATGGAACAACTCCAACGGCATCTTCCCAAAACGTAGACTTGCCAAAACGCAGACCCGTTAAAACAACACTCGTTATGGCTGGTTGCATCAGCAATAAGTACCCTATACCCTTGATTAAGTAAAATGGTATCACCCATGTAACAAGAAAGAAAGCTGGGTAGATTTCACAACTTTTTATTCAAATGTTATTTCATTGTCATTTATGATTATCAGTCATTTTCACTTGTTTATCATCAGTGGACCAACTGCATCCAGGTACTGAAGGGGTGTCTTTTCAAGGCGATGAGGCTGTTCCTTGAGTCGGACAAGGCGATGTTCTTTCTCTCTGTAGACAACCTTCCTGGGTGGCGGTGCGGCTCCAAATTGCATCTGAGCTAGTTTCGCTCTCTCCGAAATTTCTACCTTCTGGATCAGTTCGATAAATCTGAAGATGTGTGGATGCTTGTGCTAATTAATTTGTGAGCTAATTTTAACTGCTTTTTGGGAGGTCTGCATTTTGGAGGTCTACGTTATGGGAGGGAACCACTCCAACTGACTGAAGTGTTGTTTTGTACAGCGGATTGCGTCAGGCCTGGTCGATGTGCTGTGTTGGTTGTTCGTGTGTTGTTTAACGCTGCAATATTTCAGCTATATGGTCTGCAAAAAAATGAATTTGGTCCAGACGATCCAGTGATTGACATCATCAGCATCTATCTACACAATTGGGATACGATGTCATGCATCAACCAAGTCAGCGAGCCTGACCACCCGATCCCGTTAGTCGCCTCTTACGACAAGCATAGTCGCCTTTTACGGCAAGCATGGGTTGCTGAAGACCTATTCTACCCTGGATCTTCACGGGTCGTGTTGTGTTTTAGTTGTGACAAATATGGTCCATGTGTTTATTTTGTAGGTTATGTATTTTGTGTTGTGTTGTAGGTTGTGTAATTGACGGCCGATGTGTGATGGGTTGTGATTGTTCGTGTATGACTCTGTGATTTATAACCTGGTAAGTGATGTTGTTACAAGTTTCAACTGATGGTTGTCTCCTTTTAACGGTTTGATCACTTCTATTGGCTTGTGTTGTGGTGTGTATATACCCGGTTTGATCACTGATCTAGGCTTGTGTTCTGGTGTGTGTTATACCCGGTTTGATCACTTCTATTGGCTTGTGTTGTGGTGTGTATATACCCGGTTTGATCACTGATCTAGGCTTGTGTTCTGGTGTGTGTTATACCCGGTTTTATCACTTCTATTGGCTTGTGTTCTAGTTTGTATATACCCGATTTGATCACTGATATAAGCTTGTGTTCAGGTGTGTGTTATACCCGGTTTGATCACTGATATAGGCTTGTGTTCTGGTGTGTGTTATACACGGTTTGATCACTGATATAGGCTTGAGTTCTGGTGTGTGTTATACCCGGTTTGATCACTGATATAGGCTTGTGTTCTGGTTTGTGTTATACCCGGTTTGATCACTGATATAGGCTTGAGTTCTGGTGTGTGTTATACCCGATTTGATCACTGTTCTGATGTGTGTTATACCCGATTTTATCACTGTTCTGGTGTGAATTATACCCGATTTGATCACTGTTCTGGTGTGTGTTATTCACGGTTTGATCACTGCTGTAGACGTGTTCTGGTGTGTGTTATACCCGATTTGATCACTGTTCTGGTGTGTGTTATACCCGGATTGATCACTACTACATGTTGTGTTCTGGTGTGTGTTATACCCGATTTGATCACTGATCTGCTCTGTGTAATACCGGTTTGATCACTGCTGTAGGCTTGTGTCCTGGTGTGTGTTATACCCGTTTTGATCACTGTTCTGGTGTGTGTTATACCGGTTTGATCACTGATATAGGCTTGTGTTCTGGTGGGTGTTATACCTGATTTGATCACTGTTCTGCTGTGTGTTATACCGGTTTGATCACTGCTGAAGGCTTGTGTTCTGTATTCGGAATAAGAGAACGTGCCGTAGGTCAATCCTCAGACTAGTCTCCTGTCAATACCAGACAAGCCAATCTCTCCCGATCTACAGGAGTCACGGTATCCACGAGTAAATGTCAAATTTCTCCGATAATTAACCGCAAAACTCTACTTGTTTATCCCGAACCTCAGTCAAACGAAAACAAGCCGTTTATCAGATGTATTTACTTGCCTATACATCAATAATCTTTTGTTCAAACATTCCTCTACACCGTGGCATAAGATTTGGTGCTTAAGGCAATTACATGTACCTGGTCGATCTGACATGTGCGTTAACAAATATGACATGATAATCCTAAGCATGTAAAGAACTTGCATCTCGCTGCTGCGCCAGTAATGTGCTCGTGTCATTGATCAAAAGCAAGGGACTTCCTCGATTGATGGGATCTTCGAACCGCTCCCTTTTATCTGAAGTTTTCACGTGGAAAATGTTAACTCATTATGTCAAATCAGGTTAGTCCTATCTCCACAGCTGATTCCAAAACTTCTTCCAGCTGTTCCTTCAGTTGATTTTAGTTCCGAACACAGCCTGACCAAGAACGCTGGCTTGAGAGGGGCCCCACACACTCTCCTACATCATCACAATGTTCAATCACGACCTTTCCATCACTCACAACCTACAGTGCTGGGCTGTCAGTGCAAATATGAATTATGTATGATACAGGTCAGTGTCTAATGGTGTCCATTAATTAACACAAACACAAAGACGTGATACTAACATCAGCCAGTCACTTGGAAGAGGAGGAGGCAGTAGAATTAACCAGAGCCGCATCGCCTCCTGCACGCGCATACATTATTGATGTCAATTGTCCCATTTTAGCTAGGGTCGATCTATGTTCATAACGCTATATCGAATACGCACTGATGCTACATGTGGTATATACTCAAACTAGTTAGATACGCAACAGTTTGCTTTTAATGTCTTAACAGTTTGTGAACACTCTCGTTCAGTGTTTGAGAATTATCGTGTTGAATGCCATAAACACCATTTTGAACTCTCGTTCGGGCATCGATGTCTGTACTAGATTGATAGAGAATGTAAATGTTTTTGCCGCAGTGTCTTCAGACGTAAACTCACCCGTCCTGCACGTCCCCTGCATAGAAAACCCTCCTGTGTGAAATTCTCCCCGCAAAATTACCTCCCTTTGTTCATGTCCCGTCAGCATTGCAATATGCCAAACATTTAAAAAATGAGTGATGGGTTTAGAAAACAAAGAAAGGCCAGCGTTTTAAGAGTGTTAACTGTTCTCTGTACAGTTATCATGAAAACCTTAAAATACTCTGTTAAAACCTATGTTTTGTTAACACAATACATATATTAAGTAGACAGACAGACAGATGCCAAATGAACCCATCTCCCGTCGACACTCATCCTGCCATATGAACCCATCTCCAGTCGACCCTCATCCTGCCATATGAACCCATCTCCCATCTACACTCATCCTGCCATATGAATCCATCTCCCATCTACACTCATCCTGCCATATGAACCCATCTCCAGTCGACACTCATCCTGCCATATGAACCCATCTCCCGTCGACACTCATCCTGCCATATGAACCCATCTCCCGTCGACATTCATCCTGCCATATGAACCCATCTCCCGTCGACACTCATCCTGCCATATGAACACATCTCCAGTCGACACTCATCCTGCCATATGAACACATCTCCCATCAACACTCATCCTGCCATATGAACCCATCTCCAGTCGACACTCATCCTGCCATATGAACACATCTCCCATCTACACTCATCCTGCCATATGAACACATCTCCCATCTACACTCATCCTGCCATATGAACACATCTCCCGTCGACACTCATCCTGCCATATGAACCCATCTCCAGTCGACACTCATCCTGCCATATGAACCCATCTCCAGTCGACACTCATCCTGCCATATGAACCCATCTCCAGTCGACACTCATCCTGCCATATGAACCCATCTCCAGTCGACACTCATAATGCCATATGAACCCATCTCACATCTACACTCATCCTGCCATATGAACACATCTCACATCTACACTCATCCTGCCATATGAACCCATCTCCCATCTACACTCATCCTGCCATATGAACCAATCTCCCATCTACACTCATCCTGCCGTACGAACCATCTCCCATCTACACTCATCCTGCCATATGAACCAATCTCCCATCTACACTCATCCTGCCGTATGAACCATCTCCCATCTACACTCATCCTGCCATATGAACCAATCTCACATCTACACTCATCCTGCCATATGAACCCATCTCCAGTCGACACTCATCCTGCCATATGAACCCATCTCCCGTCGACACTCATCCTGCCATATCAACCCATCTCCCGTCTTCACTCATCCTGCCGTATGAACCCATCTCCCATCTCCCATCGACACTCATCCTGCCATATGAACCCATCTCCCGTCGACACACATCCTGCCATATCAACCCATCTCACATCTACACTCATCCTGCCATATGAACCCATCTCCCGTCTTCACTCATCCTGCCATATGAACCCATCTCCCATCTCCCATCGACACTCATCTTGCCATATGAACCCATCTCCCGTCGACACTCATCCTGTGTGTGTGCGTGATGATGGTTTTACGCCGCTTTTAAAGGCTGGGGACATCAGAAATGGGTTCCACACATTATACCCATGTCGGGAATCGAACCTGGGTCTTCGGCGAGACAAGCGAACGCTTTAACCACTAGGCTACCCTACCGCCCCCACTCATCCTGTACCTTGCCCAACTGCGTGGTGTGATCTGTCCATGTATAAACAGAATTCATTCAAATCATTTTCGGTATAATGACCTTCTCATTTACCCTTCACGCCCTGCACTTCTGTGCATGTATTATTCACAGATTGACCGTGAGTACTTAATTACCAACCATCTGTGAAACCTATCAGTCTCATGCTATCGCCTACCAATTTGGTAATTAATTACTGTACACTTGACAGAAGCCAAGAAGATTTTTATTAATAAAACATGGTGTTTGAAAGTAAGCGAATCGTTACGCCGTGTTTGGTGGGCAGCAGATAATATCATAAGGAGTTGTGCCGCAAGTCACAAGATTTAACCTGACACAATCACACGATAGCTGTGACTTATAACTGCATTAAGGTGCAATAATATTCTAATTTGAAAAGTTAAATTACAGGCAGTGATACTCTTATATCCATCTTTGTCGTGAGCAAAAGAAAAGTTCTTTAATACCGCTAAAAATGGTTGAATTGGGCTACGAATTATAGTTAACTGATGTTTCATGATATTTCTAGTTATACGTTGTGATTTTGCGAGATTAAAAATCTGAGTCTTGTGAAAATATAAAACGCTAATGACAGAGAATAACCTGTCCCGATTTTCCGACGAAACAGATTCCATTGTCCGTTAAAACAAGTAGCGTTGAAAATTATGTGAATCGATCAACGAAAGGCAGCAATGAAACTATGTATTGGCGAAAAGGGTAAGCATGTCCTGCCTTAATGGACACTTTGATGGCATGGGTTAGTTTAAATGAGTTGAATTCTGTGCCACTATTCTTGTAGACACACCTATGTATATTTGCAAAACAAAAAACACGTGTTTTACGCAAGTGAAACTTGCTCGCCCAAGGACCGCACCGTGGTCTAGTGGTAGAGCGTCCGCCCGGAGAGCGGAAGGTCCCCGGCCACGTCATACCAAAAGACGTTAAAATATGGTACTTGTTGATACCCTGTCTGGCGCTCGACATTAAGGGGCTAAAACAAGGACTGGTTGGCTCGGAGGCAGTATACTGTGTCTGAGTGGGGTACTCATGTTAAACTGACACAGACAAAATATTCTAATAACGCTATAACTGAGTTGCATTTAGTTAAAATGAGTTAAAATATGTGGCAAGATACTTGTATAATTACAATTATTTGTTTGCAAAACATGACTTTTGAGCAAATGAAGCTATTCTCGCTGTCACCGAGTCGGAAAACCAATCTAGTCACGTTCCAGTGACCGCACCACTCCCCTCTCCTTTAATTGTCCGGCTTCCGTCGCCGTTCGGCAAAGTCCGGCAGCCGTCGTTGTCCAGCGCGTTTGCATTCCTTCTTTGAGAATTAGTGACATAATATTTTATTCTCCAGCGATTTAATGGCACACTTTCATCATGTATTGATTTTATATATGTTATCTCATATATGTTTGCTACCTTATACATGTGTTACAAATGTTTTGTGACTTTGATTTTTTCACATTAGGGGCATTATCTGGTACTAGTAGATATTTCTCATGTATTTCTGGTCATTTTTGCCACTTTCATAATTGTACATATCTGCTCGTAAATCTTTATTGATACCTTTGGATAGCTTATGTTCAGCACTTTATTTTGGTGCTTACACCCTTTCGTGTTGGTTTAGTGGTTAGTTTGCTATTCGGGTTTTCCCTCGGGTTGACCAGTAGAGGTTTACCTCTACGACGTCCGCGCACACGTATTTAATAACCCTTGTCATAAGCATGTTGGTTGGTTGGTTTTATGTATTGAGCTAAACTTATCAGCTATGGTTTTTCATACTCCGTTTTTCTAGTGATCCGTGGATAACAAAACCTTCAAGCTATTGTCTAGTTTAAGTCAAGTATCTATTTCCTATTTATCTAAGTTACTCTTTTGATCAAATACCCATTTTTAAATCTAGATATTCCGCAGGTCAAGTACCTTATATTTTTGTTTCCTTGCCCAGTCAAAGTGAATGTGTCTTCAGTCTATTAGACTTGTTGGGTATTCAGGCGATCTCTGTCTATTTTATTGTCCAAGATACTCATTTTAGGGATATGCCCTCTGTGTTTATTTCCCGCTATTTAACCCAGCCGAGTTAATTAACTCTCCTGTGTTAATTGGTCGCAGCCGACTTTATTTGGATGTCTCTGCATCTCAGGTCAATATTTTGTCAAAGTGTTGTTTAACTGGTCTCATTTTATTACTGCTATACAGTTGCTTAGCTGATCCGCTTGTGTATTGGCTCTGATTCAATTAATCAATGATCATTGTCGTGTAAATTGGGTTTTTGATCCTTCATATTGTCGCCTATTTATACAATTAGCTGATAGTAATAAACCTCTTACTGTTACCAAGTTTTCATTATTGACTTTATTCTTGTTTAACTACACCCTGGTTTCTGGAACACGACTCCGTGACACTCACCCACAGCTAAACCTTTTCATTTTAGACATTTTAATAGCACTATAAATTAGCTGAATTAAGTTAAAAGGAGATTAATTATATGTCACGATACTTGAAGACACACCTTTATGTTTTTGCAAAACCGTAAATATGAGCTTTAAGAAAATAAAACTGTTTTCGCCAAAGGGCGAGTTATTTTATAGCTATAAATTAGTTGAATTTAATCAAATGAGTTGAATTATGTTTCATGATACTTGTAGACACACCTTCATGTCTGAGACTGGCCACAGTGCGCACAGTTTCTAGACAAGTGGGTTTCCGGAATTATAATCGGGCGTTTTACCTACAAGTGTAGACAACTGATATATTGTGTAGCTCATAAGAAACCCAAGCTAGTCTAGTAGGACGATAGGGTTCCAATACACCCGTAAGGTATATTTTAACTTACATTTTTGTAGTCCCCATAGTGACTAGTAAATGAATTTTGATGTTCCAAAAGCGAAATATTGTCCCATGGTGTTCATTGGCGGCCATATTGGATTTAAGACAAAAAATATTACAGCATAACTTTTGAACTAGACATGGCAAATAAACATATGTTTTGTTTCCCTGCGTATCATATGACGATATCGGGGAAACTCATTTTAATGAATGTATTGCTAAATTTTATAATGTTTTAGATATACCTGATATCGACAAACTTTGTTAAATTTTCAGTGACTCCAGTATGTGTTTTATACTTGCGAAAGTCTGCTTTTTAATTCTTAACCGTAGAAAACATCTTTTATACGGATAACGTTTTACTATATCATCTTTTTATCATTTATGTATACATTTTATGATACTTTGTCTCTCATAATGCTATTGAATGGTTCCGTACATTCTATCTATGTCAAGTTGTACAAAGCTGTTTTATGTATGTACAGAAGTTAGTCGTTAATAAACTATTGTCTGTCTCTCTGTCTGTGTAGACAACTGATATATTGAGGAGCTCATAAGAAACCCAAGCTAGTCTAGTAGGACGACAGGGTTCCAATACACCCGAAAGATATATCTAAACTTACATTTTTGTAATCCCCATAGTGACTAGTAAATGAATTTTGATGTTCCAAAAGCGAAATATTGTCCCATGTTGTCCATTGGCGGCCATATTGGACTTAAGACAAAAAATATTATCAGCAACTTTTGAACTAAACATGGCAAATAAACATATGAGACCATTTGGGGGAGTAATTTGAGCACAAGAAAGCGATTGTAGGGGTTATTTTAATGATTAAAATATCATTTTTACAAGTTGGGTAAATTAAAATACGTAAAACTTGAAAAGGTCAGTATCATTTACTCCAAGACTTGCAAATATCAATCTACAGACAAAGCAAATTCATATAATTTCCATGAAGCCTGGAAGGAACAGTATCAAATTTACTTAAATTAATAGCTATCGCAAAGAGTCACAGTAACAAAGAAACGATTTTACTGCTTGTGCTACTCAAGCGGTGGGAAGGTATGGTGTGCTTCCATCATTACAGTCATCTAATCATGGCAGGTAAATCAGGCTATTGAAATAGTACTTCCATCCGTTGGTGATGGATTACAGTGTATATGTAGTGTTCAGTGTAGAAATTATGAATATGGTCATTGAATACATGTGCAATTAATCTTGTTTTCCAGACAGTCAAACACGGTCGTCGCAAAAGATGTTGTCGAACAGTGAAAATGGTTTTATCCGCGTTTAGCAAAATTCCAGCCATGTGAATATACTTAGCACTGATGTGTCATTTAGACGATACTTTTGTAGAGCAGTGAATAGACTAGGCACTGGTATGTCATTCAGAGGATAACCTCATGTAACAGTGAATAGATGAAGCACTGGTAAGTCATTTGGAGGATATCATGTAACAGTGAATAGATGCAGCACTGGTATGTCATTCAGAGGATAACCTCATGAAACAGTGAATAGATGAAGCACTGGTATGTTATTCAGAGGATATACCCATGTAACAGTGAAAAGATGAAGCACTGATATGTCATTCAGAGGATAACCTCATGTAACAGTGAATAGATGAAGCACTGGTAAGTCATTTGGAGGACCTCACGTAACAGTGAATAGATGAAGCACTGGTAAGTCATTTGCAGGATCTCATGTAACAGTGAATAGATACAGCACTAGTATGTCATTCAGAGGATAACCTCATGTAACAGTGAATAGATGCAGCACTGGTATGTCATTCAGAGGATAACCTCATTTAACAGTGAATAGACTAGGCACCGGTATGTCATTCAGAGGATAACCTCATGTAACAGTGAATAGATGCAGCACTGTTATGTCATTCAGAGGATAACCTCATGTAACAGTGAATAGATGCAGCACTGTTATGTCATTCAGAGGATAACCTCATGTAACAGTGAATAGATGCAGCACTGGTATGTCATTCAGAGGATAACCTCATGTAACAGTGAATCGATGAAGCACCGGTATGTCATTTGGAGGACCTCACGTAACAGTGAATAGATGAAGCACTGGTAAGTCATTTGGAGGATCTCATGTAACAGTGAATAGATGAAGCACCGGTAAGTCATTTGGAGGATCTCATGTAGCAGAGCATAGATGAAGCACCGGTATGTCATTTGGAGGATCTCATGTAACAGTGAATAGATGAATCACCAGTAAGTCATTTGGGGGATTTCATGTAGCAGCGCATTGCCAAAGCACAGGTAAGCCATTTTGAGGATAACCATGTGTAGCAGTGAACAGACTAGGTGCCTGTACGGTCTGGCCTATTGGATTAAGGTGCAGCCATATGAGCAACAGGGAACCGATCATCAGTCAATACAGTACACCGTAGAGCAATGCGTTTCTTCATGAATACAGGAATGTACACACCAACAGCTGAAGAGTTAGCATGGATTCCTGATACTGTGGTCAGGCAAAGGGACTTGACAATATGGACCAGCACAGAGTCAACAAGTGGGCCCAGTCTGGGCCGATAAATGCGCTAGAAGAATAAAGAATACCTTGTATAGGGATGTTTACACAAAAAGCTCAAAAAGCATGCGCTTACCCACTTTCCCTAACTCTTACAGCAAGTAGCATGTCTCTCTCCAAAGAGAAATGAAAGAAAAGGAAAAAAGTTTAAGTCGGAATGGAATTCGAAGGCCATGTTGAAGACGGAAAGTGCAATAGGTAGATGTGGAAGAAATAAACCACACATATACTAAAAAATAGAAACCAAGTATACATATGAAAAGAACATGACAAGATCTCATAGGTAAAATATACTGACCTTTACAAGTTTTTCGTGAAAATAACCCCTTCACTCGCTTTCTTCTATTCAAATTGCTCCCCAAAATGTTCTCATGTATTTATGTGCCATGCCTAGTTCAAATATTATGGGGGCGGTCGGGTAGCCTGGTGGTTAAAGCGTTCGCTCGTCACGCCGAAGACCCGGGTTCGATTCCCGACATGGGTACAATGTGTGAAGCCCATTTCTGGTGTCCCCCGCCGTGATGTTGCTGGAATATTGCTAATAGCGGCGTAAAACCATACTTACTCACTCACTCAAATATTATGCCGATTATTATTTTTTGTCGGAAATCCAATATGGCCACCAATATGGCCGTCAATGGACACCATGGGACTATATTTCGCCTTGTGAACATTCAAATTCATTTAATAGACACTTTGGGGATTGCAAAAAGTGAATTTAAAAAATATATCTTTCGGGTGCATGGGAACCCTTTCTTCCTACTCGACTAAAGCCTCATGTCCCTGATATGTAGTACGTGTGTTGTGTAGTTATAGAGTTTAACACATTTGTGATATCTTATCAGTTGTTTCACGGTCTTGAACACATCTGTGACATCAATCAATTGTTTCACGGTCTTGAACACATCTGTGATATCTTATCAGTTGTTTCACGGTCTTGAACACATCTGTGACATCAATCAGTTGTTTCACGGTCTTGAACACATCTGCGATATCTATCAGTTGTTTCACGGTCTTGAACACATCTGTGACATCAATCAATTGTTTCACGGTCTTGAACACATCTGTGATATCTATCAGTTGTTTCACGGTCTTGAACACATCTGTGACATCAATCAGTTGTTTCACGGTCCTGAACACATCTGTGACATCAATCAGTTGTTTCACGGTCTTGAACACATCTGTGACATCAATCAGTTGTTTCACGGTCTTGAACACATCTGTGATATCTATCAGTTGTTTCACGGTCTTGAAGATATCTGTGACATCAATCAGTTATTTAAACGGTCTATTGTTTTGGACGAGAGGACGAGTTGGCTGTCAAGTAGTCAAGCATGTGTTAATTTTTTTATTTTTTTTTAATATTATTTTTATATTTACAATGAAGTGAATGATTTCAAATGATTTCGGAAAATATATGTCGCCAGCAAGCGTCGCATGCTTTATGAACGTTAATAGTCAACCAAGGCCACGACGACAGAAAACAGAACTATATGAAATTAACAAATACATATCTTTAAAGATCTGGACCGTCTCCGTGGTCTAGTGGTACAGCGTCCGCCCGGAGAGGTCCGGGGTTCGATCCCCGACCGTGTCATACCAAAATACGTTAAAAGATGGTACTTGTTGTTACCCTGTCTGGCGCTCGGCATTAAGGGGCTAAAACAAGGACTGGTCGGCTCGGAGTCAGTTTACTGTGTCTGAGTGGGATATTCATGTTTAACTGCGGCTTGGTATCTCAGTGAGTTAGCACTATAAATCGGCATCAGTACGGTCTAGTACAAGCAGACACACACACAGAAATGCTCAGAAATGGCATGTATACTGTTGTGTTACATCATGTTACCTGTAACAACGTTTGTTAAAGTTAGTCAATAAACCTTTGATGAAAAAATCTAAGAAACAGATAAACACACATTTCTTTACTAACTTCTATCATTAGTGAGTGAGTTCAGTTTAACGCCGCTTTTAACAGTATTCCAAGCATATCACGGCGTGTCAGCTTAATGTGGGAGGAAAGCCCAAAGTGATGCAGGTCTCAGACGTTTACCACTTCGGTGAAACCCCCGAGCACGGCTCTGGTGCTGACAAACCTAGAAACATAATCGGGGCGAACCGGGATTCGAACCCACAATCATAGATTCCTGGCGTGCCCAAGGGACGCAACTCTGCTGATTGCTGATTGCTGGCTATGGTACTCTGTGGATGTTGTGCTGCTGGAGGTGAGCACTGATGATTCGTGCACGGTGAGCACGTGCGTTGTCGTCCTGAAAGACAAAAGTTCGACCCACACTCCTTGAACATGGGGCAGAAAAAGTTGTCAGGATGTTGTCTCGATAGTACTGTCCAGTTCAAGTTGTCAATGACGTTCATGTCCACGTCGCCAGACACGACCACACTTGTCAAGGAAGTGTACAGTGAATCGGGACTCATCTGAAAACACGACACGTGACCAGCGACGTACACCAGTTTCGACGTTGCGTACACCATTGACGTCTGTTCGAACTCGATTTCGTGGAGCCTTGTTTAGGATCAACTGATCATGTACGCTTGTCGTTTGCCTGGGACGATCTGAACGGGATCGATCGTCAACAGTTTGGGTTTGTTGGTACCTGTTTCATAGTTTGCAAATCCCACTGTACGCTGACTGCTGCCAGTTTCGAGCACGCCAATAGCCGGTAGACACTCCGCGCGTTGCAGATTCCGCATCACTAGTTCCTACGGTTCCCTCCCATAACGTAGACCTCAAAAATGCAGACCTCCTAAAGAGCAGTTAAAATTAGCTCACTAATTAATTGGGCCATGCTGGTCACACCTACTTAATGAATGGACTGGGGAATGGACTATGAGGGATTATCAATATGTTGAGACAATGAGCAGTAGTGGACAACAACATTGTCTTAAAAAACTCCTCCTTTACATCACAAATCTCATTCAAACGTTACCTTTAAACAAGTTGTGGGATTTGTGTAAGAATATACCAAATGTTCTCAATCACTAATACTTCCTTCTCTTGTGTATGGTATAACATATAAATATATTTGAACATGAGCTTCAACCTCGTCCAATAAAGCTATGGCCGGACTTACGAAAGTTGAGTATGTCTTGTCCCAGAAAGGTATCCCACAAGTTCTCCTAGACGGCTACGCGTATGCTAAGAACAGGATAAAGAATGAAAATGTGCACTGGAGGTGTGTGAACAGATCTTGCAGTGGCAAGTGCACCACAGTCAGAGACTACGTTCGCGGCACGTCGACTGTGGAATCACCATGCGACACAATGGCCCCGTACAAACAAAAACCTAGAACCTAGACTCAAGGAACAGCTTCATCGCCGTGAAAAGACACCCCTTCAGTACCTGGATGCAGTTGGTCCACTGATGATAAACAAGTGAAAATGACTGATAATCCTAAATGACAATGAAATAACATTTGAATAAAAAAATGTGAAATCTGCCCAGCTTTCTTTCTTGTTACATGGGTGATACCATTTTACTTTATCAAGGGTACAGGGTACTAATTACTGATGCAACCAGCCATAACGAGTGTTGTTTTAACGGGTCTGCGTTTTGGCAGGTCTACGTTTTGGGAAGACACCGTTCCTACACATGCAATGCATGAAATCAAGTAAATCAAAACTGTATGATAAGCAGAACCAGTAACTGACAAACATAATGGTCCACAGAGATTAATCAACCTCCATTTAAAGTGTCAAAATCAGAAATTACATCCTACGAACGTGTGTCGCGCCACTTCGTGAAGGACGTGCAAACTATAACATATGTTTGGCCTTATGTTTTACAGACATGAACGTTCTTGCATAGGACGTTTGTCCTTAACACTGATCTTTGTCTATTTACTTGGTATTAACATTAATCTTATATTTCACCATCCCCTGCTTTTTTTAAGAGACTCTGGATATATTCTATCTGCAATTTGAACTTTTTTTAAAGAGACTTCATATATATTTTTTTGTCAAAAACCATTTCCGCCTCTCCGGAACATTAAGTCCGTTTCGAAAGGAAACGGTCCTGGTAATAAATATTTAAGAATCACCAAGCAACCAAACCCCATTCAATGTGCCCATTCCAACCACTACAGGAAATTGTACATGTCATGTCAGTATCAGGACAAACAGTTACAAATTGTGTAACAAAACAGCGTTTTAATTTATAAAGTGTTTTCAGTTCAATTATCGTGAAAGCCGTTAAGTCAACTGTTAAAACCTAAACTCATTTAAACTCCATATTCCGTTATTCGCAGCCAGATAGTTATGTTCTAAAACAAGTGATACAAGCTGATAAAATACAACTAACGGGCCTGTTCAAGTAAAGGAGAAAAGGGTTGATGAGACAATACCACGCCGCCTTCCCCAAGGACTGTTTACACGTCACGTTACCTATTAGACATACGGCTCCGCTGACAGTGTCCACCGAATATCCTCACAAACCATCTTGCTTCTTGCAATAAGCTTAATAATTTCTTCTTCTTCAATTTCCTTTATCAAGAGCGGCCCACATTGATGCGAGGTCATTTAATTCGTTCTTTCAAATGAAATCCCTTAATATCACCAATTTCATCGACAGCAAACACCAATCTTCCCAGCGCAACTTTGAAGAAGATACCAGCTCTGATAATGTGGGGGTCTACAGGAGCATCCTTTCCAATTCTATCCTCAGGAGGTTTTTTTATCAATGATGTGAAAAGAGTGTCGAAATTGTCGGTAACGTAACGTTTACATAGACAGCTTGGCTGGTTGTCCGGAAGTTAAGAGGAACGTTCAAATGCGCTCGGGTCACAAGGCCGAGTTACAAGGGTCTGTCCGCGAAATTGGAGTGCTTATACCTCATCACATCCTCAGGATGTAGTTTATAAAATGTAAGATGTCGCGTCCTTTTCAATGCGTCCTAAGATGTTATTATACTGATTGTGAACTCGTTCCTTCTTTCATGTGATATTGGGAGTGACGCCTGGGCTCTATGCCTGCCAGTGCTGCGCTTCTACTTATGACAAAGGAACAAAACCCTATTGCCCCCGATCTCTAGCTCCCACTTCTCCGTTTGACGTACATGTCGGCATCTTGTATCCCCCGTGTTAATTGCACTGACTGAAGTAATATTTTGTGTAAACCCCCAGGCTCAGAAAAACTCCATTTTGGAAACGCCGTGCGAGATGTTATCTTAATTCAGTTCCTGATATCACTGCTTCTATTCAAAAAGAGAAGTTTCTGTGAGCGGCAAGGACGATAGTGAAATATGCATGAATCAAGTGATAATGGGTCAACATGTGATGCTGGAGAACCAGTGTTTGGATGTTGCCTAGGTTGTTGTTTAACGGTGCTATATGACGGTGATCTTTACACACACTGAACACACGACAAACACGTGCATGGCACAGACGGCACACGCCACACAGGGCACACGTCACACAGGGAACACGTCACACAGGGCACACACCACACAGGGTACACATCACACGCGGTACACATCACAAAGGGTACACATCACACGCGGTACACATCACACAGGGTACACATCACACGCGGTACACATCACAAAGGGTACACGTCACACAGGGCACACGTCACACAGGGTACACGTCACACAGGGCACACGTCACACAGGGTACACGTCACACAGGGCACACATCACACAGGGTACACATCACACAGGGTACACGTCATACAGGGCACACATCACACAGGGTACACGTCATACAGGGTACACATCACACAGGGCACACATCACACAGGGTACACATCACACAGGGCACACATCACACAGGGTACACGTCATACAGGGCACACATCACACAGGGTACACGTCATACAGGGCACACATCACACAGGGTACACGTCATACAGGGCACACATCACACAGGGTACACGTCATACAGGGCACACATCACACAGGGTACACGTCATACAGGGCACACATCACACAGGGTACACGTCATACAGGGCACACATCACACAGGGTACACGGTGCATATCACACACTCTATACATTACACACAGGATACATATCACACGGTATACATCACAAACGGCACATATCACACAGACAAAAGTAGACTAGTGTACAGGAGGAACACACACTAGTGTACAGGAGGAATACAGACTAGTAGACAGGAGGAACGCAGACTAGTGTACCGGAAGAATATAGACTAGTGTACAGGAGGAATATAGACTAGTGGAAATGAAGGAATATAGATTAGTGGACAGGAGGAATATAGACTAGTGGACAGGAGGAACGCAGACTAGTGTACAGGAGGAATATAGACTAGTAAACAGGAGGAAGGCAGACTAGTGTACAGGAGGAATATAGATTAGTGGACAGGAGGAATATAGATTAGTGGACAGGAGGAATATAGACTAGTGTACAGGAGGAATATAGACTAGTGTACAGGAGGAATATAGACTAGTGTACAGGAGGAATATAGACTAGTTACAGGAGAAACGCAGACTAGTGTACAGGAGGAATATAGACTAGTGAACAGGAGGAACGTAGACTAGTGTACAGGAGGAATATAGACTAGTGTACAGGAGGAACGCAGACTAGTGTACAGGAGGAATATAGACTAGTGTACAGGAGGAACGCATACTAGTGTACAGGAAGAACGCAGACTAGTGTACAGGAGGAATATAGACTAGTGTACAGGAGGAACGCAGACTAGTGTACAGGAGGAATATAGACTAGTGTACAGGAGGAACGCAGACTAGTGTACAGGAGGAATATAGATTAGTGTACAGGAGGAATATAGACTAGTGAACAGAAGGAATATAGACTAGTGAACAGGAGGAACGCAGACTAGTGTACCGGAAGAATATAGACTAGTGTACAGGAGGAATATAGACTAGTGTACCGGAAGAATATAGACTAGTGTACCGGAAGAATATAGACTAGTGTACAGGAGGAATATAGACTAGTGGAAATGAAGGAATATAGATTAGTGGACAGGAGGAATATAGACTAGTGGACAGGAGGAACGCAGACTAGTGTACAGGAGGAATATAGACTAGTGGACAGGAGGAAGGCAGACTAGTGTACAGGAGGAATATAGATTAGTGGACAGGAGGAATATAGATTAGTGGACAGGAGGAATGTAGACTAGTGAACAGGAGGAATATAGACTAGTGGACAGGAGGAACGCAGACTAGTATACAGGAGGAATATAGACTAGTGAACAGGAGGAATATAGACTAGTGGACAGGAGGAACGCAGACTAGTGTACCGGAAGAATATAGACTAGTGTACAGGAGGAATATAGACTAGTGTACCGTAAGAATATAGACTAGTGTACCGGAAGAATATAGACTAGTGTACAGGAGGAATATAGACTAGTGGAAATGAAGGAATATAGACTAGTGAACAGGAGGAACGCAGACTAGTGTACAGGAGGAACGTAGACTAGAGCACAGGAGGAATATAGATTAGTGTACAGGAGGAATATAGATTAGTGTACAGGAGGAACGTAGACTAGTGTACAGGAGGAATATAGGCTAGTGTACAGGAGGAATATAGACTAGTGTACAGGAGGAATATAGACTAGGGTACAGGAGGAATATAGACTAGTGTACAGGAGAAACGCAGACTAGTGTACAGGAGGAACGCAGACTAGTGTACAGGAGGAATATAGACTAGTGTACAGGAGGAACGCAGACTAGTGTACAGGAGGAATATAGACTAGTGTACAGGAGGAACGCAGACTAGTGTACAGGAGGAATATAGACTAGTGTACAGGAGGAATATAGGCTAGTGTACAGGAGGAATATAGACTAGTTACAGGAGGAACGCAGACTAGTGTACAGGAGGAATATAGACTAGTGTACAGGAGGAACGCATACTAGTGTACAGGAAGAACGCAGACTAGTGTACAGGAGGAATATAGACTAGTGTACAGGAGGAACGCAGACTAGTGTACAGGAGGAATATAGACTAGTGTACAGGAGGAACGCAGACTAGTGTACAGGAGGAATATAGATTAGTGTACAGGAGGAATATAGACTAGTGAACAGAAGGAATATAGACTAGTGAACAGGAGGAACGCAGACTAGTGTACCGGAAGAATATAGACTAGTGTACAGGAGGAATATAGACTAGTGTACCGGAAGAATATAGACTAGTGTACCGGAAGAATATAGACTAGTGTACAGGAGGAATATAGACTAGTGGAAATGAAGGAATATAGATTAGTGGACAGGAGGAATATAGACTAGTGGACAGGAGGAACGCAGACTAGTGTACAGGAGGAATATAGACTAGTGGACAGGAGGAAGGCAGACTAGTGTACAGGAGGAATATAGATTAGTGGACAGGAGGAATATAGATTAGTGGACAGGAGGAATGTAGACTAGTGAACAGGAGGAATATAGACTAGTGGACAGGAGGAACGCAGACTAGTATACAGGAGGAATATAGACTAGTGAACAGGAGGAATATAGACTAGTGGACAGGAGGAACGCAGACTAGTGTACCGGAAGAATATAGACTAGTGTACAGGAGGAATATAGACTAGTGTACCGTAAGAACATAGACTAGTGTACCGGAAGAATATAGACTAGTGTACAGGAGGAATATAGACTAGTGGAAATGAAGGAATATAGACTAGTGAACAGGAGGAACGCAGACTAGTGTACAGGAGGAACGTAGACTAGAGCACAGGAGGAATATAGATTAGTGTACAGGAGGAATATAGATTAGTGTACAGGAGGAACGTAGACTAGTGTACAGGAGGAATATAGACTAGTGTACAGGAGGAATATAGACTAGTGTACAGGAGGAATATAGACTAGGGTACAGGAGGAATATAGACTAGTGTACAGGAGAAACGCAGACTAGTGTACAGGAGGAACGCAGACTAGTGTACAGGAGGAATATAGACTAGTGTACAGGAGGAACGCAGACTAGTGTACAGGAGGAATATAGACTAGTGTACAGGAGGAACGCAGACTAGTGTACAGGAGGAATATAGACTAGTTACAGGAGGAACGCAGACTAGTGTACAGGAGGAACGCAGACTAGTGTACAGGAGGAATATAGACTAGTTACAGGAGAAACGCAGACTAGTGTACAGGAGGAACGCAGACTAGTGTACAGGAGGAATATAGATTAGTGTACAGGAGGAACGCAGACTAGTGTACAGGAGGAATATAGATTAGTGAACAGGAGGAACGTAGACTAGTGTACAGGAGGAATATAGACTAGTGTACAGGAGGAATATAGGCTAGTGTACAGGAGGAATATAGACTAGTTACAGGAGAAACGCAGACTAGTGTACAGGAGGAATATAGACTAGTGAACAGGAGGAACGTAGACTAGTGAACAGGAGGAATATAGACTAGTGAACAGGAGGAACGTAGACTAGTGTACAGGAGGAACGCAGACTAGTGTACAGGAGGAATATAGACTAGTGTACCGGAAGAATATAGACTAGTGGACAGGAGGAATATAGATTAGTGGACAGGAGGAATGTAGACTAGTGAACAGGAGGAACGTAGACTAGTGTACAGGAGGAACACAGACTAGTGTACAGGAGGAATATAGACTAGTGTACCGGAAGAATATAGACTAGTGGACAGGAGGAATATAGATTAGTGGACAGGAGGAATGTAGACTAGTGAACAGGAGGAATATAGACTAGTGGACAGGAGGAACGCAGACTAGTGTACAGGAGGAATATAGATTAGTGGACAGGAGGAATGTAGACTAGTGAACAGGAGGAATATAGACTAGTGGACAGGAGGAACGCAGACTAGTGTACAGGAGGAATATAGACTAGTAAACAGGAGGAATATAGACTAGTGGACAGGAGGAACACACACTAGTGTACAGGAGGAATATAGACTAGTGTACAGGAGGAACGCAGACTAGTGTACAGGAGGAATATAGACTAGTGTACAGGAGAAACGCAGACTAGTGTACAGGAGGAACGCAGACTAGTGTACAGGAGGAATATAGACTAGTGTACAGGAGGAACGCAGACTAGTGTACAGGAGGAATATAGACTAGTGTACAGGAGGAACGCAGACTAGTGTACAGGAGGAACGCAGACTAGTGTACAGGAGGAATATAGACTAGTTACAGGAGAAACGCAGACTAGTGTACAGGAGGAACGCAGACTAGTGTACAGGAGGAATATAGATTAGTGTACAGGAGGAACGCAGACTAGTGTACAGGAGGAATATAGATTAGTGAACAGGAGGAACGTAGACTAGTGTACAGGAGGAATATAGACTAGTGTACAGGAGGAATATAGGCTAGTGTACAGGAGGAATATAGACTAGTTACAGGAGAAACGCAGACTAGTGTACAGGAGGAATATAGACTAGTGAACAGGAGGAACGCAGACTAGTGTACAGGAGGAATATAGATTAGTGTACAGTTTACGTGGGGACCAAACTGGTTCATAGTGTCAGACTTTCAGATTATATTTTATAACACATTTTCTGTCTTTTTTTTTCAATTCAGTGAAACACATTTCGTATGGGCCCATCTTCTCGAAATATATATTATGCATTTCACATAAATATATTGCATTTCAAAATCGCAAAACACACTATCCTCATTTTCCTATTGTGTGTCCTCATAGATTAATCCAAATTAATTTGAAGTCTGTGGAATTAAAATTCTGTTGCAGGTTCCGCTGACGGTTTAACATCGCTCTGGAGAAATAGTTCAACTTGTATTGTAGATAGTCCCACGTACAGATACACCTCCACACGGGGAGCGCGGACGAATACGTCGATCGGTGAGAATTACTCAGCGGTCTCTTGATGATATGTACGCCTACTGCGCAGTCACAAAATCTCGTTGAACAGGACTCTCGTGTATACGAGACTTCACGCAAGATGTGTCCAAATGACACATTATGCATATTTATAGACATTTAGAGACTAAAATATTCTCTGCGGTCCTTGGCTCTGGCAAGTAATACAAGCTGCTGTGCCACAAGGTGGCGCTCGATCGCCGGCTGATGCAGAGCATAACTGCTGTGCGGCCCCATCTTTCATTCCAGACAAACATATACAAGGGTACATCTGTGTGGTCTGTTGTGGCTTCAATGGTTGAATTAAATGTTTGCATCAATAACATCTTAATGTACCACATATGGCTATATCTGCCATGAACCTTGAGGATTTCGGTTAATACGGGCACGATGGAACCCTGTGGTTAATGGCTACATTGTGTGAAGACCATTTCTGGTGTCCCCAGCGGTGAAATTACTCGCCTATTCCTGAAACACATTCACTCGTTTTATCGACATGCGTGTGCCGGGTGTACTTTATCATGTACAGTATTTACCTTGTTTTACCATATAATGGGTAGGTCTCTCGGCAGGATAAAGCCGAAAGATAAAAGCGGTATCCGTTGGGGTCATGTACGGATAAAGATGCAAGTATGAAAAGTCAGGTAGATACTACTTTCAGTGTTTACAACCAAGCATGGCGTCGCCCTTGTCAATAGGCGATCGAGAATTGACCATCGGGAATCTGGAGAAACTACTGGGATAATTATTATCATTATCGAAATATTAGTCACATATACTGAAAATCAGCGTCTAGCCGGGACGTAGCTGATGCATGTTACAAGTTTGGGGCAAAATTTGGAGACATAAATTGTGATACAATTCAGTGAGGCCGAGAACACAAGTCTGGCGGGATCAGTTTCCATATCTCTGCTTGTTGGCCTCTTCGGTTTGGGGCCTTTTCCCCAAGTTAAATTAGTTGTATTTGGTCTAAATATGACCGAATTGTATTCTTTTTTTATTTTGTTGTTGTATGTACAGCTGACTCTGCATTTGAAACGTTATAACGGGACAAGCAGACTGTAAACAAACGTCACGTCTCATAGACTAGGGTTAGAGTAGCTTCCCTTTGATAAAGGGCACTTACTCTAGCGGACAGACCGATGGATTGCCGCGGAAGGCAAGTAGAAACAATTTGTCTTGGCAATTGTTGTTTTGTCTATATGTAGTTACGCCGCTGTTTGAGAAACAGGTTTCAGTTGGAGCTATACTGACTGTTGAAACTGTCCGTGTGACAAAGTACTGACCCTCTGACGTAATATATATTAATGCGCACATTCCAGGAAAACTTGCAATGTTTAGATAATGTTTGTGAGAGATGAGAACAGGTTTTTCCACGAAAGAATTTAAGAATGGCATGATATGAGGTTATCACGCTTGTGTGTTTTGGTATGGAAAATATCCTGTATTAGGAATACATAATGTGCATTATCCCCCAAGAAACTCGCGAGATAACCTCTTCATACAATAGAGCACGTGTGTCATGTTAACCGTGTTATCCTATATGATATGTACCCTGTTATCCTATACAGCATGTACCCTGTTATCCCATACAGCATGTACTCTGTTACCCTATACAGCATGTACTCTGTTATCCTATACGACATGTACCCTGTTATCCTATACAGCATGTACCCTGTTACCCCATACAGCATGTACCCTGTTATCCTATACAGCATGTACCCTGTTATCCCATACAGCATGTACCCTGTTATCCTATACAGCATGTACCCTGTTATCCTATACAGCATGTACCCTGTTACCCCATACAGCATGTACCCTGTTATCCTATACAGCATGTACCCTGTTATCCTATACAGCATGTACCCTGTTATCCTATACGATATGTACCCTGTTATCCTATACAGCATGTACCCTGTTATCCTATACAGCATGTACCATGTTATCATATACACTAATTGCCTTGTCATATACAGATTGTTCTGTGTTATCCTTTGCAGTGTGTTAATATATTATGAACAATTTATCAAACTATTTCATTTATTTTCACTGCAATAAATGAATAATACTTGAGTGATATATACAGATATGATGATATTTAAAACAATATTTTGATGAACAATAAAAACATGAACATTTGTGAATTATTGGAATGTGACCTCATTCCACTGCATCTTTGCAGGTGCCCAAAGTACCGCCTCTGTGGTCTAGTGGTAGAGCGTCCGCCCGGAGAGCGGAAGGTCCGGGGTTCGATCCCCGGTCGCGTCATACCAAAAGACGTTAAAATATGGTACTTGTTGTTACCCTGTCTGGCGCTCGACATTAAGGGGCTAAAACAAGGACTGGTCGGCTCGGAGTCAGTATACTGTGTCTGAGTTGGGTATTCATGTTAAACTGCGGCATGGTATCTCAGTGGGCTAGCACTATAAATCGGCATCAGTCCGGACTAGCACCAGCAGCCACACAAACACATACACGTACATGCACGTCGCTATATAAGTGCAATAATCTTGGACGCGACGTTAAACCCAATTCCACCTCACCTCAGGTGCCCAAATTACCTCCATACTCAACCCCATGCACTGTACCTGCCCATCCGTGATGTCATCCTCCCTGGAGACATTGTTGCGACACCAGGTGTCAACGTTATTTATCCTCATCCCCATCCTCCAGTTGGCCTGTGACGCAACTCACGACAATAACGACATAAATCGTCATCCTCCTGAGCTGGTAAACAAACCGAAGTCACTGCAATGTCCTATAAACAATCTACGTGGTGAATAAGACTATGGCATTGCGATCAACCTCTCGCAACAAGAAATCCTTTGTTCTGGTGGAAGGGGTCCCTCGAGGTGGCTTTCTGTGGAATCGGGTTGTACAGCGGGTCGCACATTAAACTGTCTATATGCTTGAAATTGACGTAAATCGCTTTTGGGATTGAACTAAACAGGGATTTACCATTGCGTGTGTGAAGAACATCAAACGTGCTTATCAGCATGTACTTTAGAAAATATAAATTTAACAATTAAAAAAGATTCAAAACGTCCATGGGACCACTCATTGCCCAAACTGGCCCGTGAAGATTCGGGGTAGAATAGGTTTTCAGTACCCATGCTTGCCGTAAAAAGCGACTATGCTTGTCGTTAGAGGCGACTAATGGAATCTGGTGGTCAGGCTCGCTGATTTGGTTGATGCATGCCATCGATCCCAATTGCGTGGATCGATGCTCATGCTGCCAGTCACTGGATTGTCCCGTCCAGACTCGATATATTCATAAATGACTCAGCAATCGAATATGTCACTGATTATATATATCTTGGAATTCACTTTACAAATATAAACTCTTTCAAAACTTCTATAAAAGCAAATTGTGAATCTAAGGCCATGTACCTCGTATTACGTAAAAGTAAAACATTTAATCTATCCATAAAATGTCAATTATATCTCTTCGATGCTATGGTAAAACCAGTTCTAATATATGGTTGTGAAATCTGGGGGTTTGAAAATTGTAAACAAATTGAATCTGTTCACCATAATTTTTTACGTAAATTTCTTTCCATTAAGAAAAATACACCTTTATACATGTTGTATGGAGAACTTGGAAGTGTACCTTTAATTAATTCTATCAAATGTCAATGGTATGTTTTGGGTCTAATGTCTCATCTGGCAAAGAAGAAAAGTTATCAAGAATTCTAAAATGCCTTGAAGGTATTTTCAATGAAACGGGCTTCAGTTTCTGTTGGTTAAGCCAACAAGCAGTTCCTCCTAATCACCTTAAATCTATCATTTCGTTAAGCTTATCTGCTATAGCAACTCAAACATGGAATGCAGAGATTACACATTCTTCTAAAGGTATCACATATCGCATATTTAAAACTGAACTCGTCCTTGAAAAGTATTTATTAGTTATCCCTTTCTCATTGGCTGTAAAATTCCTTCTGTTCAGAACCGCACGCCACCATTTACCTATTGAACTAGGTAGGTGGCACAACATCCCCGTCAATGAACGAACGTGTAAACTCTGCGACATGAGCGATGTTGGTGATGGATTCCATTTTATTTTTGTTTGTCCTTTTGGGGATTCCATTTTATTTTTGTTAGTCCTTTTTTAAACCCCAAGGGAAAATATATGTTCCAATTTCATATGCTAAAAAAACAAATATATTTAAATTTATAGAACTTTTTAATTGCAAAAAAATAAATGTTATTAAGAAACTCTGCACATTCTGTAATGTCATTATGAAAACTGTATAATCTTCCATGTAAACCATCCCGCCATCTTATATGTTTACTGTTTGCAATTATGTACCTCATATGCCGAGGATCCCGGCCTGAGCGTAAAAAGTTCTGTTCTGTTCTGATTGTTTACAGACCGCCGTCATAAAGCTGGAATATTGCTGAGTGCGGGGTTAAACAACAACAACAACAACAACAACAACAACAACAACTTCAACAACAACCTTTGCCAAACTTAACAGCACAATAGGTTCGAGTGATGAGCTTCTAAATTATCACAAGCTGATTAACAAGCAAGCGTGCGCGTCTATTGTTAGTATTTCATCTGTTACTTAAACAGGAACGGAACGCTTCATCTGGTAAACTATTTTAAAATACATCCAGATAACAGGCGACTCCCGATGTGGTCATACGGATGCAAGAAAAGACTGGAAGCCATCGTCGGTCTTTATACTATGTTACAGCGTCTCTTATAGGGTCACATCATGCAAATATGTGGTGGGTATACGTGTAGATGCATTCTGTATGCATTTAGGGAAATGTCCTGTTGACCAGAGCTTTCCTTCGCCAACCATTTACGCAAATGTTTCCGTCACTTGAAATGGTCGAGAAAAGAAAGCGAGATTTAATAAACCCTAATCTGTGACCCAAATGAGAGGTCACGGGTTCTCGCGAGACGCGGTGCTTCTCGTGATGAGATTCTCAGCGACCTGTCAGAAATGATGGCATGTTCAGCTTCTAACTGACAGTCATGACAAGCGGAGTGGCCAGGCGGTCGAAAATAGTCAGTACCAGTAATAGAAGTGGACCAATCCTGACTTTCGACTGTAAAGTCAGAGGGGGCACGGGTGGCCCAGTCGTCTAAGGCGCCGCGATTCACTGTGCAGAGTTGCGTCCCTTGGGCACGCCAGAAACCTATGATTGTGGGTTCGAATCCCGGTTCGCCCCGATTATGTTTCTAGGTTTGTCGGCACCATACCCGTGCTCGTGGGTTTCACCGAAGTGGTAAACGTCTAAAACCTGCATCACTTGGGTCTTTCCTCCCACATTAAGCTGACACGCCGTGATATAACTGGAATAATGTTCGAAGCGGCGTTAAACCCAACTCACTCACTCACTCACTGTAAAGCCAGAAACTGTGGCTTTAAGTGGCATATTCCCATCTCACGAAGCGTGCGCGTTACTTTGCTAAGCTTTGGATCTTAGAAGCCCAGCGTGCAGGAGTTGCCAAATTAAATGATCGATCAATTAATTGATTTATCACTCATCATTATTCTTCGATACATGTTATTTATGAGGGTTATCTGAGTGGATTGTTTCAGCAGAGAGGTGAAAGAGATGAACATTGTCTTTCAAAATGGTTCGTGTTGAGAAACAATTTTCATGACCAATATGGAGCACCTTTGTTAAGAGCTGCGTTCTGCACAAACAACGTTTAATTGAGATCAAAGGTGCCCTAATAGTTTGTTGTAACTACTACGAAATCAGCATATATCATATTATACATCCTAAGAATAAACATCTGCCAAGATATGTACGTTCCGTTTTATTATTCTGCAATCCAGTTTCAGTATTTCCCCGCTGACCCGACCCGCCTGTCCTTTAGGTAATCCCTTGTTATTGTAACTTCTAGTGGAGTGAGTGAGTGAGTGAGTTGGGTTTAACGCCGCTTTTAACAATATTCCAGTTATAGCACAGCGTGTCAGCTTAATGTTGGAGGAAAACCCGAAGTGATGCAGGTCTCAGAAACCCACGAGCACGAATATGGTGCCGACAAACCTAGAAACATAATCGGGGCGAACCGGGATTCGAACCCACAACCATAGGTTTCTGGCGTGCCAAAGCGACGCAACTCTGAACAGCGAATCGCGGCGCCTTAGACGACTGGGCCACCCATGACCCCACTTCTAGTGGAGATCGTCCCGTGAAGATCCGGGGAAGATTAGGTTCAGCAACCCACGCCGTAAAAGGCGACTTTGCTTGTCGTTAGAGGCGCCTAATGGGATTGGTTGAAGCATGTCATTGATCCCAATTGCGTAGATCGATGCTCATGATATCAATCACTGGATTGTCTGGTCCAGACTCGATTATTTACAGACCACCGTCATATAGCTGGAATATTGAAGCCTCTGAGTTTTCATCTTGTATGGGCACGTGTTCATATATTTGATACAAAAGAGACTCGGGTGGTATGTTCGATATATCAAAGGCTCTTACATAAGTCCTACGATTGTGAAGATGACCGTGGTTCGCACAATCAAGAATAACATCGACAGAGTACATTGTTCCGGAAGTGAAGTTAAGCAACGTCCGTCTCGGAGAGTAGTGGGATGGGTGACCACGTTCAGCAGCTTGACTCCTGAGAGTTTCTAGGGCTTCGGTCCTGCCCCACAATGAAGCACATGTGCCACAGGTGGTGTCTCCTTAGGCAAGTGACTTTGTTCGAACTGTCCCTCTGTTCACCCAGCAGTGAGTGGATACCCGGTAGGTAGCGCTATGAGCATCCACTTGATGAATGGAACCTGGCGCATTATAAATTATTATCATCATCATCATCATCATCATCATCGTCGTCGTCATCATGATTATTATCATTATTATTGATATTATTATTATTATTAATTTTAAAAATTATTATTATTATCATCATCATCATCATCATCATTATTATTATTATTATTGTTATTATAAAGTGTGATGCTTTACCTATGCACGAGACGTGTGAACTGGCTGAGCTGAATAAAAAATATATACTTTACCAAGCGAGTTACATAATAGATAAATCGTTCAGCTCTAATCCGTTTACACAACGGGATTGAATCGATTGTTTTTCCCTGCATATTATTTTATCTCATCCAGTACTCCAACGTATTCGTCCTTTTGTGTGTACACGACTTAAAAGTTTCAGATGGATTTCGGTATCACAGATAAACTATCCTACCCATTAATGTTGAATACATTTAATTTGTAGCCTTAATGCTCGCCAAGCTTTATGTAGATAGATAAATAGTGATTGCAATAGCGGAATGGTTCCGGCTTCAACTCCGATGGGCCCCGAGGTAGAATCGTCTCGGAAACATAACGGTTCTGTCTAGTAGTTCCTCCACACACAATTACTGCAGAAAGAATGGCAGGAAATTATCCCTGCGTTTCCAGGAGGCTGATAGATGTACATGCATAGAGGATCGTCCGCTCTGTCCACATGGTACGTGTATCACTCCGCCAAACGCCGCCTCATCACGCCATCTGCCGGACCATGAATATGCATACGCGAAAATTAACGACTATATTTATGCTTTATGTGTCGTTAAATCAGCAAACGACTGATCACAGAACGTGGAATGATAGTGAGGTTACGCTACTGACGGCTTAGTTGCATGGATGGACACAATTTAAGCAGCGATGGACGAAACGGCGGAGAGGGTATTTGTATTCTCAGCACCGTCGTGCCATCAGATAGCCACAGCATACGTGGTAGTTAAGCGCTAATAGGCTGACAGCATCCAGGCGAGGTAGCTTTGTGTCAGCATTCAAATAACATGTTACACAATCAAACAGAAAAAGCCATCTAGATTAATGCTTCAACTGTCATCACTCGGTGCACTAAACGTACTGTTCAACGAGAATCGAGAAGATTAAATCTTCCGTCTAGCTGGTCCCCGACTCTCGTTGCGCTCTGATATATATTCATGATATGTCGAGAAGGAGCCAAGCTTTGCACACAGACTGGAGTCCATTTAATCTCGTGCGTGGTCCTTTTTGCACCGCTACTCATGTTAAAGATATGCAGAGACGGAGCCAAGTGCTTAGTTTTCTTAAAGTAGAAAGTCAATCAAGCTACCCATCTCATTTGCGCTCTGATATATATTCATGATATGTCGAGAAGGAGCCAAGCTTTGCACACAGACTGGAGTCCATTTAATCTCGTGCGTGGTCCTTTTTGCACCGCTACTCATGTTAAAGATATGCAGAGACGGAGCCAAGTGCTTAGTTTTCTTAAAGTAGAAAGTCAATCAAGCTACCCATCTCATTTGCGCTCTGATATATATTCATGATATGTCGAGAAGGAGCCAAGTTTTGCACACAGACTGGAGTCCATTTAATCTCGTGCGTGGTCCTTTTTGCCCTGCTACTCATGTTAAAGATATGCAGAGACGGAGCCAAGTGCTTAGTTTTCTTAAAGTAGAAAGTCAATCAAGCTACCCATCTCATTTGCGCTCTGATATATATTCATGATATGTCGAGAAGGAGCCAAGCTTTGCACACAGACTGGAGTCCATTTAATCTCGTGCGTGGTCCTTTTTGCCCTGCTACTCATGTTAAAGATATGCAGAGACGGAGCCAAGTGCTTAGTTTCTTAAACTAGAAAGTCAGTCAAGCTCATCTCATTTTGGTGCGAACATCTTGTTCTACGAATCATATAGATAATGCACGCAGACAGAGGACGGATTTCCAGTCTATCGTCTCATCTCGAGCAATATTAGTAGTGAGTAAGTATGGTTTAACGCCGCTTTTAGTAATTTTCCAGCCATATCACGGCGGGGGACGCCAGAAATAGACTTCACACATTGTACCCATGTCGGGAATCGAACCCGGGTCTTCGGCGTGACGAGCGAACGCTATAACAACCAGGCTACCCGACCGCCCCTTGAGCAAATTTAACATTAGCATATTGTTAAATTAACTTTCCATCAAAACGATTTCGTGTCATCTGTTTATTTTGAAAGTTTGTGTGGAGAAGGGCAGTGTAATAAATATATGCTGAATGTCGTTAACAAGCGACATGCTTATGGACCCTTGCAATCATGACTGCCGTTAAATGTCACTTTCACCCTGAGACCTCTGCAAGTTTGACCCAGGACCTCTGTTCAGTCTGGAGCCTCTATAAAAACAAGTCCACATACAGCAAAATTATTTATTTAGTATTTACAAATTTATTTCTCTCAAATGAAACAATGATCTCATAAATGAATATTATTCTAACTGAATGCGATGAAAATGGAAAGCTTACGTTGACCTGTTATTGATGTAGTTGATAATCAGTCATGGATAACAGTAAAATATTGCATAATGACGGTATCCCCACACAGCCACACGTCTGGCAAAAAAGTAGGTCAAATCACAATCATACATACCGAGTTACCTGCCCTTACGTATAATTTGCCACTGAGAAGCGGTCGCGTAGTGTAAGGGGAGGTAACCCATCTACATCCTACAAAACCTCCACTTGTGGGCGTCTATAACCCATGTTGCTAGCTACACTTGCAACAGAAGGTAACATCACAGTCGAGGAAAATACGGGGTAAAATATATGGGTTTCTTTGAAATAAATTCGCAATATGCGAATAACAAAATGAAAGAAACAACACGCCAGGCAACAACCGACCTTACATCTACTGGGAATAGTCTCAAAAAACCAAACACAGATGCTCACTGACCAGAGGTTAGTGACAATGAGGAGGATACCAATGTAAAATGGTATCAACGTTTAAAGGCTACAAAGCTTAGAATGTTTAGCTGACAGCGAAGATGTTAGATGCCCCAAACGATGGTTCTTCATATATATCCATGATCAGGGCTGGGCTGTCTCGTTAACCAGCCCTCACAATGGATTTTTCTCTCTTTGACCATGATCAGAGCCGGATGGTCTCGTGTCCAGCTCTGAGCTTGGTTCATTGTCCATTGTCAGGGCTGGGCTGTTTTAGTAATCAGCCCTCACAATGGATTTTTCTCTCTTTGACCATGATCAGAGCTGGATTGTCTCGTTGCCCAGCTCTGAGCTTGGTCCATTATCCATGGTCAGGGCTAGGCTGTCTCGTTCGCTAGCCCTGAGCATGGACATTCCCTTCTGGTTAACAACGGCCAGGGAGAAATTACCCGTAACAACTGCTACAACAGTAGGTCGACCCTTCATCATCCATGACCAGGTATAGACTTTTATGTTTCCCGGCCCCAACCACGTATAACCTTTAGTCATATTGTTCCTCCACTGTGAGGCAACATGTCATGAAATGTCGCTATAGTTATATACTGAGAAATGTATTATTATATATGTACATGTTGATGAGTATTCAATTGATCGCTGATGACACACATCACCGAGAGGAACGCTAATCCCCCGTCGATTACAAGATTGAATCGTTGAGCATAGCTGTAGTGATATCGTTGAGATGTACGCAGGTAGATTGACTATTCAGTTTGGTGAAAGGTGGTTTTTGCTTGACGCGACCCGTATTTTTGACTTAAAACAGTTTGTTCACAAAACCATGAACATCAGATTACCCGCCTACTGGCCCTGGCAATGCCGGCAGAAATACAGCTGAAATATACACTTGGTAAAATCGATAATTATAAACAGTCTTACAAGAACAGTCTTATTAAAAAAGGGAGATAACTCTGTAGTCACAAGCAACACAACTTGGTGGAACTACAGAATAGGAAGACAAACATGTAGACCAGAACGAGGCTGACGCAGATCGAGAACGAGACTGACGCAGATCGAGAACGAGGCTGACGCAGATCGGGAACGATGAATGATGCCTTCTTGGTCTCCATGCGCCAGTATGCAACTGACAGAACAGCTGTAGCATTCGTTGTTGCTTTGAGGGAGGAAATGAGTGACATAAAGCTAACAGTAGATAGACGCATGGAACACACAATAGCCCAGTACATGCAATCTATCTGATTCACGATGCACAACTGCGGATATGTATACAATATATGCACATTTAGTCCAGTAGTAAATCTGACAAATATAGCACATTTAGAAATGTGTCGAGAAACAGGCACTGGTTAAAGAATAGTTCTCTTCCATAAAGTGTAACTGTTGAATGAAGAGACATATTTCTTGACTTTCTAACGTGCATGATAAATAGGATTTACTAACAGGAACAGTGGGTATAACTCGAGGGGACATCCTCTGGATAATAAGACATCAGAATGACATACATGACCAATTGAAAGGCGGCTATCTGTACAGGGAGGTCTATGTTAAGATTCAGATATTCGTCTGGACATTACAGTGAATAATCTGAGGTATTTATACATAATTTACACTTTGTTGAAGCAGTCGTAGAGGAGCGTTTCTAGCACGTGCGGCACGTTCAGCACGTGCAGCACAAAAGCAGTCTGAATGAACATCAGCTTATATGTACAAACAAATAACTTGGAATATATAGCATATACATGAAACGGAAGGCGAGTAGAAGGACTTATGTGTCTGCTTGTCCGTCGGTGTGGAGGCTTGTGCGTCCGTCCATTAGAGGTTGGGGCTAAAGCGCAATGGAAACGACAGTGAAGACAGATGGATCTCAAGCAAGTCACAATAGAATTATACCTACAACCTCTCAAGGCAAAATTGAAATACACGTAAATTCTCAAAATGATAGTGAAGATACTCTCCAGGGTCTGTCATGTGATAAATCTTATATGTACTGGAATTATAAAAGAATATCTGTAGATTTGTAGTCAATAAATATTATACATAATGTACAGTGGTTGCACACTACCCGCAAATATTTCTCTGTGTTGGAGATTACGCACACAAAAAATCAGCAAAATAAATCTTGTTCGTCAGGACACAGGATAATTCTCTGTCTGCAAGATCCTGTTTCAGATATCCGAAAGCTTTTCCTTCAGACATATATAGTGTCAGTCTGTTCTCGCACCTGCTCCCCAATCACACAGATCTCCTGATTAACACACAACAGCTGAGGTGGCAGCAGAGATTGACGCAGTATCGAAAGACAGATCCGTCCGGTGACTATTGCAACACTCACAGGAAGAGGAATCAGCTGACCACGCCCAGGTAACCGAGGCAACGCACATCTGGGTGCTTAGTACATGGTCTAGACACTTGCCCCAGGAACCTGTGCATGGCCCAAACAGGTACCTCACAAACTAGTGCATGGGCCAAACAGGTACCTCACAAGCCATTGCATTGCCCAGTCAGGCGCCTAATAAGCTAGTACATGCCTAGGACAGGCGCCTCACAAGCCAGTGCATGGCCAAAACAGGCCCGTTCACTGACCACAGACGCCCCTTGACCAGTACACGGTCAAGGAGGCCCCACAACAGCCTCTGAATGACCACGACAGGCGCCCACAAGTCATTCCAGCGGATGATTTGAGCCAAAAACATTATAAACAACTTTCATACCGGTGAATGTTTTTGTAATTGTGCTAACTTCCTTTCAAGTCTTGCCTTTTCTTTCAAGGCTTGCTCTAAGCGTTTGTTGAGTTCTATCTCTGATGTCTTCCACATCACCAGCAGTTCCTCCTTGGAGATCTTCTCTATACAGAAAATCCCGGGTAGGGAGTCGTCCGCAGAACACAGATGATCCTGGTATGACTGGGTTTTGTGGAGTAAGGATCGAACCATGTTGTTTGTCTTAGGTAAGAGGGACTTACTGTACATGGAAGACATATAATTATGACTGTCATCAGTCAACGCTTTGAACAGTTTGCTTTGATTTTCTAGTCGGTTGTTTGCAAAGTTATCAGTGGAGGGAGAGTCTTCGTCACCTGATACCAGGTGGCCGTTAGGAAGAGAGTCAAGCCGCACGCAGTTCGGTAATAATGGCGGACTCCTCTGCGCACAGGCGGCGTACGTCTGCGTGTTATTGTTATTGGGAGGTTCGTTCGGATCACATAAAGAGTCATCACAGAAAGCTCCGTCCAATGAAGGGATCGAGGAGTTCGTGTCATCCGTTCCTTTATAATAGGAGTCTGAACATCCGGGTTCCGACCGGTCCCTACTAGCCTCGGACAACAGACACTCCTGGGAGTGGCTCATGTCTTCCTCCTCCTCCTCCTCCTCCTCTTCCTCGTGGTTGCCCGCGGACGACGGGATGGGCGGAGTAGGTCGGTCCTCGGCTTTGGGCGGCTGCCGCTCGATATTAATACTGAGGTCCTTTAGGGGGATCTCGATGATTTCTGAATCGGCGTTGCCTGAATCATCCATCAAATTGTTGTCTTTCATCTCCTGCATCCTGTCAACATCAATGTTATAGTATGTACACATCCCGTCAACAACATCTTACCCTGTAAATACCCCGTTGATAACAATCCCTTTTATACATATAAATACCCCGTTACCGAACATTGTGATATTATGTAAAGAACCAGTTAAAAAACTATGTGATTCCATGACATTGTTAATATGCCGATAAAGAACAATTTTATATCACGGAAACATCATTACAGAACCAATTGGTATCTTGTACATAGGTACATCCCATTACCAAGATTAACATTATTTAAAACTATCCAGATTTATATTATTTACAAATATTCCATTAATAAATATGCCATGTCATGTAAAGATCCTATTATCATTATTATTATCATTATTATTAATAATCAACCTGCATACATTATTACCCGAAATACAAATAAACGTGACTGAATGATACATACTGGCATCTAGTTTGAGAAGATAACTGACAACGTCTTGTCGTAACATAAATTCTTCATAATATTTTAGCTTACATTTGAATCCAAGAAATGATGTGAAGTCAGGCTTGTTAATATGATATGTCGGAAACACATTAACTGTCATCACAGTTTATGGAGTTTCTGCTATATCCCAGTATGGTAACACTCCCAGCACAGATCCATACACGCCAGCTTACTGTGACGCGAGTGTTGTCCTTACGTTTTAGAGGCAAATAAACAACTATCTATCAGAATAAAAGCGTGTAAGCGACGACACGTGGTGGAAAGAACAGGCTTAAGTCTGAATTGCTTTTAGAATGGATCACATTTGTTACACTGGTAGGAATGACACGTAGTATAAGCAGGTTATTGATCATCGCCCAGGAAAGATGCGGTAGGCTGCAGTTTGCTGGTTACAGTTGCAGCAGCATCCGGCGAGAGGTTGTCTCGGCTCCCTAAGCTGTTCCAACATTCACCAGCCTCATTCAATATTTATTACATTACATCTTTTTTTTTATCAGATTTGCTTAGCATCCTTTGCAGGTATTGCAATATGGGCACGCGTATAAACATCCCTTGCCGTGACGATCATTATGTAATAGTTTGACAATTTCAAGCTGAAGGCAGATTTATCTTGGGTTTTTTTCGATTACAAACTTTAAAGATTGGATATCTGAAGAAACGTTTTTTTACTGTCATAGCTAACTTTGTGAGGTGAGGTGAGGTGAAATAGGGTTTAACGTCGCGTCCAAGATTATTGCACTTATATAGCGACGTGCATGTACGTGTGTTTGTGTGTGGCTGCTTGTACTAGTCCGGACAGATGCCGATTTATAGTGCTAGCTCACTGAGATACCATGCTGCAGTTTAACATGAAAACCCCACTCAGATACAGTATACTGACTCCGAGCCGACCGGTCCTTGTTATAGCCCCTTAATGCCGAGCGCCAGATAGGGTAACAACAAGTACCATCTTTTAACGTCTTTTGGTATGACGCGGCCGGGAATCGAACCCCGGACCTTCCGCTCTCCGGGCGGACGCTCTACCACTAGACCACAGAGGCGGTCGCTACCTTTGTGACTGTACAGAGCATGAGTGAGTGACTTACAATTTGATGTCGTATCAGCACTGATGTTATCTACATTATTAGAAAGCGTCTTGGTGAATGTGTAAAGGTCGTGATGAAATGCGTGGACATGTAGTTAACATGTGAAGACGGCGTGTGCGTGTGTATATATTTGCGTGTGGCAATGGAGATAATATTCTGTGGTGAGTGAGCTGGGCTTAACGCCGCTTCGAACAGTACTCAAGTTATATCACGGCGTGCCAGCTTAATGTGTGAGGGAAGCCCGAGTGAGTGAGTGAGTGAGTGAGTGAGTGAGTGAGTGAGTTGGGTTTAACGCCGCTTTTAACAGTATTCCAGTTATATCACGGCGTGTCAGCTTAATGTAGGAGGAAAGCCCGAAGTGATGCAGGCCTCAGACGTTTACCACTTCGGTGAAACCCACGAGCACGAGTATGGTGCCGACAAACCTAGAAACATAATCGGGGCGAACCGGGATTCGAACCCACAACCATAGGTTTCTGGCATGCCCAAGGGACGCAACTCTGCACAGGGAATCGCTGAACCTTAGACGACTGGGCCCTCGTGCCCCCTAAGGAAAGCCCGAAGTGATGCAGCTCTCAGACGTTTACCACGTCGGTGAAACCCACGAGCAAACCTGACAAACCTAGAAAGATAATCGGGTCAAAAGGGGATTCCAACCCACAATCATAGGTTCCTGGTGTGTCCAAGGGACGCAACTCTGCACAGCGAATTGCTGCACCTTAGATGACTGGGCCACCAGTGCCTCCTTTTCATGTGATGAAGATATAGAGGTGGGGTGAAGGAGGTTAGATGTGTGGTGATGAAAGTAAAGATTAGGGGTGAAGAAAGTATATATGTGTGTCGTGGTGAAGATGGAGGTTTGTGATGATAATCCTGTGATGAAAGTAGAGGTTTGGTGGTACAAATATAGATGCGTGGTGTGTAAGCGCATAGACACAACTGGAACGACGTCACAGACCTTTCAACTCACTAAAAACTGTCCTTGACAATTAAGATATAAATAATTTCTGTATAGAATCGCAATCACAAAAGTAATGTGATGGTGTTTTAGAAGATGCTCACAAAAACATGTTGAAAAGTCATAAACTGCTTCTGGTTGTGTCTAAAAGCTAACTGGCACACACACACGCGCACGCACGCACGCACGCACGCACGCACGCACGCACGCACGCACTCAGGCACACACACACATACACACACGTCCTCATGGGAAGGAACTAGTCTACTTCAGTATCCTTAGCAAGGGAAAACGACAGGGAAAGCCAAGATCGGATGGACGAAGCTTCTCCTAATGCCATACCTGGTCCGTTCTCCGCTGACAGTGTCAAAACAGGAAAACACACCGTTATGATGGTATGTCCATGTGACGAGATACATCTCATTTGTATGAGACATCTCATTTATATGCAATGTCTCACTTGTGTGATACATCTCACTTGAATTATACACTTCACTAACATAATATGTCTTTCTTATATGCCATATGTCACTTGAATGCTATATCTCACTTGTATGCTTTATCTCACTTGTATGATATGTCTCACTTGATTGGTATTTCTCACTTGTATGAGACATCTCATTTATATGCTATATCTGACTTGTATGATACACCTCACTGGTATGCTATGTCTCACTGGTATGCTGTGTCTCACTGGGATGAGACATCGCACTTGCATGATAGGTCTCACTTTTATGCTATATCTCACGTGTATGAGACATTTCACTTGTATGATAGGTCTCACCTTTATGCTATGTCTCACTTGTATGATGCATTTAACTTAAAAGATACATCTCATGTGTAAGAGACATCTCACTTGTATGATAGGTCTCACTTTTATGCTATGTCCTATTGTATGAAACATTTAACTTGTAAGATACATCTCATTTGTATGAGAAATCTCACTTGTATGATAGGTCTGACTTTTATACTTTGCCTATTGTATGAAACATTTAACTTGTAAGATACATCTCATTTGTATGAGACATTTCACTTGTATGATAGGTCTCACTTTTATGCTATGTTTCACTTGTATGATGCATTGCACATGGGTGACTTCATGTAAAAGCATGCCTGTGAAACACTCTGTGTAGCGGTATGATGTGAATTTGTCACAGAATGATAAATCTATATAGCGATGTATCGTGACTTTGACACATAGTACCATGTCGGTACGATGTCCCTGACGACATCGACGTCTTACACAGTTCACAGTTCTGGGAGCGGCTTTCCGTTGACACTTACCATTTAGCTTTGGCAACGATGTCGTAAAAGTTCCGATTTATCCGCTTCGTCTTTGCCATGTCAGCAAGTTTGTTTTTCTGCAAAAAAGATAACCATTATTACAGATCTCCTTCCCATGTAAACACATTATTACAGATCTCCTTCCCCCCATGTTAACACATCATTACAGATCTCCTTCCCCCATGTAAACACATCATTACAGATCTCCTTCCCCTCATGTAAACACATTATTGTAGATCTCTTTCCCATATAAACACATTATTATAGATCTCCTTCACCCCATGTAAACACATTATTACAGATCTCCTTCCCATGTAAACACATTCATCATATGTTCACATTTTCCCGGTACATAAAAAACACATGCAGTTATTCTGAACCTTCTTATACAAAATCAATAAATGGAACCTTATACACACAAAAACTCGTTTTATTTGTCAAAAACATGATGAACATATACAAGTCGCAACATAACAGGAGTGAAAAAATATAGTTTCATTGTGTTTTACGCGCCCGGGGAGGCAAGAACAACTTGACCAACATCTGTCAAGTACTACCCCTCCCTTCATCAAGCTGACATATCTCCAACCCCCTTCCTGAAAAAGGGGACTCGTCCTCTCGGCGTCATATGTTTCGATTTCCTTAGCCTCGAACGCTTCCGTGCCTATGATTGAACACTGTATATTTTCGTCTTCTCTTATTAAAAAACAACTTCTCTGGCACTGTCCCCATACGTGTTGTTTTCAGCTGTCTTTTAAACTAGCGTGTACACCTCAGCGCGGACCTTCTCGCAAAGCAGCAAAAAGGACATACATTTTTTTCAGCCACTTCCGACTAAAAACGGTTTTATGTTTTGCAAAACATTATTTTTTGAATACACACAAACGTTTAAAGAATCAAATATGTATTTCGGAATTTCTTGATGTGAATGTACACACATGTCCACAGCTGTGGTCTCAAATGGGCTACAAATATTTTCACTGGGAACAGTTTATGTGAACACTTCATGGAAATATACACACACATTTGAGAAGTACAGTTGCATAGGAAATACAGCTGGTTGAGAGATACACACGAGAGATACAACTGTATGAGAGATAAGGTGCATGAGAGATACACCATCTTGGGCAATGAGATGGAAATTTAGACCAGCAATGTAGTAGACGTGTGTTTTTTTGCCTGTTCGTCGAAAACGCCCAAAGAATTGAACTTGTCAAGAAAGGATCAAAAGTTCATAAAGACGAAAATCGTTTGATGATTTCAGTTACGCCTTTATTCTTTGGCGCAGGAAATAGGGTGTACTTTAATCACCATGAGCAGGCTGTCTGTCTCCATCTTAACAATTCATCAACCAACATAAAGTATTTGTACACAAAATGAATTATTCCCAAATAGACTTAACTCGCGGACAGTAATCAAGCCTTTGTTTCGTGTTAGCGGCGGCGAGGAAAAGCGCCCTCAGCAGTTTCGCGTAACGGCAAAGTCACGCCGAAAAGAGACCAATCGATGATAGGGTTATGTTTTCACGCATATTCAGAACTCATTCAATAGTCGGTACACATTCAATATAATTTCAACACACATTCAACATACATTCAACGCACATTAAGTATACGCATAGTTGCCACAACAGAGTGAAACAAGTACAGATATTTCATTATATATATTTGTTATAAGAGAAAAAGAGAGGAAAATAAACAACTTCAATAAACTTTTCAAATTAACGCATTCCCAGTAGATGGAATGAATGAGAAAATTTCCATATAACCCATGGTTAGTAGATAATATTTAAGTCGGCAAACCATAATTCAAGTCGGTGTATCATGTTTCAAGTCGACAGACCATGTTTCAAGTCGGTATATCATGTTTCAAGTCGACAGACCATGTTTCAAGTCGGTATATCATGTTTCAAGTCGACATACCATGTTTCACGTCGGTATATCATGAAGTATATTTTTGTAATAATAGGAAAAGAGAAGAAAACAAATTCAATAAACATTACACATTTAAGCATTTCCAAGTCGATGGAATGAGTACGAACTTTTCCACTAAACACATGGTCAGTAGATAATGTTCTAAGTCGGGAGACCATGTTTCAAGTCGGTTATCATGTTTCAAGTCGGTATATCATGTTTCAAATCGACAGACCATGTGTCAAGAGTCGGTATATCATGTCTCAAGTCGGGAGACCATGTTTCAAGTCGGTATATCATGGTTCAAGTCGGTTGATCATGTTACAAGTTGGTAATCATGTTTCAAGTCGGTATATCATGGTTCAAGTCGGCAGACCATGTTTTAAGTCGGTATATCATCTTTCAAGTCGGATGATCATGTTTCAAGTTGGTATAGCATGGTTCAAGTCGGCAGACCATGTTTTAAGTCGGTATATCATATTTCAAGTCGGTTGATCATGTTTCAAGTTGGTAGACAATGTTTCAAGTCGGTAGATCAACGGCAAGGAGTGTGGTTTCTTGTATCCTATTCATGACTAAAACTCATAGTAAACTTCCAGTCCTGTTGTTCTTCAAAGTAGATAACACTTGACATATAGATTCCATTACTACCTGTGTCCCCTTAATTGGGACAGAGTATATAACGCATATCACAAAGTCTGAGAGTTATAATGATGCGAGTTATTCGCTTGTCCAGTAACTCTGCATAAACAAACCAAATGGTTCTACACTTTTTTCTATCTTGTAGTCATTTGAGCCAAATTTGAACCCATGAGATAGTAATGTAATCAAATTACACTGAAATATCATCAAAATCTGTATAGGCAGACTTTAAATGGGTCCAGGCCATTGCAAGTGGACAGGAACGGTGCAGGTCTGGCTAGCCAGTGTTTCCGCCTCTAAAACTAAACTAGGCAGAATAATCCCATAGCGAATGTGTCACAGATGAAAGCATCGTACACTACATTTACAATGCTTATGACAGTGTTACTCTGTGTGTGGTGTTTGCCGGCAAACTAGTCCTGTGTTCTGGCATGATAATGTTCTTGAAACTGTCATTTTGTCCACGGTATTGGTAGACTGTCGTCCCCCCTGCAACATTGCTAAACATGTAGGACTTTGTCAAGTCTACTCACACTCTGCAGTTCATGTATTACCTGATTGGTACTTTTCGGAAAAAGCTTCACACTCTACAGTTCATGTCTTACCCGAATAGTACTTTTCTGAAAAAGCCTCACACTCTACAGTTCATGTTTTACCCGAATGGTACTTTTCTGAAAAAGCCTCACACTCTGCAGTTCATGTCTTACCCGAATGGTACTTTTCTGAAAAAGCCTCACACTCTACAGTTCATGTCTTACCCGAATGGTACTTTTCTGAAAAAGCCTCACACTCTACAGTTCATGTCTTACCCGAATGGTACTTTTCTGAAAAAGCCTCACACTCTACTGTTCATGTCTTACCCGAATGGTACTTTTCTGAAAAGGCCTCACACTCTACTGTTCATGTCTTACCCGAATGGTACTTTTCTGAAAAAGCCTCACACTCTACTGTTCATGTCTTACCCGAATGGTACTTTTCTGAAAAGGCCTCACACTCTACTGTTCATGTCTTACCCGAATAGTACTTTTCTGAAAAAGCCTCACACTCTACTGTTCATGTCTTACCTGAATGGTACTTTTCTGAAAAAGCCTCACACTCTACTGTTCATGTCTTACCCGAATAGTACTTTTTCTGAAAAAGCCTCACACTCTACTGTTCATGTCTTACCCGAATAGTACTTTTTCTGAAAAAGCCTCACACTCTACTGTTCATGTCTTACCCGAATAGTACATTTCTGAAAAAGCCTCACACTCTACTGTTCATGGCTTACCCGAATAGTACATTTCTGAAAAAGCCTCACACTCTACTGTTCATGTCTTACCCGAATGGTACTTTTCTGAAAAAGCCTCACACTCTACTGTTCATGTCTTACCCGAATGGTACTTTTCTGAAAAAGCCGGGCAAACTCCCGATTCCGCACAATGCAGATCATCTCTTTGGCCGAGTCATGCGCAGAAATCAGTTCCGCACTCGTCACTGCTCTATGGAGACGCTGAAATAGAACAAGAAATATGTTATAACATACCAGGAAGTTGTGGAATGACAGAGAGGCTATGGAATAAGAGAGAGGTTCTGGAGTAAGACAGAAGATATGGAGTAAGAGTGAGGGCATGGAATTTGAGAGAGGCTATTGAATAAGAGAGAGGCTATTGAATAAGAGAGAGGCTATGTAATAAAAGAGAGGATCTTGAATAAGAGATAGGTGTTGGAATAAGAAAGGGGATATGAAATAAGAGAGAGCGTATGGAATAAGAGAGAGGCTATGGATAGGAAAGAAAATCTAAGATAGGAGAGAGGCTATTGAATAAGAGAGAGGCTATGGAATAAGAGAGAGGCTATTGAATAAGAGAGAGGCTATGGAATAAGAGAGAGGCTATTGAATAAGAGAGAGGCTATGGAATAAGCGAGAGGCTATGGAATAGGAGAGAATTTTAGATAGGACAAAGGCTATGGAATAAGAGAGAGGCTATGGAATAGGAGAGAGGCCATGGAATAAGAGAGAGGCTATGGAATAAGAGAGAGGCTATGGAATAAGAGAGAGGCTATGGAATAGGGGAGAATTTTAGATAGGACAAAGGCTATTGAATAAGAGAGAGGCTTGGAATAAGAGAGAGGCCATGGAATAGGAGAGAGGCTATGGAATAAGAGAGAGGTTGTGGAATAAGAGAGAGGCTATGGAATAAGAGAGAGGCTATTGAATAAGAGAAAGGCTATTGAATAAGAGAGAGGTTGTGGAATAAGAGAGGCTATGGAATAAGATAGAGGCTATGGAATAAGAGAGAGCAAAGTCACTTCACGACATGTTGGTAAATGTTTATGTAGTGTTGTATGGGAGTCTGGCCTTGAAAACTGAAATAAACATTAGGTTATTGCAAAAGAAAGGTAATAGATTTACAAACAGGTTTTGATCAAGATAGAAGTTATAGAACAACAGAACGATTAGTTTTCCTCAATCGCCGCTCGGATATTAAAGGTGACTATTAGTGTTTTGAAGGTTTACAAAATTCAAAGATGCATTTAGTCCCAGCTGATCGATACGATACACGACGCTCTTCATCCCGTATTGATACGCATAGTTTACAACCGATTTCGGATTATTTTATCATTAAAGTTTCGATCTTAGACCTTGTACATTACCGTTAGTTTTATTATTCAAGTCGGTCATGTCTAGCATAGTATGCATGTCATACACTAGTTGCCATTCAAGTTACTAAAAGACTTAAACGTTGTACACGAACAAATAGATTTATCATTAAGGTTTCTCAAATTCCAATCGATTTACACATTCTAATTAATAAATTGAAGGGCAAAAGAAAGTAAACCTAGTTTTTTTATATAATTGAAAATTGTAAGAACTGTAGTAAAATTTGATTATGTCTATTTACCCATCACTCATTCCTGCAACAAAGTGGATGGGTATTTTCATGTAAACATTAATTGGTTCAATGAAGACTGGGGTAAAAAATTGAATGCAAACACATGACCCCGACCATGACTGAGGTGTTGAAATTTTTTTATATTGATTTTCAAAGATAAAAAGTCTAAGAGACTCATCAGCAGTTGTGTATTATGCGAATTTTTTAATATTTTTTAAAAGTTTTAAATCAAATTATATTTTTAATTAAAAATATATGTAGGAGTTTTCTTTGAGTGGTGACTAAGCGCCAGTACAGTTCATTGTTTGGAGACCGCCTCCGTGGTCTAGTGGTAGAGCGTCAGCCCGGAGGGTCCGGGGTTCGATCCCCGACCGCGTCATACCAAAAGACGTTAAAAGATGGTAGTTGTTGTTACCCTGTCTGACGCTCGGCATTAAGGGGCTAAAACAAGGACTGGTCGGCTCGGAGTCAGTTTACTGTGTCTGAGTGGGGTATTCATGTTAAACTGCGGCATGGTACCTCAGTGGGCTAGCACTATAAATCGGCATCAGTCCGGACTAGTACAAGCAGCCACACAAACATACACACGTACATGCACGTCGCTATATAAGTGCAATAATCTTGGACGCGACGTTAAACCCAATTTCACCTCACCTCATTGTTTGGATATGATATCGCCAACGTAAGATATTTTCAAAAGAAATTATGACATATGATAAAATCAACTGAGAAGTATAGTTTCTTTTGCCCCTCAGTTTAGTTTTATCAGCAATCAAGTCAACCAAATTCTGATAGTTTTATCATCAATCAAGTCAACCAAATTCTGATAGTTTTATCATTCAAGTCAATTACATCTTATCCATTTTACGCAACTAGAAGTTGTATCATTCGACTTGATGGTAATGAGTTCAATAATAGTTGATATGAGTAGGCTACCGAAATATTTCATTTCGGAATAAAAAAATTTCATTACAAAAATTGCTTTGCATGTAACTCATCATCAGCTGGTGATGGAGGGTGATTGTGAGTAAGATGCCCCCAGACCGAGTCCCGGATTAGACTGTCCCCAACAGGTGACGCCCGACAATACATACAACACAATGCATCACCACGACACATGCAGTGTGGCAGCGGGTTATTCATTACCATGGCAACCACTTACAACGTGCTAACGGTTCATACTTGCCAGGGCATTGTGTTGGTAAAACAACTCGTATTCCCTCAGTTAACCCCATGCCTCATCCCGACACCACCGCAATACCAGAACTCTATCCTCAGTCGAAACTCAAACCCATTCCACTATTGAACTGACTCAACAGATCTCTCAACCTTTACCTAAGATCTATCCACCTTAACAACCTTACCCAGAGATCTAACCACCTCCTCACCACCTACCCACAGATATCCATGTCTCCTCATCCCTTACCCAAATATCTTCACACCTCCTCACTTCCTACCCCCACAGCTCCTCACTACCTACCCCCAGATCTCCACACCTCCTCACTACCTACCCTGGATCTCCTCACTACCTACCCCCAGATATCCACACCTCCTCATCCCTTACCCCAACATTTCCACACCTCCTCACTACCTACCCTGGATCTCCTCACTACCTACCCCCAGATCTCCACACCTCCTCATCCCTTACCCCAACATTTCCAAACCTCCTCACTACCTACCCTGGATCTCCTCACTACCTACCCCCAGATCTCAACACCTCCTCATCCCTTACCCCAACATTTCCACACCTCCTCACTACCTATCCTGGATCTCTTCACTACCTAACCCCAGATCTCCACACCTCCTCATTCCTTACCCCAACATTTCCACACCACCTAACTACCTACCCTGGATCTCCTCACTACCTACCCCCAGATCTCCACACCTCCTCATCCCTTACCCCAACATTTTCTCACTACCTACCCCCTGATCTCCTCACTACCTAACCTCAGATCTCCTCAATACCTAACCCTTCCACAACTTCATTATCATCTGTGCAAACATCTTAACATCCTTCCAAAATAACCCAACTTTCATCTGTATAAACATCTCAACATCCTTCAAAGACAACCCAACTTTCATCTGTGTAAACAACTTAACATCCTTCAAAGACAACCCAACTATTATCTGTGTACACATCATAACATCCTTCCTAACAACTCCTCTATCATCTGTGTAAACATCTTAACATCCTTCCTAACAACTCCTCTATCATCTGTGTAAACATCTTAACATCCTTCAAAGACAACCCAACTTTCATCTGTGTAAACATCTTAACATCCTTCAAAAACACCCAACTATCATGCCTGTAAACATCTTAACATCCTTTAAAGACAACCCAACTATCATCTGTGTAAACATCATAACATCCCTCAAAAGCAACCCAACTATCATCTATGTAAACATCTTAACATCCTCCCCAAACAACCCAACTATCATCTGTGTACACATCTTAACATCCTTCCTAACAACTCCTCTATCATCTGTGTAAACATCTTAACATCCTTCCAAAATAACCCTTCTATTTCTTTACGAACAACTTATGTTCAAAACAACACATCCACTATATCTGTAAACAACTTTCCAATCTTGCAAGACAACCTTCTTTCTTAACATCATACCGCACTTGCAAAACAACAGTCTACTTTCTTTCTTAACCACACTTTCAAAACAACAATCTACTTCCCTTCTTAACCACACTTTCAAAACAACAGTCTACTTTCTTTCTTAACCACACTTTCAAAACAACAATCTACTTTCTTTCTTAACCATACTTTCAAAACAACAATATTAATCTACTTCCCTTCTTAACCACACTTTCAAAACAACAGTCTACTTCCCTTCTTAACCACACTTTCAAAACAACAGTCTACTTTCTTTCTTAACCATACTTTCAAAAAAACAATCTACTTCCCTTCTTAACCACACTTTCAAAACAACAATCTACTTCCCTTCTTAACCACACTTTCAAAACAACAGTCTACTTTCTTTCTTAACCACACTTTCAAAACAACAGTCTACTTTCTTTCTTAACCACACTTTCAAAACAACCAGTCTACTGTTATTGTGAACACACTTTCATTTTTTGCAAAACAACCGTTTCAAACCAATTGGATTTGCAAACATGACATAAAGAACTCCTACTTTATTTGTAAACACCTTACATCGCTGCACAACAACATTCCTTCTAACAAGCTCCTTTGTCAGATGCCCTCTTGTACTGTATTTATAACACATTCTTCTTTTCATGTCTCAGCACAAGACCCACTCTACCTACTTTTATCAAAATATCCTACCTCCCATATCTCGTTAAATACCCCCACTTTATTTCCCTGTAAAATATCTCTAACACTCCATCCTCCATTACTTTGTTAATTTGACAGAAAGCCATTATCATGACGTGGATTTCGAGAGGCAGGTTTGATTTGACTATAACGGTCCAATACAGCGCTTAATGCCGACCAGTCCCGAGTACAAATGAATAACCATTATCATTGTATATAAAATCAGCGTGGACATACTAAGGCGTACTCGGTACGCTCCTAAACTATATACACGTGCAATCAAATCATTGCATCTCACATGGTATTAATTTGATTTGCGGTGCATGCTGGTTTCCTCCGAGGGCACCGCTACTCGCTTGCCGAGACTCCGTGGACGAGAAAGTTTCATTCAATCATAATTAAAACCAAGGACGCGGCGTCCCCCCCCCCCCCCAACCCCCCAGCCGATGAGGCACACTCCCTAGCGGAAATATGGAATTGAATTTTACGTGTTAGCATGCAAAAACTACAGTACAATACCGAGATAGATCGCTTCCCAGTATAAGCTGCTGAAATAACCCCAGTGACGGAATATATCTCCTTTCGTTGAAAATCGATGCTTGCATTTGCACTGGCAATATTTTACATCCCGTAATACGAGTAATATAAAAATGGCAGTTAATCCGGTAGCCAATAGCCATGCAAATGGGAGAGTTAGTAGCAATAATGCTCTTCAAGAAGTTCTATTCTAAATCAATGAAGGGAGAGTACAAAAGAATTCAAGTCTTGTACAGTATATTGCTTGGCTTGTTTTTCACTTTCCCGGCTAAACCATATGATTAGTGTCCACCCAAACATGAAAAACCGTCTGCATGTTCTTTGCCCGTCTGTAGGATCTCCCTCAACCCTCATCCATCTATTATAGGTCACCCAAACGTCTGCAGGTTCTCCCTATCCCTTACCCATCTATTATAGGTCTCCCCACCGTCTGCAGGTTCTCTCCATCCCTTACCCTAACCCCATCTATAGGTTCTCCCCGCCGTCTGCAGGTTCTCTCCATCCCTTACCCAAACCCCATCTACAGGTTCTCCCACCGTCTGCAGGTTCTCCCTATCCCTTACCCCAACCCCATCTATAGTTTCTCCCACCGTCTGCAGGTTCTCTCCATCCCTTACCCCAACCCCATCTACAGGTTCCCCCACCTTCTGCAGGTTCTCCCCATCTCTTACCCCAACCACATCTATAGGTTCTCCCACCGTCTGCAGGTTCTCCCCATCTCTTACCCCAACCACATCTATAGGTTCTCCCACCGTCTACAAGTTCTCCCCATCTATTACCCCAACCACATCTATATGTTCTCCCACCTTCTGCAGGTTCTCCCCATCTCTTACCCCAACCCTATCTATAGGTTCTCCCATCGTCTGCAGGTTCTGCTTATCCCCCACCCCTACCCCATCTATAGGTTCTCCCACCGTCTGCAGGTTCTCCCCATCTCTTACCCCAACCCCATTTATAGGTTCTCCCACCGTCTGCAGGTTCTCTCCATCCCTTACCCCAACCTCATCTATAGGTTCTCCCACCGTCTGCAGGTTCTCCTCATCTCTTACCCCAACCCCATCTATAGGTTCTCCCACCGTCTGCAGGTTTTCTCCATCTCTTACCCCGACCCCATCTATAGGTTCTCCCACCGTCTGCAGGTTCTCCTCATCTCTTACCCTAACCCCATCTATAGGTTCTCCCACCGTCTGCAGGTTCTCCCCATCTCTTACCCCAGCCCCATCTATAGGTTCTCCCATCGTCTGCAGGGTCTTACCTTCCCTGCCCCAACCCCATCTATAGGTCCCCCCATCGTCTGCAGGTTCTCTCCATCCCTTATCCCAACCCCATCTATAGGTTCTCCCACCATCTGCAGGGCCTTACCTTCCCTACCCCAACCCCATCTATAGGTCCCCCCAACGTCTGCAGGTTCTCTCCATCTCTTACCCCAACCCCATCTATAGGTTCTCCCACCTTCTGCAGGGTCTTACCTTCCCTTACCCCAACCCCATCTATAGGTCCCCCCACCGTCTGCAGTTTCTCTCCATCCCTTACCACAACCTCATCTATAGGTTCTCCCACCGTCTGCAGGGTCTTACCTTCCCTACCCCAACCCCATCTATAGGTCCCCCCACCGTCTGCAGGTTCTCTCCATCTCTTACCCCAACCCCATCTATAGGTTCTCCCACCGTCTGCAGGGTCTTACCTTCCCTTACCCCAACCCCATCTATAGGTTCTCCCACCGTCTGCAGGTTCTCTCTCCAGTCGCGAGGAAGCGGACGTTGGGTTTCACCTGGATTAGTAATTTCTCCAGTCAGCGGGAAGCGGCCGCAGGGTTTCACCTGGACTAGTAACATCTCCAGTCGAGAGGAGGCGGACGTAGGGTTTCACCTGGACTAGTAATATCTCCAGTCACGAGGAAGCGGGCGCAGGGTTTCACCTGGACTAGTAATATCTCCAGTCGTGAGGAGGTGGCCGCATCGTTTCACCTGGACTAGTAATAATACCAGTTACGAGGAAGCGGACGTTAAGTTTCACCTGGACTAGTAATATCTCCAGTCACGAGGAAGCGGACGCAGGGTTTCACCTGGACTAGTAATTTCTCCAGTCAGGGTGAGTGAGTGAGTGAGTTAACATTTAACGTCACATCGGCAGTATTTCAGCCATATCGTGACGATCTCCAGTCAGCGGGAAGCGGCCGCAGGGTTTCACCTGGACTAGTAATATCTCCAGTCGAGAGGAGGCGGGCGTAGGGTTTCACCTGGACTAGTAATATCTCCAGTCACGAGGAGGCGGCCGCAGGGTTTCACCTGGACTAGTAATAATACCAGTTTCGAGGAAGCAGACGTTAAGTTTCAGCTGGTCTAGTAATATCTCCAGTCACGAGGAAGCGGACGTAGGATTTCACCTGGAGTAGTAATATCTCCAATCACGAGGAAGCAGACGTTAGGTTTCACCTGGACTAGTAATATCTCCAGTCACGAGGAAGCGGACGTAGGGTTTCACCTGGGCTAGTAATATCTCCAGTCGAGAGGAGGCGGACGTAGGCTTTCACCTGGACTAGTAATATCTCCAGTCACGAGGAGGCGGACGTAGGGTTTCACCGGGACTAGTAATATCTCCAGTCACGAGGAAGCGGACGTTGGGTTTCACCTGGACTAGTAATATCTCCAGTCAACAGGAAGCGGACGTAGGAGTTCACCTGGACTAGTAATATCTCCAGTCACGAGGAAGCGGACGCAGGGTTTCACCTGGACTAGTAATATCTCCAGTCACGAGGAGGCGGACGTAGGGTTTCACCTGGACTAGTAATATCTCCAGTCACGAGGAAGCGGACGTAGGGTTTCACCTGGAATAGTAATATATCCAGTCACGAGGAAGCGGACGCAGGGTTTCACCTGGACTAGTAATATCTCCAGTCGAGAGGAGGCGGACGTAGGCTTTCACCTGGACTAGTAATATCTCCAGTCACGATGAAACGGATGCATGGTTTCATGAGGACCTGTATTACTTTCTGTAATCCGGCCAACACTGAATATCAAAACGAAAATGTATACACGGCTTTCGCTTATGTTCATGTAGTCTCGAACCCCATTCTTCTCGCATCTCTCATATACCAATACCCCCTCGTACCCCTTTTACTTTAGCGCCGCGTGTCCTCCCACTACCTGTCCTCCACAAGTGTCTGACGTGAGGACAATACAGTAAAATTGTCTTCATCGGCTCATGTCAACTGATCAGGAGTGAGTTGGATTTTATGCCGCTTAAGCAATATTCCAGCAACATCATAGGGAATATCAGAAACAATCTCATTAAAATCAGACCTTAGTTCTCGCTACCGCTAGCTAAACAAAGATCTGAAGACATCCCATTAGGGGTCAGGTCAGAACGACCTTTCATCCGACCAATCAGTGCATCGCTTACCAAATTATGAAAGTGACAGTCGGAATGTGATTTCTAATTATGCAATCTCGAAAATTTTAATATGGGGTATTCCGAACGATAGTTACGGGTTTAACGACTGAATCCTTACAATCTAGACCATTCCAGAATGTTTTTTTTGTTAAGGTTTCAAATTTTTAATCGAGAATTTGTCAATATGTTTCGAAACGAAGTCGCCAATTTGAAACTAGTGCCGTAAAGCACGAGAAAGTTGCCTTCTGATTGGTCATTCCATTGGTCGGTCAAAGTTCGCACAAGGTCGGTCTGACGTGACCCGTAATGGGATGTCCTCAGCACTGTGCCCATAGGGAATCGAATAGGGGATTCGGTATGACGAACGAACGCTTTAACCATTAGGTTATCTAACTGCCCCCGAAGCCACATGGTGGGCAGTTGAGATTTTTGTTATAGTTACTGTCACAGATTTACTTCATAGTATCCTACTGTTGTACAAAATCGAAACATCCAAAGTACTGCCGTCACCTTTTCAAGGGGAAGTAAGGTGAAATGGGGTTTAACGTCGTGTTCAAGGTGAAGTAAGGTGAAATGGGGTTTAACGTCGTGTCCAAGATTATTGGATTGGAGATTATTATATGCACGCGTGTGAGTGAGTGAGTGAGTGAGTAAGTGTGAGTGTGTGTGTGTGTGTGTGTGTGTGTGTGTGTGTGTGTGTGTGTGTGTGTGTGTGTGTGTGTGTGTGTGTGTGTGTGTGTGTGTGTGTGTGTGTGTTGTGCTTGTACTAGTCTGGACTGATGCCGATATATAGTGCTAGAGACCATGCCGCAGTTTAACATGAATACCCCACTCAAACACAGTATACTCCGAGACGACCAGCCCTTTTATGCCGAGCGCCAGACAGGGTAACAACAATTATCTTTAAAAGTATTTTGGTATGAATCGGCCAGGGATCGAAAACCGGACTTCCGCTCTCAGGCGGACGCTACAACTAGACCACGCAGGCGGTCCACACTTTTAAAGGTCAATGACGTCATAAAATGCTTACCTGACTGAAGAACAGCATATGGGAGCTCTTCCACTGACTGTCGCCGGGTGAGGCTCGGAAACGAGGCACTAGCCATTTGTACACAGCATGCTCCACGAAGCACACGATAATCCCAATGATAATCCCCACGCTCATCATCACGAAAAGTCCCGCGTGATGTTGCACCTCCAGACGAGATTCCTCCTGTGTTATTCGCTGTTTGAAACACTGAGCGTCGGCGAAGTGCACATCGATGAGGTCGTCGATGTAGCCACTCTGATGGTAATCCATAATCTTCCTAGACAGCGCCACCTAGTGGGAATTACAAAGTTATATGTGTTGACAACCTGTGTGTGGAAATGGCAATTATAGAATGACATTAACACAAAGAGTCCGCCATTTTGTCCACAGGATCCCCACTTCTATGTTGCCATATGCATCAGTTACAAACATCCATGCTGCCTCAAATAGTTACGGAAAGAATGTTAGGTCAGTGGTCTAAGACGTCCCAACTCGTTATACGGAGTTGTGTCCCTTAGTTATGTTGTGAACCGCTGACACGGGTTAGACCAGATAATAATTTCTGGTCTGATTTAATCAAATAGTGTTCGCGTGATTACAATGGCTCCTAAGCATGGTGCATCAACTGGTTTGTTTTATCCAGGGCAAGATTTTGCTTCCGTGGTGTCCTTGGTTTTCTTTGAACTGCTTCAATAGTGACCAATATTATTTATGAAAACATTAAACAACTTTTTATATAGTTTACAGTACGTGGTATTTGGACTAAAACCTACCTACCCCCGGGTGTCCCCCCGCCGGGATATTGCTGGAATATTGCTAAAAGCGGCGTGAAGCTCACTCACTCAGGATATCAATCACTGGATTGTCTGGTCCAGATTCGATTATTTAAAGACCGCCGTCATATCGGTGGAATATTGCTTAGCGCGGCGTTAAACAACAAACAAACAAACAAAACCTACCTTAAGCGGAGAACCCTTGGGAAGCCCTATTCCATATCGATCATCTCCGAAGATTTGGGACAGGAGCTTCAACTCACAGTTAGGGGCCAAATGAGCCCTTGCATAGTCAAGTATTGGGTAGTCCCCTAAATAGGCGTCCAGTTTTCCCTCACTGAAAACAAAAAAAAACATATTTTATTCTGTCCTAAAGGGGGCCCAGTCGTCTGAGGCGCCGCGATTCGCTGTGCAGAGTTGCGTCCCTTGGGCACGCCAGAAACCTATGAATGTGGGTTCGAATCCCGGTTCGCCCCGATTATGTTTCTAGGTTTGTCAGCACCATACCTGTGCTCGTGGGTTTCACCGAAGTGGTAAACGTCTGAGACCTGCATCACTTCGGGCTTTCCTCCCACATTAAGCTGACACGGCGCCATATAACTGGAATACTGTTAAAAGCGGCGTTAAACCCAACTCACTCACTCCTAAAATGGAAACATATATATTCACTTCCAAAAGAAACTGTGGTCAGGCGCGCTGACTTGGTTAATGCATATCATCGTATCCCAATCGTGTGGATCGACATTCATGACAGAAATTACTGGATTGTCTGTCCAGACTCGATTCTTTACGAGACCACCGTTATATTGCTGAGTGCGGCAACACACAAACATACAAACAAACAAACAAACAAACAAAACATATACTTACAGCACCTCCTCAATCCCCCGGTCAGTCTTGGACACGGGGTAGTTACTGGACACCTCAACTAGCTTGCTCTGGATCTTCTTGAGGAATTCTTCCACAGCACTGCCCCGCAACACACCCACCCGTATAGACTGCAACTGTAAGAAGACAGCACATTCATCAGGGTATATCACTTCCACCCGACAAAACCCTCCCGTTTTCACTGCAGATGTAAGGAGAGTTGATATACACCATGCTACCCACAAGCAAAGCACCCAATGTTGTGAAGTGATACTCGCCGTATTCGTAGCACAGGGTGTTGGCTTGACGAGTCCATCGTTAGGATCTGTTGTGTGACACTCCAAGGGACAACGAACACACTTACAAATTTTTGTCGTTTTCTTGTGGCTACAAGTTGCACTCTATAGAAACAAGGGTAATGCTCCACAAATCCAGCACCAATGGTAAGTATACGGAGAGGTTATGTGTGAAGTACTAAGTTAGCAACGAACACCAAATCATTGAAAGTACAGTGCACTTTTACTCATTTGGGTTTCCAATAATAACTTTTACAGGCTTCAATTACCCCCGTAATCGATTAAGATGTTCATGCCGTCAACTTAAGAATGATACCTTAGCATCGGCATCTTACTGACTGACCCATTGTTGATGACATACTAATTGTGACCCGCTACATATGACATATTCAGACTATGACCCGCTCATGACATGTTCAGGCCATGACCCGCTACAGATGACATATTCAGACTATGGCTCACTTTTGATGACACATTCAGACTATGACCAGCAAAAGATGACATATTCAGACTATGACCCGCTACAAATGATATATTCAGACTTTGACCCGCTCATAACACATTCAGACTATGCCCCACTGATGACATGTTCAGGCTATGACCCGCTATAGATGGCATATTCAGACTATGACCCGCTCATGACATGTTCAGGCTATGACCCGCTATAGATGACATATTCAGACTATGACCCGCTATAAATGACATATTCAGGCTATGACCCGCTCATGACATGTTCATACTATGACTCGCTATAGATGAGATATTCAGGCTATGAACCGCTATAGATGACATATTCAGACTATGACCCGCTCATGACATGTTCAGGCTATGACCCGCTATAGATGACACATTCAGACTATGACCAGCAAAAGATAACATATTCAGACTATGACCCGCTATAGATGACATATTCAGACGATGACCCGATCATGACATGTTCAGGCCATGACCCGCTATAGATGACATATTCAGACTATGACACGCTCGTGAAATATTCAGACTATGTCCCGCTATATTTAGACAGTAACTAATTACTGTATATGGGTGTTAATCGATACATATATATATACAACATCGATGATGTTGTACTGGTGTAACATTCATCGCTCGCTGCAACCCTTTCCATCGCGTGACGAGCTCCCCCATCTGTACCCGCCCTACTGACAGTACCAGTCCCTACAGGGGAGGAGAGCCAGACATCGCTGCAAGAACACAAGGTTCTCTCGGTGCAGTATACTACAGATATTCATACATCACTTTGTGCTTAGAAGTAGGACATCTTGGAGGTTGCCTCTTGTAGCCCCTTTCTGGAGAGCAAGATTTGTTCTAGAAATATTTCTTGTAACTTACCACTGTTACCCGATCATTATACAAGAAATAAATTCGATGTCAATTCGCAAACACTTTTAAACTTGATTCGGAGTTTTTTTTCTGAAAACATTGTACAAAAAGATCATCACTCTGATCAAATTGAAATAAAAAACTAAACTCTGGGTGAGGTTATTAGGTGAGGTTCTGCGCGGTTAGGAAAGGATTCAGAAGACTCAACACCTGATTAATATCAAAGTGAAAAGAAATCAAAACGTCAATGAATAAGTTTTTCGAATTCTACATTTAGCAATACAAATCAATGACGACCAGGCAGCGATAAAAAGTCGACTTGAAACACACAGTAATCTGCCAAACTTGTGTTGAGACATGAGTGGATGCTAGCTGAAACGTATCGATCTCAGACAACAGCGTATCATACGCAGCTTCCTACATGCTGGAGAAGTCTTCAAGCTTTTACAGAACTAGCCTGGCTGGTTATACTTAGTACGTAGCCTCCTACATGCATAGATCAACATGTAATCTCGTGGATGTATAAATCTAAAGGATGTACACAATCCATTCAACATGACATCACGTGGATGTATAAATCTAAAGGATCTACACAATCCATTCAACAAGACATCACGTGGATGTATAAATCTGAAGGATCTACACGATCCATTCAACATGACATCACGTGAATGTATAAATCTAAAGGATCTACACAATCCATTCAACATGACATCACGTGGATGTATAAATCTAAAGGATCTACACAATCCATTCAACATGACATCACGTGAATGCATAAAACTAAAGGATCTACACAATCCATTCAACATGACATCACGTGAATGCATAAATCTAAAGGACGTACACCCAACTACCAACATGACATCGCGTGGATGTATAAATCTAAAGGATCTCCACAATCCATTCAACATGACATCACGTGGATGTATAAATCTAAAGGATCTCCACAATCCATTCAACAAGACATCACGTGGATGTATAAATCTAAAGGACCTCCACAATGCATTCAACATGACATCACGTGGATGTATAAATCTACAGGACCTGCACACAATTATCAACATGACATCACATGGATGTATAAATCTAAAGGATCTCCACAATTCATTCAACATGACATCACGTGCATGTATAAATCTACAGGACCTGCACACAATACATTCAACAGGACATCACGTGGATGTATAAATCTAAATGATCTACACAATTCATTCAACATGACATAACGTGGATGTATAAGTTTAAAGGATCTCCACAATCCATTCAACATGACATCACGTGAATGTATAAATCTAAAGGATGTCCACAATCCATTCAACATGACATCACGTGGATGTATAAATCTTCAGTCTACACACAATCCAACAACCACGTGTCTAGGTCCACATGATGTTCAACACTCCACAAGTCTCACCTGAGTCAAATGACCTATTTCGGTACAAATACCTATACATATCATTATAGTATCCGTAGTAATGTTTATTAGCAGAGGACAAATAAATACCAAAGATTCTTGTAAAACAATAAAGCATTAGCCAGCCAGGGGGTAACTGAATCACCCCCAAATTGGCAAAAACCCGGCCCGACGTCCGTGGACAGTTTCTTTATTAACAAAAGTGTGTGGTGCGGTGGGGTAGCCTATTGGTTAAACGTTCTCTCATCACCCCCCGGGTTCGATTCCCACATGGGTACAATGTGTGAAACCCATATCTGGTGTCCACCAACCGGGATATTGCTGGAATATTGCTAAAAGCAGCATAAAACTCACTCACTCACTCACTCACTCACTCACTCACTTCACCCACTCACTCACTCCACCCTCATCAACCTCCGGACAACCTCTGCAGCCTCTACCGACACCCGATTCTTTCATATTTCTATTGTTAATCTTACATTACCTAACAGATTAATTATTGTCATATGGAAAAAAAGTGAGTGAGTGAGTATGGTTTTACCCCGCTTTTAGCAATATTCCAGCAATATCGCGGCAGGGGACACCAGAAATGGGCTTCACACATAGTACCCATGTCGGGAATCGAACCCGGGTCTTCGGTGTGACAAGCGAACGCTTTGACCACTAGGCTACCCGACCGCCCCCATATGGAAAAAGGGTGTTTTTTAAATTGCTTTGGGTAGCATATATATATGCGCACATAAGGAGTCACATGCCTATTAAGCCATAATGAAAAAATAACAGGCACACTCATCTCCATTTTAGCATTTATGATACTGGCAAAAAATGCAGCGTTTCATCTGCGCTCGTCGTCATAAAGTCTTTTTAGTTACATGGCACCTGATTGATATTCTCATGGGAGCCGGTAAACAAAATAAATAGCCGAGTTCAATAGAGCTCATGGTCCTAAAATACAACCTGGCACCGCTACAATCACAAAACTAGCGACAACTTGCGCGCGTGATCAGGGTTTTAGATTGAGGAGGAAGTCTCGCGAGACGTCAGATAGCTTACGGTATCTGGAGGTTCTCGCTGACGTGGCTAACTGTCTGTTTAGTATTCTCGCCCTAACCTGCTCGATCCTCCCCCCATCCTTCTACGGACTGAGGTAATTTGTCACTCTGTCGCTAACAGAAGTCTCGCGAGATTCAGCGACATTTTGCATTCAAACGCGACTTTGTTTTTTCAATTATATTCGCGTGAAGGGCACGCGCTTGCCGGGTTGTATAGTGAACGCTGCCTTCCTCCCTGGAGTCCTGTTAGCGCTGATATTTATTTCCGCAATCTACAGAGATGGTTCTTTCACTTCCAATTCCCTCACTGTTTTAGTAAAGTATTCCTCCCTACAGGGGCCGTCTATGATGTGATATGGTAACATGTTATTATTCAATGTGATGTTTCTCAACATTAAAAGAGATCGAGTTTACCTCAGTGAACTCGCATAAAGCAATTCATTTTTGTAATTTAATCAAATATCTGTAATATGATCAAACCTTTCAATATTGCTCTTGCAATAAAAAGATAGTGAACGTTTTCTTGTTTGACTATTACTCTATAACAAATAACGGACTTGCCTAAAGACCTGATAACGGACTTGACTAAAGACCTGATAACACACTTGACTGAAGACCTGATAACACACTTGACTGAAGACCTGATAACACACTTGACTAAAGACCTGATAACGGACTTGCCTAAAGACCTGATAACACACTTGACTGAAGACCTGATAACACACTTGACTAAAGACCTGATAACACACTTGACTGAAGACCTGATAACACACTTGACTAAAGACCTGATAACACACTTGACTGAAGACCTGATAACACACTTGACTAAAGACCTGATAACGGACTTGCCTAAAGACCTGATAACACACTTGACTAAAGACCTGATAACACACTTGACTAAAGACCTGATAACGGATTTGCCTAAAGACCTGATAACGGACTTGACTAAAGACCTGATAACGGACTTGTCTGTAGACAGTGTTCGAAATAGACATCGGCCCGTAAGCCCGAGGCTAACCGATTTGTTCTCGGGCTGATAGTTTTAAATTTCAGCAGTTTATTTTTAAGTGATTCAGGAGATAAACATACTGTGTTTTCAATGTAGAGCTAGGTTACCTGTAGATTTAACCCCGCTAAATTGAATTTGGAAACGAACGCTCTAAATCGCACGTCACCATTATGACGTCATATCGCTCATTGTGACACAAATTATATGACGTCACAGTCGTACATAGAAAAGCGCAAAAAATCCAAGCTCTCTGTTGTCTCCAAAACGTATATACATTCCCTTTTAGATTGCTATCGTGTTTTTTGCACGAAATGTATTGCCACACATCCTTTGAATATTGTAATAACCGCATCTGTGCATTTTGTAACCTGTGATTGTAGATATAATTATGTAAATATGCCTACCGACAATGACTGAAAATATTACTATTCTATGAGTATTAGCTTCCGCGGTGATGCGACCGTCAAACCAGCTGTTCAATCAGAGGGGGTTTATTGTGATTTAATAGCCTCTGATTGACCAATCAGAATCGATAAATTCCAAATTCATGGTAGAATATTGATTAAGCATTATTTAAGTAGTGTGATAAACACAACTTTCACATTAATAAACAGTAGGATTGGACCTTTCAAATAGTGTGTGCCATGTTGTAGCAAATATGTTTCACAACCTGATAATTTCCTTGATAAATGTAGGCTTCATCTATCAACAACCACCGAGTCTCTGGGAAAGTGGTACGACGGTAGTAAAAGCTTCTGGTTGACTGAAAGTGTACAATAGTTTATATTGCAAGAGTGTGTTTCGCTGTTTCATCTAAAATGTGGGGGCACGGGTGGTCCAGTCGTCGCGATTCGCTGTGCAGAGTTGCGTCCCTTGGACACGCCAGAAACCTATGATTGTGGCTTCGAATCCCGGTTCGCCCCAATTATGTTTCTAGGTTTGTCAGCACCATACCTGTGCTCGTGGGTTTCACCGAAGTGGTAAACGTCTGAGACCTGCATCACTTCGGGCTTTCCTCCCACATTAAGCTGACACGCCGCGATATAACTGGAATACTGTTAAAAGAGGCGTTAAACCCAACTCACTCACTCACTCACTCACTCACTCACTCATCTTAAATGTTTGGGCCTACAGGGTTTTTTTCCACTTGGCCTACAGTTTGTCCACTGGGCCTACACTTTTTGAAATGTGCTGGCCCTGGCTCTCAGTTTACTCTGCTGAGTTTCAGACACTGCCTGCGGGCGTGACTGCAGCCTCGAGAAAACACCTGATAGAAACACTCTCGTTGAGACAGTACTGGTGGCAGTCCCATTTTGTCTAAACATATTTCACTCGCAGCGAACGGAATTGGGTTAGAAGTTAAACAACCCTTAAACCAATTCACAGTAAATAAAAATCAAAACATGAAATCATGAAAAACATGCCAAAAATGTAAAATGGAAAGGAATATACTATTTACACAATATTCAATTCTAAAAAATGTTGGCTCTGCATTTATATTTTATACACGAACATGTTTTCTTCTGTAGGTAAATCCTTGCTGCCAAATAACAGTAAATTAACATCAGCGTCAATTTTCTTAAATTGAAAACATTGAAACGTGTCAACATTGTTTTCCATACTTCTCAATCTAAAACTAAGTAATTAAGTGTATTTTCCCAGGAGTCAGCCAGCATTCATATTGATCGCCATTAATAGCTGCTCGATGGAAGTCATATTACAATTTTCAGTGAGTGAATTGTGTTTAACGCCGCTTTTAACAGTATCCCAGTTATATCACGGTGTGTCGGAAAGCCCGAAGTGATGCAGGTCTTAGACGTTTACCACTTTGGTGAAACCCACGAGCACGGTGCTGACAAACCTAGAAACATGATCGGAACGAACCGGGATTCAAACCCACAATGATAGGTTTCTGGCATGCCCAAGGGACACAACTTTGCACAGCGAATTGCGGTGCCTTACACGTTAAACGACTGGCTATACCTTGAGTATAGGTAGATATTCCCCTCAACGATAACATACACACTACAGATAGCAGTATACCAAGGGTATACGTAGATATGCCCCTCAACGATAACAAACACACTACAGAGTGCAGCATACCAAGGGTATACGTAGATACGCCCCTCAACGATAACATACACACTACAGAGTGCAGTATACCTGGAGTACAGGTAGATGCTCCCCTCAACGATAACATACACCCCACAGAGTGCAGTATACCAAGGGTATACGTATATACGACCTCAACGACAACATACACCCCACAGAGTGCAGTATACCAAGGCTACACGTAGATACGCCCTCAACGACAACATACACCCCACAGAGTGCAGTATACCAAGGCTATACGAAGATACGCCCTCAACGACAACATACACCCCACAGAGTGCAGTATACCAAGGCTATACGAAGATACGCCCTCAACGACAACATACACACTACAGAGTGCAGTATACCTAGAGTACTGGTAGATACTCCCCTCAACGATAACATACACACTACAGAGTGCAGTATACCTAGAGTACAGGTAGATACTCCCCTCAACTATAACATACACACTACAGAGTGCAGTATACCTAGACTACAGGTAGATACTCCCCTCAACGATAACATACACACTACAGAGTGCAGTATACCTAGAGTACAGGTAGATACTCCCCTCAACGATAACATACACACTACAGAGTGCAGTATACCTAGAGTACAGGTAGATACTCCCCTCAACGATAACATATACACTACAGAGTGCAGTATACCTAGAGTACAGGTAGATACTCCCCTCAACGATAACATACACACTACAGAGTGCAGTATACCTAGAGTACAGGTAGATACTCCCCTCAACGATAACATATACACTACAGAGTGCAGTATACCTAGAGTACAGGTAGATACTCCCCTCAACGATAACATACACACTACAGAGTGCAGTATACCTAGAGTACAGGTAGATACTCCCCTCAACGATAACATACACACCACAGAGCAGTATACCTTGAGTATACGTAGATACTCCCCTCAACGATAACATATACACTAGAGTGCAGTATACCTTGAGTACAGGTAGATACTCCCCTCAACGATAACATACACACCACAGAGTTCAGTATACCTTGAGTATACGTAGATACTCCCCTCAACGATAACATACACACCACAGAGTTCAGTATACCTGGAGTATACGTACATACTCCCCTCAACGATAACATACACACCACAGAGTTCAGTATACCTGGAGTATACGTAGATACTCCCCTCAACGATAACATACACACTACAGAGTTCAGTATACCTGGAGTATACGTAGATACTCCCCTCAACGATAACATACACACCACAGAGCAGTATACCTGGAGTACAGGTAGATACTCCCCTCAACGATAACATACACACCACAGAGCAGTATACCTGGAGTATACGTAGATACTCCCCTCAACGATAACATACACACCACAGAGCAGTATACCTGGAGTATACGTAAATACTCCCCTCAACGATAACATACACACCACAGAGCAGTATACCTGGAGTATACGTAGATACGCCCTCAACGATAACATACACACCACAGAGCAGTATACCTGGAGTATACGTAGATACGCCCTCAACGATAACATACACACCACAGAGCAGTATACCTGGAGTATACGTAGATACGCCCCTCAACGATAACATACACACTAGAGTGCAGTATACCTGGAGTATACGTAGATACGCCCTCAACGATAACATACACACCACAGAGCAGTATACCTGGAGTATACGTAGATAAGCCCTCAACGATAACATACACACTAGAGTGCAGTATACCTGGAGTATACGTAGATACGCCCTCAACGATAACATACACACCACAGAGCAGTATACCTGGAGTATACGTAGATACGCCCCTCAACGATAACATACACACCACAGAGCAGTATACCGAAAGCATACGTACATACTAGGGCTAAGACGGGTAACTCAGGGGCTCGGGTCGGGTGGGTCCTGAGTAAGACCTGGGTACCCACATGACTACCCGGGCCCGTGGTTAGTCACGTGATATACTGTTTAATTACATTAACAATAAAACTCAATGGTTACACTACAAGAATAGCTAATGTTCACATTTCATTCTCACTGTGCGACTTTTATATGTTCAAGTAAGGATACAGCGTCTATCAACCGCACTGTATGCATGACCACATCGTTTTATATGTGTATCTAAATAGTTTTTGCCAGGGCTGCGGTAAAACAATTCCCATTCGGACATTTTGTACCTAAAACTCTTGGGACCTACCGCGGGTATCCGGGTAGGGCCGGGTAATAGGGTGTCGGGTACCCGGATAGTAAATTTGGCCTCGTCCCAGCTCTAGTAGATACGCCCATCAACGATAACATACACATACACACTACAGAGTGTAGTATACCTTGAAACGCCCCTCAACGAAGACATACCACTACAAAGTGAATGAGTGAGTGAGTGAGTATGGTTTTACGCAGCTTAAAATTAGCAATATTCCAGCAATATCACGGCGGGGGACACCAGAAATGGGCTTCACACATTGTACCCATGAATCGAACACGGGTCTTCGGTGTGACAAGCGAACGCTTTAACCACTAGGCTACCCGACCGCCCCTAGACTACAAAGAGCAATATACCTAGAGTATACGTAGAAACGCCCTTCGGCGATAGCATACACACAACACAGTCGAGCCCAACAGACCTCCAATCCTCAAGTTCACATACAAAATATCCGAATTATATCATTAGCGTGCGACCTTCTGAGTGCTTCTTGAGTTTTGTTTTGCAGCAAGTAAATCTAGTTGTGTCAGTCTCCTGTCTATCCCCATCCCTTTATATCGTTAGAATTCTCGCAAAATTCAATTGTGCCGGAGGAACGCCGTAATTGGGTCTAGAGGTTAAGAGGGAATGCCGACATCATAAGAAAAAATATTGATTTTCAAATAAGTGACAATTCTCCTAAAGTGTGGTCGGTACCCTCCTTTGATGTATTCAAAACATCACAACACAGTGAAGAGAAATAGATGAGGTAGACTTGACGGTGGGGGATAGTGGAACACTCGGGGGGGGGGGGGGAGGAGGGGGAGGGGGGCGACAGTGCCGAGTCTTTCAGGGTTCTGTTGGATGGTATATCATGGTTCTGTGAAGTGTGATTTAAAGAATGTCTCCTGTTAATCCCGTGACCGGGTTTTACAGTCGGAAAATAGGAACACGTTAACACGGGACTGTGAGAGCGGCGCGCTTGTGTCGGCGGCGGGAGCAGCGCGCTTGTGTCGGCGGCGGGAGCGGCGCGCTTTTGTCGGCGGCGGGAGCGGCGCGCTTGTGTCGGCGGCGGTATGAGATGAAGGGCGGGAGAAATAACGCTTCTTTTGTTTAAAAAATTACTTTTGGACATGAAATAAATGCAACGCTACAGTTGGATTGGAATGGAAGTTGTTTTTCTGACAGTATTGAGCAGGACGATAAGGGCATCATCTCAAGGTATAAACTGACCTGCTGCCGGATGGCGGAACATTGGTCCAGAAGTACAACAGAACAAGCTGATGGCAGGTTCTTTGTGTATGCAATCAGCGGTCTGACACAAGCAGCACGAACTGCGCCACGACCAGTGCCGACAAACAAGTGGGTGGGGGGGCGCGGTGAATGGATGCGGACCCCTCCTTTCAGACACTTTGCACGCTAACTACATGCTCGGCCATCTTGGGTGATATGTGGACCACCAACCTATGGAATACTACAAGGGACATTGGCGCGCTTTGGTGAAATAAAAAAGATTACTTAAAGCAAAATAAAAAAGATTATTTAAAGTGCGACAACGCGACAATGCGACAAATGGTCAAAATGTCGCGTTGTCGCATTGCCGCAATGTCGCGCTTTGGCTAATTTTGACACTTTTAGTTTGATTTTGCAAGGGTGACAATGCGACAATGCGACAACGCGACATTGTCCCTTTAAGTATTCCATACCAACCTTTGTTTAAAATCAGCCTGGCCAGCTCGGTTTAAGTATACTGTGTCTGAGTGGGGTATGCATGTTCAACTGCGGCATGGTATCTCTGCGGGCTATCACTATAAATCGGCATCAGTCCGGAGTAGTACAAGCAGCCACACACACACAAGTACACACGCACGCACACACGCACGCACGCACGCACGCACGCTCGCACGCACGCACGCACGCACGCACACACACACACGCACACGCACACACACACACACGTCGCTATATAAGTGCCATAATTTTGGACACGACGTTAAACCCTATTTCACCTCACTTCTAGGCAATAGTCCCCTAAACCCAGTAGTATTATTCCGATCGCGGTGTCCGTGTAGGTCACTGACCACCTACACTTGACACATGACCAGCTGTAACACCAAGCATAAAATCATCCCACGCCACACATCACTATGGCAACGCTTATCCATCACTCCATCTGGATGCCTATCAACCATCAACAACACAAGAGCATAGTTGCACTCAGGTCCAATATGCTTCTAGAAAGCGGCGACTATACTTGTCGTAAGAGACGACTAACGGGATAGGGTGGTCAGGCTTGCTGACTTGGTTGGTGCATGTCATCGATCCCAATTAATATCAATCACTGGATTGTCGGGTCAAGACTCGATTATTTACATTACCGCCCTCATTAAGCTGGAATACTGAGCGCGGCGTTAAAAACAAACAAATCAAACCTTGGCCATCATACTTATATTTTTAGCATTTTGATTAGTGTTAGAATCCCCATATCAAGACCACTGACTAAACGATTTAACAATATTACACATAGACCTTTTGTAGGATATTGATATATTCCTGTACTTCACAGAACATATTTACATATAACAATATGTCCCCTGTACGAGCTGTTACTATACTGGTCACAGCGCTCTCCTGTTTATTTATGCATGTATTAAATGTTTTGTCGTCTTTGACTGGTTGTCGGTCACATGTGTTTCCTGAAAAGCTTCCTTCCTACTTTTTCCGACAGATGGCGTCTAACAATGTTTCATATATTTCACTTTTTTTAACTTTCTACATAAAGCCGCGTAACACTGTAGTTGCATAGCAACAGTCACATCTACATCAAAATCAACATTTCTATATATATTACTGAGAAGAAGTGATATAAATAACTGAGTTGTCTGGTCCAGATTATTTACAGACCGCCGTCATATAGCTGGAATATTGCTGAGTGCGGCGTTAAACAACACACAAACAAACAAAAATCAGTCTGTACTGGCATAGCAGATTAACTATACCAATATGAAAAAGATCGGGTGTTCTACAGATTTTTTATTCATGAACCGATTGCCTTTAAATGTAATATCCAGTTATGTATGACTGTTTAATAATCTCATACCAACTTTGACTGGAGTAGGTCCAATAGTTTTTCAGATACTGTAGTAAACGTCGGTACCTTAAATTACCTCCCAGACTATACTTTTAAGAAGTATATACTACTAAAAATAGAATTCAGTTACCAGACTTTGTTCCACCACATTACTTGGAATGAAATATTTTGAATGACGTCATTGAGACCCGTTTTCAACTGGGATCGGGACAGGATTCGATTAGGTGCAATCGAACTGATTTATGGTGAACGTTCTCTGCACCATGAACGCATCTGAACGACATGACTGTCAACTTGCAGATGTTTTATTGTTCCGCGCCATTGTTCGTGACACAATGTCAGAATCTCACAAAGCCTTCAATGTCAATGTGACCTTGTCTGTATGTGGTTGTGTAGACAGTTACAGGTTATGATCGATGTTGTGTACATCCGATGTTAAGAATATTGTCGTTATCTTTTACAGCCCATCTGGAACACCTGGCATACCGATATTGACAAATCAGCTTCCGTAATAGCAGGGGAAGATATGCGATGATTTCATTATTTTATTATATTGATAATACTAACATACTTTGGAGCCATACATTGCCTAGGAGTATTGTGAAACAGCTGTTGCCTCACTGACAACAATTTCAATTTAGAGAGAAGCAGCATGAAGCCGTTTTTCAATAATAACTTTATGGACAAATGAAGGTTGACTATCTTTTTAATTATTATATTATTATTCTTCCTTTGTCAAGAGATCAAATGTCAGCAGGTAGAAGGTCGCCATTGGTGCCATTGTCGCTTCCATGAATGCAACACAGCAAATCATCGTATGCTGAATGTGGTATACAGCTTGGTAAGTGCGAATGTGTTTTAAAGTTTGACATGTGTGGATGCGGTATATAGCATGGCATGTGTGAATATGCTGCAAAGCTTGACGTGTGAATGTGGTACAAAGCATGGCATGTGTGAATATAATGCTATTAAGCTTGACATGTGTGAATGCGGTATAAAGCATGACATGTGTGAATGGGGTACAAAGCTTGACATGCTTGAATGCGGTATAAAGCATGGCATGTGTGAATATGCTATTAATCTTGACATGCTTGAATGCAGTATAAAGCATGACATGTGTGAATATGCTATTAATCTTGACATGTGTGAATGTGGTATAAAGCATGACATGTGTGAATATGCTATTAATCTTGACATGTGTGAATGTGGTATAAAGCATGGCATGTGTGAATATGCTATTAATCTTGACATGCTTGAATGCGGTATAAAGCATGGCATGTGTGAATATGCTATTAATCTTGACATGTGTGAATGTGGTATAAAGCATGACATGTGTGAATATGCTATTAATCTTGACATGTGTGAATGCGGTATAAAGCATGACATGTGTTAATATGCTATTAATCTTGACATGAGTGAATGCGGTATAAAGCATGGCATGTGTGAATATGCTATTAATCTTGACATGTGTGAATGCGGTATAAAGCATGACATGTGTGAATATGCTATTAATCTTGACATGTGTGAATGTGGTATAAAGCATGACATGTGTGAATATGCTATTAATCTTGACATGCTTGAATGCGGTATAAAGCATGGCATGTGTGAACATGCTGCAAAGCTTGACATGTGTGAATGCGGTATATAGCATGGCATGTGTGAACATGTTGCAAAGCTTGACATGCTTGAATGTGGTATAAAGCTTGACATGTGTGAACATGCTGCAAAGCTTGACATGCTTGAATGTGGTATAAAGCTTGACATGTGTGAACATGCTGCAAAGCTTGACATGCTTGAATGAGGTATGAAGCTTGACATGTGTGAACATGCTGCAAAGCTTGACATGTGTGAATGTGGTATAAAGCATGGCATGTGTGAACATGCTACAAAACATGACATGCGTGAATGCGTTATAAAGCATGGCATGTGTGAATATGCTGCAAAGCTTGACATGCTTGAATGTGGTATTAAGCTTGACATGTGTGAACATGCTACAAAGCTTGACATGCTTGAATGCGTTATAAAGCATGGCATGTGTGAATATGCTACAAAGCTTGACATGCTTGAATGCGGTATAGAGCATGGCATGTGTGAATATGCTATAAAGCTTGACATGCTTGAATGCGGTATAACGCATGGCATGTGTGAACACGCTACAAAGATTGACATGTGTGAATGTGGTATAAAGCATGGCATGTGTGAATACGCTACAATGCTTGACATGTGTGAATGTGGTATAAAGCATGGCATGTGTGAACACGCTACAAAGCTTGACATGTGTGAATGCGGTACACAGCTTGTATGTGCAGCCACTTGAGTGTGTTCTGTTGTGTGTATACACCGTCCTCCCGCCGTGCCTCGAGAAGCTGCATCGCCGTCACCCAGACAGTTTCACGTGTGGAAAAACAAACACCAGTTTTTTTCCAAGAACGGGAAGCCACAAAGAACATCGTCTATGTGAGGAATACTCAGCATTGTTCCCTAAATAGTTAATCATTTCTCGTCGCCTTATGCACTGAAAATACCCAGCCTCGGCAGTTGGTAAATCATTTATTGCCCAATTTCCTTCATGCCACGTGTCGAAATCCGAAATCTAATTTCCACTGTTCGTTAATACGTCTTGAGCAGCATGTCGTTTGAGGACCACGGCGGAGACCAGCTACATCGTCAACACTTAACGCCGTTAGTACTTACCAGTTTCACGTTAGTCCATATACAGCGGGCACTGCGATCGATTACAATCTGCCGCCTTACGCTTCCTGTCGGTATCTCGGCCGGGAGGGTGGGGGAGAGGGGGGTGGAGAGGGGGAGTGAGTATGTTGTATGTATATATAAATATTACCGCCTCATGCTTATTGCCGTTTTCTCGGCCGGGGAAGGCAGGGGGAAAGGTGTTGCGTGTGTGTATATATATACATTACTGCCTTACGCTTACTGCAACTTTCTCTGAAGGGAAAGCAGTTTGGGTGTGGTGTATATAGACTTATTACTGCCTCGCGTTTACTTTCGCTTTCTCTGACGGGTAGGTGGGGGTGGGGGTGGGGTTGGGGTTGGTGTACATACCACCGCCTTACACTTACTGATGCTTTCTCTGTCGGCTAAAGGACTAAAGTACTCATGGAAATGAAAAAAAACTGTTTTGCAAGATTTAATAATCGACACAAAGCATTACGTAGATGTAAATACGAAATAAAAAAACAACTGGAAAAGTACTAGTCTGGATTTGCTAGTTTTATCTCAGTGCTCAATACAAAATGTACTTTACAGGAGGTAATTTGTAGGCACTTTCAACATTCAAAAATAAAACTAAGTCCAAATTGACATGGCAGAAGCAGGCTATAGGCATTATACACATAAGCCTGGAAAAAAATTATCAAAACAACAATAAAAATAACAGCTATGTTTATTTACATCATAATAATGACATGTAAGTTGGGAAGGGAATATGTTACGTTCTGATATTTTGACGATGATTCACTATCTCACAATGCCACTCACAAATCACTAACCACTGACAAATCACATGCACGTGGGTTTCAAGCACCTGTTTTCACCTAGTCGTCAAGGTGCCATTGGTCATGGACATTCACCTTGATCTACTAACACCTGGTTATGCTCAGTTTCACAATAGTCTGTTTTGTTCATATTTTTACACACTTTTACCTGTAAAAAGTCATAAAAACCTTTGATACGTTGTATTTGTGCCAAGGCCCTATTAGTACTAATTGAGTTGTTTGAATATTTATATATTTTGTATATTAACTGCATTTATTTAAAATCTGAGATCGAAAAAACAGTGTTTTTTTTCATTTCCGTGAATACTTTAGTGTTTTGCTCGTGTACAAAGTGTCTAGGTAGACAGCCCCATATTGTGGACTGTGAGGCCAGTATACTTTCTGAAGTCTTCATAAATGTACAGCATCCAATTTGCCCATTCAATTAAACTATAAATCAAAATATATTTGTTCCATCATTCAGAGTCGATGTCTCACGGAAATAAGATTTTGAATGACAAGAGTTGTTAACATATTAAAGACCTTTAATCAAACCAAGAGCGTATATAGCTGTCTTTGTTTGATTGACGAGTTGTCATGATGAGCACAACACGTCTAGTCAAGTAAACAAATCTTCCCGTCAGTTGCCATTAAAAAACACAGACAAATATCCACAATCCCATAACACGAACATAATGACAATAAATCACAATCTCAATGAGTCTATTAACAAAAGCTCAACAACAAGTTATCAATCTGAATTCATTGTTACTTTCCTTATTCATTACGATTGCACATTATCGAATCAGGGCTTGCGCAGCAAACACATCGACTACATGGCGTCCATCTCAACATCATCATCAATACACCTGTCATGCTTACATTGCATCAACTCGTCATCCACACACCTGTCATGCTTACATTGCATCAACTCGTCATCCACACACCTGTCATGCTTACATTGCATCAACTCGTCATCCACACACCTGTCATGCTTACATTGCATCAACTCGTCATCCACGCACCTGTCATGCTTACATTGCATCAACACGCCATCCACATACCTGTCATGCTTAAAATGCATCAACTCGTCATCCACATACCTATCATGCTTACATTGCATCAACTCGTCATCCACGCACCTGTCATGCTTAAAATGCATCAACTCGTCATCCACATACCTATCATGCTTACATTGCATCAACACGTCATTCACATACCTGTCATGCTTACATTGCATCAACTCGTCATCCACGCAACTGTTATTTTTATATTGCATCAATTCGTCATCCACGCACCTTCCTGGAATCCCGAATGCTCATCTCCCTGGGGAGTATACAACCCGAATGGGAGTCCACCAAAAACGTCCAAGAATTTGTACTTTACTAAGAAAGTCTAATCCAAAACATAACACAGATTACAGAGGCGTAGCATAAAGTCAACAATCCATGGTACAGGAATGCTTGCAAAGAAATCAGACCGTATAGCTAAGTTATGTAACTTGATCAACCCGTGTTCTTCGAAAAGTACTGGTATTTATGCCACGCGATGAAACACATTGGAATAAACCTAATCGTTTCTGCCTTAATCAAGATACCTAGACCTCTCGCTTGATCAATAATAATAATAAGTGCATTTATAATGTGCCAGATTCCATTCACCAAGTGGATGCTCATACCGCTACACTATTATTACCCCGGTCAATGGATCAGTGAGCACTCAATTTTCATTCTCAGCTCCCTGGGGAGTATACACCCCAAGCTGCCTGTGAGGCGCTAGAAGGTTAACAGCCACATTATCTTCTCATACTACCAGGTACCCACTCACTGCTGGGCGAACAGAGGGACAGTTCGAACAAAGTCACTTGCCTAAGGAGACACCACCTGTGGCACATGTGCTTCAGTGTGGGGCAGGAACGAAGCCCTAGAAACTCTCAGGAGACAAGCTGCTGAACGTGGTCACCCATCCAACTACTCTCCGAGACCGACATTGCTTAACTGATTTGTGCCGCCACTGCTTGCTCTCTGTACCCCATGTCCCTCGTCAACAGATTACACAAGTTACACAGAAAGATGGTTCCGGTTGTCAACTTTTCGACTCAATCATTCGCTCATTCGAGAAATAGATTGAAATGATTGATATTACATTCGACAAGTTCCACAAGGTGTATTGATGGGACACTATCCATTACGCCTGTAGAGTGAAGGTGGAATGTAGTTTTGCCTGATTTCATCAATAAAATGATTTAACGGTAAGGCAGGACGCTGGTTCCAACATTAACTCGTGTGGCATCGATCCCAGTCTTAAAATAATCCCCATCTTCCGGTGCCAGGCAGAACATAGTTGTGGCCACCTCCGACTGTCAAGACATGAGAAAAAAACTGTCTGTACCACGCCTGACCCGTGCCGTGATATAGCAACACACGACCTGTCAGGCAATTAGCGGACGTGGGCGAGGGGCACCTATCCAGCCCACCCAGTGAGATGGCAGAGTAGGATACACGGTGCACGTGGGGAGGAGCACTGTAGGGTACAAATCCAGCCCACCGTGTGTGATGGCAGTATAGCATACCCGGGCCACGTGTGTGTGTGTGTGTGTGTGTGTGTGTGTGTGTGTGTGTGTGTGTGTGTGTGTGTGTGTGTGTGTGTGTGTGGAGGATGACTATTATGTAGTTCTTCATTCAAACGATCCTCTTAGAAAATCTGAAATAGTACAGGAATAAGTGTGTGTGTGTGTGTTTGTGTGTGTGTGTCTGTGTGTCTCTGTGTGTGTCTGTGTCTGTGTCTGTGTGTGTATGTGTCTGTTAGTGTATGTGTCTGTGTCTGTGTGTCTATGTGTGTGTGTCTGTGTGTGTCTCTGTGTGTGTGTGTGTGTGTTTCTGTGTGTGTATGTGTGTTCGTGTGTGTGTCTGTGAATGTGTGTGTGTATGTGTCTGTGAGTGTGTGTGTCTCTGTGTGTGTGTGTGTGTGTGTGTGTGTGTGTGTGTGTGTGTGTGTGTGTGTGTCTGTGTCTGTGTCTGTGTCTGTGTGTCTGTGTCTGTGTGTGTGTGTGTCTGTGTCTGTGTGTCTGTGTGTGTGTGTGGAGGGGTGGTCACTGTGGGGCACATTTTCAGCCACCCAGTGTCAGCGTTGGATACACGGCCCACGTATGTGTTGTGTGTGTGGGTGTTTCGGTGTGTGGGTGGGTGGGTGGGTGTGGGTGTTGGGGGGTGGGGGGGGAGGTAATTTGTGGGGTACGTTGGAGCACATATCCTTCCCACCCAATGTGATGGCAGAAAAGCCTAAACGGCCAAATGTTGGATGTGATATATGATCACCATGTAATATTGAGTTGTCGCGATGTTCACTACCAACATTCCATGGGTTCGCTACGTATTTCTTGTCATATTTGTTCCCAATGTTCATATTGGCATATTCACCAGATCCAAAATACATGCATATGCTCACGATATACATTTTGTTATATTTGGTCACCGAGTATATTTTGTTTGTCCTTGCTCATAAGGATGCAGATGGAAATGAAAATATTTGGCTTTATGCTGATTGGCTAGTTCGTTTCAATTCTTCTGTTATGTATGTTCACTGTGTGCTGAACAGTGCCGGCAGCCATGGCGTGGCAACACATCAGTGAACGGATCAAGTGCACGCTCTACGGTGTTATAACCGTTACAAGAAGCGAGCATTCGATATTAAATCAATATTTCATGTTCATATTCTTAAATCAGATCCTTTTTGTCAATTTCAGGCTTGATCAATCACTATCTGCCAGTTAGCCATCACGATGATGTCCGTGGCCCAGATTCAGAAGAGGGTTAGGGGGATGCTGTGAGCGGTATCGGCATGGCGATACGTTTATTGGATCATATCACACACTTTTTTGTTTATTTTAAACGAATGAACCTTAAAAGTGACGGTGAATCAGTCACGCGGAAAGACGTAGTTCCAGCGGGCCTCTCGTTTAGTCGGACACTGTGTCTTCCATAGCAGTAGAAGCAGGACTCTCGTGTAGTCGGACACTGTGTCCTCCATAGCTGTAGAAGAATTCCTCTCGTGTAGTCGGACACTGTGTCCTCCATAGCAGTAGAAGCACTCCTCTCGTGTAGGACACTGTGTCCTCCATAGCAGTAGAACAGGCCTCTCGTGAAGTCGGACACTGTGTCTTCCATAGCAGCAGTAGAAGCAGGCCTCTCGTGTATTCGGACACTGTGTCCTCCATAGCAGTAGAAGCAGGCCTCTCGTGTAGTCGGACACTGTGTCTTCCATAGCAGCAGTAGAACAGGCATCGTGATGATGTACTGGCTGATATAAAAACGTTGTGATGATGTACTGGCTGACGTAAAAACGTTGTGATGATGTACTGGTTGACATAAAAACGTCTTGATGATGTACTGCTTGACATGAAAACGTTGTGATGATGTACTGGCTGACATGAAAACGTTGTGATGATGTACTGGCTGACGTGAAAACGTCGTGATGATGCACTGGCTGACATGAATATGCAGTGAAGATGGAACCTGGGGGTGCTTTAAGAAACCACGACCAATTACCGATGTACTATTCCAGTAAAAGTCAAGACTTTTGCATCGAATTTAGTAAATCTTAAATAAATGTAAAAGAACGAAGTCTTCTGAACCACATTGCTGCACCATCGTCCCTATGCTCAAGAACTCATTGCATTAACGCCACACAGGCACCCGGATGACGAGTCGTCCCTACAGTGAGGAAACAGGATTGAGAGACCATTATACGCCCCCTGAATACCGGTCGCGTTAAGTGGGGACTACGGGCGACCCGCGGCGACCTCGGTGACCACACGACGACGTTAATGTGATTAGCAGCCGGGTCAGCAGCGAGGGTGCGATGGCCGGCTGGCCACTGGACGCTGCCTTGAACGGGAACCACAGTCTGATTTGCAGCGGTACGTTTAGCGGAATTCAGTCTGAAGTCAAACAGTGGCCATTTCCATTTCTTTGTGTTTTGAATCAGGGAAGAATAATCACCGTTTTTTTACAAAATCCTCCAGATGAGCGATATGCAGTGTTGTCCTGTTATTGATCAGACTGTTACACAAGACGCTGCCAGAACAGACCCTGACAAAGCGAGTTAGTTTCACTGTCATGTTTCTGGGTTAGCGTCTTACGCTGGTAATGCCGCGACCCAGATGCGAATGCAATCGACAATGTCATCCCATCATCTCATTGCCAACCTATGGTTTTATGTAAGCCCTTTCATCGTACGCGACAGGATCGCATAAGACGAAGAAGCGTATTAATTATATTTCCTCCTACAAAGGGCAACCCGATGCCGTACAGGACATACACTGTCAGGTCTCAATGTCAAGGTCAGAGGAAAGTGGATACTTTCGCTGACATGCGTTATTTCTCATCATCCCCATTATCCATGGGTGATGAAACAGCTCCAGCTCTTGTCAGGTGCATTTCATACACGCTGGTAATACTGGTGAACTGTCATCCTCCCGTTTGATGTTCCAGGACGATGAGGTGTGTTGCCACAGGCAGAGTTGTATATTAGCAGGAGGATAGGACGATCAATGCTGTCAATGTTGCCGTTCACAAAAGGGTTGTCATCCTCATTCTGATTATTGGAAAGGAACATGAAAGGTTTCACGCAGCCTTTTACAATATCAAAGCTGGAATACCAACTGAGCGAAAATTATTGCATCTGAAGAGATTCGAACCCAGACCAGTTCATCTAAGACATTCTAAGGTATGACGATGGTAAGTCTACAGATGCTAAAGAATGGTACAGCAGCTGGAGCCCTAAGATCGCTCTGTGGAACAGGACTGGATGTTAAGTTTTGCAACGAAGGCACTGCCACCAGCATCATCATCTTTAGTTGACACGATGGTCATTAATGTTTCAAAATCAGACATGACAAAACTGACACGTGATTGGTCAGTGGCGCACTTTCTGGTCAACATGGACACGACCTGCTTCTTCTACAACCATCAACATCAATTTCTGTCCGTTCGACACATTGTCCTGTGTATTTCCCGGGAGAGCATCTGAAGTGATGAGTAGGATTACTCCTTATAAAAGCTGCCGCCGTATTGGGACCAACCTGCCCCTACCGCGTACAGTCTCGCTCAAATAAATACATCGGCGAAGTTGCCATAGCAACCTTGACGATTTGAGTGAATTTGAAATCAAAATGTCCAGATGTAAACATTCCGCTGATTACATCATAACAAGATCCCTAAATCATCAAAATGTTGCGCAATCTCGATTGTGAAGCCATCCATACGTTAAACGCGGGCAGGAAATCTTGACAGGGTTAACCGAATTTACAACACAGACAACATCAGTAGGCAACATCAAAACCTATTTGCCAGATCCTTAAGAACGCCATTGCAAGACAAATGTGAAGCAAGCCACAATAAGGCACGATCGACAATTCCATTTGTGCAAGAGACGATGTTTTAGGAGCGTTGAGGCTTTTGCTGTAGATTTAGGTCACTGGGCCAAGTGCTTTTTCTCATATATTCTTTACTTGCCCGAAGCAGCACTTCTAGACGATCATGTCTGAATCTCAGGACCACACGACTCAATTCGAGCAGGGAAAGACTTGCTCTATAATTATGGCAATGATTTGTGATAAATATATTCAAATATCTTGTAGGCAAACGTTCCAAGCCATCTTCAATTCAAATACAGTGTGAGTGAGTGAGTGAGTGAGTGAGTGAGTGAGTGGCTGAGTGAGTGAGTGAGTGAGTGAGTGAGTGAGTGAGTGAGTGAGTGATTGATTGATTGATTGATTGATTGATTGATTGATTGATTGATTGATTGATTGATTGATTGAGTGAGTGAGTGAGTGAGTGAGTGAGTGATTGAGTGATTGAGTGAGTGAGTGAGTGAGTGAGCGAGCCCTAAGTGATGCAGGTCTCAGACGTTTACCACTTCGGTGAAACCCACGAGTACGGGTATGGTGCAGATAAAACCAAGAAACATAATTAGGGCGAACCGGGATTCGAACCCACAATCATAGGTTTCTGGCATGCCCAAGGGCCAGTGCAGATAAAGTAAACCGGATCGAAAGATCAAGAATGATGAGTTTACGTTCCAATGGTGCTATGAAGGAGGTGACTTTCGCTGTATATTTCAACTCTCGCAAACACAACACAACATGCTATTGATGTGCTTTAAACCATAACCGCGGAGACCGGGCCAAGGACCATACAGTCTCCAGTGGGATAAACGATCTAGCTGTTGACGGTGTTGGCTGCTAGATGTATGCAGCACCCCAGTCTAGCTGTAACCTTCCCCAGTTACCCACGATCCAGTCTGACACTGCTTCCTCTCACAGTCAGCTGGAGGGAGTTCTAACTACGAGTGGGATTAGTGGTCAGGAAATATGATGTATCGAGGGTCTAGTTCTATCATTAGGCAGAGGACTATGTTATATATGCTATATATAGAATGACACTTGTGGGATCTTGTTCAGGAGATCTGTGCCATGGGAATAAAGGGTATAGGGCCTAATACTTAATCACGGTTATTTTCCGGATCTCTTTACATCCAATTCTACAGAGTAACCGCAAACCATCATCTAGTGCTGTGTGTGTTCATTGTCTCGCATTGTCAGTCCAGTGACTTCCAGTGCAGCGCACTCAGGATTACCGAAATCAGATCTGAAATGAGTTTCGTATGTCCAGGCTCGTTATATCCGGATTGTAGAACCGTCTTGTCGAATGTTACTCTCTTGTGTCGACTGAATTATCCTATGTCGACTTATACACTCTTGTGTCGACGGAATTACCCTATGTCGACTTTTACACTCTTTTGTTGACTGAATTACCCTATGTCGACTTATACACACTCGTGTCAACTGAATTACCCTATGTCGACTTATACACTAATGTGTCGACTGAATAACCCTATGTCGACTTATACACTCTTGTGTCGACTGAATTATCCTATGTCGACTTATACACGCTCATGTCAACTGAATTACCCTATGTCGACTTATACACTCTCCGTCAACTGAATTACCCTATGTCGACTTACACGCTCTCGCGTCAACTGAATTACCCCATGTCGACTTATACTCTCGCGTCAACTGAATTACCCTATGTCGACTTATACACTCTCGAGTCAACTGAATTACCCTATGTCGACTTACACGCTCTCGCGTCAACTGAATTACCCTATGTCGACTTAGACACTTTCGTATCAGTTGAATTACACTGTATTACCGCCTTTTCTCGTCTAACCTCATGTGGACTTGTACATACCTTTGTGTCGACTATATGTTTATCTAAACCGACTTTATCATTTCGACTGTGCCCGTTCTCTTGGAAATTATGACGTGTCGTCTACATGAGCTCCCGTGTCGACTATACGTACCCTCGTGACGACAATATATACCTACATGTCGACTATATGTACAATTTGCCGACTCATGAACCCTTATATCGACTATATGTACCTTGATGTTGACTTACGTACCCTTGTCATCTTATATCGAATATTGTACCCTTATGTCTAGTAACATACTCTTATCTCGACTATTAAACACTTACGTCCGACTGAAAATTTCATGTTAGATATCAGTGTACCATCAACAAAGAAACTGATGAGTGAGTGAGTTGGGTTTAACGCCGTTTTTAACATTATTCCAGTTATATCACGGCGTGTCAGCTTAATGTGGGAGGAAAGACCCAAGTGATGCAGGTCAGGCGTTTTCCACTTCGGTGAAACCCATGAGCACGGGTGTGGTGTTGACAAACCTAGAAACATAATTAGGGTGAACCGGGATTCGAACCCACGATCATAGGTTTCTGGCGTGCCCAAGGGACGCAACTCTGCTCATCGAATCGCGGCGCCTTATACGACTGGGCCACCCGTGCCCCCAGAAACTGATGAACTCTTCACCGAAATCCCCCTCGGGGCCCGGTCCTCACAGCTTATTGTGAGAGTCAGTAGTATCAGCATCTTTCGTTTCGGTTTAATGAAGTCATTGATGATAATCAGGAACATTGAAACAAGTCTCGCACAAGACTCTCACGAATAACAATATGCCTTTAATCAGCACCACTTCATGTCATACACATCAGAGGCACGGCGTGCCCGCAGCCAACTATCCTGGCTACGTCATCTCATGCCTTCCGTACCACCTCAAACGACTTCCCCGACACCGACCGGCAGTGCGTGAGATTATACCAAGTCCCGAGCTAGGCGTAATGTATTTATACACGTAAATCAGGACTGCGTTTTATCCAAGCTGTCCAGAGCTCGATCCCAATCGCATTACTGCCGATAGAGCTGTTTGTGGCGACAGGTTGTACAGAACCACTAACGGTAGGTTATTTGCGTCAGGTACTTGAGCAGCCTCGAAGACCTGGGACGATCGTCACGTGTGGGACGTCTCAATAGAGCAAGTTCTTCAACTGAAGACAACTGAATTAACCAACTTTTGCTTGTGATAACACTTATATTTATCTGTCTGGGAAGAAAGCTTTATAACACAATCGTTTGTCTGCTTGTTTTTGTGTCTAACAGCAGTGACAAGAACTTACCCATCTTTCCGGAACAGAAAATAATTGTGAAGCGTAACCCAGTTAATCCTTTATAAATATATACTATAGGTCCAGAATGGTCATTTATATTGCGCTACATTTCTACACCCACACAGGAGCATTCTCAAAGCGCTATCTTATTATTACCCCGGTCAATGGATCAGTCTGCGCTCGATTTTAATTCTCAGCTCCCTGGGGAGTATCCCGATGCAATAGCACAGCAGTATAGATATAAAGATTACAACACGAGTGTCTGACATATGCCATTTATTTTTAAAGTTGTTTCAAAATGTATCTAAAGAGCGTAAGATAAATGGTATATGACAGGCAGGAATGCACTAGTCTGTTTCTTACACGTCCTAAAATAGCACCATTTTAGCATCGAATCGATTATTACGTTGTCTTTTCTAATGATCGCAGTGGCGCATTAATACATATAACAACGGTCAAGACCGACGTCATCCGGCTTACACCTTACAACTGTGGGTAATGACCCTCCACAAAACAAAGTTCCCTAAAACATGGATCATCAACCTATCAATGAATTACAGTTTCAAGTCATGTATCATTCCAGAGCAATGCCGTTTCAGTGTTAGTCTTAGAAAATTTAGGGTAGCACTTGCAAGATTCCGATGTTAATCACACGATCTTTTAATTGAAAAAGGTAGATATCAAAATATTCCGAGAGAAAATAGACTCTGTCCACTATGTGACCTAGGATTAATTGAGGACGAGTATCACTTTTTACTAGTATGTCCGCATTATGATGAACTATGAAAAGTATATTTACCAAAATATTTTCATATAAACCATTGTACATTTAAGTTTAAACTATTACTGACCTCTAGCAACATTGAAACCATAAGAAATCTTTTTATGTACATATATCATGCTTTTATACAAAGAAAATCAAGTTTGGAAATTATATGATTGTACCAATTGCTCCTGTAATCATGATTGTACTTTAGGCCTGTGGCCTCCTCAGTACGTTGAATAAAGAAATTGAAATTGAATTACAATCACTAAAGTAGTCCGTCACAATTTGACCTCAGGTCATCACCATGGAGCAGCCAATCACGACCTGGAAATCGATCTCACACATATGTTTTATAACAGTTATCGCAAATGGGTTTCTCACCAAGAGGTGTAAGCAAAAACAATGTCAATGCACAACTAGGCTCAGTTCCGTCTTGCGCTGAAAACGCGTTGCCACCTGGTGCCTTTGTCTTCCTATGTTTCGTGGAGATGCGACTAGGGGAATTACATACGAGTGACACTGATCTCCCATCGTGTGGTGTTGCCCTTTACATGATATAATTACTGTACACGTAAGCAGATAAGACGTGATGGGTATCGACCACACATCAAACATATCGCCTTATACTCCCAGTCTTGACAGCTTCAATATATATGCATGTGTAAGCTTATTAGCCAAGCGGGGGCACGGGTGGCCCAGTCGTCTTAGGCGTCGCGATTCGCTGTGCAGAGTTGCGTCCCTTGAGCATGCCTGAAACCTTTGATTGTGGGTTCGAATAACGGTTTCTAGGTTTGTAAACACCATACCCGTGCTCGTGGGTTTCACCGAAGTGGTAAACATCAGACCTGCATCACTTCGGGATTTCCTCCCACTGACAAAGTGACACGCCGCGATATAAGTGGAATACTGTTAAAAGTGGTGTTAACCCCAACTCACTCACTATTAGCTAAGCCATAAATGTTTCCCATGGAGACTTGAACGTTTTACTCTGATATGATATTGTATCAACTGTAGCGAATGTGAGGGCAACAAAAAATATGACACGGTGTTGCTGTTATAAGTTCATCATGGTGGCATTGGCCAAAGGGAGACAACTTACATGCAGACTTAAACCTTTCACTTCCTATGATCAGTGTAGCGTCAGTGTCAACTGTAGCGAATGTGTCCCCAGTTGAGGTGATGCAACCAAACAACTATGATATGGCGTTGCTGTTATTAGTTTATCATGGCTTCATTGACAAAAGGGAGACAACATGCAGACTTGATGATCAGTTTTGTTTGTTTGTTTGTTTGTTTGTTGTTTAACGCCGCGCTCAGCAATATTCCAGCTATATGACGGCGGTCTGTAAATAATCGAGCCTGGAGCAGACAACTCAGTGATTGATATCATGAGCATCGATCCACGCTATTGGGATACGATGACATGCATCAACCAAGTCAGCGAGCCTGACCACCCGATCCCGTTAGTCGCCTCTTACGACAAGCATAGTCGCCTTTTACGGCAAGCATGGGTTGCTGAAGACCTATTGTACCCCGGATCTTCACAGGTCAATATGATCAGTGCAGCGAATGTGTCGCCAGCTGAGATGATGCAACAAAAAATAGCATGACATGGCGTTGCTGTTATAAGTTTATCATGGTGGCATTGACCAAAGGGAGACAACTTACCCTGACGTCGCTGATATCGTTGTAGTGTATCCCCGCGTGTTTGCCCGCGATGAAGGCGGCGAGGTTGGCAGTGTAGCTGGCAATGATGAAGATAGCTGCAAATGCCCAGAAATTCTGCATCACCTTACTCGGCCACGCCTTGGGGGATTTCGTCTTCACCGTGTGGCCAAACAAAACAGAGTACACCATGGTCAGACCCGAGGCTAAGGTATAGTTAGCCTTCCTCTTCCGTCCCCAAGGGTTCAACCCAAACGGACTATTCCACTCAAAAATACCCATAGCTATGGCAGTCAACGTTGCACTAACAAAAATAGCAAACCACACATCAATTGAAAAAGGCTCCAGAAACGCATCCATGTTTGTTTCCCGTGTTCTCTCGGAGTACAAGATGGAAAAACCGGAGAAGAAGTATGGATCTGTGAAGTCAATCGCTTCTGTTCTTGCTCGAGTAATACTGAAAGCCCCAACGGCAAAATGAGCCGTGCCTTCAACGAGATCCCACATCATGCCATTCCAAGTGCCGTTCGTCTTCCGCCCGTATGTTTCGTCCTGGACAATGTACAAAGTGAAATCAAAGTCCAAATCACTGGCCAGTTTGTTGAGGAGGTCAATGGTCAGTCCTCGACAGCAGTGGACAGTGTAGGTGTTATTCTCGTTCATGACCCCCCTCTCATAATCCTCAATGGCAGCCATGGCCATGGACTTGTTCTTAGAGGTGATGTTCAGACATGTTGTATCAGTCAGACATGCGCTGTAATCGGCGTGTGGTTTCTCTTGCATAACGAAGGGTTGTACAGGGTTGGTAACTACCCGATACTTCTTTTTAACCGGCGGTTGGGAACTGATTAAATTAGCCTCCCCTGGCCAGATGATGCCGAAAGAGCGGATGTCGTCACCTTGAACACACCCGATATCCCGCCACACGTTGTTTTTCCCATCGAACACAAGATTCCTCACACGTAATTTGATAGTCTTTAAGTTGCCATCTATGTCAAACTGGAGGGCACCCGTCTTGCCATATATTGCAGTTTCATGCAGCGCTCTGAAACAAACAATCATGATAAGTCAAGGTCAATGAGTACGTCAGAAAATGCAATAACGTATAAATAAAGTATACACCCATGTTTGATGGTGGCTACACATGAAACAAACAAGAAATGGTTATTCGATGGTGATGTGTTTGATGTGTCATAACTGAGTTTAAGGATCTCACGTTTGCAGTGTTTCAGCGACTGTTTTCAAGTGAGTGAGTGAGTTAGTTTGGTTTTACGCCGCTTTTAGCAATATGCCAGCATTATCACGTCGGGGGACACCGGAAATGGGCTTCACACATTGTACGCATGTCGGGAATCGAACCCGGGTCTTCGGCGTGACGAGCGAACGCTTTAACCACAAGGCTACCCGACTACCCCTTTTAGTCAAGTAACGTTTTATCCAGGATTAGTGTATACTTTCTTTTCCCGACTGTTTGTATGGCTATATCTATATGCCTAGAACCTTTTTGAATTACACCTAATTTATATGGATATTACTTCTTGTAACCATTATTTTGCAAGAAATTCGACTTGGTTTAAGGGCGGCCGTTATTTGAGAGATTGTGACAAGACTACAGCAGATGCACATACATTCCCGCGTAATTTCCACAACATATTACAATACTACGGTGCGTACAGTGCAAGTTACAATGCATGTTACAGTATAATGGTGCGTACAGTGCCTGTTACAGTATAATGGTGCGTACAGAGCATGTTGCAGTATAATGGTACGTACAGAGCATGTTGCAGTATAATGGTACGTACAGAGCATGTTACAGTATAATGGTGTGTACAGTGCCTGTTACAGTATAATGGTGCGTACAGTGCCTGTTACAGTATAAGGGTGCGTACAGTGCCTGTTACAGTATAAGGGTGCGTACAGTGCCTGTTACAGTAGAATGGTGTGTACAGGCACTGTTACAGTATAATGGTGCGTACAGTGCCTGTTACAGTATAATGGTGCGTACAGTGCCTGTTACAGTATAATGGTGCGTACAGTGCCTGTTACAGTATAATGGTGCGTACAGTGCCTGTTACAGTATAATGGTGCGTACAGTGCCTGTTACAGTATAATGGTGCGTACAGTGCCTGTTACAGTATAATGGTGCGTACAGTGCCTGTTACAGTATAATGTTGCGTACATTTCCTGTTACAGTATAATGTTGCTTACAGCACATGTTACAGTATAATGGTACCCGAAGTGCATGTTACAGTATTAAGGTGCGTAGAGTGCATGTTACAGTATAATGGTGCGTACAGTACCTGTTACAGTATAATGGTGCGTACAGTGCCTGTTACAGTATAATGGTGCGTACATTTCCTGTTACAGTATAATGTTGCTTACAGCACATGTTACAGTATAATGGTACCCGAAGTGCATGTTACAGTATTAAGGTGCGTAGAGTGCATGTTACAGTATAATGGTGCGTACAGTACCTGTTACGGTATAATAATGCGTACAGTCGATGTTACAGTATTATGCGCGTACAGTACATGTTATCTTGGACTTTTAGGGAGTGACGATACTAAGAGATCAGTTCAAAAATATATTTTACAATGAATATGAAAAATACTCGATTATGACTGATCAGTCAGAGTTTATCAAATCACAATAAACCCCCTCTGACTGAAACAGCTAATTTAACGGCCGCATCACCGCGGAAGCTAATACTTATGGAATAGTACTTCTTTATCACTCATTGTTGATAGGCACATTTAACGTCAATAGGATACAAAATGCAAAGTTTTAGTGACTAAAATAGGCAAAGGATGTGTGGCAATGCATTTTGTGTAGAAAACACGATAGAATTCTACAAAGGACAACAGAGAGCTTGGAAGTTGGCGCTTTTCTACATACGACTGTGACGTCAGTTTTGGAACGAAACCTTTGCAAGGATTGTTTAGCTGACTTCAGGGGTGCCTACCTCATGTTAGCTTACGAATTTGCTGTGGTACATGCTTTTATTGTCTGTCATGTGATCCAGTGATGTCTTTCTGTTTGAGCATATAAAGCCCTATATTTTGTTTAAAGGCTGTTGTCTGAGACTCCGTAATTTGGATCGAAAACCCACTCAAAACACTGGACTCCCCGTCACTCAATATATTTGCTGACATCAAAGCGTTCGCGTTTTATATAGTCATGAAAGAATGGAGATAAAAATGTTGTGTTTTCAATGTAGAGCCAGGTTACCTGTTGATTTAACCGCTGAATTTAACATTTGAAACTTCACGCTGCGCGTTTGGTTCCAATTCAATTTAACGCAGCGTGAAGTTTCAAATGTTAAATTCAGCGGTTAAATCAACAGGTAAGCTGGCTCTACATTGAAAACACAACATTTTTATCTCCATTCTTTCATGACTAAATAAAACGCGTTAGCTTTGATTAAATCTTCAGTTAACCTTGCTCTAAATTAAAAATCACAGTATGTTTATCTCCTAAATATATGATTAAGAATAACTTATCACCACAGCCAAGATCAAGTTCTAATTCTAATTATAATTTAGCAAGAATTTCCCTTATGTAAACATATTTGGAAAATATCCCTGAGGTTGGGTGAAATGGGGTTTAGCGTCGCGTTCATGATTCCTGCTCCTGCATAGAGTGTGTGTGTGTGTGTGTGTGTGTGTGTGTGTGTGTGTGTGTGTGTGTGTGTGTGCGCGCGCGCTAGCCAGGACAATTGTCGATAAAGTGCTAGCCCACTGAGATACCATGCCGCGGTTTAGCATGAATACCACACTCAGACACAGAATACTGACTCCTTGTTTTAGCCCCTTAATGCCGAACGCAAGGCAGGGTAACAACAAATACCATTTTTTAACGATTTTTGGTATGACACGGCCGGGGATCAAATCCCGGACCCACCGCTCTCCGGGCAGACACTCTACCACTAGACCACGGAGGCGGTCAAAACTTTCCTGAAAGATACATGCAAACACGAGGTTCAGAATACATTGATCAAGTAGTTTCAGATGCAGGTGTCAAGGAATCCATCCTTCGAGATGTAGATGCACGTGTTTTTATTGTTTATGCTTACAGGCAGGACTACTTGCATTCAATAATTGACTTGCTTTTGCATGTGTTTGTGACGGGTGCCACCGGTGGGGCAGGATACGCTCACCTTTTCGCGAACACCTGGTATCATCACTATTTGATAGTGATTCATAAACACATGCTCATGATATAGTCGGAATCGTACAATCGACTCTGCTTGATGCAGAGATTTCTATTGGATATGGAAAGGGTGTTGTCGCTTTATTTTGGTGACACGAATTTCATTATTTACAGTACACGTCGCATAGAATATATCTTTGGAGACGCGAGCTATAGAATGTAATTCGTGATGCAGATATAATATTTCAACATTTTTTTCACAAAAGTGACGTCAATGTTTACTTCGATGCGAGTGTGAGATGCAGAGTTCATTGTACCGCAAAATTTCTGCAGCTAACCAGCCGGGAAATTAAAAATATGCAAGATTAAATTGGAATTTGAGTTAAAAAGTACGAACATTATAAAAACGCGCACTAGGCTGAAAACATTCGCCGAAATACTGCAAACTCGAGGTCCAGAACATAACTATGACCCCCGTATCAAATACATTATCAAAACTCGTTCTAGGCAGAAAACAGTCGCCGAAACACTGCAAACTTGAGGTCCAGAACATAACTATGACCCCCGTATCAAATACATCACCAACGAATAACCATTTCATGTTTGTTACATACGTTATCAAAACTCGTTCTAGGCAGAAAACAGTCGCCGAAACACTGCAAACTTGAGGTCCAGAACACAACTATGACCCCCGTATCAAATACAGCACCAACGAATAACCATTTCATGTTTGTTACAAACGTTATCAAAACTCGTTCTAGGCAGAAAACAGTCGCCGAAACACTGCAAAAACTTAAGGTCGAGAACACAACTAGTATCCCCGTATCAAATACATCACCAGCGAATAACCATTTCGTGTTTGTTACAAACGCTATCAAAACGCGTAACAGGCTGAAAACAGTCGCCGAAATACTGCAAAAACTTGAGGTCGAGAACACAACTAGTACTGCCACCATCAACCAGTAGGGAAGTTCGCTGAGCCAAGAGGGAGTGATTTGAGCCTGGCTACGGGAGTCGTGTGAGTCAAGGCCCATATGACTAGAGTCAAATCTATGGGGAGTCGTTTGGGCCAACTACACCGGCAGGGTCGGCGAGACACGGTGTGAAGCAGGCACTTCAACCACGTCCCATCATTACAAGGGGCTTTAGTGACCAGTGTCGTGATCCCTATAAACCATTTCTGGACAAGGGGATGAGCGCGCTAAATTAACTACAAACACTGGCTTGTTTTGATAGGTCCTCTAACGCTGACCCAGCTGCATTCGGGGACATTGGTTTTGCGTGACTGTTATGGCAACGTCACATTACAGAATAAGTAAATCTCGTCGACATAATTGCGTGTTTAACAGGTGCTGTGTTCCTTGTACAAGACAGCAAAGTCATTATGGATTTCTGTCTCACAGACAACCACCTGTGTCTAATCAGGCTCTGTAAGGGCACGTTATAGTTGAGTGGCATTGTTAGGTTGGTTGGTTGGTTGTTTAACGCCGCACTCAGCAATATTCCAGCTATATGACGGCGGTCTGTAAATAATCGAGTCTGGACCAGAAAATCCAGTGATTGATATCATGAGCATCGATCCACGCAATTGGGATCGATGACATGTATCAACCAAGTACGCGAGCCTGACCACCCGATCCCGTTAGTCGCCTTTTACGACAAGCATAGTCGCCATTTACGGCAAGTATGGGTTGCTGAAGACCTATTCTACCCAGGAATCTTCAGGGGTCGGCATTGTTAGGTATTCCATCTCTCTGTTTAAACATATTAGCGACAAAACCCTTCCATATTCAAAAGAAATACTAGTAAATCTTCCTAAATGCGCATATGGAATTAGTTTATGTTATGAAGCTGGATAGGAGACACTATCAAGCAGACGTAAAATAAAAATCTATATACTTAATATACAACCTGTTAACTTTCCCAGCATACTTGAATGACCTTTTATCACCAAGAGTAGCAAACATTAGTCACCATAATATTAGAAATAGTGTGAGTGAGTGAGTGAGTATGGTTTTACGCCGCTTTTAGCAACATTCCAGCAATATCACGGCGGGGGACACCAGAAATGGGCTTCACACATTGTACCCATGTCGGGAATCGAACCCGGGTCTTCGGCGTGACGAGCGAACGCTTTAACCACTAGGCTACCCGACCGCCCCTTAGAAATAGAAATAAAAACAATATTAGCATTCCACACGCTCAAGCGGTTACTTACCAGCACTCCTTAATACCAGACACATTCAAATTATGGAACATCCTTTCTAAATGTAGACTTTATTCTATAATTTCACGTTTTAAATGAAGTGTTTCGCCACAAAATAATGTTGCCAACTTTTTACTCCTTCTCTGGAGAAAGAAGAGCAAAAACAAATTTAAAAACAGAACGGATGTGTTTGGAGTCAATTTGTCAGAAAACGTAACATGCCTGTGTGTAAATCCATGTGAAAGCGTCTACATTTTCTTCTCGAATGTCCTAATAATAATGCCATTAGAAAATCATTATATTACAATATGTGATTAGTTGGAGTCAATTTTCGATTCAGACAATTCTCTTTGGGGATATTTCATGCTCATTATTAAATAGCATGACTGTGTATATATGTAAGATAGCTACGCTATAAATCGCAAAGAACAATGAAGAACGAAGTGTGGTTTATTTCACGACAAAACATTGCTCTGCCATGACATCAGTTCTGGAGAAATGCGCTCGCAACTTGATTACTCGTATATTGGATGACGTTATTTGTAAGAGGGGAGTGTCTGGTGATAGATGGAGCTGAGCAACGCATTTGAAAGCGATGGCCGAACGATTGCGTCCAAAAGTGGGGGAGATATGACAATCGGTATTTGGAGAAAAGGTACAGGTAACGAAAGTGAGGATTATGAGAATATGCGGGAAATACCAACCTGTTCATAAAAATGGATTGTCCGACATTGCCGAGCATTATTAAGATACGGGTAAACATTTTCAAAGCTTGTTCATTTTATCATCATCCTTAAAGATGTACATAATGCCCATCAAATCATCAAATCATTCATCACAGCAATAGTTTATGTATTTTTATTAATTACTAATATCACTATGGAAATTCACATGGAAATCTCATTTAGTATGCACGTTTTTTCTTTTAATGTTCAATATTAACACGGTACTACTGTCCGTTGTCTGTTTTAATGTTTTAGGAAAGGGCATGTTAAGTGAGTGAGTGAGTTTGCTTTTACGCCGCTTTTAGCAATATTCCAGCAATGTCACGGCGGGGGACACCAGTAATGGGCTTCACACATTGTACCCATGTCGGGATTCGAACCCGGGTCTTCGGCGTGACGAGCGAACGCTTTCACCACTAGGCTACCCTACTTCCCCTGGCATGTTAAGATTGACAACTATTGCCTTATCCATTTGACCTATCGATGTTATGTTTAAAAAAGAAAAAGATCTCGATTGTGCGAGGATGTTTTAGGAATCACAATCCAAAAGTAATGATACAAGGCGCTCGCTTAAAAGATGAGGGTATCCTGCACGAACCGGTTGAACCCGTCACAAAAACCACGGCACATCATTTTCGTCACTCATACGTCAAATTTGGAAATGCCCTCTATAAGTCTTCCACGAAGACTTTTGAAGGCTTTACTTGAATTATGAAACTTTTATCAAACAACTTTTGAGCAAGCGTCGTTTGACGTTCTTTGAAATCGCAGAAGGAAGGGCATGCTTGATTTTACCTCAAAAGTTGTGAACTGTAAGGTGAGGTGAGGTGAAATGGGGTTTAATGTCGCGTCCAAGATTATTGCACTTATATAGCGACTTGCATGTACGTGTTTGTGTTTGTGTGGCTTCTTGTACTAGTCCGGACTAATGCCGATTTATAGTGCTAGCACACTGAGATACCATGCCGCAGTTTAACATGAATACCCCACTCAGACACAGTATACTGACTCCGAGCCGACCAGTCCTTGTTTTAGCCCCTTAATGCCGAGCGCCAGACAGGGTAACAACAAGTACCATCTTTTAAGGTCTTTTGGTATGACGCGACCGGGGATCGAACCCCGGACCTTCCGCTCTCCGGGCGGACGCTCTACCACTAGACCACGGAGGCGGTCGTTTTGGAAAGGGCATGTTAAGATTGACAACTATTGCCTTATCAATTTGACCTATCGATGTTATGTTTAAAAAAGAAAAAGATTTCGATTGTGCGAGGATGTTTTAGGAATCACAATCCAAAAGTAATGATACAAGGCGCTCGCTTAAAAGATGAGCGTATCATGCACGAACCGGTTGAACCCGTCACAAAAACCACGGCACATCATTTTCGTCACTCATACGTCAAATTTGGAAATGCCCTCTATAAGTCTTCCACGAAGACTTTTGAAGGCTTTACTTGAATTATGAAACTTTTATCAAACAACTTTTGAGCAAGCGTCGTTTGACGTTCTTTGAAATCGTAGAAGGAAGGGCATGCTTGATTTTACCTCAAAAGTTGTGAACTGTAAGGTGAGGTGAGGTGAAATGGGGTTTAACGTCGCGTCCAAGATTATTGCACTTATATAGCGACTTGCATGCACGTGTGTGCGTTTGTGTGGCTGCTTGTACTAGTCCGGACTGATGCCGATTTATAGTGCTAGCACACTGAGATACCATGCCGCAGTTTAACATGAATACCCAACTCAGACACAGTATACTGACTCCGAGCCGAGCAGTCCTTGTTTTAGCCCCTTAATGCCGAGCGCCAGACAGGGTAACAACAAGTACCATCTTTTAAGGTCTTTTGGTATGACGCGACCGGGGATCGAACCCCGGACCTTCCGCTCTCAGGGCGGACGCTCTATATGAACTGTGAACACCATAGACCAGAGCTGCAAATATATTGCTTGACATAACGAGAAAGTTGACTATTGGAAAGTTGAAGTCATCCCTCTTGTCATGCAGTCTTGTTGAGAGTGTTTTGTTATTCTCAACCTTTGTGCACCGATCTAAATATATAAACAGATGAGGCGGTCTCACTGGTCTCTTTTATATCGAGTTCAGATTGTAATGCCCCTGTAGAAATATTTTGTTTCATCGGTATTTACAGGATTTACATCTAAATAGAATGGCTGTTTAAAACATATGTAGTTATACTTGAGACCATTCAAACAATAAAATCGTTGTCACGTTTAGGGTCAACGGACAAATACTAGTAAATGATTCTCTGCAATTCTGTCAGACAAGCCAAACATCATTGAACTACGTTCTGGAATAGATTTGACACATTACAAAGTATTTCGCCCCTTAGTCAGATTTAAATGAAATCAGACAAATCAGTTTATTAGCTCTACTTAATGTAAAAGGATAGAAAATGACTACATTATATGTATGTTTACGTTAATTTGTGGCGTATCCATGAGACAACCTAACTTGACAATTCCGAAATTATCTCTCTTTGCGAACGAAAATTAGTGTCACTTTTAAATTTTGGAAAGAATTATGGATCTAGACAGATAAAAAATACAATGTCATCATCTAAATACTTATAGCTTGATATTGTATTAAGTCCTTGGTTAATTCGTGAAATATATTGGATACATAAATAACAAAAAAAACTTAACAAGCTTAGATTGTCATAAAATCTTGCTTGTTGATGCGCTGCTTCCTGAACAATTTTTTGGGTTATTTTGAGTGTTTCCACGTATAATGTTGGTGTTAACACTAATATAAACTTGTTTTTTTGACATAAACACAAACATATACAGTATTCATCACTTAACATCAGACTTGAACACGCATGTTACATGCTGAACGCATATGCTGTTCGATCAAAGGTCTCGTCATTGTCATTTAGAATAACGTCCTTACTTTCGTCCTTGACTTTGTACGCGATGTGTTTATATCATAAAGTTCTGCGCGGTCACCAGAGGACCATTTGAAGGGAAAATAGTGAAGTATCTTTTGGCACATTATTTCCATTCTAATAGCTAAAGTATGGTAACACTATATTTATTGATTATAACATTTTTTGGCTTTGAAAAATGCTATTGCATGGCACACGAATGCTTTTTGTGTTCGGTTAGTCATGGCATCTTTTATCATAAGAACAACACGTCTACATGTAGATCTAGGACATATGTAGGATTGGACAGAATTTCACTCAAATATGTACGTGTTAAACAATGTGATCTGACAACGTGATCATGAATTCCGTGTCAATTATCTATGTTGTTGTTATTGTCAGCAGCTGGGAAATCCCCGTGACGTCATTGGGAAACACCCCGCTTTTTCGATCTCTAACACAAATGAGTTCTCTGTCAGAGTTACGATAGGTATCGTAGCTCTGAACGATCTGCGACAGGTTTACGATAGTTTCGAAAATCTGTCTTATCTTAACCTTAAGATATCTTATCTTTGAACGTAAGTTGTTAAGATTTATCTTAAGTTAGCTAAGATCGTTTCGAAAATCTAGGTCCTGGTATTAACTATCAAGGGGCCCGATTTCAATGTTTTACAGTCTGCTGTGATATAAACAACACTCACTCACTCACTCACTCACTCACTCACTCACTGGTTACTCAGTATGAACTCACCATTACTTAGCCTGGCTACTCTCTGTCCGTAGCCCTGTCACCCACTACTTAGCCTGGCTACTCTATCCGTAGCCCTGTCACCCACTACTTAGCCTGGCTACTCTCTATCCGTAGTCTTGTCACTCAGAACTTAGCCTGGCTACTCTCTATCCGTAGCCTTGTCACCCACTACTTAGCCTGGCTACTCTCTATCCGTAGCCCTGTCCCCCACTACTTAGCCTGGCTACTCTCTATCCGTAGCCTTGTCACTCAGTACTTAGCCTGGCTACTCTCTATCCGTAGTCTTGTCACCCACTACGTAGCCTGGCTACTCTCTATCCAGAGCCTTGTCACCCACTACTTAGCTGGCTACTCTCTATCCGTAGCCTTGTCACACACTACTTAGCCTGGCAACTCCCTATACGCAGTCTTGTCACCCACTACTTAGCCTGGCTACTCTCTATCCGTAGTCTTGTCACCCACTACGTAGCCTGGCTACTCTCTATCCGTAGCCTTGTCACCCACTACTTAGCCTGGCAACTCTCTGTCCGTAGTCTTGTCACCCACTACGTAGCCTAGCTACTGTCTATCCGTAGCCTTGTCACCAACTACTTAGCCTAGCTACTCTCTATCCGTAGCCTTGTCACCCACTACTTAGCCTAGCTACACTCTATCCGTAGCCTTGTCACCCACTACTTAGCCTGGCAACTATCTATCCGTAGCCTTGTCACCCACTACTTAGCCTCGCTACTATCTATCCATAGCCTTGTCACCCACTACTTAGCCTGGCTACTCTCTATCCGTAGTCTTGTCACTCACTACTTAGCCTGGCAACTCTCTGTCCGTAGTCTTGTCACCCACTACTTAGCCTGGCTACTCTCTATCCGTAGCCTTGTCACCCACTACTTAGCCTCGCTACTCTCTATCCGTAGTCTTGTCACTCAGTACTTAGCCTGGCTACTCTCTATCCGGAGCCTTGTCACCCACTACTTAGCCTGGCTACTCTCTATCCGTAGCCCTGTCACCCACTACTTAGCCTGGCTACTCTCTATACGTAGCCCTGTCACCCACTACGTAGCCTGGCTACTCTCTATCTGTAGCCTTGTCACCCACTACTTAGCCTGGCTACTCTCTATCCGTAGTCTTGTCACTCAGAACTTAGCCTGGCTACTCTCTATCCGTAGCCTTGTCACCCACTACTTAGCCTGGCTACTCTCTATCCGTAGCCCTGTCCCCCACTACTTAGCCTGGCTACTCTCTATCCGTAGCCTTGTCACTCAGTACTTAGCCTGGCAACTCTCTATCCGTAGTCTTGTCACCCACTACGTAGCCTGGCTACTCTCTATCCAGAGCCTTGTCACCCACTACTTAGCTGGCTACTCTCTATCCGTAGCCTTGTCACACACTACTTAGCCTGGCAACTCCCTATACGCAGTCTTGTCACCCACTACTTAGCCTGGCTACTCTCTATCCGTAGTCTTGTCACCCACTACGTAGCCTGGCTACTCTCTATCCGTAGCCTTGTCACCCACTACTTAGCCTGGCAACTCTCTGTCCGTAGTCTTGTCACCCACTACGTAGCCTAGCTACTGTCTATCCGTAGCTTTGTCACCAACTACTTAGCCTAGCTACTCTCTATCCGTAGCCTTGTCACCCACTACTTAGCCTAGCTACACTCTATCCGTAGCCTTGTCACCCACTACTTAGCCTGGCAACTATCTATCCGTAGCCTTGTCACCCACTACTTAGCCTCGCTACTATCTATCCATAGCCTTGTCACCCACTACTTAGCCTGGCTACTCTCTATCCGTAGTCTTGTCATCCACTACGTATCCTGGCTACTCTCTATCCGGAGCCTTGTCACTCACTACTTAGCCTAGCTACTCTCTATCCGTAGCCTTGTCACCCACTACTTAGCCTCGCTACTCTCTATCCGTAGTCTTGTCACTCAGTACTTAGCCTGGCTACTCTCTATCCGGAGCCTTGTCACCCACTACTTAGCCTGGCTACTCTCTATCCGTAGCCCTGTCACCCACTACTTAGCCTGGCTACTCTCTATCCGTAGCCCTGTCACCCACTACGTAGCCTGGCTACTCTCTATCTGTAGCCTTGTCACCCACTACTTAGCCTGGCTACTCTTTATCCGTAACCTTGTCATCCACTACTTAGCCTGGCCACTCTCTATCCGTAGCCTTGTCACCCACTACTTAGCTGGCTACTCTCTATCCGTAACCTTGTCATCCACTACTTAGCCTGGCTACTCTCTATCCGTAGCCTTGTCACCCACTACTTAGCTGGCTACTCTCTGCCTGTAGCCTTGTCACCCACTACTTAGCCTGGCTACTCTCTTTCCGTAGCATTGTCACCAACTACTTAGCCTGGCTACTCTCTATCCATAGCCTTGTCACCCACTACGTAGCCTAGCTACTCTCTATCCAGAGCATTGTCACCCACTACTTAGCCTAGCTACTGTCTTTCCGTAGCATTGTCACCAACTACTTAGCCTGGCTACTCTCTATCCATAGCCTTGTCACCCACTACGTAGCCTAGCTACTCTCTATCCAGAGCATTGTCACCCACTACTTAGCCTAGCTACTGTCTATCCGTAGCCTTGGCACCCAGTACTTAGCCTGGCTACTCTCTATCCGTAGCCTTGTCACCAACTACTTAGCCTGGCTACTCTCTATCTGTAGCCTAGTCACCCACTACTTAGCCTGGCTACTCTCTATCCGTAGCCTTGTCACCAACTACTTAGCCTAGCTGCTCTCTATCCAGAGCCTTGTCACCCACTACTTAGCCTGGCTACTCTTTATCCGTAGCCTTGTCACCCACTACTTAGCCTGGCTACTCTCTATCCGTAGCCTTGTCACCCACTACTTAGCCTGGCTACTCTCTATCCGTAGCCTTGTCACCAACTACTTAGCCTGGCTACTCTCTATCCGTAGTCTTGCCACTCAGTTCATTGTCTTGTTACACACATCTTCACACACAACTACTAAGCCCTATTATTCCATAAATTCAAGGTACCATCACTTGTTAGCCTCGCTGCTGTTTGTTTTCACTCAAAGGATTGTTCAGGCTTATCCTTGTGTACCCTGTTTTTCATTCATATTCTCAGGGAAGGTATTGATTATTAAACTCCTGTGGGAAATGTTGTCAAAACCTCGGAGCCGCTACAATAGTGCTTAACTGTAGCTTCTTGACGGCAGGACCAAGGTCATATAAATCACAGAAAGTCACGTCAACTTGCGAAGCGTGGAGGCACTCAGAGCTATTTCTGCTGCTTCAGGGACGTCAGAGACAGGATGTGCTTCCAGAAACACACTTGGGCAGAGGCATGGTTTTTGACTGTAGAGACAATGACTGTGTTGCGTCCTTTCAGCTTCATTTGAAATGGAAATCCATAATTTCCATCAGTCCAGAGAGCTGGATGTTCGGCCAGTACAAACACCACGTACCAGTCTGCTGGAAGACAGAGAGGCTCTCAAGCCGAAACAAAACAACATGGCGACTCCGTGTGTCTGGTTGGGTTCTAGGAATAGGGTCTTAGCCAAGTGTCTGTTTTATGGTCAGGATAAATTATCCGTTGATATCTGCCCCCGAACCTTTTCTCGTATGATCCGTTCAAGATAACAAGGTCTCGTCCCCTGTCTGACTACAAGATATGCATACTCAGCTTATATACCATTCAAAAGAATATAAGAATCATCTGATTTTTTCATATTACTGTTGGTCTGCCATGTCATGACATATTGATAATAGAAATGAAAGAATTGAGTGGTCGTTACCTCTTATAGCAGTATATTTGTAGCAGTATATATTCGTCGAATGATGTCCAGAAAAAAAACATTCAACAAATATCGATTTTTTACAAGTACTACTATCCACATGCCCCCTCACTTTTCGTCCCTATTCCTTTTCTCGTGCGATTTGTTCTGTCGTTCTGCTATCACATTTTCGCAAACACCTGGTGTCATCACTGTTTGATAGTTATTCATAAACATATGCTTAAGATGTAGTCAGATTCGTACAGCGGACTTCGCTTTCAATGGAGATTTCTTATGATTATGGATTTTTTTTTCCTTAACTTATTTGAGTAAAACTTGTTTGGAATATGTCTACATCCATCAAAATTGGCCTTGCATTGTTATGCCTTTGGACATTTTGACCTTCGTATCACCATATGGTCAATTAGACATACTGACCAAACCTGACCAATAACGCTGGGATCACTGCACGAGGTTTAGGATCAGCTGTGTGATGGTAGAAATATTAATCCTGACCACCAGAAGGAGGGTCACTGTACGAGGTTTAGGATCAGCTATGTCATGGTAGAAATATTTGTCATGACCACCAGAAGGAGGGTCACTGCACGAGGTTTAGGGTCAGCTATGTCATGGTTGAACTATTAATCCCGACCACCAGAAGGAGGGTCACTGTACGAGGTTTAGGGTCAGCTATGTCATGGTTGAACTATTAATCCCGACCACCAGAAGGAGGGTCACTGTACGAGGTTTAGGGTCAGCTATGTCATGGTTGAACTATTAATCCCGACCACCAGAAGGAGGGTCACTGTACGAGGTTTAGGATCAGCTATGTCATGGTTGAACTATTAATCCTGATCACCAGAAGGAGGGTCACTGTACGAGGTTTAGGATCAGCTATGTCATGGTTGAACTATTAATCCCGACCACCAGAAGGAGGGTCACTGTACGAGGTTTAGGATCAGCTATGTCATGGTTGAACTATTAATCCTGATCACCAGAAGGAGGGTCACTGTACGAGGTTTAGGATCAGCTATGTCATGGTAAAAATATTTGTCATGACCACCAACAGGAGGGTCACTGCACGAGGTTTAGGGTCAGCTATGTGATGGTAGAAATATTAATCCTGATCACCAGAAAGAGGGTCACTGCACGAGGTTTAGGAACAGCTATGTCATGTAAAATTCGTTTTACTGACCATCAATAACGCTAGGATCACTGCACGAAGTTTAGGGTCAGTTGTCATGGTCCACTTCATAAGCTGAATGAAAGTGCAGTCTTGTTTTCGAAACGCAATTCCAGTTCACCTGTTCCAGACCCTAAATATATCTGTTATTTACTGATTCAGACTGTGTTATGAATAAGTTATAGCTGTAGATTACCAGTCGGCTCCGTGCTCAGCTTTTCAATAGTACTATGCTGTAGTGAAGGGTGGAACGCTTGAGCGAAATAGCGATGCAGTGCAATTACCCGATACTCCCTTGATAGTTTATCGATGACAAGTCAACTTAACAATAGCTGACACTGGTGTGGCGCCAGAGAAAGGAATTTATCGTATTTTAGTATCCACAAACAATTCGTGTCCATTGAGAATACACTAATAACTTCATATCAGTCGATATACATACCCACACTTTACGTAAATCACGCCTGTATACACATTCTGTTTCTCTTACTTCCTCTAATATACCCTTGGTTTGTGTAACTCTCCCCTATATACACCCTTTGTTTCTGTAACTCATCCGATAAACATCCTTTGTTTCTGTACCACTCCCCTATATACACCCTTTGTTTGTGTAACTCTCCCCTATATACATCCTTTGTTTGTGTAACTCTCCCCCATATACACCCTCTATTTGTGTAACTCTCCCCTATATACACCCTTTGTTTGTGTAACTCTCCCCAATACATCCTTTGTTTCTGTACCTCTGCACTATATACACCCTTTGTTTGTGTAACTCTCCCCTATATACACCCTTTGTTTATGTAACTCTCCCCTATATACACCCTTTGTTTGTGTAACTCTCCCCTATATACACCCTTTGTTTCTGTATTTCTCCCCCATATACACCCTTTGTTTGTGTACCTCTCCCCTATATACACCCTTTGTTTCTGTACCACTCCCCTATATACACCCTTTGTTTGTGTAACTCTCCCCTATATACATCCTTTGTTTGTGTAACTCTCCCCCATATACACCCTCTATTTGTGTAACTCTCCCCTATATACACCCTTTGTTTGTGTAACTCTCCCCAATACATCCTTTGTTTCTGTACCTCTGCACTATATACACCCTTTCTTTGTGTAACTCTCCCCTATATACACCCTTTGTTTATGTAACTCTCCCCTATATACACCCTTTGTTTGTGTAACTCTCCCCTATATACACCCTTTGTTTGTGTAACTCTCCCCTATATACACCCTTTGTTTGTGTATCTCTCCCCAATACATCCTTTGTTTCTGTATCTCTCCACTATATACACCATTGGTTTCTGTACCTCTCCACTATATACACCCTTTGTTTGTGTACCACTCCCCTATATGCATCCTTTGTTTGTGTAACTCTCCCCTATATACACCCTTTGTTTGTGTAACTCTCCCCCATATGCACCCTTTGTTTGTGTAACTCTCCACTATATACACCCTTTGTTTGTGTAACTCTCCCCTATATACACCCTTAGTTTGTGTAACTCTCCCCTATATACACCCTGTGTTTGTGTATCTCTCCCCTATACATCCTTTGTTTCTGTATCTCTCCACTATATACACCCTTTGTTTCTGTACCTCTCCCCTATATACACCCTTTGTTTGTGTAACTCTCCCCTTTATACACACTTTGTTTGTGTAACTCTCCCCTATATACACCCTTTGTTTGTGTAAGTCTCCCCTAAATACACCCTTTGTTTGTGTAGCTCTCCCCTATATACACCCTTTGTTTCTGTACCTCTCCACTATATACACCCTTTGTTTGTGTAACTCTCCCCTATATACACCCTTTGTTTCTGTAACTCTCCCCTATATACACCCTTTTTTTCTGTAACTCTCCCCTATATACACTCTTTGTATGTGTAACGCTCCCCTATATACATCCTTTGTTTCTGTATTTCTCCCCCATATACACCCTCTATTTGTGTAACTCTCCCCTATATACACCATTTGTTTGTGTAACTCTCCCCCACATACGGCCTTTGTTTGTGTAACTCTCCCCCATATACACCTTTGTTTGTGTACCACTCCCCTATATGCATCCTTTGTTTGTGTAACTCTCCCCTATATACACCCTTTGTTTGTGTAACTCTCCCCCATATGCACCCTTTGTTTGTGTAACTCTCCCCTATATACACCCTTTGTTTGTGTACTTCTCCCCCATATACACCCTTTGTATGTGTATCTCTCCCCTATATACACCCTTTGTTTCTGTAACTCTCCCCTATATACACCCTTTGTTTCTGTACCTCTCCCCCATATGCACCCTTTGTTTGTGTAACTCTCCCCTATATACACCCTTTGATTGTGTAACTCTCCCCCATATACACCCTTTGTTTCTGTACCTCTCACCCATATGCACCCTTTGTTTGTGTAACTCTCCCCCATATACACCCTTTGTATGTGTATCTCTCCCCTATATACACCCTTTGTTTCTGTAACTCTCCCCTATATACACCCTTTGTTTGTGTATCTCTCCCCTATATACACCCTTTGTTTGTGTAACTCTCCCCCATATACACCCTTTGTTTGTGTAACTCTCCCCCATATGCACCCTTTGTCTGTGTAACTCTCCCCTATATACATCCTTTGTTTGTGTAACTCTCCCCCATATGCACCCTTAGTTTGTGTAACTCTTCCCTATATACACCCTTTGTTTCTGTATTTCTCCCCCATATACACCCTTTGTTTGTGTAACTCTCCCCTATATACACCCTTTGTTTCTGTACCTCTCCCCTATATACACCCTTTGTTTGTGTAACTCTCCCCTATATACACCCTTTGTTTGTGTAACTCTCCCCTATATACACCCTTTGTTTGTGTAACTCTCCCCTATATACACCCTTTGTTTGTGTAACTCTCTGCTGTATACACCATTTGTTTGTGTAACTCTCCCCCATATACACCCTTTGTTTGTGTAACTCTCCCCCATATACACTCTTTGTTTGTGTACCACTCCCCTATATGCATCCTTTATTTGTGTAACTCTCCCCTATATACACCCTGTTTGTGTAACTCTCCCCCATATGCACCCTTTGTTTGTGTAACTCTCCCCTATATACACCCTTTGTTTGTGTAACTCTCCCCTATATACACCCTTTGTTTGTGTAACTCTCCCCCATATACACCCTTTGTTTGTGTAACTCTCCCCTATATGCACCCTTTGTCTGTGTAACTCTCCCCTATATACATCCTTTGTTTGTGTAACTCTCCCCCATATGCACCCTTAGTTTGTGTAACTCTCCCCTATATACACCCTTTGTTTGTGTAACTCTCCCCTATATACACCCTTTGTTTGTGTATCTCTCCCCTATACATCCTTTGTTTCTGTATCTCTCCCCTATATACACCCTTTGTTTCTGTAACTCTCCCCTATATACACCCTTTGTTTGTGTAACTCTCCCCTATATACACCCTTTGTTTGTGTAACTCTCCCCTATATGCACCCTTTGTTTGTGTAACTCTCCCCTATATACACCCTTTGTTTGTGTAACTCTCCCCCATATACACCCTCTATTTGTGTAACTCTCCCCTATATACACCCTTTGTTTGTGTAACTCTCCCCTATATACACCCTTTGTTTGTGTAACTCTCCCCTATATAGACCCTTTGTTTGTGTATCTCTCCACTATACACCCTTTGTTTCTGTACCTCTCCACTATATACACCCTTTGTTTGTGTAACTCTCCCCTATATACACCCTTTGTTTGTGTAACTCTCAACTATATACACCCTTTGTATGTGTAACGCTCCCCTATATACACCCTTTGTTTGTGTAACTCTCCCCCATATACACCCTTTGTTTGTGTACCACTCCCCTATATGCATCCTTTGTTTGTGTAACTCTCCCCTATATACACCCTGTTTGTGAAACTCTCCCCCATATGCACCCTTTGTTTGTGTAACTCTCCCCTATATACACCCTTTGTTTGTGTAACTCTCCCCTATATACACCCTTTGTTTGTGTAACTCTCCCCCATATGCACTTTTTGTTTGTGTAACTCTCCCCTATATACACCCTTTGTTTCTGTATTTCTCCCCCATATACACCCTTTGTTTGTGTAACTCTCCCCTATATACACCCTTTGTTTGTGTATCTCTCCCCTATACATCCTTTGTTTCTGTATCTCTCCCCTATATACACCCTTTGTTTCTGTACCTCTCCCCTATATACACCCTTTGTTTGTGTAACTCTCCCCTATATACACCCTTTGTTTGTGTAACTCTCCCCTATATACACCCTTTGTTTGTGTAACTCTCCCCTATATACACCCTTTGTTTGTGTAACTCTCCCCCATATACACCCTTTGTTTCTGTACCTCTCCCCCATATGCACCCTTTGTTTGTGTAACTCTCCCCCATATACACCCTTTGTATGTGTATCTCTCCCCTATATACACCCTTTGTTTCTGTAACTCTCCCCTATATACACCCTTTGTTTGTGTATCTCTCCCCTATATACACCCTTTGTTTGTGTAACTCTCCCCCATATACACCCTTTGTTTGTGTAACTCTCCCCCATATGCACCCTTTGTCTGTGTAACTCTCCCCCATATACATCCTTTGTTTGTGTAACTCTCCCCCATATGCACCCTTAGTTTGTGTAACTCTCCCCTATATACACCCTTTGTTTCTGTATTTCTCCCCCATATACACCCTTTGTTTGTGTAACTATCCCCTATATACACCCTTTGTTTCTGTACCTCTCCCCTATATACACCCTTTGTTTGTGTAACTCTCCCCTATATACACCCTTTGTTTGTGTAACTCTCCCCTATATACACCCTTTGTTTGTGTAACTCTCCCCCATATACACCCTCTATTTGTGTAACTCTCCCCTATATACACCCTTTGTTTGTGTAACTCTCCCCCATATACATCATTTGTTTGTGTAACTCTCCCCCATATACACCCTCTATTTGTGTAACTCTCCCCTATATACACCCTTTGTCTGTGTAACTCTCCCCTATATACACCCTTTGTTTGTGTAACTCTCCCCTATATACACCCTTTGTTTGTGTAACTCTCCCCCATATACATCATTTGTTTCTGTACCTCTCCCCTATATACACCCTTTGTTTGTGTAACTCTCCCCCATATACATCATTTGTTTCTGTACCTCTCCACTATATACACCCTTTGTTTGTGTAACTCTCCCCTATATACACCCTTTGTTTGTGTACCACTCCCCTATATACACCCTTTGTTTGTGTAACTCTCCCCTATATACACCCTTTGTTTGTGTAACTCTCCCCCATATGCACTTTTTGTTTGTGTAACTCTCCCCTATATACACCCTTTGTTTGTGTATCTCTCCCCTATACATCCTTTGTTTATGTATCTCTCCCCTATATACACCCTTTGTTTCTGTATCTCTCCCCTATATAGACCCTTTGTTTGTGTAACTCTCCACTATACACCCTTTGTTTCTGTACCTCTCCCCTATATACACCCTTTGTTTGTGTAACTCTCCCCTATATACACCCTTTGTTTGTGTAACTCTCCCCTATATACACCCTTTGTTTGTGTAACTCTCCCCTATATACACCCTTTGTTTGTGTAACTCTCCCCCATATGCACCCTTAGTTTGTGTAACTCTCCCCTATATACACCCTTTGTTTGTGTAACTCTCCCCTATATACACCCTTTGTTTGTGTAACGCTCCCCTATATACACCCTTTGTTTGTGTAACTCTCCCCTATACATCCTTTGTCTGTGTAACTCTCCCCTATATACACCCTTTGTTTGTGTAACGCTCCCCTATATACACCCTTTGTTTGTGTAACTCTCCCCCATATACACCCTTTGTTTGTGTACCACTCCCCTATATGCATCCTTTGTTTGTGTAACTCTCCCCTATATCTATATATACACCCTTTATTTCTGTAATTCACCCCTATACACACCAATTGTTTCTCTAACTCTCCCCTAAACACCCTTTGTTTCTGTCAGTGCGTGATATTGTCATTGGAAGAATGCATACAGTGAAAGGACGAAACTAAATAGAATTATACCTCCTCAAGACAATGTCATTGAAGGACTGTCTGCCCTACATTTGTAATTGTCAAATAACACATCCATTATATGTAAGCATCCTGCATTATTTGTTTGGTCATAGAGCTTGGCATAAGTGATATATCAAACATTGCCCCATATGAGGCCAGTATGTTAACAGGGTATGTTAACTGAGGAAGAAATTACCCAAAACTATGCATCAGTACTATCGACGTTTGGCTTGAAAACATGTCCATTCCTGTCTTTGAAGCGCATTTAGAAATGATACACATAAGGAAGAGAATTTATGGATGTCAACTTCTTTATTGTGAGCAACACAACGTTTCGGGGTACATGCTTACTCCTTACTCCTGATGTCTATCCCTTCCTTATGTCTATCCCTGTAACAAATGTTATATTTGGGATAACACGTTGTTAGTAAAGTACAAATACGAGTACTTTTGGGGTTGAGTCCCATCGAAGATTCGAACTTTCACTGCTAGAGTAAGGCACCTAATCACCAGCACATAAAGTCTGCGGTCGTTGTATATGGAATATAGAATATAGAATATATGTATATAGAATATCGCTGACTACAGATCGTTGCGCTATATTTGAAATATTGCTGACTACAGGTCGTTCTGCTACATGTGGAATGTTTCTGGGTAACGTTCGTCGTGCTCCAGTTGGAATATTGCTGACTACAGGTCGTTGTATATGGAATATTGCTGACTACAGGTCGTTGTATATGGAATATTGCTGGCTACAGGTCGTTGTATATGGAATATTGCTGACTACAGGTCGTTGTATATGGAATATTGCTGGCTACAGGTCGTTGTATATGGAATATTGCTGACTACAGGTCGTTGTATATGGAATATTGCTGACTACAGGTCGTTGTGCTACATCTGGAATATTGTTGAGTGGATGTCGTTGTGCTATATCTGGAATATTGCTAGCTGCAAGTCTCTGTACTATATCTGGAGTACTGCTGACTGCATGCCGTTGTGATATATCTGGAATATCGCTGGCTATAGGTACTTTTCTTGTATCTGGATACTTGCTGAATACAGATCGTTGTGCTATATCTGGAATATCGCTGGCTATAGGTACTTTTCTTGTATCTGGATACTTGCTGAGTACAGATCGTTGTGCTATATCTGGAATATCGCTGGCTATAGGTACTTTTCTTGTATCTGGATACTTGCTGAGTACAGATCGTTGTGCTATATCTGGAATATCGCTGGCTATAGGTACTTTTCTTGTATCTGGATACTTGCTGAGTACAGATCGTTGTGCTATATCTGGAATATTTATGGCAACAAGTCGTTGTGCTATATCTGGAATATTACTGGCTACAGATCGTTGTACTATATCTGGAATATTGCTCGGTACGGTCGTTGTGCTATATCTGGAATATTGCTGGCAACAAGTAGCTGTGCTATATCAGTAATATTGATTGCTTCAAATCATATCGTTGTGCTATATCTGGTATATTTATATGTGAGATAGTGTTATACGCAACAATGTGTGATGTGACAGGGCTGGAGATTTTGTGACATGACACCGCGCGATATTGTGTGACATGACAGGACTCGAGATTGGATGATATGATAACCCGTGACATACCGTGATATGACATGACTTGAGGTTGCGTGACATGACACCCCGTAACATTGTATGATATGACATGATTGGAGATTGCGTGACCTGACACCCCGTGACATTGTGTGACATGACATGATTGGAGATTGCGTGACATGACACCCCGTGACATTGTGTGATATGACATGATTGGAGATTGCGTGATATGACACCCCGTGACATTGTGTGACATGACATGACTGGAGATTGCGTGACATGATACCCCGTGACATTGTGTGATATGACATGACTGGAGATTGCGTGACATGACACCCCGTGACATTGTGTGACATGACATGACTGGAGATTGCGTGATATGACAACCCATGACATTGTGTGACTTGACATGACTGGAGATTGCGTGACATGATAACCCATGACATTGTGTGACATGACATGACTGGAGACTACAGGACATGACACCCCTGACATTGTGTGATATGACAAGACTGGAGATTGCGTGATATGACTGGAGATTGCGTGACATTGCACCCCGTGACATACCGTGATATGACATGACTTGTGCTTGCGTGACATGACACCCTGTTACATTGTGTGACATGACATTAATGGAGATTGCATTACACGACACCCCGTGACATTGTGTGGCGTGACATGACTTGAGATTGCGTGACTTGGCACCCCGTGACATTGTGTGACATGACAGGACTCGAGATTGGATGACATGATAACCCGTGACATACCGTGATATGACACCCCGTGACATTGTGTGATATGACACCCCGTGACAGTGTGTGACCTGACATGACCGGAAATTATGTGACCTGACACATCGTGACATTGTGCAACATGACTGGAGATTGCGTGACATGACTGGAGATTGCGTGACATGACTGGAGATTGCGTGACATGACTGGAGATTGCGTGACATGACTGGAGATTGCGTGACATGACTGGAGATTGCGTGACATGACTGGAGATTGCGCGACATGACTGGAGATTGCGTGACATGACTGGAGATTGCGTGACATGACTGGAGATTGCGTGACATGACTGGAGATTGCGTGACATGACCGGATAATGTTTCACAGTCGAGCAGCATGCAACATACCAACATATCACTCGGTAACTTCCTTCACATCATCAATATTTATTTAACTGCGGCTGTTTTAATCTGCAATATTTCACGTTTCATCCATCATCATGTTTAATGCCCCGCGCTATACATAGCCATTACTCAAATAATTTAAAGGCTTTAAATCTAAACACATGTAATAACACATTATTTATTCACTGAAACGTGTGCAATTTTCTTTCATAATGACAAAAACGCATTAGCCCTGAACCAAATCAAAATGACCTCATGAAATATTGCAGCGACAACATAGCAAGTGACTCTTAGCAGTTCTATTTCAGAGCGTTCCTGTAACGTATGGTGTTTTTCATCGACATCTATTGAATGTTACAAAACAACACTTTAATAGAATGCGACAAAGTGCATTAAAATAATCGATGGTTTCAAGCAGAAACACAATGGCGGATTGTTATTAGTTTACCTCAACTTATCCTCCTGTTTCTGATGTCCCCCGCCGTGATATTGCTGGAATATTGCTAAAAGCGGCGTAAAACCATACTCACTCACTCACTCACTCACTCCTGTACTGGAGGTAAGAAATGGCGTTCCCAATAGCAATTGACGAACTGTCCGTCATGTAGGCTCCTCATCAATTTCAACATCCTAATTTTTTTTGACAGTTTAAAAGTGAAAATGGGCCTCAAACTAAACTTTTCATATCATGTTCTCAGGTCAAAATGTATTCAGGAAAAGACACCAAAACAGTATCCAACTTTACGCTAAATATGTGAAATGTGGTATAGACAGACACGCTAGATACCGTATTTGCTCCAGAAACGTATTAACATCGAGGGTGCGGTTGGATAGCCCAGTGGTTAAAGCGTTCGCTCCTCCTGCCGAAGACCCGGCTTCGATTCCCAACTGGTTACATTGTGTGAAGCTCATTTCTGGTGTCACCACCGTGATATTACTGGAAGATTGCTAAAAACGGTGTAAAACCATACTCAATCTCTCACAAAAAACATAGAGTACGGGGTATGGCGAGAAATGAGCTAGTATTCACGTTATATTGTTCCAACCCGCATCCGCTTTAAGATTTCCATACATTTCCTCACATTACCAGGCAAAGGAGATTACAGATATTATTATGAAACTACATTATTCTCCGAGTGACCAGTCAGTGTCGTCTAGAGTCCGTTGCACATATGTCAGAGCGATACGATGGCGATTTGAAGCCTTGTTTTACGACCTGACTGACATTTTGTCTATTCGCTCAGTGCGGACGGGACACCTGTCTGGAAACAATGCCTTTTCAACCTGTTTCCAACGCCGATTCAAACATTCAAGGACGGAGCATATGCCACATTTTATAATTCAGCTGTGACAAATATTGGACATTCGTGAGTGCATTGACTTTTAAAATAGGAGCATTATTATTGTATAGTGCTGCTGCTACATGTATTGGACACATTGTACAACACATTTTGACCAATTGTATTGCCTTTTATGACGATAAACCATGTCCTGTGTTGTTCAATAAAATTTGCTGATTGTTTATTGATCTTGTGTGTCTAATTACTGATTTCACAATTTAGTTCTGTATTTACCGATTTTCTTGGTTAGCCTTCGCGTTTCAATTTGCGAATCAACACGTAACAATGGTAGAGCCTCGAAAGACTCAATACTAGGCGTAGTAGACTACAAACCCTTAGATTCAATACTAGATATAGTAGATTACAAACCCTCAGATTCAATACTCGATATAGTAGATTACAAACCCTTAGATTCAAGACTAGGTATAGTAGATCTCATACCCTCAGGTTCAATACTAGGTATAGTAGATTACAAACCCTCAGATTCAATACTAGGTATAGTAGATTACAAACCCTCAGATTCAATACTAGGTATAGTGATATACAAACACGCAGATTCAATACTAGGCAACGTAGATTACCGAACCTGCGATTCAATACTAGGCAAGTTAGATTACACAACCTCAGATTCAATACTGGGTATAGCATATCTCATAACCACATATTTAATACTAGGTATAGTAGATATCATAACTTCAGATTCAATACAAGGCATTGTAAATTACAAACCCTCAGTTTCAATACAAGGTATAGTAGATTACAAACCCTCAGATCCAATACTAGGTATAGTAGATTACAAACTCTCAGATCCAATACTAGGTATAGTAGATTACAAACCCTCAGATTCAATACTAGGTATAGAAGATTTCATAACTTCATTTTCAATACTAGGTATACTAGATCTCATAACCTCACATTCAATACTAGGTATAGTAGATTACAAACCCTCAGATCCAATACTAGGTGTAGTAGATTTCATAACTTCATATTCAATACTAGGTATAGTAGATCTCATAACCTCACATTCAATACTAGGTATAGTAGATTACAAACTCTCGGGTACAATACTAGGTATAGTAGATTACAAACCCTCAGATTCAATACTAGGTATAGTAGATTACAAACCCTCAGATTCAATACTAGGTATAGTAGATTACAAACCCTCAGATTCAATACTAGGTATAGTAGATTACAAACATTCAGATTCAATACAAGGTATATTGGATTACAAACCCTCAGATTCAATACTAGGTATAGTAGATTTCATAACTTCATATTCAATACTAGGTATACTAGATCTCATAACCTCACATTTAATACTAGGTATAGTAGATTACAAACCCTCAGATCCAATACTAGGTGTAGTAGATTTCATAACTTCATATTCAATACTAGGTATAGTAGATCTCATAACCTCACATTCAATACTAGGTATAGTAGATTACAAACTCTCGGGTACAATACTAGGTATAGTAGATTACAACCCCTCAGATTCAATACTAGGTATAGTAGATTACAAACCCTCAGATTCAATACTAGGTATAGTAGATTACAAACCCTCAGATTCAATACTAGGTATAGTAGATTACAAACCCTCAGATTCAATACTAGGTATAGTAGATTACAAACCCTCAGATTCAATACTAGGTATAGTAGATTACAAACATTCAGATTCAATACAAGGTATAGTAGATTACAAACTCTCAGATCCAATACTAGGTATAGTAGATTTCATAACTTCATATTCAATACTAGGTATAGTAGATATCATAACCTTATATTCAATATTAGGTATAGTAGATTACAAACCTTCAGATTCAATACTAGGCATAGTAGATTTCATAACTTCATATTCAATACTATGTATAGTAGATATCATAACCTCATATTCAATACTAGGAATTGTAAATTACAAACCCTCAGATTCAATAGTAGGTATAGTAATTTACAAACCCACAGATTCAATACTAAGCAACGTAGATTACAGAACCTGAGAATCAATACAAGGCAAGTTAGATTACACACCCTCAGAACATGGGATTCAAGAATAAGCACAGTAGATTACAGAACCTGGGACTCAAGAATAAGCACAGTAGATGACAGAACCTGGGACTCAAGAATAAGCGCAGTAGATTACAGAACCTGGGACTCAAGAATAAGCACATTAGATTACATAACCTGGGACTCGAGAATAAGCACAGTTGATTACATAACCTGGGACTCAAGAATAAGCAAAGTAGATGACAGAACCTGGGACTCAAGAATAAGCACAGTAGATTACAGAACCTGGGACTCATGAATAAGCGCAGTAGATTACAGAACCTGGGACTCAAGAATAAGCGCAGTAGATGACAGAACCTGGGACTCAAGAATAAGCACAGTAGATGACAGAACCTGGGACTCAAGAATAAGCACAGTAGATGACAGAACCTGGGACTCAAGAATAAGCGCAGTAGATGACAGAACCTGGGACTCAAGAATAAGCACAGTAGTTGACAGAACCTGGGACTCAAGAATAAGCACAGTAGATGACGGAATCTGGGACTCAAGAATAAGCACAGTAGATGACAGAACCTGGGACTCAAGAATAAGCACAGTAGATTACAAGGCCACAGATTCAATACTGAACACAGCATTAACACACAGTCTGGTTCAACACATGACTCCTGCCGGTGTCAAACACTGTGTGTGGTATTTCATGTTACCATCCAAGGCGTCATGCTGTCATTCTCAATCATTCACTCATTCAAACGACGAAACATTACCCTCACGGGACTTTCAAGATTTTTAGAAAGACGTGACAAAGTAAGTTTGAATCTAAACCCGACATGGATGGACATGTGTATAAAATAGACATAGTCTAATCAACGCCAAAAAACAGTTTACATCTACGTAGATCTAGAATAATACATTCAATACAACTGGTCTTTTCTAGTGTGTCGGCTAAATATGTAATGAGTAGTTTCAACGTAGTTTCTATAATAAGAACATGTATACAATTGTATTCCTTGACTGTACTTTTGTCATATTATATTGTATTCTAATTCTGGAGCGGTATTCAAATAAGTTTTTTGCTTGTTTACCAATCCAGTTCACAAGTTGTGAAATAAATATGTTTAAAACAAATATGTAATGAGTGTCGAAAGTAGCACATATCGCAAGTGTTGAAACACCCACGAGCATTCATATAGCGCTGACAGACGTCACAGGATAGTCGGGGCGACTCTGAAACTCGAACTCACGAACAGCGGATCCTAGAGCGGCAAAGGGCCACATCTCTGCACAAAGAGACGTACCACATGGCCGATCTACCAATATATTTCCAACCCACAATCATAGGATTCTGGCATTTCCAAGGGAAGCAACTCTGTACAGCGATTGGCAGTTCTGAAGACGACTCAACCACCCATGCCACCTGGCATGACCAGGAAGCTACACAAAAATAACATTTAACTATTAACCATAAGATAACTTACCTATATACAGGGTTATGGTGAAATCTTTCCTTAGGAATACGCTTAGGATAGCATCCATGCTTCTGTCTCCTAGTGTGTTCCTTGATTACATGGGTATGTTCCTCGAACGCCGTACCAATGAATGAAATGCTATCCTGGAGTAATTCGCTCATGCAGAACTCGTTATTCATAAGGAAAGCTAAAGCTCCGGGCGGGTAGCCCCGAATGATGTCATCATCCAGTGTGTATGCATTCTCCGTAATAATCCATGCGAATTCTTGCTCACCTAACGACAGCTTCCTAGCTGCGCGAAATATCCTCCCGGCAAGCACAATGCCTGTGTGAAGCACAAATATCCTTGACGTATTGCCTCGAAGTGATGACAAGAAGTTTTCTATTTGCTTGCTCGTGTTCCGGGCAGGCGACATCCTATACACCTCCACATGCCACTTCTTCTCTTGAGTCTTTTCCCTCAGCACAGTATAGAATCCGTCGTCGGCGAGGTCTGATTCCAAGAGGAAGGTGAACCGGTACCAGTAGTTCACTTGCATCATCTTGACCAGGCCCGAGGCCAGGTGGGTCTTGGACGGCAGCAGGTTCAGGTAGAGACTGCTGTGAATCTGCAACATCAACCACAGTGACGTAGTATATTGTTCATGACTAAACAGAATACACATGTTTCTTTACACGCCCATAACATTATTTCTAACAGTATTTACAAAAGTCCAAAGATGAGCTGTAGCATTTACTCAACTGGTTTCACGAATGTGATTTTCAAGAGTTTTCTATCGTATTTGTATATTTCAATTTTTTTCAAGTGTGTGCAGAGTTAATATTAAGCGTTGAACATGTTATATAACACGTGCTTCCAAAACGCCAAGAATATAGCAGGTGTTTCTAACGCACCAAGCAGACTATAACACGTTTTTCTTACACACCAAGTTGAATATAATACCTGTTTCTTACACACCAAGTTGAATATAATACGTGTTTCTTACGCACCGAGCAGAATATAACACGTGTTTCTTACACACAAAGCAGAATGTAACACGCGTTCCTTGCGCACCAAGTAGAATATAACACGTGTTTCGTACACAGCAAGCAGAATACAACACCTGTCTCTTACGGACCAAGCAGAATATAACACGTGTTTCTTACACACCAAGTAGAATAGAACACCTGTTTCTTGAACACCAAGCAGAATGTAACACGTGTTTCTTACACACCAAGTAGAATATAATACGTGTTTCTTACACACCAAGTTGAATATAATACGTGTTTCTTACACACCAAGTTGAATATAATACGTGTTTCTTACGCACCAAGCAGAATATAACACGTGTTTCTTACACACAAAGCAGAATGTAACACGTGTTCCTTGCGCACCAAGTAGAATATAACACGTGTTTCGTACACAGCAAGCAGAATAAAACACCTGTTTCTTACGGACCAAGCAGAATGTAACACGTGTTTCTTACACACCAAGTAGAATATAATACGTGTTTCTTACGCACCAAGTAGAATATAACACATGTTTCTTGCGCACCAAGTAGAATATAACTCGTGTTTCTTACCCACCAAGTAGAATATAACACGTGTTTCTAACACACCAAGTAGAAAATAACACATGTTTCTTACCCACCAAGTAGAATATAACACGTACTTCAAACGCACCAAGTAGAATGTAACACGTGTTTCTTAAACACCAAGTAGAATATAACACGTGTTTCTTACCCACCAAGTAGAATATAACACGTGTTTTAACGCATCAAGCAGAATATGACACTTTTTTCTTACGCACTAAGCAGGATATAACACGTACTTAAAACGCACCAAGCAGTATAACAGTTAAGCGTCTGAGACCTGCATCACTTCGGGATTTCCTCCCCCATTCAGCTCACACGCCGTGATCTAACTAAAACCATTTCCGGTTTTTTAAACAACCAACACAATATAACGATTGTTTTCAAATGTAGTTTGTCCAATCAAAGGAATTGCAGAAGGCGGACTTGGTAGCAGATGGTGTAAACTACGTATAGCTGCCAAGAAGCATCATAGTGCAACACGTTGTATCTATATTGTTGACAATAACAACCTCCGTCATTCAATCAGATAGGCCAAAAAGTATCGTTAACAACCTGCTATGAATTGGGCTCACAACTGTCAAATCACTGTGGATGTTCTCGAAGCGTAAAACCTACTTGATCATAACGAGAACATGACCCAGTCGAATGTCTTTCAGAGTGTGATCAGTCATTATGTGATGTTGTCATTGGTAGATTGCACAGAGTGAAAAAGAATATTATTAAACAGAATTGGAATAAAAAAATAGTCTGTCACAGACAGCTGGCGTCCACGTTCTGGCTATCCTGCATGGCACGCTTATCGTTGCTCCCCCTGGCGAGGCCACAGATCACATAACCATTAGTATTACTACATTAATTGTTTGATCAAAGAACTTGGTGACCTATCAAATAATGCCACATATGTGGACATTATGCTAGTCGAGGTATCTGCCCAAACCACTCATCAGTATCGACGTTAGACTTGAATTCAAAAGCTTAAGGGATTTGTACATTTCTCTTTTTGCACTGGATTCAAAAGCTACAGACAATTTTCAACAGAGATATATCTTGCAAATGTACCACCAAATCACTGCCTCAAACATCAACCATTATCCTCAATACAATCAAGGAATGTCTTGCAGTGGAATTTATGTCATGTGGATTCTCAAATCCTCAAAGGATATGCTTGAAATTTAGCAGAACCAAGTTCAAATCTGTTGAAACGTTTGACTTTTCCTGGAAATTTACCATGTCCCAATTAATGCATATATGCATGTGCAAGTATATGGTCCGTGAAAACTTTTTTTTCTTTTCTATTTTATATTTTTTTATTCAATTCAATATATGATATTACAGAGATATACATTGAGGAATTGTTACGAAGCTAGTTTCGTATCTTGTATTGCTGGTGGACAGGTAAATGTTTTAAAAAGCACCATTCACAGCGAAAAGCTGATTTCGACTTTCAAGCTCATCCCAGGAAATTAATTTACAAAATGTAACCTTAACCTAATAGAGGATATCAAAACCAATGTTTAGATGCATTTCCTTGGGGGTTATCTAAATTTGGACTTCGATCGATAAAACAAACACAGTAACACAAATTAACTCCAAGTCATGGGAACGAGCGGACAAACATCGAGATATCTGAAGTTCGGAACAAGAGGACTGTCGTTGTTAGAGCCGATACATATTCTTACAGTCTTTTAAGTGGCATAGTCTGGAACGATGTGAATGGTGTTCCAGTTTGAGAAGTTCACTCTACTTCATCAATGTATTGTAACTGTAGAGCATCCCGTGAAGATCCGGGTCAGAATCAGTCTTCAGCAACCCATGCTTGTCTTAAGAGATCGAGTGGTCAGGCTCGCAATCCCACTTGCGCCACATCCCAACGTTACAATGCTCAAGATGTCAATCACCGGATTGTCTGATTCAAACTCGATTGTTTACAGACAGACTCCGTGCAGCTGAAACATTGCTGACTGAAAGTTAAACAACAAACAAACAAAGACTGCAGAGCATAACTTTAAGGTAAACAGGGTTTGGGACACTGGGCAACCTGTCGATTAAACTCATTGAACTCATTCTGATTAAAAGCATTCTGATAACCTTTTGAGTTTTCATTTCCGATTGGCGAGGCTGGGGTGGGTATGTTACACAGTAAATATGTCTTTTTACATGGAATTGTCAATGACCTTATACCAGTATTACAGAAGGGTGACGGTCACGCTAGTAGCTACAATATCCAGCATAACAGCGGCTCAGAGAAGTCTGCTACATACAATGATCTATCCTTGCACAGTTGTGTAGCTTGAAGATTTAATGCTACGTGGTGGTAATTTGTTCCACAGACATAGCTACTTTCTAACACGCCTACAGTATGGTCTTCAGCCCACTCCAACACCGACAAGTCTCTTGCCCACTCGTACACCAACAATAACCTCTAACCTACACCTACACCAACAATAATCTCTAACCTACACCTACACCAACAATAACCTCTAACCTACACCTACACCAACAATAATCTCTAACCTACACCAACAATAACCTCTAACCTACACCTACACCAACAATAACCTCTAACCTACACCTACACCAACAATAACCTCTAACCTACACCAACAATAACCTCTAACCTACACCTACACCAACAATAACCTCTAACCTACACCTACACCAACAATAACCTCTAACCTACACCTACACCAACAATAACCTCTAACCTACACCTACACCAACAATAACCTCTAACCTACACCTACACCAACAATACCCTCTAACCTACACCTACACCAACAATAACCTCTAACCTACACCTACACCAACAATAACCTCTAACCTACACCTACACCAACAATAACCTCTAACCTACACCTACACCAACAATAACCTCTAACCTACACCTACACCAACAATAACCTCTAACCTACACCTACACCAACAATAACCTCTAACCTACACCTACACCAACAATAACCTCTAACCTACACCTACACCAACAATAATCATTCGTCACCACTCGCCCCTTTCCGTAACCTGCAAGAAGACTCGTCCCCCTATCGATGAGGGTTATGTGCGAAAATACGACAAACCAATCAGAATGCGCGTTTGATTTCAAGTTGTTAATCAAAGAATCCCTCAGAAATAATTTTTGATTTTACATATGTCTTGCATCTAAAAATATACCCAAGACACAGTTAAGTGTGTTCAATCATACTGTATAATTCCGCATATCCAGATGTGCTTTAAATTGCATCTGAAATATATATATAATATATGAGGAAATATATGTGAACCATTACGCAACGAGTTGACAATTGTTTTAGGTAAGCCCGTTAGCGCTAAGACGAAACCAGGGCTCGAGTCGCTATTCGGCTTGTCCCGGAATAACACGAGTTGGTCAAGAATGCAACAATAATCTCTAACCTACACCTACACCAAAAATAGTCTCTAACCCACTCCTACACCGACAACAGTCTCTAACCCACTCCAACACAGACAAAAGTTTCTAACCAACTCCAACATCGACAATAGTCTTAAACCCACTCCAACCACGACAATAGTTTCTAACCTACACCTACACCAACAATACTCTCTAGCCCACTCCAACACCGAAGCTCATTTCTGGTGTCCCCCGCCGTGATATTGCTTGAATATTGCTAAAAGCGGCGTATACCCAAACTCACTCCTACACCGGCAATAATCTCTAACCCACACTAACACCACCAATTGTCTCTAACCCACACTAACACCAGCAATAGTCTCTAACCCACACTAACACTACTAATAGTCTGTAACCCACACTAACACTACCAATAGTCTCTAACCCACACTAACACCACCAATAGTCTCTAACCCACACTAACACCACCAATAATCTCTAACCCACACTAACACCACCAATAGTCTCTAACCCAAACTAACACCACCAATAGTCTCCAACCCACTCCTGCACCGACAGTTGGCTCTGATATAAACTTAGACCAACATTAGTCTCAAGCCAACTCCTGCACCGCGAATACGCGCTAATCTGCTCCTACACCGTCAACGGTCTCATGTTCACTACAACAGATCATATAGTCTCTTGCTCACCCCTACCCGACCAAAGTCTCTAACCCACTTCTCCACCGCCAGATGTTTCCAGCATTCCTACATTGCAAATATTCTATTACGCCAGCCGCAGTTCGTCCATCATGTTTGAGATTTGTCCTAAGCTTCTCTCTTCATTGTGTCAACAAACGATAGTGGTTTTCGTGCATCAAATATTTATATATCACGCCGGATTCATACAGATTATTCGTGAACGAATGTCAGACGTGGAGGAAGCATTATACCGAGTTCGATTGCAAAGACTGATCAGTAGTACACCGTGTAGCACCCAGCAAGAACACCACACAACTATCAGTTTCCCCCATTTAAAATTGATTAGACACACACTAACGGTTGTACTTGAGATAATCAGGGATCACGTGTCTCCATTGTACAGGGATACAAGTCGTGGGGGTAAATAACAAATGAAAAGCAACACATTGTCAGTCATAAGAACCTAGCAGGGTTAATAAGGACTTGGCCGAGTGCAGATCATGACACAATCATGACACAATCACGACACAATCATGACACAATCACGACACAATCGTGACACAATCACGACACAATCATGACACATTCACTACACAATCATGACACAATCACGACACAATCATGACACAATACTTTTCGAGCTGGTAACCAGACACAACCCACGCTAATGTCTGAACTTGTATATCTGTGATAATGTCTGAACGTGCATGGATATCTGTGACAAGGTCTGAACGTGAATGAATATCTGTGAGAATGCCTGGACTTGCAAGTATATCGGTGACAATGTCTGAACGTGAAGGCATATATATGACAATGTCTGGACTTGCAAGCATATATGTGATAATATCTGGACTTGCAAGTATATCTGTGACAATGTCTGGACTTGCAAGCATATATGTGACAATGTTTGAAATTGCAAGCATATGTGTGACAATGTTTGAAATTGCAAGCATACATGTGATAATGTTTGAAATCGCAGAGACTATGTGTCACAATGTCTGGACTTGCAAGTATATTTGTGACAATGTCTGGACTTGCAAGTATATTTGTGATAATGTCTGAACATGCAAGTATATCGGTGACAATGTCTGGACTTGCAAGTATATTTGTGACAATGTCTACACTGACAACTACACATATGACATTGCTTACGCTGCCAAATATATGTCGACAACGTCTGTAATAGCAATAGTGTCAGTTTTTTCAATTCGTTTGTTTGCTTTTTTATTTGTTTGTTTGATTTTTGTTTATATTTAATGTCAGATTTTCTTGTTTGCTTTTGAAATGTTCGTATTTTTATTGTTATCGTATTCCCTCAATGCGAAAGAAAGTAAGGCATCTAAGTATTCTAACACAAATAACACTGAATGGGTTGATTAACTTTAAACTCAAGCCTTCTTCGGGGAAGATGTAAAAAGAAAGGAATTAATTTGGAAAGAAGTAAGTACATATAACCTTCAAGGGAAACTTGATGAATCAATATTGCCACACGCGGTGAATACTGGCTTAAATCAGCGATCAATACCAACCACCAGACAATAAGTAGAGGTTGTTAGTTACCGTCAGTCATCTGACATCTGCAATCAAGCCTCAAGTTCGGCCGGTTAGGGTCTGCTGTCTTACGTACTGTAATGCGTACAGTGTAACAATGGCAGACTTCAAGTGCAATGCGTACAGTGTAACAATGGCAGACTTCAAGTGCAATGCGTACAGTGTAACAATGGCAGACTTCAAGTGCAATGCGTACAGGGTAACAATGGCAGACTTCAAGTGCAATGCGTACAGTGCAACAATGGCAGACGTCAAGTGTAATGCGTACAGTGTAACAATGGCAGACGTCAAGTGTAATGCGTACAGGGTAACAATGGCAGACTTCAAGTGCAATGCGTACAGTGCAACAATGGCAGACGTCAAGTGTAATGCGTACAGTGTAACAATGGCAGACGTCAAGTGTAATGCGTACAGTGTAACAATGGCAGACTTCAAGTGTAATGCGTACAGTGTAACAATGGCAGACTTCAAGTGTAATGTGTACAGTATAACTTCAACTGTAATGCGTACAGTATACCAATGGCAGACTTCAACTGTAATGTGTACAGTATAACTTCAATTGTAATGCGTACAGTGTAACAATGGCAGACTATGATTATATCAAGTGTATCTGACACAATACTGATATAGAGTGTATGTCAGAGTATATGATTTTACCAAGAGTTTCTGACATAATGCTAACAAGAGTACATGTCAGAGTAAATGATTATATTAAGTGTATCTGACACAATGCTGATATAGAGTACATGTCAGAGTATATGATTATATTAAGTGTATCTGACACAATGCTAACAAGAGTGCATGTCAGAGTATATGATTATATTAAGTGTATCTGACACAATGCTAACAAGAGTGCATGTCAGAGTATATGATTATATCAAGTGTATCTGACACAATGCTAACAAGAGTGCATGTCAGAGTATATGATTATATGAAGTGTATCTGACACAATGCTAACAAGAGTGTATGTCAGAGTATATGATTATATAAAGTGTGTCTGGTAGAAGCAACTGGTAGATTGCATGAAACGAAATATTGATAGATTATGCAATACGGTTAACCTACAGATTACCCGACACGGAGTAGTTAATAGACTATGCAAAACGGTTGACCTACAGATTACCCGAAACGGAGTAGTTGATAGATTATGCAATACGGTTAACCTACAGATTACCCAACACGGAGTAGTTGATAGACTATGCAAAACGGTTAACCTACAGATTACCTGACACGGAGTCTGACAAGACTTTTGACGCCTCGCCACCCATATAGGATCTCTGACATAAATCATGTGACAAATAACATGACATAGTGCCCTGCTACTGGTACGAAGATTCCCTTAGAGGCAGGCAACCATGTGGCGATAATTACGCATTACCCATCCTATACAAGATGTTCTACAATGGCTCATTGATTAACTGAGATCAAATATAGGCAGGCTACCTCTCAAATCCATTTTATCTACAATGAATATCCACGTTTGATATTAAAAAAATATTTTCTGAGATTTTCAGATACTGCCACGTACGAGACTCACAGGCAGACATGATCGCGACCATACAGGCAGACAGCATCAGTCAAGCCCATTCAGACAGACATCGTTAGAGTCACGACCATTCAGACAGACATCGTCAGGGTATCGACCATTCAGACAGACATCGTTAGAGTCACGTCCATTCAGACAGACATCGTCAGAGTCACGACCGTTCAGACAGACATCGTCAGAGTGTTGACCATTCAGACAGACATCGTCAGAGACACGACCATTCAGACAGACATCGTTAGAGTCACGGCCATTCAGATCGTCAGAGTCACGACCATTCAGACAGACATCGTTAGAGTCACGACCATTCAGACAGACATCGTCAGAGTGTTGACCATTCAGACAGACATCGTCAGAGTCACGACCATTCAGACAGACATCGTTAGAGTCACGACCATTCAGACAGACATCGTCAGAGTGTTGACCATTCAGACAGACATCGTCAGAGCCACGACCATTCAGACAGACAGCATCAGTCCGGACCATTCAGACAGACATCGTCAGAGAGTTGACCATTCAGACAGACATCGTCAGAGTGTCGACTATTCAGAAAAACAACATCAGAGTCACGACCATTCAGACAGACATGATCAGAGATAAGGCCCAACAAAGACTCACAGACATACAGTTTTCACAGACACGGCCAGACATGTACTATCATAGCAACGACCAAACACAGGCCCAGACTCCAAGACAGAACGACAGACAAACAGACAGACAGACATGATCAGAGTCACGAACAGACACATGCACAGACTCCCAGACAGACATGGACACAAACACAGATACGCACACACCACAAACACATATGACGCCCTGTTACCATTGAGACATTTAACATTATTTGTACACTGACAATGTGAATATAATCTCCACACAACAGACAGGCACAACGACACACTGAAGACCATGTTAACACACTCTATACACACCTGACACACAGACCAGTGCATAAACACAACACAACGGCCCCTGCTCTTTAAACCCACCATTCATCATCTGCAGAATCTATACCCTCTCATCCCCTTCAAGTCCCCAATAAGTTCCAGCACCTGCCAGTTACATAGTGCTGTCATTGCATGCTAGTTTCTATCACCGCAAAACACTGGTGTTCATCAATCAAATTCTTCTGAATCTATTCATGACTGGGGTCTGGGTTCGCGAAATACGTACAAAAATTACCATATCAGCCAAGTCCGTTTCCTTTGTTCCGACGCTAACTCCCACCAGCCATGCAATAATAGGCCGTGAACGCAGCGTATGTTCATGCTGCATTGTTGACAACCCCTGCAGCCGAACTCAAGCTGTGTATTTACTATGGCCATGTGTGCGCGTAGCTGATGGCAAATTTACGCCATACAGTGAATAACATCAATATTCTATAGGAACAAGTGTGTCGTACTTTCCCAGAAGCTGCGAAGTGGAGCGAAGGAAGGAAGCTCTACCACAGTGATAACGCAACAGCTCCCCACTAGGTGGCGCTAATGACAGGTTGGGAGAGGTTGATGACATGGTTTACGGTAGCAATCGATGACAGGGCCGAGTGTTTCCAACCCTTTAATACATGTTGTGGGGCTTAATGAAGGGGTGTCATATCACAGCATGCATTCCAGACGATGTAAAAGCCAAGTCGACATCCACTGATACCGGTATTAAAGGAGAATACCTCCTCGGTCTAATCAGGGTTACCGTTACATTGTTCTAAACACCTGGTCCGTCCACGGAACCTCCAACGTGTTCACAACAACATGCGTTAGCAAGGAATGTTGTCATCCGGCTCCGGCTACTGTTTCGTTTTTGTTTTTGTTTTTGTTTGTTTGTTTGTTTGTTTGATGTTTAACGCCGCAGTCAGCAATACTCCAGCTATATGACGGCGGTCTGTAAATAATCAAGTCTGGACCCGGCAATCCACTGATTGATATCATGAGCATCGATCCACGCATTTGGGATCGATGACATGCATCAACCAAGTCAGCGAGCCTGACCACCCGATCCCGTTAGTCGCCTCTTACGACAAGCATAGTCACCTTTTACGGCAAGCATGGGTTGCTGAAGACCTATTCTACCCCGGATCGTTACGGCTGTTTTTGTTGTTGTTGTTTTTTTAATGACTCCACAGTCAAAAATAACCCAGACATATCACAATTGCCAGTAAACATTAGTTTGTTTGTTTGTTGTTCAACACTGCACTCATCAATATCCGAGATATATAACGGCGGTCTCTAAATAATTCGAATCCAGTGATTGACATCATGAGCATCGATATGACTGCACCAACGAAGTCATCAGCCAGGCCACCACATCCCGTTAGTTGCCTCGCGACAAACATGGGTTGCTGAGGATCGACTCTAACCCGGATCTTCACATGGGCCCTGTAAATAATCTTGTTTTCTTTTGGCATGACACACCCTTGGTTGGTATTATGAGCAACGACTTACGCCGTGGACAGCGATGACAGCAACTCCCTCAGCCTGACCCCCGATCTAATTTAGTCTGACGGCATGTACAGCCTATGGTACAGCGACCACAAATGACAACCTCTCCATCTATCACAGGCTTGGTAGTTGCAGTTGCGTCCAATCGTTAGTTGCGCCCTTGGCTGCCTGGGTCGATGGACGTGGGTCGAATCCCACACGCGACATGTGACATCATGACTGTGTCGGCGTCATCCCCTAAAGGTTTCTATCTAAGTCGAAAACGTTGCAATCTGCTCTCTCCACGGCAGAACAGTAAACTGTACAAGATGGCAAAGGGTGAGGTGAAATGGGGTTTAACGTCGCGTCCAAGATTATTGCACTTATATAGCGACGTGCATGCACGTGTGTGTGTTTGTGTGGCTGCTTGTACTAGTCTGGACTGATGCCAATTTATAGTGCTAGCACACTGAGATACCATGCCGCAGTTTAACATGAATACCCAACTCAGACAAAGTATACTGACTCCGAGTCAACCAGTCCTTGTTTTATCCCTTTAATGCCGAGCGCCAGACAGGGTAACAACAAGTACCATCTTTTAACGTCTTCTGGTATGACGCGGCCGGGGATCAAACCCCGGACCTTCCGCTCTCCGGCGGACGCTCTACCACTAGACCACGGAGGAGGTCACAAGAAGGCGCAGAACCTCACTTCCTTCACTCTATATAAATAAAACCCCACAAGACAGCCTTGTTTGACAAAGGTATAAGGATCTGTACCGAAACGTCGCTTTAACAGTAAATAAAAAAGTTGTTATCATTTAACTTTCCCATAAGACTAGTATTAGCGCAACATGGTGCTGCCTTGGTGGAGAGGATCAAGTGAATCCGGAGCACGTTTGTGTGTGCAAGCGTGTGTGCGTGCGCGTATTCGTGCATTCGTGTTTCTGCTTGAATTGGTCTTGATTAATGCCAATTTCATAGTGCTATTCCACAGACATAACATGCAGCAGTTAGATACCCCACCCATACACAATATTCTGACTTGGATCCGACCATCCTTGTTATATCAGGGTAACAACAAGTATCATCTTTTAGCGTCCTTTGTATGACGCCGCCAGGGGATCGAACCCCGAAACTTCCGTTTTACGGGCATATCCTCAATCCACAAGACCGCGAACGCGGTCTTAACTCAACCTCCAACATTGGTTGATGTTGATTAAGAGGATGCAGTAACCATTCCAAGTACAAAGAATAGTATTTCAAAGGACTGTGAAGATCCGGGGTAGAATAGGTCTTCAGTAACCCATGCTTGCTGCAAAAGGCGACTATACTTGTCGTAAAAGGCGACTAACGGGATCGGGTGGTCAGCCTCGCTGACTTGGTTGATGCATGTCATCGATCCCAATTACGTGGATCGAAGCTCATGATATCAATCACTGGATTGTCTGGTCCAGACTCGAATATTTACAGACCGCCGTCATTTAGCTGGAATATTGCTGAGTGCGGCGTTAAACAACAAACCAACAAACCAAACCAAATCAAAAGACTAGTAACGTAGAAGAACCAGTTATATTATATAAGATAATAATGTAGACAGGTTATATGGAGAGGATAGTCCAATTGACGACTAGCCGTACAGAAAACTAGCAAAAGAGTGTCGTGATGAAGAGGACTGTTAAGAGATGACTATCCGTAAAGAGGACTAGTACCTTAGGGATGATCCATATAGACACGTAATATATAGACTAGCCATGAAGAGGACTAATAATGAAGGCATGCTAGACGTCTAGGGGACTAGTAACACGAAGGACTTGGCGTTTAGGGTACTAGAAACAGAGGACTTGGTGCCGCGGTATAGTAGACTAGTCCTGAAGAGAACTTGGCGCCCCGGTATAGGAGACTAGTCCTGAAGAGACTAGCCATATAGGAGACAAGTCATACAGAGTAACAGGCTTATGGAGACTAGTATTGTAAAAGACTGCCCGTATTGGGGACTAGTTCTAAAGAGGACTATCCAAATAGAGGTCATGATATAAATGTGAGATATAAATGTAGAGAACTAGCTGTCTAGAAAGATTGGCCAGACTGTGTCACAATTTAGTTATCGATTTGCACAACCTGATCACATGTTAGCCCAGGTACAGCTGTAATCGATACTCTCAACCTTGTGCAGTTTTTTCAGCAAGCATGTGTTTCAAAAGACGCAACATTTCAGTTTTTTTCGTGAAATGAGAGTTTTCAATAGTTGGCGAAATGAAATATTGATGCGTGTGTTATGCGATGAGCCCAATCTATAGGACGGACAAGTTTCTAAATGACAGTGGAGAGCCTGGCATATCCGCCATTGCACCACAACGGATTAAATTGACTTCCTAATAGAAGCACAAATACACCTTCTTTAATCGTCATCTGATGGGAGAGCAAATCTCTCAAAACTGAAAGTTCAATCTGTTCTCTGCTCTCGACGAGGTTAGTCTGTCACGTGTTCGATCAATATGTTACGGCAAACAGTATAATTAAACCAGTAACGGAAACAGAGATTCCTTTCCCTGTCACACGCACGACTGTCCCCTCTCTGGGAGGAAGAAAGGCCTAATCTACCTCCATCGTGATGCTGCGTGGAACTCAGCTGCTGGAGATGCTGTTTTGTCTTTGCCGCCATCATAAGTCGACAGGAGGCAAAATCATGGACGCATCGTTCTGATGGGATTTGCTGTGCCCAATCAGTCTCAACCAGTTAACATCCGGGCTATCTTTATACAACCGGAAGGGTTTAACCGCAGTTTAACTGCCGTAGCTGTCATTGTTTGTGTACTCATATCTCCATTTCCGGTTGCGTGCGCAGAGGCCGATATGTGACCTCAGCTTTAGCTGGAGTGTCTGTGAGAAGCATTCTTAAGGAAAGGTTTCTATGAAATAATTCCCAATGTTTTGAAATTGTCTCCTATTTGTCATAGTGGAAAGGTCAAATGTTATCACAATAAGTGGACGGGGCACCGTTGTTCGGTTGTCTAAAGCGCCGCAATTCGCTGTGCAGAGTTGTGTCCCTTGGGCACACTAGAAACCTATGACTGTGGGTTCGAATCCCGGTTCGCCAAGATTATGTATCAAGGTTTGTCAGGACAATACCTGTGCTCGTGGGTTTCACGAAAATGATAATTAAAACGTCTAAGACCTGCATCACTTCAGGCTTTCCTCCCCCCACCTTAACTTGACACGCCGTGATATATACTGAAACGCTGTAAAAAACTCAGACTAAGTGGGACATGTTCTCCTTAATGGAGTGATGGTTATGCAAGACAGTTCACATTATTTGTTGACCTAACATCCAATGGCACATCTACGCATACTCAATTGATTTACTTTGATTTCCGGTCAGAATTCATTATATAGAAAGGGGCGGTTGGATAGCCTAGTGGTTAAAGCGTTCGCTCGTCACGCCGAAGGCCCGGGTTCGATTCCCACATAGGTACAATTTGTGAAACCTATTTCTGGTGCCCCCCGCCGTGATATTGCTGGAATATTGCCAAGAGCAGCGTAACACCATTCTCACTCACTCACTCACTCACTCATTCACTCACTCACTCACTAAAGAGTTTCCTTGTTCAAGGACAGCCCCCCCCCCCCCCCCCCCCCCAGCTAGACTTCACACTCCGATTCCAGGCAATGACTATTTTTTATTTGTTTGTTGTTTGATACATACAATATTCAACCTATAGGACGGGGGCCTGTAAATATTCAAGCCTGGGCCAAACAATCCAGTGATTGATATTATGAGCAACGCCCCATGCCGTCGGGGTGGTATGAAACCATGTCAACCAAGTCGTTGGCCATCCGATACACTTCGTCGCGCAGATCGGCTCTTACGACCAACATAGGTTATCGAGACTGTCGTTCTGTTTCAGATTTAAAAGGGATCAATTATCACCCGGATACCCAACGTGCAAGCCATTTGGAATGACAAGTGCAAAATGCCATTTACTTATGATTCGTTTATCCGGAAATATACCAGTCTATACGATTCCACTGAGAGCGCAACCGTCCGGTTTAACGGGTGTAAATGGTACTTATTCAAATACCATTGATTTTTATTTAGAATCCTTAAATAGGATGATAGAGCTTGTTGTCGTGGAGCTCACTAATCACCGAGTGTGGTATGCTCATGTATAATGTATAGGATGCTGCGTATTATGAGTAAGAGGGTAGACCGCCATCCCAATCTCTGATCTCCAGTTGGTCTTGCTATGAATAAAGGCCGGATGTTCATGTCACGGTTTGTTATAAAGTCAATCTTCAAAACCTTTCCTTAATTCGGTATTTCTGGTGTTACCATAGCAACAGAATAGTTACCGTGAATTCAGGCTTTCCAATAAATGCACATTTCCTGTGTTCTGATGAATACAGTCAAAGAAAGGGTTTTTGTTAAGAAAACAGAGTATTTTGCAATTACATTGATCTGGAGAAAAACGGTTTGGTCAGATGTTATAACATCACATATTGCCAAGAAAATCCTACGTGCCTCACATTTTCACGTCATTTAATGTTATACCGAAGCCCTAATAGCATGCAATGATATTCATTTTATACCCATCTCCAACACGTCTGCAATAAATGGAGATATTGCGTTATTTACACAAAAACAAATTTCACACCTTATATGATCTACATATGATCACGTGATCAGAAAACCTTGTGTCCTGGTGACAGTTTTAGCTGTCAGTTGTCAGTTGGTATTTGACAGTTGACGATCAACTGTTGACAGTTGACATTCGCCAGTTGTCACTTGACTTGGTATTTGCCAGCTAACGATTGACAGTTGATATTTGTCAGTTGTCAGTTGACAGTTGGTAATTGCCAGTTGTCAGTTGACAGTTGGAATTTGTCAGTTGTCAGTTGACAGTTGACATTTGTCAGTTGTCACTTGACTGTTGGTTTTTGCCAGCTAACGATTGACAGTTGATATTTGTCAGTTGTCAGTTGACAGTTGGTAATTGCAAGTTGTCAGTTGACAGTTGGTATTTGCCAGTTGTCAGTTGACAGTTCGTATTTGACAGTTATCAGTTGGTATTTGTCAGTTGCCAGTTGCCAGTTGTCATTTGCCAGTTGTCAGTTGACAGATGACAGTTGGTATTTGTCAGTTGTCAGATGAAGTTGGTATTTGTCAGTTGTCAGGTGAAGTTGGTATTTGTTAGTTTATCAGTTGACAGTTGGCATTTGCAAGTTGTCAGGTGACAGGTGACAGTTCGTATTTGCCAGTTGTCACTGGTTATGATTGCGAGTAACGTCAATTGTACCATGCTATAACGTTGCTGATGTAAAAGTACTAATATCTTGCTCATACCCACAATTATTCACAATACATTGTTCATGTATGCCTGAAGGCACTAGGTGGCCATTACTGGCCTAGACAGGCCATAGGAAGCAGCAGCATGACTATGCTTTTTAGATACCTGGGAGGCAAACAGAAATCTTGCCAAAGTGAATTAAACTTTTTTTAAACTTGTTCCTACGCAATGAAAACATGGTTAAGAGGATGGCCTCGTACTTTTACCAGATCGCTGCGTCAGATATAAAGGGGTATAGAAATTGGACAGTAACCCGGGGTTTGCTTAAGAATTGTCTCAGCTATAGCTGTGCCGCAAACCCCTGAAATGATCCAATTGGAAAAAGCAATTACGTCTCAAACACATCAGAGTGAAGAGACTGAGCTTGCGCACAGTTAGTCCTGGACTGTTGAAAGAGATATGGCGTAGAGGGACGATTGGCCGGTGTCCGGTATCCGGGGCTGTCACATAGCTCAAGAAGATCATAACCGTGTTGCCTGATCAGATATGTAATATACATTGTGTTTTATCATCCAAAACTGGTTCCCACAGGAGATATCGCTTGAGTGAGATCAAGCCATATTTATACTGTAGATATCGCTGCAATGAAATTGCATCACAATGCTTTGCAGACCATTGTGACGGCATTGGTTACCATGACGTCACAATCAAATGACATCACTAATGGCTCTGCTAATGAAGCTGTTAGCAGTACTTTTTACACATAAAACACTGCTTATTACTGTCTACAAACTGAATAGGTTGGACGAATGATGTTGGATGATAAATAAAATCTCACCCTCGTGTCTTTTGATATCAAATATATCAACACTCTTTGATAAAAGTGGAAAAAATCCTCGGCAAGCCTCGAAGTTTTCGCACTTTTATGAACTCGTGTTGATATAAGTATATTTCATATCAAAAGACACTCTGGTGAGATTCTCTATATGTCTTTTAGTAATATTTTTTAAAGTCAATATTATCTATTAAAGATAGAAGAAAATATGACGTCTTTTGGAACTTTAATATTTTGAAGACATGTGGGATCTGTGTTGTTGGGTTTTTTTGTGGGTTTTTTTGCGGGGTTTTTTTTTGTTTTTTTGGGTTGTTTTTTTTGGGGTTTTTTTATCTGTGTTTGTTATCAGAGTATGCATCAAACCGCCTTGGTCCGTGAGCATATGATTAAGTCTCGGAAGCTGACAGGGTGATGGCAATATTGACATGAGAACCATGAATAATTCATGAAATAATAACAGAAAATTTGTCTGTGTGACAATTCATTAACCGATTCCCCTCTTTATGTCCAGAATTATAGCCAGTGCTTGAAGTGGGTGGCACGGGCCATGAATAATACATCCGTCACATACTCCATGGGCAGAATTAACACAAATACATATCCATGACAATGGACGAACAGCCTCCATTGCAGTGTTGTGACATATTTGGGGGATATGGGCAGTCCGATTGAGACCCGTGAAGATCCGGGTTAGAATAGGTCATCAGCAACCCATGCTTGCCGTATAAGGCGACTTTGTTGTTGTAACAGGCGACTTTGTTGTCGTAACAGGCGACTTTGTTGTCGTAACAGGCGATTATCTTGTCAAGACTCGATGATATACAGACCGCCGTCATAGAGCTGGAATATTGCTGAGTGCGACGTTAAACAACAAACAAACAAACATGTATGGACGGAGTCTCGATTAGTTATTTCAGGTGGAACTGCTCACATCTTGGTAGTATATGTTTTAAACATATTTATTTCACAGAATGTGTGAAGCTGGATTGGTAAACAAGTATCTCACGCGAGTGTCTTTTGATATCAAATATATCAACACGATTTGATATCAAATCACACGAGGGTGAGATTTTATTTATCATCAAACATCGTTCTTCCAACTTTTTCAGTTTGAAGACAGTAATATGAAGTGTCTTAAGTGTAAAAAATACTGCTTACAGCTTCAGTAGCAGAGCCATTAGTGATGTCATTCGATTAAGGTAACAATGACGTCGCAATGGTCTGCAAAGCATTGTGATGCAATTTCATTGCAGCGATATCTACAATGTAGATATCGCTTGATCTCACCCTAGCGATATCTCCTGTGGGAGTTTTAGATGATACAGATTTATGTCAATACCGCTCATACAAAGGTTATCAATTTAATATACAGCCAAGGGTAAGTAATAAGGCAATTATTTAGCATAAAACCACCGTTGTGGACTCTGAGTGAGTGAGTGAGTGAGTGAGTGAGTTGGGTTTAACGCTGCTTTTAACAGTGTTCCAGTTATATCACGGCGTGTCAGCTTAATGTGGGAGGAAAGTCCGAAGTGATGCAGGTCTTAGACGTTTACCACTTCGGTGAAACCTACGAGCACGGGTATGGTGCTGACAAACCTAGAAACATAATCGGGGAGAACCGGGAATCGAACCCACAATCATAGACGCATATTTGCATAGCGAATCGCGGCGCGTTAGACGACTGGGCCACCCGTGCCCCCGTTGTCGAACATTCTGAAGTAAAACGCTGTAAGCAAAAACCAGTTACATAGTTCGCATTTAGACAAAGATGGGAAATCTGCCAGAGGCTGATATGAAATTATGAACAGATTTTAGTATTTCTAAATTAATCTTTGCTGTTGCATTGGTATTTCATAGTGAGTGAGTATGGTTTTACGCCGCTTTTAGCAATATTCCAGCAATATCACGGCGGGGGACACCAGAAATGGGCTTCACACATTGTACCCATGTCGGGAATCGAACCCGTGTCTTCGGCGTGACGAGCTAACGCTTTAACCACTAGGCTACCTGACCGCCCCTGGTATTCCTTAAAGAAAAGAGTTTAGATCATAACCTGTGGAATACAAATACTTGTTGTTTCTCGTGTTGGTGTGGTTGGCACAGGTAAAGAAATACTGGTACATCTACATGGTGGTAGCCACAAGAACAATTTAGATTAGCTGATGTAAGCATTTTAAATCTGTCAGCATAGAGACACATAGAGGTCGAAGGCGACAATGCACAATTAGGTAGAATATAGCGCGTGGGGCAGGACATGCTTACCCTTCTCGCGTGTTATTACTGAATTTTATATAATTTTCACGGTTATTTTGCCCGACTGAAAGTGTCACGGCGGATACTGTTTATCATCTGGCGTAGACATTCATTCATTCATTCATTCATTCATTCATTCATTCATTTAATTATTATTCTTTACAGATTAAAATAAAAAATGCAGCTAAGAGGGTTTGGGTTATCCTGGCACAGGCAGGCTGGTTAGGCTCATCATCAGCTCAGGGCCTTTGCCCCCACTACACACAGCCCAGACAGCGAATGGGACTTCTCCAAGATAGCGCTGCTTAGTCAAACCCACCGAAAACGTTTCGGGGAATGTGAAGACTCCCCGACACTGCAGCCTTCTGCATTACCAAGATTGTCAGAAGGGCTGTATTCCTGGTAGCAAACCCGGGTACTCTCCCAATGTCAGTCAACAGATTGGGAGGTACCAAACCTAAGGCACCGAGAACCAAGGGGAGTCGGACAACTTGGTACTTGGGATGACATTTCGAAAGCGAGGTCCGCATATTTGCCGACATTTGTACTCAGGAGTTTGTCCCTTACCTGCATCCCTAAGTACGTATAGGCCTGACCTTCCACAAGATGGCCAATAACTCCTCCCCCAAGAAACTGACAGATCCTCCCTCTTCTACATGCCACGTTTCAGATGAAGAATGTTGCATTTGTCAAGGCCAAAGGACATGCCGAAATCATCAGAAAAGGACTCGACAATGAGAATCTGTTTTTAGCGTGGATTCTCCTTTGGCAATAAGTTCACGGTCATCCATGTGAAGAGATAAGTAAGGGGTGTTGGGGATCTGTGCTGAGGGGGTCAAGGATGATAACCTTCTTCTTTGCTAGGCAAAAGGCTTAAAGGATTTAGCGACAAACAGAAAAGCAAAGGACTAAAAGAATCGCCCTGAAATATTCCTCTTCCAACAGAAATGGGTTTCGAAGGGGATCAGTCAAATCAACTTTCTTTGGTATAAGTATTGTTCGACCTTTGCACAACCAAGACGGAACATCCCCTGTATCCACAAGAGAATTTAAACAGTGAAGTAATGGTGTTTGGACACACGGAAACAGTTTCCATTACCGGTTTCGAATACAATCAGGCCCCGGCGCCGTATTAGCATTGGACTTTTTAATTACATCAGGTATAATGAAACTCTACAATGGTGACCTTATTTTGTCAGGTACAATATCAAATTCTTCTAACCATGGTTCCTCGAGGTTGCAGTTACCGGATATAGACCTCAACTGTTTCAAAACCTTTCACTGGAATCCATGGTTGGTAATTTTTCATCACTGCCATTGGTTGCATTTAATTGCCTGTAAGGTATTATATAAACCATTTGATCCAACAAAACACATCTCTTCAGGACTCCGGTGATTAATCTTTTTTATGATTTTTTTTAAGTATTGTCAGGGATCCTGTTTTCTTAATTTGTAAAATGGCCCGTCACTAACCGCTAACATGGAGTTAGTCCAGGACAAGTTCTCATTCATATTGTGGAAGAAAACAATCTGATTGCGATATACATAACATCCCTCATGATGTGTTCTAGGGCAGGACATGTGGCTTCACAGTGAGTGAGTGAGTGGGTGTGGGTTTGAGTGAGTGAGTGATCGGGCTGGGTTTAACGCCGCTTTGAACATTATTCCAGTTATAACACGACGTGTCAGCTTGATGTGGGAGGAAAATCCAAAGTGATGCAGGTCTCAGACGTTTACCACTTTAGTGAAAACCACGAACACAGGTATGGTGCTGACAAACCTAGAAACATAATCGGGACCAACCAGGGTCACAATCATAGATGTCTGGTGTGTCCAAGGGGCGCAACTCTGCACTGCGCATTGGGCCACCCGTCTCCCTCCACAGTGGTTGAATATGTGGCTCCATCTGCCTGTAAGTCTTGTCCCTGGGGGAGGCCTATACGAGTGTCACCATTTTTTATGGAGGATTTTTTTTAAATTTTCAGCTACAGTTGAAAAATCCGACATTTTCTTAATGAAAACTATGAGCCTATTATTTTTTAAAAGAAAAAGAAATATTGCCACTTGCAAAAATTCATTTTTTATGGCAGACAATATTTATTTTTTAAGGATAAATATTCTTTTCAATCATTTTCTGGGACAAAATTCTTTCGATAAACCACATGGTTTGTCCCTTTCTATCCCTGAGGGATCCACCAGTTCGTTTTCTGAGGAGATGGTACCTTTGCTAGAGAAAGGATATGTTTTCGGTCACTGCTTCAAAATAAACATGACAAAACCCAATCCATAACCATAAGTGAGTGAGTGAGTTGGGTTTAACGCCGCTTTTAACAGTATTCCAGTTAAATCGCGGCGTGTCAGCTTAATGCGGAAGGAAAGCCCGAAGTGATGCAGGTCTCAGACGTTTACCACTTCGGTGAAACCCACGAGCACGGGTATGGTGCTGACAAACCTAGAAACATAATCGGGGCGAACCGGGATTCGAACCCACAATCATGGGTTTCTGCCGTGCCCAAGGGACCCAACTCTGTACAGCGAATCGCGGCGCCTTAGATGACTGGGCCACCCGTGCCCCTGCATAAGTCATAATTCCATTTCAGGATACTGACAGTTTATGATTCAGTGAAAGGAAGAGACAATTGATTTTAATTGTTTTCACAGCATTTTTTTCTGCTGAGACGAATTATTATTTTCCAAAATTATTATTTGTTAAAAAGGAAATGTTGTGTATAAGAGGCAAGAACCGATGTGTAATGTTCTGAGTGATTTTAGATAATTGAAGTGTAATATCTGATGTATGAGGTGGACAGTATATAGAGGAGCCGTAATATGAGGTACATTGTAAAAGTGAGTGAGTGAGTGTTTGACTGGCTTTTAGCAATATTCCAGCAATATGACACAAGAAATGGTCTTCACACATTGTACCCATGTGGGGAATCGAACCCGGTTCTTCGGCGTGAAGAGCGAACGCTTTAACCACTAGGCTACCCGGCCGCCCCTGTAATCTAAGACGGTGTGTGAAGTGTAACACGTGATGTGTTGTATAAGATGTGTGGTGTGTGAAGTGTAACACGTGATGTGTGATGTGTTACATAAGACGTGTGGTGTGTGAAGTGTAACACGTGATGTGTGATGTGTTATATAAGATGTGTGTTGCGTGAAGTGTAACACGTGATGTGTGATGTGTTACATAAGATGTGTGGTGTGTGAAGTGTAATAAGCAACGTGTTGTGTATCATGTATAAGCCATGATGTATACTGTGTAATATATGATTACATGATGGGCGGTCGGGTAGCCTAGTGGTTAAACCGTTCGCCCGTCACGCCGAAGACCCGGGTTCGATTCCCGACATGGGTACAATGTGTGAAGCCCATTTCTGGTGTTCCCTGCCGTGATATTGCTGGTATATTGCTAAAAGCGGCATAAAACCATACTCACTCACTATTATAATTACATGACGTGTGTATGTCCCGTGTGATCGGAACAGATGTAACTAAGTACATTGTCTCCGGGCGAATCAGTAAGGGAGTTCCGAGTTGGTTCATTACCCTCTAAGAGTCTGTGTGCTGTTTGTACCTTGCAGTGTAGGGGGGAACCCAATGAAGTGGCAAATGTATTACCCGAGAAAGGCTTCCTGGCTACAACTGCCTGATTGGGTTACCTACTTCTGCAATTGTTCATTCTTGGTTTAGTGGCCATACTGGGTCGGAGTGTGGCCTATAATTGCCGCGTTAGCCTTCTGGAAGAAATCTCCCCCGATCAGCGCAATCAAGCTGAACTAACGTGAACTTACTTCCTGGCATCTTGAGGTGATGGAGGACAGAATATAAAAAGTTCGCGATAAGTGTTATCTTTATAGTTACGTAAACTTTTAAAGATTGATATATGCAGTGGTTAGGGCGTATGAGTGTCAGTATTTGTTGTATTTGTGTGTGCTTGTTTGTGTGTGTGTGTTGGGGGTGGGGGGTGGGGGGGGGTAGGGGGTGTATGTGTGTGTGTCGGTGTGTGTGGGGCGTGTGTGTGTCGGGTGTGTGTGTGCGTGTGTGTCGGGTTTGTGTGTGTGTGTGTATGTGTGTGTCGAGTTTGTGATTGTCATTTGGCATACATACATGTGTGACTGTGTGAAATACACACTGATCTCCCAACAGGATATTTCCAGTGAACACGTGTACAGTGGCATTGTTAGTTTTTCTTTTAAAACGGAAACGCTAACAGCAGAATGTTTAATTATGAAACAGATATTACTGATTAATGGTCCTGTGAAGAATATATATATATATAAATACATAGATGTCTTTTCTGTGAGGGATAGACAACGTGTGGAATTATCAATTCTGATCAGACTACTAGTAAACCGACGCACCCTGGCATATCAGCTGCCACAAGAATACTGGTTGCGGCGCATATAAATCAACTACCGCATGAATATTGGACACGGGACAAGGACGTTTGTACCTAGTATGTAAAGATACCACAGGAATATTGGTCAGGGTCCAGAGACTGGTTGTATCGGGAATATTTCAACTACCACAGGAATATTGTCCACGAACAACAGACTTGTATCGGGAATATATCAACTACCACAGGAAATTTGTCCAGGATCCACTGACTGATTGTATCGGGAATATATCAACTACCACAGGAATATTGTCAACGAACAACAGACTTGTATCGGGAATATATCAACTACCACAGGAAATTTGTCCAGGATCCACTGACTGTTTTAGTCGGGAATACGTTTAATACCACAGGAATACTGTCCAGAAACCACAGACTGTTTTAATCGGGAATACGTTTAATACCACAGGAATACTGTCCAGGATCCACTGACTGGTTGTATCGGGAATATATCAACTACCACAGGAATACTGTCCAGGATCCACTGACTGGTTGTATCGGGAATATATCAACTACCACAGGAAATTTGTCCAGGATCCACTGACTGGTTGTATCGGGAATATATCAACTACCACAGGAAATTTGTCCAGGATCCACTGACTTGTTGTATCGGGAATATATCAACTACCACAGGAATACTGTCCAGGATCCACTGACTGGTTGTATCGGGAATATATCAACTACCACAGGAATACTGTCCAGGATCCACTGACTGGTTGTATCGGGAATATATCAACTACCACAGGAATACTGTCCAGGATCCACTGACTTGTTGTATCGGGAATATATCAACTACCACAGGAAAAGTGTCCAGGAACCAGAGACTTGTTGTATCGGGAATATATCAACTACCGCAGGAATATCGTCCAGGAACCAGAGACTGGTTATCTGGTAAATATATCAACTCCCTCAGGAAAATTGACTAGGAACCAGACTGGTTGTACCGCGGTTTTATCGACTACCACATCTCTCTCTGCCCTTTCATAACATACTAAACAACCAAACACTCAAGGTGGGTCGGGTACACGGAAAGTAAAAACATTACAACACAACAACTGACTCATTGCTGAAATTAAACTGCATTCTTCCTTTCAAAAAAAAAGGCTTAGTAAACATTACCGTGGGCATGGAGCAGGTTGTAATATTTGTTCATTGGTTTAAGAAAATAGTTTTACATTCGTGGGACAGTCCTGGAAAACAATCAAAACCACATACCTCGGACACCGTATATCACTGTAACATATCATTTCATAATAAGGCATTCACATCGTTATTGGAAGAAATCTGTTTGAATAAACTTGATGTATGTTGTCAAATTTGAAAATAATCAATGACGCCGACAATTAGGAAGGAAATATGACACGAGTACAACGCCATGCTATATTTGGGAAGCCATTACAATGGAAGAGATATCAATTAGATCGTTGAAAAGCACCAGGACTGACGCGTGTCTGTGGGACGGGTTTCAAAGCCTGATTGGAGCGCGGATTGTTCCTGTCCGACTATAAACACCGACAAGCTCCATATACGTGGCATTTACTAATAATTACTTCTTTGAATACCAAACTGAAGGGCTTTACATAGAATGTGTTTCCATGGTAACATTTCACAACACAGACGGTGACGCATGTCCATGCAAACCTAAGTTGTTATTCAAAATGATGTGCAGGTTATCCTTAATAAGACATTGATGTATGTTCTGTTTTTTTATTTGTTATCATTTCATATATTATATCATCAAGTTAGAGGTCTTGATGTAAGGGTCGGGGGGGCGCGCGGGGGGGGGGGGGGGGTAGGCTTGTGGTTTAAGCGTCTGGTCGTCTTGCCAAAGACCCAGGATCGATTTACCTCACGCATGCAATGTATGAAGTCATTTCTGGTGTCCTGGGTGATATTGCTTAAATATTGCTAAAAGTGGCGTAAAACCCTACTCACTCACTCACTCACTCACTCACACACTCACTTACTCTCACAAAATGTTCAGCACCACAGTTGAAAATTTCTTGTCAAAGAAGCACAGCTAAATATTGTCAAAACACTTTTGTAAAATCGTATAATGAAACAATTATCTGCGCACAAAAAAGCAATGCGTTTTCATGCACATCCTGACAAGACATATTGAAGAAGCGTGGTGACCCAGTTAAATACTTGAAACTACCGATGTACTATCTGACCCTACAGGTTGATAACCAAGACCGCCTCCGTGGTCTAGTGGCAGAGCGTCTGCCAGGAGAGTGGCAGATCCGGGGTTCAATCCCCGGCCGCGTCATACCAAAAGACGTTAAAAGCTGGTACTTGTTGTTACCCTGCCTGGCGTTCGGCATTAAGTTGATATAACAAGGACTGGTCGGCTCGGAGTCAGTTAAATGTGTCTGTGTGGGGTATTCATGTTAAACTGCGGCATTGTATCTAAGTGGGTTAGCACTATAAATCGGCATCTGTCTGGACTACAAGCAGCCACACATACACAAGTGCATGCATGTCCCTATATAAGTGCAATAATCTTGGACGCGATGTTAACCCCGTTTAGCCTCACCTCACCTCACCTCACCTCACCTCACCTCACCTCACTGATGACAGTGATGGCAACCCAAGTGACATTATTAGGCCTAAAGAATTGGAACCCCATAACTGAAATTTCAAATAATGGACAGGTTTTCTTATAAAGGTCAATTCTTTTTATGAATCTAACAGTGAAGAAAGAATGGCACAGTCCTAAGCCTCCGCTTCCTTCGTGATATTGTTGGAAATATGATCCCCATGCCATAGTAGGCACCCTATAGATGACGCACTCATGTCATCAATAACAAAGCCAACTCCATCGCGGTGTACACTGTGTAACAGCGACCCCTGTGCGGTTCTGTATATTTCACACTTCGAGAATATCGATCGATGTAGACCATGTGTCACTCGCCTATGTTTCCCTCCCTCCTTCTTGCCCCCCCCCCCCTCCCCGCCAACACACCCACCCACCCACTCACCCCCTACCCCCCCCCCCACCCCCACCCCCATCCACCTCCTCCCCCTCCTCTCAGTCCCTTCCCCCCAGCGCCTCCCGCAAATGACCGATATATCCTACAATCTTGCCCTCCAAGGTGTCTGCCTCTTGCCAATCACTTCCGCTTTGCTGTCACGTGCCTCGCTACATACATGACACGGCAGGCGCGCAGTGACATCCGGTTTGATAGATGATAAGGTCGCAATCGCTGCATAATTCTTGTGTTTCCATTGAATAGTAAACCTAATTATTTGAAAAACTCGTAACGCTCTGTTTCATGTGACAAGTGATGAAAAACATTTTGTCTGATTAATGATCCGTGTTTCAATTTGCATATTTTTCATGAAATCGAAAAGTCCATTAGCGTAATAGTGTATGGAGCGTGCAAACTATTATGTATTTATATGCGAATGATTTTTAGAATTATCATAGATATAAACCTACAGTCATGGCATGTTTATTGAAGCTTCCACATGATTGGTTTTGCAAAATTCCCGGGTTTTAATTCACATAATTCAGCAAAATTTCTTTTTACTGTTTTCACACCACAGCTTTTCCCTTTACCTGCTCACAGGATGTTGGTCGACCAAAGGAGGAGCTACGACAAGGGGCCGTTTTCGGCCCACTCGAAATTCAACAGTTTGAAGTTACAGAAAACTTTGATAAATTAGTATTAAAATTATGTACAAATTCATAGAAACTTTTATCTTTGTTACACTTGCAGGTTTTGGACTTCTGACGTGAAATAGATGAATGGCTACCAAAATGAAAAAATGTTGATTTGTCGAACTTCGGAGTAAATCTATGTACACTTCCTTGACCCAAGATTCTCGTTTAACCATATGTTTATTTATCTTCTAAGAAATCAGCTTAGGTCAATAACACTGATGTTCAATAACAAAAACATTCAAGTGTTAAAATGGCCAAAGTGAAGTTGTCATTCACATAAACACATAACTTGCATAACTTCTAAGTCGTTACCACGTGTCTTACTTATCATGCCTGGACCAACAAGGAGGTTGACCTCTTGGGGGATGGTTTTCATTGTGAACTCTTTACTTCCATTTTGGCTATCCACGGCAACAGATCACTCGTCACTCAGAATGACATGTTTACCCAGTCTTATACACTCGGGAGAACATGTGGTTCCTTGCAGATCTCATGTCATTGTCCAAGCTACTTAACTACATACAGTAAACTACGGTTATAACGAACACGCTTATAACGAACAGACGGATATATATATAACGAACTTACTTTTTTGGTCCCGACTATTTGCTGTAGTTGTGTTGTATATATGCTTATAACGAACTACGGTTATAACGAACTTAAGTTGGTAGTCCCTTTGGGTTCGTTATAACCGTAGTTTACTGTACTTACATGCCCGGAGAAGGTTGTATGAGTTTATCGTCTAAAGAATAGTGTCATCTATGCGATAACCCTATCCGATACACTTGGTAGCAGGATCCGATAAATATGCAAATGAGGTCACCTATGCTAATGAGGTCACCAGCAGGAACAACTTTTAGTCGGCTCTGTACATCCATATGGTGTTTACGTGCTCTAAAACTATTACATAACGTTCCTAAATCATTAAACATTAGTTCCTGATGTGTGAGTTCTTATGTAAACAAACATGGCTGCTAGCCTTTGGCAATATATTATAAATGGGGCCGTTCGTTCTGGCTTTATATTCCTACGGGTGCTAAAGTTACACTAGTGAATAGCAATGTGTCATAAATTTTAATTAATTTAAGCATGACAATATATGTTATTAAGACTATAACCCTCGTGTTTCCATATCGTAAATATCATAAATCGAAATGCTAGCTTTTATCCCTAATATATGATATTTACAATACAGAAACACGAGGACAATGATCTGTATAAAATTTAAAGCGACTATGCTTGTCGTAAGAGGCGACTAACGGGATCGGGTGATCAGGCTCGCTGACTTGGTTGATGGATGTCATCGATACCGAATTGTGTAGATCGATGCTCATGATATCAGTCACTAGATTGTCTGGTCCAGATTGGTTTATAAACAGACCGCCGTCATATAGTTGGAACATTACTGAGTGCGGTGTTAGACAACAAACAACAGCATAACTATGTCATGCTTAAAATAATTAAAGTTTATGACACATTCCTATTGACTACACTCTAGTGTCATAATATATAATTACCGCAAATAATTATGCAACATCCTGAATATGTTAATGAAACGTCGACGTCAGAGAATGATAGTGTAAAATACAGTAACCTACGGTTATAACGAACACGCTTATAACGAACTGACGGATATAACGAACTTACGTTTTTGGTCCCGACCATTTGCTGTAGTTATGTTGTATATATGCTTATAACGAACTACGGTTATAACGAACTAAAATTAGTAGTCCCTTTGGGTTCGTTATAACCGTAGTTTACTGTACGTGAATGGATTACTGAAAATCAGTATTGACACCAGGGCCTACTTGCACAAAGCGATCTTAGCGCTAAGATGATTGTTACTCCCATACTTTAACATAGGCTACACTAGTCGTAGCGTTAAGATCGCTTTGTGCAAGTGGCCCCAGATGTTCGCGATAAGACCTGTTTCGGAAGGTACATCTACCGAACGGTCAATGATCTCACTGTTTGTGTGTTTAAGGGGGTAAGCTGGTTCCCCAAACGTACAGCACTGTCTCGCATCTCCGCACTCGGCGCACTCCCTTTATATAACTGATATAATTCAATAAGAGTTGGTTATCCGAGAACCGACTTTGGTGTAATAAGATTGTGCTGTTCAATGATGAACAACGGGTTAATGACAATGGAATTACACAACGAGCGTCATCAATATAACAACTCCTCGCATCGTTACGGCACATGAACTTGTAGCCTTTTTGAAGTACAGCAGCGATCCATATGACCAAGGGAGATAGTTATGTGGATTTATTATTCATTAAAATAATGATTTATCAATTTAATATAATGAATGCAACGTTTCGGTGTAGATACCAACACCGTTATCAAACAGGAGCATCTCTACCTTGTTCATCAACTTCTGAATGCCACTTAAGGAGGAATATCCATCTATATGCCTCATAATACAGTAAACTACGGTTATAACGAACACGCTTATAACGAACAGACGGATATAACGAACTTACTTTTTTGGTCCCGACTATTTGCTGTAGTTATGTTGCATATATGGTTATAACGAACTACGGTTATAACGAACTTAAAGGGGCACTGATCTAACGCAATTCCCCGGGACTGGTTGTTGCCTTTGTTATTTTTTTTTTCCAGTGAGTATTCGGATGTATAGCAGAAATCTAGACTAGTTCGCGACCTCTGCTGCGCCATTCGTGCAACATCCTGAATATGTTAATGAAACGTCGACGTCAGAGAATAATAGTGTAAAATACAGTAACCTACGGTTATAACGAACACGCTTATAACGAACTGACGGATATAACAAACTTACTTTTTTGGTCCCGACTATTTGTTGTTATGCTGTATATAGGCTTATAACGAACTACGGTTATAACGAACTGAGATTAGTAGTCCCTTTGAGTTCGTTATAACCGTAGTTTACCTAAAATACAAGGCAGTATCGGATATCGCAACAAAACAAGCACTGCATTCTCTGAACCGACACACTAGTAAATGGCGTGTCCATCAATCACAAAATGTCCATTCATTACAGGAATAAAAGTGAGTGAGTATTTTTTGACGGCGCTTTTAGCAATATTCCAGCAATACCCCCCCCCCCCCCCCCCCCCCCAATTGCAGAAGTAGGTAACTCAATCAGGCAGTTGTAGCCAGGTATCCTTTCTCGGGTAATACATTTGCCACTTCATTGGGTTCCCCCCTACACTGCAAGGTAAAGGTACAAACAGCACACAGACTCTTAGAGGGTAATGAACCAACTAGGAACTCCCTTACTGATTCGCCCGGAGACAATATACTTAGTTACATCTGTTCCGATCACACGGGACATATACACGTCATGTAATTATAATTGTGAGTGAGTATGGTTTTATGCCGCTTTTAGCAATATACCAGCAATATCACGGCAGGGAACACCAGAAATGGGCTTCACACATTGTACCCATGTCGGGAATCGAACCCGGGTCTTCGGCGAGACGAGCGAACGCTTTAACCACTAGGCTACCGGATCGCCCCTCAAGAATAAAACATAAGGGATAAACATTATGGTCCTCAAATAGGTATCCATGTAGGTAGTCATATCATTTACTTCTTCCAAGAAACAGAAAAAAATATATAAGTGACGGTTTCAAGAACCTACACGGATGAAATATTAACATTTGGCAACGATTAAAGTTTTAACCATTTGTTCGCGGAACTGGTGCGCATGTCACCATCGACCGACTTGAATGAAGGTTAGATGTACTGCAGTTGACCTTTAAACGTTAATGTTTGTCTCAGGGGCGACATTTTCAAAGTGCAGATGTTTAGTGTTCTGATGCAACGTCCATCTCGTTGCACGAAGCTGTGTGGGATGTAGGTATGTCCTCAGCCTCCCATCACATCTGTGCATGTGTATGTATGTGTGCGGCTGCTTGTACTAGTCCGGACTGATGCCGATTTATAGTGCTAACCCACTGAGATACCATGCCGCAGTTTTACATAAATACCCTACTCCGACACAGTATACTGACTCCGAGCCGACCAGTCCTTGTTTTAGCCCCTTAATGCCGAGCGCCAGACAGGGTAACAACAAGTACCATCTTTTAACGTCTTTTGGTATGACTCTGGTAATGCTTCAAAGATGATAGACGGACAATTACAATCAATTTGGCTTAAGTGAAATTTTGATAATGTATAAAAATTCAAATTTTGGTAAAACTTGCGATTTGAAAATAATGTTTCGGCCAAACGGAAGAAAAACGTTGTTTTTTCCTCAATTCAATTCTCTACGCCTCATGAAACGACGTAAGGGGAATATAGGACACATATTCGTAACTAGGAATACAAGCAATAGAATTTTGTGGTCGGACTTGACATCAATGTAGACATTGGGATAACGGTATTCATAGAAACACAGCTTCTTAATGATGACTCAAGTGATACCATTCGTCACCACTCGCCCCTTTCCGTAACCTGCAAGAAGACTCGCCCCCTATCGATGAATGTTATGTGCGAAAATACGACAAACCAATCAGAATGCGCGTATGATTTCGAGTTTGGTCAAATAATCCCCCAGAAATAATTTTTGATTTTACATATGTCTTGCACCTAAAAATATACCCAAGAAACAGTTAAATGTGTTCAATCATACTGTATAATTCCGCAAGTCCCGATGTGCTTAAAATTGCATCTGAAATATATATAATATATGGGGAGATATATGTGAACCATTACGCAACGAGTTGACAATTGTTTTAGGTATGCCCGTTTGCGCTAAGACGGAACCCAGTCGCAAAAATGTCCATGAGAGGGGCACGAGTCGCTATTCGGCTTGTCCCGGAATAACCCGAGTTGGTCACGAATGAAGTGATACTTGACAGTCTTCGATACACTCAGAAGATACAATGAACAGATGGATGTACAGTAAACTACGGTTATAACGAAGTAAAAGGGCCCACTAATTTTAGTTTGTTATAACCGTAGTTCGTTTTATAAGCATACATTTATGGAAGAGAATTTATGGATGTCAACTTCTTTTTTTGAGTATATGCTTACTCCTTCCCCTGGTGAAGGAGTAAGCATATACCCCGAAACGTTTTGTTCCTCATAATAAAGAAGTTGACATCCATAAATTCTCTTTCTTATGTGTACCACTTCTAAATGCCTTTCAAAGCATAGAGCATAGATACAGAAGTTGGCCGAGACCAAAAAATAAGTTCGTTATATCGGTCAGTTTGTCATAAGCGTGTTCGTTATGAGCGTAGTTTACTGCACTGAGGTGAGAGAAAGAGTGAATTTGGTTTAACTGCCCTTTGAACAGTATTTCAGTTGTATCACAGCTATCAGCTTGGTGTGGGAGGAAAGTTAAATTTCGAAGTGATACAGGTATTGAAGACGTTTTCAATTTGGCGAAACAACGAGTTCAGGTACAGTCAGACACATTGTGAGGGCGAATCTGGGATGTGAACCAGCAATCATAGGTTCCTGGCACGCCTTAAGGGACGCAACTCTGCATAGTAGTGGTGATCGGCGATATACACACTAGTAACTATGAGCAGATGACAGTCGTGTGTGTGGTGGCAGTTGTATCTGTAGTGTGGTTGTAGTGGTGTCTGTAGTGTGGTTGTAGTGGTATCTGCAGTGTGGTTGTAGTGGTGTCTGTAGTGTGGTTGTAGTGGTTTCTGTAGTGTGGTTGTAGTGGTGTCTGTAGTGTGGTTGTAGTGGTGTCTGTAGTGTGGTTGTAGTGGTGTCTGTAGTGTGGTTGTAGTGTGGTTGTAGTGGTGTCTGTAGTGTGGTTGTAGTGGTGTCTGTAGTGTGGTTGGAGTGGTGTCTGTAGTGTGGTTGTAGTGGTGTCTGTAGTGTGGTTGTAGTGGTGTCTGTAGTGTGGTTGTAGTGGTTTCTATAGTGTGGTTGTAGTGGTGTCTGTAGTGTGGTTGTAGTGGTGTCTGTAGTGTGGTTGTAGTGGTGTCTGTAGTGTGGTTGTAGTGTGGTTGTAGTGGTGTCTGTAGTGTGGTTGTAGTGGTGTCTGTAGTGTGGTTGTAGTGGTGTCTGTAGTGTGCTTGTAGTGGTGTCTGTAGTGTGCTTGTAGTGGTGTTTCTATAGTGGTTGTAGTGGTGTTTGTAGTGGTAATGTTACTGTGGTGTACGGTAATATATACCACAGCCGCCTACAGCTGATCGAGTCAAACCAGGTGGTGGTGGTAGTGGTGGTAGTAGTAGTAGTAGTAGTAGTAGTAGTAGTAGTAGGTAGCAGCAGTAGCGGTTTTGGTGATGGTGTTGGTAGCAGAAGTAGTAGCAGTAGTAGTTGTAGTAGTAGTGGTAGTGGCAATGGTAGTAGTAGTAGTAGTAGTAGTAATAGTATTTGCAGTAATAGTAGTAGTAGTAGTAGTAGTAGTAGTAGAAGTAGTAGCAGTAGTAGTTGTAGTAGTAGTGGTAGTGGCAATGGTAGTAGTAGTAGTAGTAGTAGTAGTAGTAATAGTATTTGCAGTAATAGTAGTAGTAGTAGTAGTAGTAGTAGTAGTAGTAGTAGTAGTAGTAGTAGTAGTAGCAGCAGCAGCAGTAATAGTAGTAAGTAGCGGTGGTGGTGTTGATGATAGTAGTAGTAGTAGTAGTAGTAGTAGTAGTTGTAGCAGCAGCAGTAGTAGTAGTAGTAGTAGTAGTAGTAGTAGTAGTAGAGTACAGGTGGTCGTATTGTTGCAACCTTGTTATGGTATGATGGCGTTGACGCTAATATGGTTGAGTGTTTTGCGTGATGGATGCCAGACGCGGACGGCGTATCCTGTCGACCCGTGTAATCAGCGAGATTATGACAGACAACAGCACATAAATCCTGACCTCTTCTGTGTTATCAGGCTGCAGTGTAAACACTCAGAGCTGGGCTATTAACTGCTGCCAGTCCCGAGCCGCCTTCACATTGTGTTGAGAGCAGAGATTTACAAGGCAACACTATAGTTGTGTTGAGAACAAAGAATTACAAAGCAAGACTCTCGTTATGTTGAGGGTAAAAAGTTACAAGCAAGACTCTCGTTGTCTAAGAGCAAAGTGTTGCGACATGGCAAAAGTCTCATTGTGCTCAGAGCATAGTTTCGCGACATGACATCCCTCTCAATGTGTCTCAGGGCATAGTTTCGCGACATGACAACCCTCTCAATGTGTCTCAGAGCATAGTTTCGCGACATGACAACCCTCTCAATGTGTCTCAGGGCAAAAGAGTTACGGCAAGTTACCAACACACAGTTGTGATCGAATTCTTTCGACAGAGAGCCACGTCAGCGCTGAGGGCCTGTGATTCATAAACACATGCTTATGATATCGTCGGAATCGTAATATGGACTTCAGATGACATTTGCTTAAAGTTTCATTTTTTGAAAAATTAACCTGAACCTCTGAATATCGATATGGAACTTTATCCCAGTCATCACGTGTTGTTACAAAAGCCCCATGGATCAAGTAGCCAAGTTTTGGGGCCAAGTGTAGGAAGCCAAGTGTCGTATTCTGAGACGTTCATGACACCACTTTGGAAAGACTCGCGAGGACGGAGCGGAGTGGATGAGGTGGGGAGGGGGGGGAGTGGTTTTTGAGATGGTGTTGATGGACACTGCTTCAAGACATACATTTATCCCCTGAAGGGAGGGATATTTTAGAAGGTTCTGAACAGGTCCTCTCGGGACGCAGTTCTGCGCACGGCTTTCCGGCTCTTTGTACTACTGTTTTGTATGGGACAGAACAGTCAATCATTACACGACGAGAGACACACTCTGATAGTGCAGAACTACGAGGAACATATAGAGAGGGCTTGAACATTTTATACCAAGTTTACAAGACAAAAGAGGCCTAATTCACGTACACGTCACAGAGACACACTCTGATAGTGCAGAACTACGAGGAACATATAGAGAGGGCTTGAACATTTTATACCAAGTTTACAAGACAAAAGAGGCCTAATTCACGTTCATTGAAGAAACTGTATAACAAATATACACCTTAAGGAACACACGTCAAAATAGGTGGAGTGAATTGTCGCTATTTGTCTTATTCCTATAAGAATAGAGCGAGTTACCATGCCTGCACAAGGGCAGTGCCAATTAACCTTGATGAATTACTTCTTAAGTAAGAGCACGGAGAGAAAAAACGATCTGAAGAATAACCTGCCAGTTTGTCAATCACAGCGCCATGATGAGTTGTGGATGCAATGTCAAGGTCAACGTTATTGGAGGTCGAGTGCTTAATTCTTGAAACGCGTTGTTTAACGGAAACAGATATTAGGGTGACAAGGAAACATTTTACTTTCTCAAGTACAGATTGTTTGAATGAAACAAATCGGCCTCATGTTGACATTTTCTGTCTATTATTTTTAATCGCACGGAGTATGGTCTTCGGTAATGTACTGTCATACTGTCATACTGTAGGTCATGATTCCTTATCGGTCAGGAGTTATAATACCACGGGGCATTGGCTCCGCTCCCCAACAGCCACCAAGCCACTACACAAAGGCAACACTCGGGCCAGCATCATACTGACCAGTGCAACCAGCATGTCGAACACTGCAGTTATTGCAACCAGTGCAGCCATTAACACATCAACCAATGCAACCACCAACACATCCACACAGGAACCACTGCTAACATCAACGTCAAAGGCACTGCAATCATCAACACCTGCAACCATCATTACATCAACCATAGCAACCATCACCACAGCAACCATCAACACAGCAACCATTAACACCTGCAACCATAAACACAGCTACCATAGCAACCATCCACAACTGCACACATCAACACAGCGACAATTAACACCTGCAACCATCAGCACATCAACTATAGCAACCATTCAAACATCAAACATAGCAACCATTACCACAGCAACCATCAACACATCAACACGGAGCCATCAAGAACTGTACACATCAACCCAGCAACAATTAACAACTGTAACCATCAACACAGCAACCATCAACAACTGCAACCATCAACACATCAATCACTGCAACCATCAACACATCAACCACTAAAACCATCAACACATCAACACACCAACAACTGCAGCCATCAACCACTGCAACCATCAACACATCAATCACTGCAACCATCAACATATCAATCACTGCAACCATCAACAACTGCAACTATCAACACATCAACCACTGCAACCATCAACACAGCAACCTTTAACACATCAACCACTGCAACCATCAACACAGCAACCACTGCAACCATCAACACATCAATCACTGCAACCATCAACACATCAATCACTGCAACCATCAACACATCAACCACTGCAACCATATTACGTCCCTTACCACCAGTAGACCAGTGCACCAGACCTACCAACACAGTCCACGACACACGGCAACACCCCCCACCAGGGTGTATCAGCAGTTCCCGGAGGTCACCATAGACTAGGCGAGTCTGGGACACCAATCTGTCGTGATTCCCGTGGGTAGTGTTAGAGTTTTAATATAGTAGAGAAACAGAAACCCTGCCGATCGTCAGCCCTATCGTATGACCGTCCTCGTCCCCGGTACTCGACATCCACGACGTGCTGTGGGAATAACCGAGGCCCCGGTGATTAATGCGAAACGTCTTACAATCCATATCCAAATGAGTTTGGACATAGGAATCTGCATTTCTTCAATTTTTCAAGTGCTTGCCTCTTGGGGAGAGTGCAAAGAGCCGGACAAATTAGGAACGGGGAAATGTTCCATATACGATGCGGTGCGTCAGGGACGAGCAGGCCGACCCAGCGAGTTATGAAATGAAGACGCACAGCAGTTGCCCAGTTACATCTGCAAGAAGGACCAGCGTTGGAAGGGAGGCAGGGACGGCAGGGACGACAGGGAGACGTTGGCAATTCCATTCCATCATTGCCATCAGTAAACGGTATTTGATGAATGGGGTGTCGCTAGGCGCTGCAAGGAGCTTGGGAACATATTTACAAAGATCTATGAGGAGAAAAGCGCTGGGAGAAGCTTGCAGTGTAGGAATATGTTAAGTCGGTTCTGGTATACAAGTGAAGGGAATGTAAAAATAGATGCATGGAAACTACAATTATATGTTCGCTTTATTGGCTGTTATAAAGTGCTGATTATCGGCAGCGCCACAGGACCGGGGCATCGGGCCGGTCTCCAGGGCAGGTCTCCTAGCAGAGGAACGCTTCATTGCCTTCCCGTCACGCTGGCCAGGGAAACGAGAAATAAAAGAACGCTATTTTCGAAATCAGGGACTCCGAAATTACGCCAAGACTTTTTGTTCATTTGAACACCGTCTGTTCTATAACACCATGGTTGGGGCGTTGCCAGCGTGGAGCCTTGTCCTAAATGACCTCGACTCGAGATCAACGACTACACGTAACTCATCCTTGGAAATTAGTTGAGCATCACTGTCCATTTACTGTTCTTTACTTCCAATAGAGTCTGGAGTTGTGTTGACTACTAATTAAAATTAAACTACACAGGGTTTAATGTTTTAATTTAAAAAGTCGATATATTCGTGGAGATATGACGTCACGACCAGTCCCTCCTTCGTCAAAACGAACTTAATGCTACGACGTCGTAACTCACCAGCATCTACATCGCCTTACAACAGCAGCAGCGCCAAGATGGAGAGAATGGTGAATAGTAAAATGAGGGAAAACGTCGTTGATGAAGCTCGGGTAATCTTTGTATAAAAACCTCATCAATATACATGAAAATATATGTAACAGCACAAAGGCGGCGTATTAAATAGATAGGTCAAAGTTATTATGTTTTTGACCAAACGGAGATCACTTTTTTAATATGTATGATTATTCAAATAGCTCTCCAAGCACGTAATCAAATTAACATAGAACATTTTTGCTGTCATGTTAAATAGGATCGTAAATGGAAAAGGGTATCAGGAACTTGGTCAATGAAATCATATCCGAAATCGTTCTGGTGCTATACGCGCCTCAAGGTACTGGAATGTTGCAGACACGAAGACCAGGAACTCATTGATGGATATTGATGTGGTCGTGGAAGAAAATGGCATTCGGATCTTCATTGCATAACAGCGGCAATATTTGTGTTACAGACGTAAACGGGTTAATTAATGTCATTCAACGGGGTGATCTCTATTAAATTTGATTGACAGGCAGGCTGCTTGGCGGTCACCGGTCCAGCACAGTTCTACATGGTTGTCCAGATAGGAGTCTAAAGAGGGTGAAACGACCAGTGACATGTGACCAGATAACCCAGCAACATTTACTCCCGTCGGTCAAAATTTACTCCAGCCTTTGGTGTTCACGTTTAACGTTTGAGATACAATCGGGCATGCTCTTTCTACCAGGTTTTCAAAGAGCGTAATACAACTCTTGCTCAGAAGATGTTTGATCAAGGTTATATGACTTACAAGGCCTCAGTAAAGCTTTCAAAAGGTTTTATGGCGCACATGAGGAGGACATTTCCAGTTTTGATGCATCGGTGACAAAAATTGTCCGATGTTGACTTGTACCACATGTTCCTGTGTTTTTCAGATGAACAATTGACTTGCCTTTGCATGTGTTTGTGACGGGTGCCACCGTTGGGGCAGGATACGCTTACCTTTTCGCAAGCACCTGGTATCATCCATTTTTTATAGTGATTCATAAACACATGCTTATGATATAGTTGGGATCGTACTATCGACTCTGCTTTATGCAGAGATTTCTATTGGATATGGAAAGGATTTTGTCGCTTTATTTATTTGGAAATATACGTTTATTACTGGATATTCTTATTAATAATCATACTTGAATTGTCTAAGAAAATATGGAAATATTGTATGATTTGTAACTGACACAAACTTTTGCAAGATGCTTGTTAAGCTGATTTCAAATATACATAATATGCACACTGTTCTAACTTTCATTTATTTCCACCATCTACCTTGTACCAAAGATCAGTGATGGCTGCAAGCGTTAAAGCATATGAACCACGTGTATTCAGTAAAGGTCAAGTTGAGATCAATATCAAGGATCCAATCAAGTAAAGATTTGTCTTTGTCCGAGTTCGAGTAAACAAATTCATGATCCAATCAAGACCGGCTCGTGGTCCAGGGGTAGAGCGTCCGCCCTGAGAGCGGAAGGTCCGGTGTTCGATCCCCGGCCGCGTCAAACAAAAGACGTTAAATGATGTATCGCTCCGTGTTAAGGGGCTAAACAAGGACTGGTCGGCTCGGAGTCAGTATACTGTGTCTGAGTGGCGTATTCATGTTAAACTGTGGCATGGTATCTCAGTAGGCTAGCACTATAACATCGGCATTAGTCAGGACTAGTACAAGCAGCCACACGCACAAACGTGCATGAACGTCGCTATATATGACATTGTGCAATAATCTTGGACACGACGTTGAACCCCATTTCACCTCACCATAATCCAATCAAAGTCTGATTGACCTTGTGAACAATCATATAAGGCAAGCAAAATGGTCACTGCCCTTTAATGGTCACTGCTCGACGAAATGATCAAACTTTCCGATCAAAGCAAGACCTGATTTACCTCGGTTCACGTAAACGATCATTTGATCCAATCAAAGTGAGACGATATAACCAGTGGGACGTGATATAACCCTTAAACGTTTTGTTTGTTTGTTTGTTGCTTAAAGCCGCACTCAGCAATATCCAAGCTATATGACGGCGGTCTGTAAATAATCGAGTCGGGACCAGACAATCAAGTGACTGATATCATGAGCATCGATCTACGCAAATGGGATCAATGACATGCATCAACCAAGTCAGCAAGCCTGACCTCCTGATCCCGTTAGTCGCCTCTTACGACAAGCATAGTCTCCTTTTACGGCAAGCATGGGTTGCAGAAGACCTATTCTAACCCGGATCTTCACGCCCCATCCCCCTAAATGTGAAGCAGTGAGCTAGGCTACGAGCAGTGTGATGTGACATAAACCATGACAGAGGGAGGCTGTTATTTCACATATTGTTTTGTTTTGCCACACGTACAGGTTCTACTACACCAAATCAGAACCAGTTTGGACAGTGCGGTTTTTCGTAGGGAGCCTTCAGTGCAGATCAAGAGATATCTGCAGGCTGTGATTGGGGGATATTCTGTAAGATTTTTATGTCTTTCAAATGTACATCCATCCAGTTATTAAAACGGACCATGTTTTTCTGTATTTAGTACTGTCTTTTTCAACATGATGACTTGTGCTGAATGTGACCACAGCTATTTTCAAGTAGGTGACATTTGGTGCGAAACTGGGGGTGGTGTGTTTAGCTTCCGGTACTCGGAAAAGGAGCTGACTAAGCTAGTCATTTTTATTTTTTTTATTGCTGCTCTAAGGCCAAACTGTGCACACACGTACAGGTAATAACTGTTGAATGCTTAGTTATTTAAAAAAAAATCATAACGTTACTATAGAAGTCTATGGGAAAACATTTGGTTGTGTGTAACCTGTATTGACTAAACATGGACTCGTGGACAGCGTCGGTCTGTTACTGGGGTAACGACTCCTGGAATGGGATCTACTGTTCTCAAACCCACCCTACAGACAGACTATAATGGTATCTAACAAAAGCCACATTTCAAACGATATTGACCTGTGCTACACCACGATACAAATTGAATAATCCAGTTTTCTCCAGTTCGATGCGGTCGGATATCTGTGATAACAGCTCAGCCTTCGATGAATGAAGTAAGCGGAGATATGACTTATGTCGTATTGACAAGTCAGCCGGGCATGTAGCATGGGGTTAATTAACTGGTTGAATCGAAAGATCCACCGCAAAGTGGTGACTCGGCTTCCGTACAGGGTCGTTAATTAACACGCACTGTGTGGAGCCAGGATAAAAGGGTCGGTTTCTACAACAGGGTTGGTTGTCGTGTTCGGGGTTAGCAAACGGCGGATCATAATTCATGGCACTGTTTTGATAAGGAGAAAGATTTAGGTTCATTGGATACGACAGGCTCAAGCATCACAGCAGATGAGCGCAGCGCCGCAATTGTTCATCATCACGGCGCTCATTTTGGTGTATCAATAGGGATATTGAACCAGTTTAACTCTCTAACAACCCCAACAAGTCATAATAAAATCAAATTGCCCTATTTATTTTTTCTTTCGTCTTACACATTTAATGAAGTGTATTGATGTCGGGGAGAGAGGGTCACGTGGAAAGCAGGCCGAGTGCAGAGATAATGCAGCCATTATACTATCAGAAGCCTTATTTGGATATTAAATATTCATCCCCGTAGTAACGAAACTACAACCACAACAGAGTATTTGATTAATTTAAGATTTTTAATTAGACATTAGCTTCGTAACAACAGTCCCTGCTCCCCTCACCCCCGCTCCATTAGTCCGTACCACCCTCCCCTGTTCCGTCAGACCTTCCTCCGCAGCTGCAGCAGCTCAATCAGTCCCTGACCCACCCCCTTCCCCGCCCCCTTTCCAGTTCCATCCAGCCCCCTTTCCAGCTCCATCCCGCCTTGCCCTCCCGTCCCAGTTACTTCCATCGATACCCCCGCACCACCACCCAGCTTCGTCAGTCCGTGCCCCCGTCCCCCCAACCTCCCCCTACAACCTCCCAAATGCCCCCCCCCCCTCCTCCCCCCCCCCCCGCTCCATCAGTCCGTACCACCCTCCCCTGTTCCGTCAGACCTTCCTCCGCAGCTGCAGCAGCTCTATCAGTCCCTGACCCACCCCCTTCCCCGCCCCCTTTCCAGTTCCATCCAGCCCCCTTTCCAGCTCCATCCCGCCTTGCCCTCCCGTCCCTGTTACTTCCATCGATACCCCCGCACCACCACCCAGCTTCGTCAGTCCGTGCCCCCGTCCCCCCAACCTCCCCCTACAACCTCCCAAACCCCCCCCCCCTCCCCCCCCCCCCCCCCCACACACACACACCTCACAAGCTCGATCACCCCTCGCCCTTCCCCCGCCCGAGTTACTCCCTGCCATCGATACCCCGCTCTATCAGTCTGTGCCCCCCTCCCCAGGTCAACCCTTGCCCTTGCCAGCCTCAGTCATTTCCACCGATACTCCCGCACCCACAACCACCCCACACCCCACACCAACGCCTTCATCATCCTTTTGCCCTCCCGCTGGTGCCCCACGGTTAACGGTTAACATTAGCTAACGAACCGCCTACAACACGTTGCTGCGATCCACACCTCGAACGAATACCCCTGTCTCAGTGAGCACATTGCATTGTTATTGCACGATAAAATCCAATGAAGCGTGTACGTGATACTGCAATGTGGAAACTAATTTCTTCCGATCGACCACCCCTAGCAAGTAACTCCTTTTGAAACCTTATATCATTAATATATTCATTATAGGGAGTCGTATGTGGGACAGACGCGACGGGCTACCTGTTGGTTTGTTAATCATCGACGTCAACATCACACCTGCTCTATGCCAACGTGTTCGCCAAGACGCGTGATGTAAGGCGTGGATGCACAATCAATACTCCATATGAACCCAATACCCAATACCCAATACCCACCATTTTCCTTGGCCATGTGACGCCAGAGGTGGGTATAATAACACGCCCTTCACCACAAACCAGCGCAGACAAACTAAAGGTGATCGCTATTGCCTCATACAAACGCATTAACGTAAAACTACCATGCATTATTTCGTAACCTTCGGTCTGATTGACTTCACTGATTAATCAAGTTCATCTATCGTAATTCATACTCGATATATTCCAAGGGACGTGGATGCCCCCAGGGTGAATGGTTTGAGTTGTCATTCAAGACTTCATTCCAATTCCTACCCAAAGAAGTTCGGAACACCATCGGAAAGGAAAACCAATGTCATAAAAAAATATTCATCAAAAATCGAATTTTCTTTTTGTGTAGGTTCAATAAAGAATTATTGATGCCCAAGTTGCGTAAATTGTTGGGACTGTTCCTTTTTAATTATATAACAGCTGAATAAGGCTTTTGGTTGGTTGGCTTCAATTATAACTAACTGGCGCAGACTTCTGGGACGCATTTGGTTTAGCCTTCATTGTATCTGATACGATATAATTAATTCAGCGTACAGAGCATCTATTAGATAGCCTTGTCGTTAGGCAATGTGTAATAGCGCCTTCTGAAGATAATTGTCTCGAGCATCTCAATCAGATGCTATGTTTAATACCACGTGTTGAATTACTGCGTGTGACTAAATTGTCGACGAATTCTTGAAAAACATAACATGTTGGAAAAATTGGGATTGTCTGCCACAAAAGTTAATCTGTTGCAATTTGTTTTTAGAACAAATATTATATCATTGTTTTCATTTAAACAATATCTGGTTCTGTAGCTGAAGCTGAAAAAATATCTGGTCTCAATACAAATCCCAGGCGCACCCAAGAATATCAGATAGTCGGTTCTTTGTCTTCTACTATCTATCTTAAAGCTGCTATTATCAAATCAACTACTAATGTTCTACTGTCTATCCCAAAGCTGCTATTATCAAACCAGCTACTAATGTTCTACTGTCTTTGCCAATCTGCTATTATCTGTCGTCCTACTAATGTTCTACTGTCTATCCTAAAGCTGATATTATCAATCCAGCTACCAATGTTCTACTGTCTATCCCAAAGCTGCTATTATCAATCTACTAGCTACCAATGTTCTACTGTCTTTGCCAATCTGCTATTATCTGTCGTCCTACTAATGTTCTACTGTCTATCCTAAAGCTGCTATTATCAATCCAGCTACTAATGTTCTACTGTCTATCCCAAAGCTGCTATTATCTGTCGTCCTACTAATGTTCTACTGTCTATCCTAAAGCTGCTATTATCTGTCGTCCTACTAATGTTCTACTGTCTATCCTAAAGCTGCTACTATCAATCCAGCTACTAATGTTCTACTGTCTATCTCAAAGCTGTTATTATCAAAACAGCTACTAATGTTCTACTGTCTATCCCAAAGCTGCTATTATCAATCCAGCTACTAATGTTCTACTGTCTATCCCAAAGCTGCTATTACCTATCATGCTTCTAATGTTCTACCAGCTATTCTAATGCTGATATTATCTATCCTGCTACTAATGTTCTATGAACTAATCTAAAGCGGCTGTTATGTATCCTGCTACCAATGTTCTACTAACTATTCTGTTAGCTATCTATTTTGCTTCTAATGTTCTACGAACTATTCTGAAGCTGCTAGATTCTTCATCTATCCTGTAATTATTTTTCCTTCACCTTGTGGATATAACATTTTCTGCATCTAGTCGCTATTACATTTCATACATCTGATGGCTAAAATATTTTCTTCATCCAGTGGCAGTTATTTTCCTACATTGACTGTCTATTATTTTCCTTCATCAAGTTTCTATTTTTTTCCTACATCCGGTGGCTATTATTTTTCCTCCACATAGTGGCTAGTAATTTTCCAACATTCAATGGTTATTATTTTCCTTCAAGTTTCTAATATTTTCCTACATCCGGTGGCTATTATTTTTCCACCACGTAGTGGCTAGTAATTTTCCAACATTCAATGGCTATTATTTTCCTTCATCTAGTTTCTGATATTTTCCTACACCCGGTGGCTATTATTTTCCTACCTCTGGTAGCTATTATATTTCCTTCATCTCGATTGCCATATTTCTAATCTAGGCCATCCAATCAATGATATTATAACGAGAATAGACATCTCGCGGTCCCCACACATCGTCATTAGTGGCCGGCTCCTCCGTTGTCTCGCTGTTAATCCGTCATAACGTCTTATTCCGATGAAGGTTTGGGAAGGACTAGATCGCGATCGCGAAGATTTAATTTAGACAGTTAGCTGCGACCCGGCGATCCCGGCCGCCCTCCGCATAGATAAGGTTAGTTTTTATTACTGTCGGCTTGATTTGCTGCCACCAAATTTCTGCCGGCTTGACACCGCGTTAAGCGTTGCCCCATAAGACCAATGTCATGCGAGGAATTCTAAATGGCTCAATACATACTGGCGTCTTCGATGGCGATAACCCATCTCACGGTCAACCAGATTGAAGGGGATACTTAATTTAAACTAAACCATATGATTTCATGATTGCTTCATATATTTCCTTGCTGCTTAGGAAGGATGATTTGTAGTTCCACGCCAGAGAGTGACTGGCTGCTGAATGGGAGACGCACCATGATGCACTCGGCGTCAGGACTGCGCACCGAGTCGCCATCAAGCCTCGAGGCCATGTCGTGACTCCGGTCTACCAGATCCAGTCAAAGAAGGCGGAAAAGGGGCCCACCCTTGCTCCTCTCTGTGTCAGGATGTTTGACACTGTTGTCGGAAGCCACCGAACATCCGTGTAATATTCCTGTTGCAGAGCTTTGCTGTGAAAACACACGCGACTCTAGGCATTCGTGTTGGGAGATGTTGTAGTTTTGTTAATCGACTTCTGATGTTTGGTTCCTCGACTGGAGCGACGACACAGCCATGGGCGATTGCAGAGGGAAATGAAAGAGGCTCGTGATTGCAGATACCAACAGGAAGGCAATGATCCAGCGCACGCTTCTCATATTCAGGACATGTACGTGGCGCCTGTATACCTCACATCGAATCCAATTACTGACGCATAAATCACGCCAGCATACACGGAAGACCCTTATACGCGAACCAAATCACACCAGCATAGATGGACCCTTGTACACGAACCAATCACACCAGGATAGATGGACCCTTATACACGAACGAATCACAACCAGCATAGATGGACCCTTATACACGAACCAATCACACCAGCATCGATGGACCCTTATACACGAACCAATCACACCAGCATCGATGGACCCTTATACGCGAACCAATCACACCAGCATAGATGGACCCTTATACACGAACCAATCACACCAGCATCGATGGAACCTTATACGCGAACCAATCACACCAGCATAGATGGAGACATTTATACACGAACCAATCACACCAGGATAGATGGGAGACCTTTATACGCGAACTAATCACACCAGCATAGATGGAGACCTTAATACACGAACCAATCACACCAGCATAGATGGAGACCTTTATACACGAAAAAAATCACAACAGGATAGATGGGAGACCCTTATACACGAACCAATCACACCAGCATAGATGGAGACCTTTATACACGAACCAATTACACCAGCATAGATGGAGACCTTTATACACGAACCAATCACACCAGGATAGATGGAGACCTTTATACGCGAACCAATCACACTAGGATAGATAGGAGACCTTGATACACGAAACGAACCAATCACACCAGCATAGATGGAGACCTTTATACACGAACCAATCACACCAGCATAGATGGAGACCCTTATACACGAACCAATCACACCAGAATAGATGGACCCTTATACACGAACCAATCACACCAGGATACATGGAGACCCTTATACACGAACCAATCACACCAGGATAGATGGAGACCTTTATACACAAAACGAACCAATCACACCAGGATAGATGGAGACCTATATACACGAAAACAATCACACCAGGACAGATGGGAGGCCCTTATACAGGAACCAATCACACCAGCATAGATTGGAGACCTTTATACACGAACCAATCACACCAGCATCGATGGAGACCTATATACACGAAAACAATCACACCAGGATAGATGGGAGGCCCTTATACAGGAACCAATCACACCAGCATAGATTGGAGACCTTTATACGCGAACCAATTACACCAGGATAGATGGAGACCCTTATACACGAACCAATCACACCAGCATAGATGGAGACCTTTATACACGAACCAATCACACCAGAATAGATGTGAGACCCTTATACACGAACCAATCACACCAGCATACATAGGAGACCCTTATACACGAACCAATCACACCAGCATTGATGGGAGACCCTTATACATGAACCAATCACACCAGCATAGATGGGAGACCCTTATACACGAACCAATCACACCAGGATAGATGGAGACCCTTATACACGAACCAATCACACCAGCATAGATGGAGACCCATATACACGAACCAATTACACCAGGATAGATGGAGACCTTTATACACGAACCAATCACACCAGGATAGATGGGTACCCTTATGTATATCATGGACCTCAATTTCCGAACAACCTGTGAAGATCCGTGGCAGAATAGGTCTTCAGCAACCCATGCTTGTCGTAAGAGGCGACTTACGGGATCAGGTGGTCAGGCTCGCTGACTTGGTTGATACATGTCATCGTACCCCAATTGCGTCGATCGAAGCTCATGATGCCAGTCACTGGATTGTCTGGTCGACACTCGATTATTTACAGACCGCCGTCATATAGCTGGAATATTGCTGAGTACGGCGTTAAATAACAAACAAACAATTTCCGAAAAAGGTGAAAATAGCACATACTAAAAAAAAGAAAACGATAACAGTGGCATAATAGAACTCGATGAGCAAACAAGATGATCGTGGTTTTTATCATCCAAAACTGGTTCCCACGGGAGATATCGCTTGGATTGGATCAAGCGATATCTACAGAAATTACATCACAATGCTTTGCAGACCATTGTGACGTCACTGGTTACCATGACGTCACAATCAAATGACATCACCAATGGCTCTGCTACAGAAGCTGTTAGCAGTACTTCTTACACTGAAGACATAGAGGATATTTCATGTGTCGAGTGAAATATCATGTTTCTCTCACCGAGTGACGGGGGGAAAGGAGATACTTTCACGAGCGGCGTAGCATTTATGGAGCTAGCCAACCACCATACCACAGTTTAACATGGATACCCCACCCAAACACAGTATACTGACCCCGAACCGTTGTTTATTCTCTTACTACCGAATGCTGGTCACGCCGAAGACCCTGGTTCGATTCCCGACATGGGTACAATGTGTGAAACCCATTTCTGGTGTCCCCAGCCGTGATATTGCTGGAAGACTGCTAAAGGTGGCGTAAAACCATACTCATTCATGCCACCTGATTATAGTTGTCTGCAGGAAGATTAAATTATTTCATTACAAATGTAAAACCTTCAAGCGTAAATTCTCCCTACATAACACACATGGACGGTTTTCCACCCCCTGTAAGTACGACTAAAAATGTAGTTCCGTCTTTGCTAAATCTTAAAAAACATAAACAAAAGTAACCAAAAATATTTGATGTCACTAAAATTCTTTAGTATAAATTTGGATATGATTATATACAAAATCAACTTCATCAAAAAATAAATTTCAAATCAATGAGACCGTTGTTCGAAGCGAAAGAATACACGCAATTCAAGTAACAAAATGGCGCTTTGCGAAACGTAAAGTATCGACTGACAAATCAGAAGAGAAATTCACAGTTTAATACAAATCATTTTCAACAAAATAACAAACGGTAAGAATCGGTATTAACTACATAAATGACCTTCTGTCATTATATGACTTGTCAACGTTGAACTGACGTAAATCAACAGTTTGTGTACGAGCTGTCTCGTGTAGGCCAACATAGTTCCGTCAACGTGTTATGTTCACTGCAGTGAAATATCAGGTGTTATGTTCACTGCAGTGAAATATCAAGTGTTATGTTCACTGCAATGGAAATATCACTTTTCTCAACTTCAGAAAACTAAGTCTTTCACACTAAAGTATATAATAAACTGCTAATTACTGTCTACAAATTGAAAAAGTTGGAAGAATGATGTTGAATGATAAAAAAAATCTCACCCTCGTGTCTTTTGATACCAAATATATCAACACTCGTTGATAAAAATGGCAAAAATCCTCGGCAAGCCTCGGAATTTTTCCACTTTTATCAACTCGTGTTGGTATATTTGATATCAAAAGACACAAGGGTGAGATTCTCTATTTATTAAAGAACTCTGTGAACAAATAAGATGATTGAGACAGTTATTAAAGAATTCTGTGAACGAACACGGTTCATGTGGCACAAATTAGTTTACAAGGGCACATCACATAAAACAAATCAATCAAAATGGACGTAGTTGGATAACCCATGTGGATGAGCCATCCATAGGGAAATATATGGGAGCCAAGTGTAGACATATTTACGTCTAGCAGACCCAGAAAACAGCACTTCAAGCATACATAAACATGTCCCCAGCAACACAACCACTCGATTAGGGAGACCACGGACAACCTTTGAAATTGACCTTTTCAAGGATTTCTGAATTCGATCGCGCCTAAGAACGAAGGTCCGACTGCCCGCCATTTATTGCGTGTAACATAGACAGGTATAGATTGTGATCCCGTGACTTATTATGTATAACCTAGTAAAGAATTCATAGTGTACCGGTAGTACCTAGCCACATCAAATCTACATCAATGTCACCCCATATCAATTATACGATAGCACGTTAACAAGTGTGGTAAATATCCTACAGTGTGTCTCCGTGTTCTTATCTGATAGCGGCCCCGCCATCTTGCTGTACGTCAGTGAATCTGGGCATGTACGGTTCAGTGCAAATTGCCCATTATCAATGCTCTCTTCTCCATGTATACAAATGCGGGTCTCTTGTTGGTTTTGCTTGCTTGTATAGAAGTTTATCTGGGGTGAGCGGTCCTATTAGCTAATGTACATTTGTAGACGAGCGACGTCTGGTTGCTAAGTCTGGCTCGTGTCGGCGTTGTATTGGGGAGGCACATGGAAGAGCCTTATTCTTGGTATTACACAGATCAGCTGCACACGCCTGCACTTGAAATACTTCATCAATTTGTCTCGGACGCTATGGCTTTCTATCAAACCTAAGACGCTCCAGTAGGACAAAGCGCACGTGATTTTAATTGCTAGCGTTGGATTGTCGTCTTTGCCGTCATACTCTGCGTCATAGACAGTGGACGCAGCAAGGACCTCGCAGTGTTATCTACACACATAAATGGCGGTAATTCGGCGTAGTATGAGAGAGTAGAATTATATTACATCAATAACCCTTTGTATGACGCCATTATTCCTGTAGGCTGCGTGTTCTTTGCTTCAGTAGCTGTTGTTAATGGACATTGACAAGGACAACTAATCACCGATGTTGCTTCTCAGGAAGAGAAATGTTGTGTCATGTATGTGCTCGGATCCGCTTTATCTGTTTGAGATGAGGTAAGGTGAGGTGAGATGGGGTTTAGCGTCGCGTTCAAGATTATACAGATCGCGTGCGTGCGTGCGTGCGTGTTTGTGCTTGCTCTTGTCCAGATTCAAGTAGCATTTATGGAGCTAGCCAACCACCATACCACAGTTTAACATGGATACCCCACTCAAACACAGTATACTGACCCCGAACCCTTGTTTATTCTCTGAGTACCGAATGCTGGTCACGCCGAAGACCAGGGTTCGATTCCTGACATGGGTACAATGTGTGAAACCCATTTCTGGCGTCCCCCGTGATATTGCTGGAAGACTGCTAAAGGCGGCGTAAAACTATACTCATTCATGCCATCTGATTATAGTTCATCAGACAATGGATGACGTCATGAAACACGAATTTCAATTACGGCAAACGAAGAACACCAGTCAATGCCGGTTAGACATACAAGAGGGGCGGTCGGGTAGCCTAGTGGTTAAAGCGTTCGCTCGTCACGCCGAAGACCCGGGTTCGATTCCCGACATGGGTACAATGTGTGAAGCCCATTTCTGGTGTCCCCCGCCGTGATATTGCTGGAATATTGCTAAAAGCGGCGTAAAGCCATACTCACTCACTCACTAGACATACAAGACTCTTCAATGAGTAAGTGACAGTGTGAGTGAGGGTGCATTGCATGGGAGGGTTTCTTGAGTGAGTGAGTGAGTAAGCGTGTGGACACCAAGTTAAAAGATTAACGTAACGTTGGTTTATATCCACAAAGTGTACAGTATTACTGTCCCATATATTGTGTCCTGTCACCAGGTTTCGAGGTGAGGTGAGGTCGCGTCGCGTCCAAGATTATTGCACTTATATAGCGACGTGCATGCACGTGTATGTGTGGCTGCTTGTACTAGTCCGGACTGATGCCGATTTATAGTGCAAGCACACTGAGATACCATGCCGCAGTTTAACATGAATACCCCACTCAGACACAGTATACTGACTCCGAGCCGACCAGTCCTTGTTTTAGTCCCTAAATGCCGAGCGCCAGACAGAGTAACAACAAGTACCATCTTTTAACGTCTTTTGGTATGAAGCGGCTGGGGATCGAACCCTGGACCTTCCGCTCTCCGGGCGGACGCTCTACCACTAGACCACAGAGGCGGTCCCAGGTTTCGAGACTTCTTTACTTAGTACAGCCGAAAGTTTCATCGCAACAGCAAATGGAACCGGTGACTGAGCAAGCATTGCCTTACGCCCAACCAGCCATTTTGTATCTAATCAGGACCAGGGCAATGAACCGAAAGGAGTTCATTAAATGGATACGTGAAAGAACATTGTATAGAACTTTTAAATGGTTAAAATGGTGTATAACCGCAGAACATTTTTTTCCTATTATTTTCAGTATCCAAAGCACATTAATTCACGATAACAATTATATATTCATCATCCTTTTCACCCAGCTCGTCGATCACGATTTATTTCAAAGCTGACAATTCACGCTCTAATTGTTCCGATTTTGCTAACTTGCACGATTACGTCTGAGCATTGATGTAGACCAGAAAGGCGGTGGAGCGTGGAGCCGTGCGTGGAGCCTGCGTGGAGCCTGTGTGGAGCCGTGTGTGGAGGTCACGCCATTCCGCCTCTGATTTGCTACACTTCACCCCAGCTACATGCTAATCTTATTTAGGTATTTGATCAACGTTGGGTGTATTTGCCTTGACGAAGAACTAAGTGAGAAGGATCTATCTTGGCTTACACTGTCAATAAGCTCTGCGCGTAAACCAATTGAGCAGATAAATAATATATTGAATAATAATAACTCTACCATAATCAAGAAAGAAGGCTGCCATACAAAGCGTGGTTATGTCTACGTTGCCTGTAAATACGGACGTCCTACCAATCAATATGAGCGATGATTCGGACTTGTTAGATGACCATTATGGACTTAGCTTGTCGACCAATAGAAAGACAGGATTTCTGTTTGTCCAGACATCTGGCTTCACTGGCCAATCAGAGTCTTCCGGCTTAGCATCTGGGCAAATATCCGCGTAGATAAAAGATAAAAGTGACACTAGTTGTGCGGACATCATTATCTCATCCATTTCAGGACTTGTCGTAAGGGAAATAGCTTTAATGTATTCAGCATCATAATACAGCGCAAAGTGTGAATAATACATAACTCTATCAAGTGCCATTACTGCAGGCAACGGGAATCTGGAGGTACAATCTACAGGAATCGATTGTACGTCATAAATTTCTCCTGTTGTTGACCTGTTTGACATGTTCCGTACATTGTGCCTTCGGACAACGTCAAGTGCGCGCAGTTGAGACTCGGCGCGTCTCCAGAGCCCAGTCTTCAGATAGCAGAGTTTTACATGTTGCTTGGTGAGTGTGAGTGAGTGAGTTGGGTTTAACGCCGCTTTTAACATTATTCCAGTTATATCGCGGTGTGTCAGCTTAATGTGGGAGGAAAGCCCGAAGTGATGCAGGTCTCAGACGTTAACCACTTCGGTGAAACCCACGAGCACGGGTATGGTGTTGACAAACCTACAAACATAATCGGGGCGAACCGGGATTCGAACCCACAATCACAGTTTTCTGGCGTGTCCAAGGGACGCAACTCTGCACAGCGAATCGCGGCGCCTTAGACGACTGGGCCACCCGTGCCCCCTACATGTTGCTTGGGGTTCTCGCAAAGCAGACACCAGTTCGGAGTGTTAAGACACGTGCATCTAAAACCATTACCTTCTTTATTTACAGGGGGCACGGGTGGCCCAGTCGTCTAAGGCGCCGCGATTCGCTGTGCAGAGTTGCGTCCTTTGGGCACGCCAGAAACCTATGATTGTTGGTTCGAATCCCGGTTTGCCCCGATTATGTTTCTAGGTTTGTCAGCACCATACCCGTGCTCGTGGGTTTCACCGAAGTGGTAAACGTCTGAGACCTGCATCACTTCGGGCTTTCCTCCCACATTAAGCTGACACGCCGTGATATAACTGTAATACTGTTAAAAGCGGCGTTAAACCCAACTCACTCACTCTTTATCTACAAACTATCATTTCAACATGATCACATCTGAATTAAACTGTCAAAAGAACGTATACAGTCAAAAATTCAAACGTTGTAAGGCTGTAAATAGTCACCGAAACACTGCAAACAAAGGTCCTGGGCCCACTTGCACAAAGCGATCTTAGCGCTAAGATCATCTTAACTTCTATACAGTAACATAGACTTAAGATAGTCTTAGCGCTAAGATCGTTTTGTGCAAGTGGGCCCTGGAACCTGTTTCACTAAGCGATCGTGGTGCTAAGTTGGTCTTAACTCCCATACTTTATCATAGGCGTACAATCAACGCTGCACTAAGATCGCTTTGTGAACAGGGTTCTAAACAAAACTATGATACCCGTATCAATACACCACCATCGAATAGCCATTCCTTTTTGTCAAATTTTTAGCCACCATCAAACACCCCCGACTGTTTGTATGTAATCTAGTTTTCATTGAAATAAAAACAATTAACCGCAAACAATCACTTCTAAATCATAATTTCGTGATAATATCGGGGCGTGTCCATGCCCCACCCTATCTCTCGGACTACCAAAAATTAAAATCATTACATTAATAAAATTAAAATATTTCTTCTTTAGTTTTCGTTACTGGAAGGTGTGCATCCCAAACTGTTATAAGTGAAATGCTTGGGGTCAAGGTTGTATCCTGAGTCCATGTGTACTTTTACAATTATTTCTACATACCGGAAGTCATGACCTACAAACACAAACACATCCATCATATTGAAAACTATTCACTCCGACTGCTATGCGAATACATATTTATTCGCCCAACTGGTATTCTGTTCTGTAAACAAAGCAAAGTTGAAATGAGTTATGGAATCAATGCTGGCAATGTTGACCTGGTCATCTGAGGTCCAGGACGCAGCCCGATGATGTTGATGAAGCAATAGCCATCCCCGATGCCGCTTGTCCTAATTGCTTAGCTCTAATGCAGGCTCTGGTTGTACCATAAGCCAGCTAACCAGCGACTTTAAAAATAACAACTTGGGCACATCGCTTAGTTCTGGACTTGAATAGATGTGATGGAGAAAGCAGGGGATGAAGATGAGACGTGGGGAACTGGCAGACGGGAGAGAACATGATGGACCCCCCTTTTCCTACCCCCCCCCCCCCCCCCCCCCCCCCTCAGGATTACCTCCCCCGACCAGTGTAAATACGTCGGCCCTTGCCTCTGAGAGGGGAACTGGAGAATGAGATCGATATCTAGTCTATTTTCCTCGCGTTTAGGCCTCGTATTCATGCGGTAGACATGATAGGAGGTCGGTATTGGTGTAGGCAGGATAGATACGTCGTGGAGCCAGCACCAGTTTCATCAGTATACTCTTTTCCTTGCTGACACTGCTGTCTAAGCAACATATATATTAGTCGCAGTGTACTGTGGCGTAATGCGGGGCCGATGGATATGCAAACTGATGCCAGAACGTCCTGAGATCATTCTCCATCAGCAAGACAAACAGAGTAGATTGCTGCTTGACACAATGCCCATACTAGTCTCTAGTATCTCCTTCAACGTCTTGGTCAGCAAATACCCCAGTAGACATCGATCAGAACCTCAACGAACACCGGGATTCAGTGTAACGAGCTATGTCACCAAAGATATATCGGTATAACTAAATATTTAAGTGAACATAGGTCAATATGTTGGTAAGATTAATACTTACGGCAGTGAATCAATACTAAGTGCAAAAAAAACATGAGTTGGTAATCAGCAAAACATTAGGACAGATCAGAGTAAACATTAAGAAATATCCAATAAACGTTGGAAGGATGTAAGTAAACATAAGTAGATATTTCAGAAAATATGAGGAAGTATCTCTCAAAGATGAATGGGTTTTCTCAGAAACAGCCTCAAGTGTTTTCGTTGTTATGTAATTAAACAGCTGCCGACATCTCAGTCAATATATGCAACATATGTTAGAACAACTAACTATATTTTTCAACCTTTTTGCAATCAGTGTCGAACAATCAGATTTATATTTCACGTGAATGGAACTCACTTCATTCATTTCAGAACTGTCCCCTTGCCAACACTTTGTTTAACTGTCAGACACTGGACAGATCTTATCGACCACAGTCAGACACCGGACAGATCCTATCGACCAGAGTCAGACACCGGACTGATCTTATCGACCACAGTCAGACACCAGATTGGTCTCACGAAGCACAGTCAGACACCGGATTGGTCTCACGGAGCACAGTCAGACAGTAGATTGGTCTCATTTCGTGCAGTCAGACACAAAATTTGTCCCGCCGAGAACAGTAAGACACCAGAATGGTCTCACGGAGCACAGTCAGACACCAGATTGGTCTCACCCACAATTGTCAAACACCAGATTTGTCTCACCCACAATCGTTAAACACCAGATTTGTCTCACCCACAATTGTCAAACACCAGATTTGTCTCACCCACAATAGTCAAACACCAGATTTGTCTCACCCACAATCGTTAAACACCAGATTTGTCTCACCCACAATCGTTAAACACCAGATTTGTCTCACCCACAATTGTTAAACACCAGATTTGGCTCATCCACAATTGTTAAACACCAGATTTGTCTCACCCACAATCGGTAAACACCAGATTTGTCTCAACCACAATCGTTAAACACCAGATTTGGCTCACCCACAATTGTTTAACACCAGATTTGTCTCACCCACACTTGTTAAACACCAGATTTGTCTCACCCACACTTGTTAAACACCAGATTTGTCTCACCCACAATTGTTAAACACCAGATTTGTCTCACCCACAATCGTTAAACACCAGATTTGTCTCAACCACAATCGTTAAACACCAGATTTGTCTCACCCACAATTGTTAAACACCAGATTCGTCTCACCCACAATTGTTAAACACCAGATTTGTCTCACCCACAATCGGTAAACACCAGATTTGTCTCACCCACAATTGTTAAACACCAGATTTGTCTCACCCACAATTGTTAAACACCAGATTTGTGTCACCTACAATTGTTAAACACCAGATTTGTCTCACCCACAATTGTTAAACACCAGATTTGTCTCACCCACAATTGTTAAACACCAGATTCGTCTCACCCACAATTGTTAAACACCAGATTTCAGACACCAGACTGATACTACGTTTCTGATTGACTGTAATCACTTGTGAAGTGTGTCACTAATCGGAGTGTACCTACCTTTCAGTGGCAATGTCTGGATAACATTGATCAGTATTGAACAACCCTTGCATGCTATCCATGTCCCGATATTGATTGTCCTAGCAGGTCACGGGGTGAGGTGAAATGGGGTTTAACGTCGCGTCCAAGATTATTGCACTTATATAGCGACGTGCATGCACCTGTGTGTGTGTGTCTGCTTGTACTAGTCCGGACTGATGCCGATTTATAGTGCTAGCCCACTGAGATACCATGCCGCAGTTTAACATGAATATCCCACTCAAACAATTTACTGACTCCGAGCCGACCAGTCCTTGCTTTAGCCCCTTAATGCCGAGCGCCAGACAGGGTAACATCAAGTACCATCTGTTAACGTCTTTTGGTATGACGCGGCCGGGGATCGAACCGCTCTCCGGGCGGACGCTCTACCACTAGACCACGGCGGTCGCAGGTCACAAGGCATCAGACCAGGTTGAATATTAACGATGGAAAACGGATGTCCCTTTCCAGAACCGTCCACACCACCTTCATACCTAAACTGGGCCCCCGACATAGTCTTGAACGTTGATTTGCATAGCTACAAACTTCTACACGGCATACATGTTCTACCAGCTATGCTTGTAATCTTCATTGCATGAACATAAGATCACTGGTTGATCGCATACGGTATCTTCGGGCCGACGCTTGGCTTCAAAACGCTATAAATATGGCCGGTGAGGCTAAGAAATGGTTTCCAATCCATTACGGGAATCGAACCCTGGTTTTCGGCGTTAGGAATATAATCTTTACCTAGGAGGCTACCCAGATGCCTCAGATACTGACGCATGCGCCTGAACCCCACCTGTAGCATGTTGAGCTTGTTCAAGGAACAAGTGCACTGTGGATAGGTAGAAACGGTATCATAATAATTGGAACATCTACAAAGACATTGTGTTGTTCGTCGCTGTGAACGTATTTCAGTCCTATTACCGCCAGCCTGTTTTATGTGTGTGGGGTGGGGGGTCGGGGGATGGAGGTATTACACGTTTAGCACTTTGGTGAAATCCGCTAGCACGGGTGTGGTGCCGACAAACATAATACTCAGGGCAAATCAGGCATTGCTTTAAACTTCAAACTTTTTAACATACATTTTGAATGTGAATACACCTGGAGCCTAGACGTTTTAATGTCTACATTGGGCGCTTCCTAGCTCCCTGTTTACAGTAAGCTGGCAAACCTCTGAACTCACACGGTGGCTGAATTATCGGGTTTGGAGGTTTTCAGTTGTCACGTGTCACGTGATGTAGGAGGGAAGCCAAATGATGAAGGTCGTTCTAGTTTACAACACTGATGAAACACAAGCACAAAATAACGTCCTACAGTGCAGTATTAATTTACACTCACAGCGTTGTATTTCAAAGATGTTTGGCAATTAAGAACGTTTTGTTATAATAATACATCAATTATTCTGAAATGGTACGTCTGGAGTACCCAGTGCCCAAGGTGTAGAAGCAGCATCTCTTACGCCATTTTGATTCAAAAGATAAATGATTGGCATTTCTGAATTTTCTTCAAGTAATATTGGAGATAACAATGTGTTATGGTACTGGTCAAGCCTTGTTCTAAGACTACTATCATTTCATTATGCAGACTCATAATGGAGAGTATTTGTCAATGGCATTCCATACGATTAGACCCGTGAAGATCCGGGGTAGAATAGGTCTTCAGCAACCCATGCTTGCCGTAAAAGGCGACTATGCTTGTCGTAAGAGGCGACTAACGGGATCGGGTGGTCAGGCTCGCTGACTTGGTTCATGCATGTCATCGCGTCCCAATTGCGTAGATAGATGCTCATGATGTAATCACTGGAATTTCTGGTCCACACTCGATTATTTACAGACCGCCGTCACATAGTTGGAACATTGCTGAGTGCAGCGTTAAACAACAAACAAACAAACTATACGATTCTTCTATTCATTAAATTTGATTTGGTTTTTAAGCTCAACGGTAACACAATGTGGCAAGACCTGGTATGCTCCTTGTTGTATCGAGAATCCAGTGGACTGGACTGTACTGGTATCAATGACGGGTCATCAAGTTACCAAGTTAATAACAGGTTCAAGGACATTAATACAACTTAACTACACGCGATAAATACGACTTAACCATACATAAATTAACCGGATTCCAATTTATCTTAGTGTGACATCAAATGTTTGCCTTCCTGTAAAATATACAACATGAAAGAAGGCAACGGTACTGAAAATGTTAATATATGTTCTAATAATTCTATACTGATGTGTTTCAGAGTCTTAGAAGATGCACGCCTTTGCCAATATTAGCAAAGATATATACACTTCTCCCTCTATCTATCAAAACGTATCATTTTATGAGGTTTACACATAAAAGACATTTAAAAAAATGACAATTTTCTCAGGAGTGAGTGAGTACGGTTTTACGCCGCTTTTAGCAATATTCCAGCAATATCACGGCGGGGGACACCAGAAATGGGCTTCACACATTGTACCCATGTCGGGAATCGAACCCGGGTCTTCGGCGTGACGGGCGAACGCTGTAACCACTAGGCTACCCGACCGCCCCGTTTTCTCAGGAAGCAATTTCACAAGGAGTGTCTAACACTAGTTCGAATCCCAAATTATTTACTGTTACTATGTTTGTTGTACTCATGAGTTTCACAAAGGTGTTAGATGTCTTCGATATGTTTTCATTCCACAATAACATACAACCTCGCGATGCATATACATAAAGTGAGGTGAGGTGAAATTGAGTTTAACGTCGCGTCCACGATTATTGCACTTATATAGCGACGTGCATGCACGTGTGTGTGGCTGCTTGTACTAGTCCGGACTGATGCCGATTTATAGTGCTAGCCCACTGAGATACCATGCCGCAGTTTAACATGAATACCCAACTCAGACAAAGTATACTGACTCCGAGCCAACCAGTCCTTGTTTTATCCCTTTAATGCCGAGCGCCAGACAGGGTAACAACAAGTACCATCTTTTAACGTCTTTTGGTATGACGCAGCCGGGGATCGAACCCCGGACCTTCCGCTCTCCGGGCGGACGCCCTACCACTAGACCACGGAGGCGGTCGCATATACATAAAGTTCAAAGAGTCATCAAACCCTGCCCACTCACTCATGACACCACGCGCATGCCTCCGTCTTGTAAATGTCTCATGTCGACACTGACATAACATATTTTTGTTATTTTCTGTAATGACACACGCTTTCGTCTTCATCTTCTACATATCATTTTAATCCCCTTCATCGATCAGTACAAGCTGATCCAAATACAAAGCTTTCTGTGTGAGACGTCGTCGGGTATTCCATTTCTACTGCACGTCTTCTAACATATAGTGGAAAACTCCGATCTGGCATCTTCCTGGAGACGAGCGATGATGAAGTCTCCGTCGCGGCGTCCTGCCAACATCGCCTCCACATCGCCAGGCAACTCATATATACTAAGTCTCATCTTCAAATGTCAAACATATAATTATTGTGTTCAGAGAGGCTACTCGACGACAATCAAATAGGTTCCGAAGCTTCTGGTCGTGATAGCTCACTGGCAGTGTATCTAATGGTGATTGTAGCGGTGACAGCATCATTATTCTGTAATATGATAACGTGTTACAGCAGTGAGTATATGCTAGTATTATATGCTATTGTGGGTGCATATACCAGAATATAACCTGTTACAAGAGTGTGTTTGGACCAATATCTTCGTCATGTGATCAGTGTTGGAGCCGATATATCATTACCGTTTCGCAGTTAGAGGTTTGTATATCATTGAGGGTGTCACGTACGTACCAGTGTTTCTGTCAAGCTATGACACGTGACAGTAGTTGATTTGGCTAATGTCCGTACACACAAGGACAATAGCAGTCTGAACTTTACACAACACGATCAACAAGGACAATCGTTGTCTGAACTGTACACCACCAACACAATCATCAAGGACAATCGCAGACTGAACTGTACACCACCAACACAATCAACAAGGACAATCGCAGACTGAACTGTACACCACCAACACGATCAACAAGGACAATCGCTGTCTGAACTGTACACCACCAACACGATCAACAAGGACTATCGCAGACTGAACTGTACACCACCAACACGATCAACAAGGACAATCGCTGTCTGAACTGTACACCACCAACACGATCAACAAGGACAATCGCAGACTGAACTGTACACCACCAACACGATCAACAAGGACAATCGTTGTCTGAACTGTACACCATCAACACGACCAACAAGGACAATCGCTGTCTGAACTGTACACAACACGATCAACAAGGACAATCGTTGTCTGAACTGTACACCATCAACACGACCAACAAGGACAATCGCTGTCTGAACTGTACACAACACGATCAACAAGGAGAGAGAGTCTGAACTGTACACCACCAACACGATCAACAAGGAGAGAGAGTCTGAACTGTACACAACCAACACGATCAACAAGGAGAGAGAGTCTGAACTGTACACCACCAACACAATCAACAAGGAGAAAGAGTCTGAACTGTACACCACCAACACGATCAACAAGGAGAGAGAGTCTGAACTGTACACCACCAACACAATCAACAAGGAGAGAGAGTCTGAACTGTACACCACCAACACGATCAACAAGGAGAGAGAGTCTGAACTGTACACCACCAAAACAATCAACAAGGAGAGAGAGTCTGAACTGTACACCACCAACACAATCAACAAGGAGAGAGAGTCTGAACTGTACACCACCAACACAATCAACAAGGAGAGAGAGTCTGAACTGTACACCACCAACACGATCAACAAGGAGAAAGAGTCTGAACTGTACACCACCAACACAATCAACAAGGAGAGAGAGTCTGAACTGTACACCACCAACACAATCAACAAGGAGAGACAGTCTGAACTGTACACCACCAACACGATCAACAAGGAGAGACAGTCTGAACTGTACATCACCAACACGATCAACAAGGACAGTCGTAGTCTGAACTGTACACCACCAACATGATCAACAAGGACAGTCGTCGCCAACAACAACAACAACGATACCAGTAAAGGCAGACGAAGTCTGAATTCTGCACTACAAACACAAGCCTCAGCCGAGACAGCCGAACTCTGAACTGTGCGCCATCAGGAACTGATAAAGATACACTCTGATCTCTACACCAACAACAACGGTACCAATTTGGGCAGACGAACTCTGACCTCTGCACTACCAACACCAGTGTCAGCTGCGACAGCCCAACTCTGACCTCTGAAACAGCAGCGTCACCTCGGATAGCCAGGCCGCAAGATCTAATGGGAATTACGCGTATTTGTTCGCCTCATCTAACAACGTTATGGGGCAAAATCGGATACCAACATTGTCTGCTAGCAATCAGCTTTACCAAGAATGATACAAATTTGATAAAATACACAGCTTGGCATTTTTATCGAAGCTGATGGAATTACGGGGACACCTTGTTCTTTTCATGCTTGTTTATGGGTCATGTTTTACTAGGCATATGTGTATTTGTAGTGCAGAGTTACGCCATTTGACTTTACACTTCACAGCCGCTGAGGTATTTAAGAGTGAGTGAGTGAGCTGGGTTTAAAGCCGATTTTAACAGTATTCCAGTCATATCTCGGTGTGTCAGCTTTATGTGGGAGGAAAACCTGAAGTGATGCAGGTCTCTGACGTTTACAACTTCGGTGAAAACCACGAGCACGGGTATGGTGCTGACAAACCTAGAAACATAATCGGGGCGAACCGGGATTCGAACCCACAATCATAGGTTTCTGGAGTGCCCAAGGGAAGCAACTCTGGAGGTATTTAAGGGCAAGTTCGTGTCCGACACATGCACTGCAGCAGAGGTTAGCTCGTTATTCATCCTAAGGTATAACATCAGAGTGAGAATGGTTTTACGCCGCTTTTAGCAATATTCCAGCAATATCACGACGGGGACACCAGAAATGGGCTTCACACATTGTACCCATGTCGGGAATCGAACCCGGGTCTTCGGCGTGACAAGCGAACGCTTTAGCCACTAGTCTACCCGACCGCCCCTATAACATCAGAAGAATCACGACCAAGCTGTAGAGTAAACACGGCGATAATCTACAGACATGAGCAGCTGGAACGGAAATCATGCACTGCTGTGAGCTCTTGAGTTAGTTTATAATATATTCAACATTCTCAGCATACTACATTCCCGATAGGCGGCCTTACTGACATAAAGTTTCTTAGACCCGTGAAGATCCGGGGTAGAATAGGTCTTCAGCAACCCATACTTGCCGTAAAAGGCGACTATGCTTGTCGTAAGAGGCGACTAACGGGATCGGGTGGTCAGGCTCGCTGACTTGGTTGAAGCATGTCATCGATCCCATGGATCGATGCTCATGATATCAATCACTGGATTGTCTGGTCCAGATTCTATTATTTACACACCGCCGTTATATAGCTGGAATATTGCTGAGTGCGGCATTAAACAACAAACAAACAACAGAAACTGTTTCGGCAGATATTCGACGCTGATTATTCACTGGCTCTGAATTTAGAAATATAGTCTGCTTCATTAATTCACGAGGAACAGTGTAATGTGTTTTATTTTGTATTTTGTAATTGGAAACAATCGACATCTGGCACCCACCCACACGTTGATAACGCCATCGGCTGAAGCTGATCTCCCGCCTAGGTTAACCGAAACAACGACCAACCATCGTGACACTGTGCACGCGCGTGTGTGTTGGTGGGGGGGTACCTTTGTGTCTTATTGCTCATGGTCGCATGTGTACCTAAACTTCGAACCACAACCTCCTGATTGAGTGAGTGAGTGAGTTTGGTTTAACGCCGCTTTTAACAGTATTACATTTATATCGAGGCATGTCAGCTTAATGTGGGAGGAAAGTCCGAAGTGATGCATGTCTCAGACGTTTACCACTTCGGTGAAAACCACGAGCATGGGTATGGTGCTGACAAACCTTGAAACATAATCGGGGCGAACCCACAATCATAGGGTTCTGGTGTGCCCAAGGGACGCAACTCTGCACAGCGAGTCGCGGCGCCTTAGACGACTGGGCCACTCGTGCCCTCCACACCCTCATGACAACTTGTAATGAATAAAGTCTTTGAGAGAATGCAACTGTCAACTAAGCTGAGATACTTTGTTCCACTTTCAAAATGGCCACATCGTTTTCAGTCTAAATATCACAATCATAATAATATGAACTATAATATCAATACAAACAAATATGCTTCGCAAATAACAGCGAATGATCAAATTAAGACTAATGGTTAATGTCAAATCAGTCACTTGATTCAGTCGGCTACTCAACAAACGAGCCTAAGTAGTACTAACATCGTCGTATAAACAGCCGGCTACTATTCCGCCATCAAAACAGTTCAGCAAGCTACTGAAGCCGGCGGTATGGCGGATACGAGCAGAACGAGCGGATTGTCTACGAGGGCCCATCAAACCAGTCTCCATGGGCTGCATTCAATTAACGGGGATGATAGTCCGTATATCATCCGGCCTGCTACATCTAAAGTAATAATTAGACAAAGCAAACTTACATCAAAGTATTTATATCGCCATTGATCTAAAAATGGCGACCCTGGCAAGAAAACAGAGGAGTACCTGCCCTTGTGACGCGCTTGTTTGTTTGGCCACATCAAACACTCTGAAACCACTACAGCGGAAGATGGTGGAAAGCCGCCCAAAGGAATAAACAGATATAGAAACTAACGTTGTTGCTTTAGATAAAATCAATCTTAATATTTCTCATTAAAGCCGTTTGTTATAAATGCCAAAGAGCCCGAGTCAGAAATAGGCGTTAGACATGCAACAGCAGCATTCACTTAAACATTCCATAGCTAAGCTGAAATAAACTAAACATAATAAAATAAAGATATTAAAGGCTTTTTTCGTCTGAACTATGACAACTAAAACAAAGTCTTAATGAAATAGTTTAAGTCGACGGCAGGTATTTTAAAGATGTTTACCATCATACGTACTTATACTTGCCGCCATTTTTAACATTGTATGACATCGAGTAGGGTTGTGTACCGGTTTAATTATATGCTCCTTTGTTCGATACTTTACCCATAAATAGAAATAACAGTTCAAAATCAATACTTTTCGCGGTGGATGAATAAACGCAATTCATAGACTGTTTCCTTATTTTAATTAAGTCAGAAATAACAAACACGGTCAACCAAATCTCCATCAGAATGATCGAAGGGCGTGCCATGGTATTATCTAGGGGCGATGTTGCGTGGCAACGCTTCTTTTTCCAGACATATATTTGAGGGATATATCTAGTGAAAACTATTTTGCATATTATTATTAACGCAGGACATCATTTACAGATGATATACACCAGTATCCGGACAATGGTCGAAAGTGTGTCACGAACTGAAGTCAACATCTGTCGCCAGAATAACACGCCATGTTTCGTTCTCTTTAAGAACCCGTGGATCGCAATATGAATTCACCGTATTTCAACGGTAAATTATTGTCGTTGCTTTTCTTGAATTGCTTTTCCTAATTTGGGGCACCTTAATTAGTTTTATGTCACGTTCGATGAATAAATGTGACATGTGACAATAAGCGGATGTTTCAATAACAAACCCTTATCTTCAAACAAAGGTTTGATATAACGAAAACATGAGACAACTTTCAACCTTCAAAATAAGATAGAAATTAAAAATCACCCGGGAAATTTGAAACGAACAACGAAACAAACAAACCTTATACAACGATTGTTGAATTACCACCAGCTCGGAAATTAATACCGAGCGCCATCTTTTATTAAAATTCACAGAAATGTAAGTGTCCTAATCTATACATCTGACCGGCCATTCACTCGTCTCCCGTGATTAAACAGACACCCAACCTCTTTCCAAGAGGAGGATTATATCACGGTAGTCGAGTTAACCTCAAGTTAGACACACTCCCTAATATCCTAGGAGGGACCATCACACGTGGGGACGCAGCTCTGTTCTTATTAGGCCTGATATATATAAGCACGGCCAGCTGTTCGCGGAGCCTACTCCAGTATAGCGCCCAGTCACGCTATTAACATATGGGTACTTATTACTGGGAATTATTCTCTGGCGATCGTGTAACGAACTATCACACTTCACACTACATTAGGTTTGCAAGCATTCAAATAAACTACTCTGGATGATAAACCAAAAACAGATAACCCGAATACCAATATAATACGGATGATCTACAACACAAACACGATTACGACATCATGTATTTAGACTATCAAATGTTATATACTGACGAGTTAATTCAGCTGGTTTAGAGTATTGATACACGTGATTGAAGACGTGTTTACAGTATACAACCCACCGTCGACCCCATCCAAATAAACAAACGTCAAAGGTGATGTATTAAGACGCTTCAAATGGTATATACTGACAAGTTAATTCAGCTGGTTTAGAGTATTGATACACGTGATTGAAGGCGTGTTTACAGTAAACAACCCACCCAATATTCATCTAAATAAACAAACGTCAAAGGTGATGTACCATAGCGTATCAAATGGTATTTTCTGACAAGTTAATTCAGCTGGTTTAGAGTATTGATACATGTGATTGAAGACGTGTTTACAGTAAACAGCCCAACAGCATCCCCATCCAAATAAACAAACGTCAAAGGTGATGTACCATAGCGTATCAAATGGTATTTTCTGACAAGTTAATTCAGCTGGTTTAGAGTATTGACACATGTGATTGAAGAGGTGTTTACAGTAAACAGCCCAACGGCATCCCCATCCAAATAAACAAAGGTCAAAGGTGATGTACCATAGCGTATCAAATGGTATAAACTGACAAGTTAATTCAGCTGGTTTAGAGTATTGACACATGTGATTGAAGAGGTGTTTACAGTAAACAGCCCAACGGCATCCCCATCCAAATAAACAAATGTCAAAGGTGATGTACCATAGCGTATCAAATGGTATTTTCTGACAAGTTAATTCAGCTGGTTTGGAGTATTGATACATGTGATTGAAGACGTGTTTACAGTATACAACCCACCGTCGACCCCATCCAAATAAACAAACGTCAAAGGTGATGTATTAAGACGCTTCAAATGGTATATACTGACAAGTTAATTCAGCTGGTTTAGAGTATTGATACATGTGATTGAAGACGTGTTTACAGTAAACAACCCACCCCATCCCCATCCAAATAAACAAACGTCAAAGGTGATGTACCATAGCGTATCAAATGGTATATACTGACAAGTTAATTCAGCTGGTTTAGAGTACTGATACATGTGACTAAAGAGGTGTTTACAGTAAACAGCCCAACGGTATCCCCATCCAAATAAACAAACGTCAAAGGTGATGTACCATAGCGTATCAAATGGTATAAACTGACAAGTTAATTCAGCTGGTTTAGAGTATTGATACATGTGATTGAAGAGGTGTTTACAGTAAACAACCCACCCCATCCCCATCCAAATAAACAAAGGTCCAAAAGTCATTTCTGCATATGGACCTCCACCCCCCCCAACCCCACCCACCCATCCGATATTGATGTACAAAGGTCCAAAGTACCCTCCCCCGCCCGCCCCGTCCGTCTCTATCCCTCCGTCCGCCGACAGTGTTGAGAAGTCAACCGCAGACGCCCTATCAATGTCACGGGTTAATGGGTCACACGTCTTGCAGTGAATGCTTCCTCAGTCGGCGTCATGGGGACGCATATCCCAGCCCTTCCTACAAACAAAGCCCGTCTCCCTGGTTCCGCGGCACGGTATCTACAGCTCACACGGCTCACACAGCTCATAGGGACAGGGTCTGCATGCAATTTACATGTATCGATCGAAATTTCTTGTGTCTTATTTGCATGAGCTCTTCTCCTGCCCATTACCGACCGCCAATTGAAGGACGAATTCCATTAAGCTGGAAAAGACTCCGTACTCATGCTTTTTGCGTCCTTGATTCTCCTGGTGGAAAATTAGATCCCCATTACGCATGGTTCTGGTCTACCCCTGACCATCTCGAGGCAATAGCCATTTACAGGCCAACATCGACGATTGTAGAAATAAATTATAGAAGTTAGGAAGAAGTCGTGGTTCTTGGCCGCTCGACCGCTAACCTGCTCCTAAAGTACTTGAAGGAGAGGAATACCACAAATATTTATTAGCCAAACCTTACCACAATTTGCCACTTCGCCGTTATGTTAAAGTATTGATACATTCTGTTGTATACGATTAAGCAATTTTGTGTCCGGCGTTTTGTGTATTCGATTTGCGGAGCAAGTTGATAAAGCAAATAATATTCTGACCGAATACAGCGCTGTCTTGTGCTTCGTTAGACTCCTCTAGGCGTGGCCGAGAGGGGCGTCAAGGGGAGGGTCAAGTGAAACATGGCCCCCACTATCGCGATCCCAACTTCACCAGTGTTGATGTTACCTCACCAGAACGACTTAAGAAGTCTTGACCGATTAATTTGGACACATATCACACATCACACGAACCCACACGCATATGAACCTTTAGACACACATAGCCCCATAAATACCAAATACACACAAGCACATATCACACACACATGTACACACACCACACAAACACACACATGCACACTTTCATGCACATACACAAACATCACGGACACTCATCACGCACACTGACACACATCACGCAAAAACATACGCACATCACACACGATCATACACACATCATACACACTCATCACGCACACTGACACATATCACGCAAAAACACACGCACATCACACACGATCATACACACATCATACACACTCATCACGCACACTGACACATATCACGCAAAAACACACGCACATGACACACGATCATACACACATCACACACTCTCATCACGCACGCACACGCACGCACGCACGCACGCACGCACGCACACACACACAACACAAACAAATAAATAAATAAACAAAAACAAGAATCATGTGCACGAACACCCCACCTACTCTCATTTACATTCGGACCGGAAACTGCGTCAGTAGAAGAGGTGAAGTATCAATCTTTTATGGAATTATATATAGATATGTAATCTAACCAGCTAATTCAATCCTAGGACCCTCGAGGTGTCTCTACAACAGGACGTCGATGTCCGCGTCGTGGTTACGTCAACGACAGCCTCGCCGTTAACCAGCTCAATTAAGAACTTATTAAAGCTGGATGATACGATTGTAAGAGCATCGTGTATAGCATGTGATACCAAAATATGCAGTGATGTCAGTATCAGATGAAGCTAATCGGGACGTCATGGTTGACACCAACAACAACCATCAACGTCAAACGCGACTCAGACAGGATAAGGACTTATAGATTACACGACAGAACATCACTCCTGTAATTAATCTTGCAATTTATAATGTACAGATGTCAATGACCTTAAGCATGCGACGTTAGAAAAACAACTGTTATATCTAGTGTGTATTTAGACCCGTGAAGATCCGGAGAAGAACAGGTCTTCAGCAACCCATTCTTGCCGTAAAAGGCGACTGTGTTTGTTGTAAGAGGCGACTAAAGGGATCGGGTGGTCAGGCTCGCTGTCTTGGTGGTGCATGTCATCGCATTTCAATTGCGTAGATCGAGGCTCATGATGTCAATCACTGGATTGTCTGGTCCAGACTATTTTACAGATTATTTACAGAAAGTCGTCATATAGCTGAAATATTGCTGAGTGCGTCGTTAAACAATAAATAAACAAACAAATAGTGTGTATTTGAACCAGTGCACGGGTTTTCAAAATATGGATAGAAGGGTATATATGCAGCTGGAAATAACCGGTATATAGATACAGGATGTATATCCAGGAGTATTGAATATACATGAAACTGAATATACGGAGTATATGAATACAAAAAATGTAGGACCAGACAAGGCGCCGTGGATGCCGCCCAGACAAGAGGTGAACATAATTATGCATAGTCCTTCATACATCCTGCAACAGCTGACTTTAAACCCAGGACCATCTGTGCCCTATTAAAACATATTTCTATAATACTAGCTATCTGTATTCAGATAAACTATTTATTTATATTTAAATTCGAATGAAAGATAGTTTGCGCCGTTTTAGCAGTATTCCTGGATCAAATCTGTGGAGAAATAACGGTGTACCATGAGAGTCAGAATAGTCTTGGGTTCGATTCCATGCCCCGGCTCTTGGGTTTCACCGAAATGTCTGAGGCATGCATCACTATGTGCTTCCTCCCCACATCAACTGACACGCTGAGACTTACATATTCATTCACTTCCTTGTTTGTTGTTTAACGCCGCACTCAGCAATATTCCAGTTATATGACGGCGGTCTATAAATAATCGAGTGTGGACCAGTGATTACATCATGAGAATCGATCCACGCAATTGGGATACGATGACATGCATCAACCAAGTCAGCGAGTCTGACCACCCGTTCCCGTTAGTCGCCTCTTACGACAAGCATAGTCGCCTTTTATGGCAAGCATGGGTTGCTGAAGACCTATTCTACCCCGGATCTTCACGGGTCCCACTTACTCACTTTTGTATTTTCTTTTATACATTACACATATACCGTGACAAAACCTGGGCCATGTTCCACTAAGCGATCGTAGCGTACGACTGTCGTAAGTCTATGTTAAAGTATGGGAGTTAAGACCATCTTAGCGCTACGATCGCTTTGTGCAAGTGGTCCCAGGATCACAGTTCAATTCTATCCTCTAACAATGGCGTACGTGACAGCACGACGACATTCCAGATTATTGACGTTGTGTTGTGTAAAACATATATTTCACTGGCAATTGTTTAGAGATAATTGATTGATTCTACCGAGTGTTTCCAACAATCAAATTACGACAGATAATTATTCCTGTGAACCCTACAAAAGTATACAATATTGATCTGCGTGACGCGCCGCGTGACTGACAACCTGTGACACGTCCGTCATTGCCGGGTCCTGTTTGCCGTGCAACACGTGACGTTCAGTCGGAACTCAGACAGGAAGCACTCAATCGGTATACAGATCTATATCGGACAATGTTATATATTATTAAATAGAACAGTAAAAATGGAACGGGATTACTATTTAGGAATGACCCTCTTCAGTTCCTTGTATCTTTGGGAATTCATGAAGCATTTGGTTCTGTATGTTTAGGACATTGATATATCCTGCATCGTATATCGCTCCATGGAACACTATTCAGATTGCCCTTGCTTAAAGTGTTTAATTAAACACGAGCCAATCAATACTGCTTGTGTATTGTAACGTAAAAGGACTTCTCTGACAAACCTGACCTTGTGTAACAATACATCAAACGAGCTTTGTAGACGAAGCCCAGTCAAGGTGATAGGTAAAACCAGTCACACATGAGTAGACCCAGTTTTTTCAATATACAAGGTTTGTAGACGCAAGCCCAGTCAGGGGAATAGGCAAAGCAAGTGACACATAAGTAGACCCAGTTTTTGCAATATAAAAGGTTTGTAGACGCAGCCTAGTCAGGGAGATAGGTAAAACAAGTCACACATGAGTAGACCCAGTCTTTGCAATATAAAAGGTTTGTAGACGCAGCCTAGTCAGGGAGATAGGCAAAACAAGTCACACATGAGTAGACCCAGTCTTTGCAATATATAAGGTTTGTAGACGCAGCCTAGTCAAGGAGATAGGTAAAACAAGTCACACATGAGTAGACCTAGTCTTTGCAATAAACAAGGGGGATGTTACGGAGAGTGTATATTGTCAGATATATCATATGCAATATTTGGAATAACACTTTCTCAGCAAAGTACAAATTCTAGTACTCTTTTGGGGGTTGAGTCCAAAACGGGATTCGAACCCACACTCTCTTAGCTGGGCGCCTAATCGCCAGCAAATTAAGTCAACAACCTAACCAACAGAGCCACCGAGACTTCCGTGAAAAGGAAGTCCGAAAACTGATGGTCAAGGTCATGTACTTAACACGGCTCCCAAGGCCGAATTTTTGAAAAGAGAAAAGGGTCAAATGTAACATGTCATATTTAGTGTAACACTTTCTCAGTAACGTACCAACTCCAGTACTTCTGTATTTCGTTTAGGGGGGAGTCAGATAATCGGACCAGTCAACAAAGGGTTGAGCATTCATTCCTACCAACTTGTCAGTGAACTATTACAAACTGAATAAACTAGATATTTCCTGGGGATCTGCTCCGTCCCGGACAAGCATGAATGATCTGGTGACCTGCTCTGTCCAAGGTCAAGATGTACTGAGGACATGCAGTAGTTGCAGAAGTTGTAGTAGTTGCAGCTCCGACGTCCATGCTTACCCCTGTAGCTATAGCAACTTGTATTTCGTCCGGAAAGGTTCACGCTTTTCCGCAGATATTTCATGTTCGTGATGTGAACATTGGGTTTCTCTGTCATGGCTATTGATGAATTTAAGTGCTTAAAGAAGTAACGAGAATAGTATTTGAAAGAGGCAGGCAAAGCGTACTATGAAACTACTTAACTCAATTACACTGTGGGCAGCGCTGTGGTACGTGGAAAGGCGCACCGTTAGTGACAAAAATACATTTAAGATGTAAAAGGATAGCCATGCATTACACTAAGGGCATGCGACAGAGGGTCGTTTTGAATTTAGACATGGAGAACAGCTCTTAACGCAGCGTAATGGCATTGACGTCAGATGTCTGCTTGCGGGGAGGACACACATACAGACAGACATACAGACACATACAGAAACACGTACACATACACACAGACGTAGACACACACACATACACACACAGATACACACACATAGACTCACAGACAGATACACATATACACACATACACACACATACACTGACCACTCACACACAACTAACACATCACAACTAACACACACACACACGCACGCACGCACGCACGCACGCACACACGCACACACACACACACACACACTGACCACTCACACGATTCACCAGGATGTAATATATGACTGAACATTTCATCTCAAAGTTGGAATTCGTTACAGTGAATTGATGTAACATCTCCATGTAATTGTCCTATCCTATTATTCTCAAGTATTTACCTTTCCTAGCTGGTCTGGAGTTGTTATTTCTCTGAAATTAGCGGGGAGAATGTGTTTTCGTTGGATGCATGTGATTCAAAATGGCATTGTTTTTTCCTTGCAGGTTCGTTTGCTCTCACGAACTTGCCCCTACATCTGTTATGACTAGAGCCAAAGATAATGAAGTCAGTCCATGCAATATCCTCAGATACTTGCCTATCAGTATACCCCTGAGCAACATAAGAGCAAAGGCTGGGTCACACACACACACACACACACACACACACACACACACACACACACACACACACACACACAAATACACACACTCACAGATAAACACACACATACATAGACACAGATACACACACACATACACACACGCACATGTACACACATACACATACACGAACATAAACACACACACACACAAATGCGCGCGCGGTTCGACTCCCGACGCGACACTATCCTGTGACAATCTCACGCTTCTTCTGCATAGGAGTGACAAAGCTGGAATATTGCAAAAAGCGGGAAAAACATCACTCGCTCTCTGACATAGAACCCTTACAAACACAAACATCATGACATTAATAACACTATTCTTCCACTGTGTTTTTGTCCCGCCTGTATATTTTAAACATTACTCCTTACACTGGGTAGACGTGTCCTTACATCGGACCGCCTGTTGGAGCTGTTTGACACTGTACATCTCATGAACCAAAATGTACAAAACTTCCGCCCTAATATATAAACAAAATCACTAAAAGAATTGATATAGTACTATAATAACCCAATATAAAATATTCAAATAATGAATAATATTGAATTATTAAGTATAAAACAATGGTACTTGGCTGCAGATATAACTCCGTGTTTATCTTTCACAATACCGTTCGGCAGAAATTCTGCAGGGCGTCTGCACGTGGCTTTATTTATTAATTACACAAGCTTAGGCGATTAACTTCATCAAAGTCACAATATCCTTCGACATTCGAATTATTTTCGCAGCCTCAATTTAAATATGTCGATGATATTGCTCAGTTGGCTGATAAAAAATACATACAAGGCAATAAAATTGGCTTGTAATCTGTCGTGGAAGACATGCACCACGGCTCCACGAGGACCCTCGAGAAACACTTCATTGATTTTAGCCTCATTATACGTCGGGAATAACCACTGGAATTTTCCCACTTAATTGTTATCGGTGCGCGTGTATGGGTATGCTATGTGCGGCAAAGCGAATTCAGTTGAAGCGATGCCGAGTCGATAGATCACACGGCAAATATTTATCACGATATATCGAAATACATCACGTCACATGGACATTGTGTTTACATTCATACTGGTTCACTTGAAGTTAACAGGCTATTCGATTTTCAAAGATTCTAAAAAAATCTTCTCTCGGTTCGCTGTCAGCCGAGGTATTACTCCCTGCTTTAATTGTTCGTGCTTGAAAGGTAGGACTTGATACGTTCTCTCATCAGCTGATTTCAACACATGAGTGACGAGATACAAAGTGTTGGCGACAGGGTACTAAACATCTCCATCCAAGGATTCAAGCCACCTTGGAGAAAGTCAAATTAGTTAAAGCGTAATTACTGCAAATCAATTGCAGTCAGCATAAATACATCGCGACACACATGGCGGTATTGTTCACGTGTGAATGACGTCTTGTCAATGAGAGCAAGCACTGCCGTCCCTGTGCAATGAAAAACTTCATCAATACAATCATTTTCTGTTTGCTTGCGCCAGTAGACGCATGTCCTTAGGGGTGTAATAGGATACTAACAGATATAAATATACTTCTTCCTTGGTTTATAAGAACATGTTGATGTCCAAACGCCATCCCACCGTTATAAAGAAAACACTAAATCAATTATTTTAAAATTGTTACTGAAGTTTCGTATCAATCATTTCCTTCTCGATCCGAAATTTGCAATTTTTCTTGTCTTTAAAACTTAATTGGAAAAATAGAAAACGATGTTATTTTGTTCACTATTAAATGGTTAATTATAAAAAGACCCTATGTTTTCAGGCCACGAGAACTGAAAACGATTGTTTTTGTCCCCCCCCCCCCCCCATTCTCTCCTACCCACATGCTAGCCTGTCTATCTCAAAATCAGTTGACCCTATCATTCATTCACTTCGACGCTCGACAATAGCGATTACTATGTAAAATTATGCATGCGCATTGGCTGTTCGTATCCTCAGTATATAAGCTTCAGTACTGAAATCAGAGAAAGTGATCCATATGAGTGAGTGAGTTGGGTTTAACGCCGCTTTTAACAGTATTACAGTTAAATCATGGCGTGTCAGGCTAATGTGGGAGGAAAGCCCGAAGTGATGCATGTCTCAGACGTTTACCACTTCGGTGAAACCCATGAGCACGGGTATGGTGCTGACAACCCTAGAAACATAATCGGGGCGAACCGGGATTCGAACCCACAATCCTAGGTTTCTGGCGTGCCCAAGGGACGCAACTCTGCACAGCGAATCGCGGCGCCCTAGACGACTGGGCCACACGTGCCCCCCTGATGTGTATGAACCTGAAACAAATAGACCTACATGGAAATAGACTTTGCTATCTTTAAACAAATGGTGACGTCTCATTTACGTGGAAGCACGACATTACTAATTTAAATTTAATCTACGCATTACATTGTTAGAGGCTCGCTCCTCTCCCAAGCGAGGAAGGAGGGATGTGACGGCCATGTTAGTGAGCATGATCAAGTGAAGCATAGGGCAGACAAGCCTTACTATACACAACAGCTGATTGTGATAGGTCACGTGGTAACAATGGCGAGGACACGATCAAGAGCTGTATAGAACAACCATATAAGCAAATCAACGGTAAGCAATGGTTCCGAGCGGTGACAGTATCTATCTGCATGGCGTAAGGCCTGGTTTCGCGTTAGCCCCAGTTCGGTTTTAAAATGTACAGAGGCGACCAGCGTTTTATATCGACTCCCTTTGGGTGTCTTTGGACGTTGTTTATGCAATCACACCTGACCTTTCCAGTGCTGTTTTTGCATAATGTGCATTCAAATATCAAAATATGCCACGAAAAGGGCGAATAAATTGTAAGAGGATCTTCTTGGCGGTCCACGTGATCGATGTGGGCGACTGTGAAAGGTTCGTGTTGCATGAGCAGATGTGTGTCACTTGGCGAACCGGCATTCATAGAAACAAAGGTAGGATGTCACGTCTTGAGATGGTCTTCATACTGATTGCCTAGTATGATCTCCAGTAGATAGTACGCATAGGTCAATTTAAAATGTAATTTGGTGGAGAGTTGTCTTACTTGACTGTCAGGAATATTGGGCAGAAACTGATGCACTATGACAACGATGTATATTTTTTTACATCTGTTTCGACTTGGACACAGAAAGGGTGATATTCAGAATTGTTTCAGAACAAATACTATGACCCATTTATATACCACCCTATCATCTAAAAACCACCTTACCCACTCATAAACCACCTGACCATTTATGTACCAGCCTCACCAATTCATATACCACTTCACCCACTTATATACCACTCCAGCTGTCTATAAACCACCTCACCCACTCATATACCACCGCACAGACGTATTTACTACCTTATGCACTTATATACCACCTCACCCATCTCTAAACCACCTCATCCACTTATATATTACCTCACCCACCTACAAACCACCTCACCCACTTACATACCACTCCAGCTGTCTATAAACCTCCTCACCCTCTCATATACCACCGCACAGACGTATTTACTACCTTATGCACTTATATACCACCTCATTCATCTCTAAACCACCTCACCCACTTATAAACAACCTCCAAATTTATAAACCACCTAACCCACTCATATACTACCTCACCCACCTATAAACCACCCCACCCACTCATATACCACCTCACCCACTTCTATATCACAAAGTTCACTCATATACCACCTCACCCACTTACATAAAACCTCCAAATTAATAAACCACCTCACCCACTCATATACTACCTCACCCACATACAAACCACCTCACCCACTCAAATATCACCTCCCCATTCATAAACCACCCGAATCATTTATATACCACCAGACTCACCTATATACCACCCGACCCACTAATATACCCCGACCCACTCCGCTACTCATATACAATATACCACATACCCCCTTCCATTCACATATACCACCTCACCCACCTTCCCCACCTGCGCATAACACTCTTCTGATGTCTTTACCTTGGCCAAGATACTCATCTGACTTCTGACATTACGTTGTGTATATGACCACGAATGAAAGGCTCTCAGGGATGTATGTCAGTCAATACGCGACACATCGCTGCCCACCTTTTGATGTGACGTGATTCATATCTGCTCTCAGTAAAACGATGTTATTAAATTGAATAGGCTATTAATTGTTTTATATGGTGTTTGTAAATCGTTTTTACAGAACAAAAAGAAAAAGCAGTGTAACATTGCTGCCAATTTTGTCAAATGTTCTACTGTGCTGGATAATCTATGACGACGCCCAATGGCCCAACAGTGAGATACATTTGATGGCATTAAGTGTCTCGCAAACAAGAAATAGACAACTACGCATTAGATGAAGCATCATCGCGTATGCAGGGTAGTATATCTTCATGCTTTTGGGATAAAAACCGGTACCCATTCGCCACTAAACATTCATGACGTCACAATCTCAATCTCTCTTACAACAAACTTAGCACACAATGTCTCTCGCTCATTTGTGTAATTTGATTGGACAGCTATTTTTAGCGTCATATACCTTTGTTTGACCTCAAAACGAAGCGGAGAATGCATTCATGGTATTATCATAATAGAATGGAGTAGAATAGACTGGAGCTATAATACAATGTATACTCAAGGTGGTAGATGAAGTAAACTGGTTGGGTAATTCGTAACATATCTGAGTACAATGGCTCTCTGCAGACTCAAATACTCGTTCTTTTGTAAAGCGCTAAATGAATGTTGTGAACATGGAATTCTCTTTAGAAATCATATGCTTCATGTGCTAGAGAGACTCTTTAGAAACAATACGCTTCATGTGCCAGAAATACACCTCAGAAACAATATGCTTCATGTTTTAGAAACACTCTTTAGAAACCATATGCTTCATGTGCCAGAAATATACCCCAGAAACAATATGCTTCATGTTTTAGAAACACTCTTTAGAAACCATATGCCTCATGTGTCAGAAATACACCTCAGAAACAATATGCTTCATGTTTTAGAAACACTCTTTAGAAACCATATGCTTCATGTGCTAGAGACACTCTTCAGAAATAATATGCTTCATGTTTTAGAAACACTCTTTGGACATCATATGCTTCATGTGCAAGAGAGACTCTTTAGAAACAATATGCTTCATGTGCTAGAGACACTCTTCAGAAACAATATGCTTCATGTTTTAGAAACACTCTTCAGAAACAATATGCTTCATGTTTTAGAAACACTCTTTGGAAATCAAATGCTTCATATGGTAGAGATACTCTTCAGAAATAATTTGCATCATGTGCTAGTGACACTCTTCAGAAACTGCTTCATGCGTTGATCGCTACACAAATTGTTTATTTTCTTAAAATGACCCAACCTTGTATGTAAGAGTGAAATTCCCTGATCATTGGTATCTAAACCACCTACATCAAACTGCATGTGTTTAGTGTATGTGCGATTATTTACTAACAATACATCTGCATGCTGTCGTTCCGTCTGTGTATAATTCCACCATCGGAAGCGTTGTATCGAGGTCAACAACACTAAGTTCGTTATACTAGCAGTCCTGGCATATATTCTTTTGAAACTGAAGACAGGAAACCCCCTCAAACCACCACGTACGTACATCTCTATGCCCCAAGATTTCCACGGCACTTTCTATGCATATTCTCAGTGTGACTGAACTTCAACTTGGCCTAATCCTCGTTCCTAAAATCATTTTCCCGGGGAAGCAATGTGCAAACACACTATTAGAGTCCTGCCATAGAGCTATTGCTTTACACTTGGGTGGAAGACTTATTTGCATTCTATTACAGAGACCTGTATAACCGGGTTGGTTTCAATTTAGCCATATTAGTATATTTGAATTTTGCATTTCTATTAACAGAATGTCGGTGACGTTTGGTGGTTTGCTTCAAATTGTTCTTGAATAATTCATCCCAGGCTAAATACGAGACATTGTTGTGGCTGTTTTGTTGTACATTGCTTAGTGGTGTTTGCATCGTTGTTGCTATAGTTTGAAGATATGTGACAAAGGGACGGTTTATTAGGCTTGGTTAAATATAAAACAGTGTTGTACGTTTCCGCATCATGATAAATGTTACTAAGTGTTTTATTATCATTGTTTTATGCATGGTTTAGGGTTTATGTGTTCCAGTTTATGTTTTATTATGAATAGTTTTAGTGTTCATATGCTTCAGTGTTATTTTATTAGGCATGGAGTTGGGTTTATACATTTCAGAGTGTTGATTAATCATAATGGTTAAGGGTTTATATGTTCAAGACTGTTGTTTTATTATGCATCGTTTAGGGTTTATATGTTACAGTTTGTTGTGTTATTCTGCATGGTTTAGAGTTCATATGCTCCAGAGTGTTGTTTTATTAGGCACGGTGTAGGGTTTATACGTCACAGAGTGTTGTTTTATTAGGCATGGTGTAGGGTTTATACGTCCCAGTGTTGTTTAATTATACATGGTTAAGGTTTTATATGTTCAAAAATGTTGTTTTATGATTAATATGGTACAGTGTGTTCTTTTGATATGTATGGTTTAGGGTTTATATGTTACAGCGTGTTGTTTTATTATGAATAGTTTATGTTCCAGATTATGGTTTTGTTATGCATAGTTTATATGTTACAGGGGGTTTCGTTAGTATGCATAGTTTACAGTTTATATGGTCGAGGGTGTTGTTTACTGGGCATGGTGTTGGGTTTATACGTTCCAGAGTTTTGTTTAATTATACAAGATATATGGCTTACATGTTCAAGAGTGTTGTATTAATGTGCCTGGTTCAGGGTTTGTGTAGCAGAATGTTTAAATTATATTTTGCCGAGTACGGTTTTATTTTCATGGTTTGTATGTTACAGTGAAGGGTTTTTTTTGCATGGTTTAGGGTTTATGTTACAGGGTATTGTATTATGCATGGTAAAGACTTCATATGTTCCAGTGTGTTATAATAACGTGCATGGTTCAGGGTTTGTGTAGCAGAATGATTTAATTATATTTTGCCGAGTACGGTTTTATTTTCATGGTTAATATGTTGCAGTGTGTGGGTTTTTTTGCATGGTTTAGGGTTTATGTTACAGAGTGTTGTATTACGCATGGTATAGACTTCATATGTTCCAAAGTGTTGTGCATGGTTTAGGGTTTATGTTACAGAGTGTTGTATTATGCATGGTATAGACTTCATATGTTCCAAAGTGTTGTGCATGGTTTAGGGTTTATGTTACAGAGTGTTGTATTATGCATGGTATAGACTTCATATGTTCCAGAGTGTTGTGCATGGTTTAGGGTTTATGTCACAGAGTGTTGTATTATGCATGGTATAGACTTCATATGTTCCAGAGTGTTGTGCATGGTTTAGGGTTTAAGTTACAGGGTGTTGTATTATGCATGGTATAGACTTCATATGTTCCAGTGTGTTGTGCATGGTTTAGGGTTTATGTTACAGAGTGTTGTATTACGCACGTTATAGACTTCATATGTTCCAGAGTGTTGCGCATGGTTTAGGGTTTATGTTACAGAGTGTTGTATGATGCATGGTATAGACTTCATATGTTCCAGAGTGTTGTTATAAGGTGCACGGTTCAGGGTTTGTGTACCAGCATGTTTGTATTTATGTTCTAGATTATGGTTTCGTTGTGCATGGTATATGGTATTTGTTGCAGTGTGTGGGGGTTTCTTTGCATGGTTTAAGGTTTATGTTACGGAGTGTTGGTTTATTATGCATGAGTTTATATGTTCCAGAGTGTTCATATATTGTTTATGGCTCAGAGCATATGTTACCTAGTGTAAAATCACCCATGGCAAACAATAAACGCATCTTTGATTAATTTGTTTCTACACATGTTAAGGTAAATATTATTAGTGTGTCTATATGCAGCATTGTAGAGTAAATGCAAGGATGTCAATCGGTATTTTGCAGTCAGCTTGGTGTAATGGATTTAATTGATGCAGTACCGTGGTTTTGTACAGTATTTGTGCATCGCCTGTGACGTGAAGCTGACTGTTGTCTACATAGTATAAAATGGAAACAGGCTTGACCTTGACCGTGGCCTTGATCAGACAGAGTCTGTGATAGCCATTGCTGAAGTGCAATCTAATTATCATCAGATAAATGTCATTGTTTTATTTAATGTAGCTGACACCCATTCTTGTCTTTCGTGCACGCGCCCTTAATTACGTTATATATAAATGAATTACATATGTTAGGAGAGCCTGGTATCATCCTGGCTGCAATTAGGATGTTTAATACACAAGCAAGTGGAGATGTAGTGTCAGGTTCGTGAAACTGGGTCATAACAATTCAAGTCATAATGACTGTGACCGCCATTAAAACATCAGACAAACATCAGGCCATCATTAGGCCAACTTCAGACAAAAATCAGGCCAGCATTAGGCTAACATCAGACAAACATCAGGCCAGCATTAGGCCAACATCAGACAAACATTAGGCCAACATCAGGCCATCATGAGTCCAACATCATACAAACATCAGCCCAGCATTAGGCCAACATCAGACAAACATCAGGCCATCATTAGGCCAACTTCAGACAAACATCAGGACATCATTAGGCCAACATCAGACCAGCATTAGGCCATCATTAGGCAAACATCAGACAAACATCAGGCCAGCATTAGGCTAACTTCAGACACACATCAGCCCAGCATTGGGCCAACATCAAACAAACATCAGCCCAGCATTAGGCCAACTTCAGACAAACATCAGGCCATCATTAGGCCAACATCAGACAAACATCTGGCCAGCATTAGGCAAACATCAGACCAGCATCAGGCCAGCATTAGGCCAACATCAGACAAACATCAGGTCAGCATTAAGCCAACATCAGACAAACATCAGGCCAGCATTAGGCCAACATCAGACAAACATCAGGTCAGCATTAAGCCAACATCAGACAAACATCAGGTCAGCATTAGGCCAACATCAGACAATCAGCAGGCCATCATCTGACAAACATCGGGCCAAAATCAGACAAACATCAGGCAAACACCAGGCCAACATCAGACAAACATCAGAAAAACATCATCACTTTAACAGGCTGTCCAGCATCAGTTCAACATCTGTTCAACATAGGTCAAACATTAGTCAAACAGTCTGTCAAACATCAGTCCAACATCAGTCCAGCGTTAACAGTTTAAGATGTGCCTTAAGTTTGAACGGTATTTCAATTATTTTAAGCGTGTAAGATCAAGTTGTTGAAAGATGTCATTAATCTAGATTCGAACCCAGGACCCTGTGAAATATGAAGGTAGTCATTGGTCTTACCTTGACGTGCTTTTCCCTCATATCCGTCATGTATCCCATGACGGGTATCCCCAAGTACTGTGCGATGTTATTAATGGAGTGTATTGTACTCGCATTGCCAAACACCAAGAACAAATGAATGCTTTTCTGTTCCAACATACTGCAGGTCAGGCTAATGGTGTCACGGAGACCCATCTGGGCGGTCACAGCGTCTCCGAATATGTGGATCTTTTGACTGGAGTTATTGAAGTCGTCGACGGCTGCATAAAACACCTTCTTGAAGTTGTCGTATTCAACCGTATCGAAGACGGCACCTATGTTGATAACTGGTTGCTGTGGCCCACTGAACGCTGAGGTGACCGACCAGATACTGCAGACTATGATCCAATGCATTGTCCTCCAAACCGATGGAAACACGTCAGCATAGCTTGTCTTGATTGCACGTTCCTCTTACACCCCACGGCGTGCCCCCTGGATGTCTACAACCGGGTGGACGACATGCAACTACTTCATTGTACAACTACACCGTCTATTCATGAGAAGGGCTGCTGCCTCAGAAGGGCATACATATTCAGCGATATGGAGCTATGACAATCACATCACGACAGCTCACAGTACACAAAACACGGGGTATTAAGCTGATAATCCGAAGGTAAATCTATCCATTGTAACTGCTCGCGTCCAGTTGCCATTTCATATACATGAAGCTGATAGTGGCAGATTGCAGAGATCTCTCCGCACTATCGCGCGGACAGCGGTATCGCTGCTTCAGAAATGTCAAGACTAACAAGACAGCCTTCAGCGTTCCCATTTCCAGAAAGAGCGGAGGCAATATCCTTCAGGAAATCTAGGCCATATCATTCCATCCTAGAGTGTGCTGAGATGTTGTGACACGCTCCCTTGGTAGAGGTTGTTTCCCTGGAGGAACGGCTTGTCCCTCTACTCCTCCGGGGCTTCTACGTCATCACCGTGGCGGCCGTCAGACCAACGGTTCCCCACCGACTCTCAGTGACTCCCCTGTACACCATTGAATGCATAATCGGGACACTTAGCTACAGTAGCCACACAGAGGTAAAACCTCCATCACACGCTCTTCCATTTACCCCTATCGAGCAGCCAATAAAATCGCTCCCCCGCACGTTCACCGCTGATCTTGTGAACAAATCCACACGTTAAGCTAGTTTTTCCATTGGCTCTAATTGCGATGTGTGACTATTCCGATCTTTTTTGTCATTCCGCACATCTCGCGGTAGTACGATGGCATCTCTGGTTTTAGGGCTGATCCGGTGTGTGTTGGAGTTAATTTAAGATGTCCAGTGGTATCGGTGGCTCACACAACGGGAACGGCAATCTATTACCCGCCGTCCCTCCGTCTGACTGGCTGCGGCAGTGGCTCCATCTAGCGCTGACAACGGAGCAACACTAGCGAGAACTCCCCGATCAGCGACCGCCGTTCTTCCTACTAGAAGGCAAATCAATGCTTTACTCCATAGCCATCGAGTGGGGGAGAGATAATCTCAAAACGCCTCACAATGACGTCCGCCCGAATCCGCCGCGGTTCATGGTAAGTCTATCCGCAGATACGAGGATGTTGCGCGAACTATTTAAACATTTAGTGCTTCTGTCTGTCACCAGCAAACTCCCGCCATCCACTGCAAAAGGGACCACGCATGGCACCCTGGGTAATCAGTTTAAAGGGACTCTGTTTGTAATATCAGTGGTGACCGGATAGCGCATCAGCTGGCGCATGCAGCACGTGTCAAGTGACAGGTGCTCTGTTGCCACCTGCGGATGAACTTGCACGATGCATGGTGAGAACCATTTAGAAGCACGATCACCGGAAGGTGATCGCCACGTCGATAAATTGACCCAACATATTTTTTCACACTTTTGAACACAGTACCTCAATATATTCCACTAATATAACACGCAATGTTAGCATAGTTGTAATATGTTCGACGTGTTTCATTAAAACTACAATTTTCATCATATGTGGCGTTTGTCAGTCGCATTAATCAAGGATGTAAAACAGTATAATTGCAGCGACTGACATGTATCATGTACACATCTTAGGTGGTCGTGATGCCGTCACGATAGTGATGAAGCTAACCCAGGAGTTATCTATATACATCCTACATAGTCTCCATCACTCAAACAGCTGATATTCTGTTTGTGTCGCTGTGAGGTAGGCATCAGCTGCGTTCACTTGGTTGTTGGTTCACCCCCGTGTACTTGTCACGCATGGATACCTCCCGGGCTATCGATCTGAATATCAGCAACCCTGTCAGAAATATGCGGCATAATAAACAATGGATTGTATGCTTGCCTAGGATAATGGTAATATATTGATAATTATGATATATTGATAATTGTCTTGACCAGTGGTAAGTGAAATGACATTGGCATTAATTTGTGTGTAATTTGATATTAGTAACCGAATTCCAAGCTGTATGAATAAACTAGTTGACGTGAATATTTTTTCATTGGAATCTCACATGGATATACTGTGATGTACTTTATTGTGTTTTGTGAATATCCCTCTGGCCGCGTCATACCAAAAACACGTTAAAAGATGGTACTTGTTGTTACCATGCCTGACGCTTGGCATTAAGGGGCTAAAACAAGGTTCGGGGTACACGTTGTTTGACTGGGGTATCCATGTTAAACTGCGACATTGTACGTCATGCTTCAAAGGCTAAGCAAATGCCTGGACTATTACAAACAGTGTGAGAGAGTGTGTGAGTATGGTTTTACGCCGCTTTTAGCAATATTCTAGGAATATCACGGCGGGGGACACCAGAAATGGGCTTCACACATTGTACCCATATCGGGAATCGAACCCGGGTCTTCAGCGTGACGAGCGAACGCTTTAACCACTAGGCTACCCGACCGCCCTAATACAAACAACCACACACCTATCGTTGTATGGGTGAACCCCATTTCACATAACCTCATTTGAACACGAAGGGGTATAAGTCCGTCTCAAATAAACGTTGATCCGGACATCCCTTAATCCGGACATCTCCTAATCCGGACGATATCAGAATTATATAGAAGCATCACGTTTGAGAATATATGGATTGGCAACACCTACCGCCAGGCGATGGGTACCCGGTAGTTCTTGTGTACAGAGACAGGTCATGATGTAACTGTGAAGAACCCTCGCCAAAACTCACCTTGTCTCTTCATATCGATTCACACCAGTTAGTTAGTTAGTTAGTTAGTTAGTTAGTTAGTTAGTTAGTGTCACATAAACAATTAGTATATAATATCTAGTTTACATAATTATCCCTCATATAGGAACGGAGTCCGTCCGCCCGTTCATCCGTCCGACCGAACGATTCTCAATGCGGACAAGTTTTCTCAAAACTATTTAAGTTGGAGACATGAAATTTTGCACACTGATGTTACTGGTCACGATTTTAAATGATTTACATTTAGGCCCTTGTTCCATGCTTTTCAACTTAGTTTGTTTGTTTTTGTTTTGTTGTTGTTGTTGTTGTTGTTGTTGTTGTTGTTGTTGTTGTTGTTGTTGTTTTGTTCTACACCGTCTTCAGCTATATTCCATTTGTATGGCGGCGGTCTGTAAATGACTGAGTCGGGACCAGACGGTCCAGTGACTGACATCATGAGCATAGATCTGGGCAATTCGGATACGACGACATGCAGCAACCACGTCTGACCACGTCTGACCACCAGATGTCGTTAGCCACCATTACAACAAGCATAGCTTTTTTCAACGTAGTGTACACTGCGTGAAATGGGGACAAGTTTTCCAATAAACTACTGAAGCTACACGAATGAAAGTTAGAAAGGTTATCTTTTAGATATTTGTCAAAACAGTTCGAAAGTTGGGTCCGTAAAATATGTTTTACGCTTGATCCATGTTTTTTACTAAGTGCATAATGTCCTCTAAGGGGACAAGTTTCCTGAGAAACTACATAAAAATGTGCATCCTTATACTAGTGTGGGGTGCTATATCGTGTATAGAAGCATGTGTCCAGACTAGTGTGGGGCGCTATATCGTGTATAGAAGCATGTGTCCAGACTAGTGTTGGGCACTATATCGTGTATAGAAGCATGTGTCAAGACTAGTGTGGGGCACAATATCGTGTATAGAAGCATGTGTCCAGACTAGTGTGGGGCACTATATCGTGTTTGAAGCATGTGTCCAGATTAGTGTGGGGCGCTATATCGTGTATAGAAGCAAGTGTCTAGGCTAGTGTGGGGCGCTATATCGTGTAAAGAAGCATGTGTCTAGGCTAGTGTGGGTGCTATACCGTGTATAGAAGTATGTGTCTAGGCTAGTGTGGGGCACTATATCGTGTATAGAAGCATGTGTCTAGGCTAGTGTGGGGCACTATATCGTGTATAGAAGTATGTGTCAAGGCTAGTGTGGGGCACTATATCGTGTATAGAAGCATGTGTCTAGGCTAGTGTGGGGCGCTATATCGTGTATAGAAGCATGTGTCAAGGCTAGTGTGGGGTGCTATATCGTGTATAGAAGCATGTGTCAAGGCTAGTGTGGGGTGCTATATCGTGTATAGAAGCATGTGTCCAGACTAGTGTGGGCGCTATATCGTGTATAGAAGCATGTGTCTAGACTAGTGTGGGGCGCTATATCGTGTATAGAAGCATGTGTCAAGACTAGTGTAGGGCGCTATATCGTGTATAGAAGCATGTGTCCAGACTAGTGTGGGTGCTATATCGTGTATAGAAGCATGTGTCCTGAATAGTGTGGGGCATTATATCGTGTATAGAAGCATGTGTCCAGACTAGTGTGGGGGCTATACCGTGTATAGAAGTATGTGTCTAGGCTAGTGTGGGGCACTATATCGTGTATAGAAGCATGTGTCTAGGCTAGTGTGGAGCACTATATCGGGTATAGAAGCATGTGTATAGGCTAGTGTGGGGTGCTACATCGTGTATGAAGCATGTGTCAAGGCTAGTGTGGGGCACTATATCGTGTATAGAAGCATGTGTCTAGGCTGGTGTGGGGCACTATATCGTGTATAGAAGCATGTGTCTAGGCTAGTGTGGAGCACTATATCGGGTATAGAAGCATGTGTATAGGCTAGTGTGGGGTGCTACATCGTGTATGAAGCATGTGTCAAGGCTAGTGTGGGGCACTATATCGTGTATAGAAGCATGTGTCCACACTTGCGCCGGGCGCTGTACCAGATAACAGAATCTCGGTACAGATCTCAACAAAGTGTACGTTACTTTTTTGACGAATCTGATTATTTTAGTGTGAATGAACTTATATCCATACATAGTGGCCATGTCACCAAACCTGGGTGATATTGACACGCATGACATTGAAGTGACAACTATACCATTTGAAATAAAACTATGACAGTGGAAATTGATGCTCACAGTTGTGTATGCAGAGTGATATTCAATCTGCCTGCGGAAGCGGCTGCCATCCACGGCTCAATTACTTTCTATAGTGGACATTAGCATAGGTTGTTTAGCTTTTATCTGCAGGGCATTCCATTACATAGCATGAGTGAAACTGACCGTTCGGAATAACAGCGTCCGGGATCTGTCGGCCATATTGACAGGCCAGCAGTGCACAAGTGCCAGGTCTCCGCCACATCATATAGGTGACTGCGACAAACCGTCTTGTCACTGATGCGTCAAATTAGGAATGTCATCCATTTGTCTACCATAAAACTTTTGAAAGCTTTAATTGGGCCTCATATCTTTACAATTACACCTTGTGCTCAAACCGCTATTGTTTAAGTAGTTGGTTGGTTGGTTTGTTGTTTAACGCCGCACTCACCAATATTCCAGCTATATGACGGCGGTCTGTAAATAATCGAGTCTGGACCAGACAATCCAGTGATTGACATCATGAGCATCGATCCACGCAATTGGGATCGATGACATACATCAACCAAGACAGCGAGCCTGACCACCCGATCCCGTTAGTCGCCTTTTACGACAAGCATAGTCGCCTTTTATGGCAAGCATTGAATGCTGAAGACCTATTCTACCCTGGATCTTCACGGGTCTATTGTTTAAGTAATGTGTTGACACACCCAAGCTTGACTTAAAGTCTCATCATCTTAGTATCTGTACATTCCTATGACATGAAATGGCCGACTCTTTGTCTCAACCGACCCGTGAAAATCCGGGTCAGAATAGATCTTCAGAAATCCATGCTTGTCGTAAGTGGCGACTATCCTTGTCGTAAGAGGCGACTAACGGGATCGGCTGGTCAGACTCGCACCAGACTTGGGTGCATATATGCATGTCATCTTATGCCAATTGCATGAATGGATGCTCATGATGTCAGTCACTGGATTGCCTGGTCCAGACTCGATTACTGACAGACCGCCGTCATTTAGATGGAATATTGCTGAGTGCGGCGTTAAACAACAAACAAATAAACAAACTGTGTCTAAACCACTGTCGTACAAGTAATACACACATACGACAAAGTGAACACCTTTCATCCAACGTACAAACATGACGGCATGTTATAGATGTTTTCGAGAACACCTAGTGTCATCGCTATTTGCTGGCAATTCATAATTCCATGCTCGTGATATTGTCGGAATTGTACAATCGACTTTTTGCAAAGAGCTCTTATGAATATGGAAATGGATTGTCACCTTTAATATACAAGCGCGGATACAGGGTATTTATTTGAATAAGGAGGGTGCACTTAATATACACGATTAATACAAATGGCGAAACATTTGATAGTTGTATATCATTTCTTTAAACGGGATCTGATATTTATACGTTTTCTCTTTATCTATCAATGTATAAATGTTTGGAATGCTTAAATAAGGCCCACCTGGGTATGAAGCCCATTTCTGGCGTCCCCCGTGGCGATATTGCTGGAATACAACCTCTGTCTCTGGGTCCGTATATGTTCTACTACATGTTATTGTGTATCTCTGGGTCTTAATCATTCGTTATTCTGACACACCGGAGCATGATACATTGTACACCTTATGCCCAAAGTATCACCACATTAGCATGATACATGCCGCGGCACACTATGTAAAAGTTGTGATCGTATGTTAAAACACCATGACAAGAAAGATATAGTATCCCCATGTGACTATTTTGAAATTCCCACGCCTCCTTTTTCACCAACAACAACTTGCGACAAAGAAACTACAAGAAGCCATTGACATCGGGATACACCAGCCAGCCATGAACCGTTACCAGGGAACTTATCTGCCTAGTGCTTGCGACTTACTGCTTTGATCTTTGTCAGTGTTATTATCTAGCAGGCTTCCATTTGCCTATTGCTATTTCCATTCTTTCACCTATCAGTGCTAATTACCCCCGACCTCCGTTTGGCCCAGTGTCCATTGCATATTACTTTTCTATGATACTTAAGTGCTGGCTTCCATACTATCAGCGCTAATTACTGTAAAGTGTTGGCGTCCATTGTCTATTGCTTATCACCTATAAGCGCAAGTTATTTGTTCGCTTCCCTTGTTAGTTTCCATCCCTGTTACTTTCCATCTTTTGTTATCTTATTAATTTTGTTGTCCTTACATGTGCATATATATATATACTCTCTGCCTCATGGGGGCGGTCGGGTAGCCTAGTGGTTAAAGCGTTAGCTCGTCACGCCGAAGACCCGGGTTCGATTCCAGACATGGGTACAATGTGTGAAGCCCATTTCTGATGTCCCCCGCCGTGATATTGCTGGAGGATTGCTAAAAGCTGCGTAAAACCATACTCACTCACTCACTCACTCACTCACTCACTCACTCACTCTACCTCATGGCATTCCTTCACCTGATGACGGAGTAAGCACGTTCCTCATAATAAAGAAGTTGACATCCATAATATTTCGTGCACATTTGAAACCCAAGAGAATGCCGGTTGTATATCGGCTAGATGATACATATATCATATAATTGGTAGGTTTCTCGACAGGAGACAGAGATGCAAATATCAATGGGCAAGTCGGGACTACTTTCAGTCCCTGTCATTCGGCGATCGGAATTAACCGTCGGAAATCTGGAGAAACTACTGGGATAATTGCTATCATTATCAAAAGAATAGTCTAATATACTCAAAATCAGTGACGTGGCTGGGGCATTATACACATTTTGGCAAATTTGGAGATATAAATTGAGAAACATTTTAGCGAGGACACTAGTCTAACCTAGCGGGATCAGTTCCGTATATGTGCCAATGTCGCTAATGTGCTCTACCGCTTGGTAGCTTTTCCCCAAAATAAAACAGTTGAATTTGCCCGAAATATGTCCGAAGTGTTACCTTGTTTCGTTTTGTCGCTGTGTGTTCATTTGACTGCTTTTCGTAACGTTATGACAGCTCAGGCTAAACAAACATGGCGTCTCACAGACTAGGGTTAGAGTAGCTTCCCTTTGATAAAGGGCAGTTACTCTAGCGGACAGACCGATGGATTGCCGTAAAGGCAAGTAGAGGACACAATTTGTGAAGGCAATTGTTGTTTTGCCTAATTGTAGTTACGAGACTCAAAAAGAAACAGGTTTCGTTTGGAACTATATTGACTGTTGTCACTGTCCGACTGACACATCACTTACCTTCTGACGAAATATATATTAATGCGCACATTCCAGCAATGTTTAGGTAATGTTTGTGAGAGATGGGAAGAGATTTTTCGAGCGTAGATGAAGAATGATATTGTATGATAAAGAGGTTATCATGCGTGTGTGTTTGAGGATGGTAAATATCTGTATTTAAAATAAACACTATGTATTTGCTCGTCAAGGCTCGCTAAATACAACGTTTATTCCTAATACAGGATATTTACCATCCGCAAACACACTCTCGTGATAATCGCTATGTCTCTGCACTTTCACCGCCCTTCGGTAACAACGTCTTAAGGATATACATGTCAACAAGCACGCATGACACCTCACAGGCACTAAAACAATACCATCATGAATGTGAACTCCCCTATGCTCCATTCAGCACACACGTCACACACACACACACACACACACACACACACACACACACACACACACACACACACACACACACACACAACACACACACAACACACACACAACACACACACACACACATAAACCGTCAACGCCAGAGAATAACCAACCTCGGTTGTCACAGCAACAGATTCCAATGAGCGTAAAAGGCAAAATAGCGATGAAACTTATATGAATGGCGCAGTGAAAATCAGTGATGATACCAGGTGCTCGCTAAAAGGGTAAGCATGTCCTGCTCGACTGGTAGAACCCGTCACTCACACAATTCGCATAAAAAAGTAAGTGTTTGTTTATTGCCTGACGCCGTACAGCAGCTCTGTGATGTGCCGGCGGCCTGTAAACAAACCAGACAATCAAGTGATGGAAAATCTAGTGACACGATAGCGCACTAACTGATAAATACGTCATAAGTTTGCATAAGCATAGACCAGTGGACCTGTTTAGTATCAATGGTTATTACAGTGGCCCTGTTTAGTATCAATGGTTTCTGCAGTGGACCTGTTTAGTATCAATGGTTTCTGCAGTGGACCTGTTTATTATAAATGGTTTCTGCAGTGGCCCTGTTTAGTATCAATGGTTTCTGCCGTGGGCATGTTTAGTATCAATGGTTTCTACAGTGAACCTGTTTAGTATCAATGGTTTCTGCAGTGGAACTGTTTAGTATCAATGGTTTCTGCAGTGGACCTGTTTAGTATCAATGGTTTCTGCAGTGGAACTGTTTAGTATCAATGGTTTCTGCAGTGGGCATGTTTAGTATCAATGGTTTCTACAGTGAACCTGTTTAGTATCAATGGTTTCTGCAGTGGAACTGTTTAGTATCAATGGTTTCTACAGTGAACCTGTTTAGTATCAATGGTTTCTACAGTGAACCTGTTTAGTATCAATGGTTTCTGCAGTGGACCTGTTTATTATAAATGGTTTCTGCAGTGGACCTGTTTAGTATCAATGGTTTCTGCAGTGGGCATGTTTAGTATCAATGGTTTCTGCAGTGGAACTGTTTAGTATCAATGGTTTCTGCAGTGGAACTGTTTAGTATCAATGGTTTCTGCAGTGGGCATGTTTAGTATCAATGTTTTCTGCAGTGGAACTGTTTAGTATCAATGGTTTCTGCAGTGGACCTGTTTATTGTAAATGGTTTCTGCAGTGGACCTGTTTAGTATCAATGGTTTCTGCAGTGGGCATGTTTAGTATCAATGGTTTCTGCAGTGGACCTGTTTAGTATCAATGGTTTCTGCAGTGGAACTGTTTAGTATCAATGGTTTCTGCAGTGGGCATGTTTAGTATCAATGTTTTCTGCAGTGGAACTGTTTAGTATCAATGGTTTCTGCAGTGGAACTGTTTAGTATCAATGGTTTCTGCAGTGGAACTGTTTAGTATCAATGGTTTCTACAGTGGACCTGTTCATGTATTAATGATGTCTAAAGTGGACCTGTTCATGTATTAATGGTTTCTACAGAGGACCTGTTTTGTATCAATGGTTTCTACAGTGGACCTGTTAAGGTATAAATGGTTTCTACGGTGGACCTGTTTAGGAATCAATGTTTTTTACAGTGAACCTCTAAGCTATCAATGGTTTCTACAGTGGACCTGTTCAAGTATAAATGGTTTCTACATTGGACCTGTTCAGTATCAATTGTTTCTACAATGGACCTGTTTAGTATCAATGGTTTCTACAATGGACCTACTCAGTATCAATGGATTTTTTAGGGGACCTTCTTAAGTATCAATGGTTTCTACAGTGGACCTGTTCAAGTATTAATGGTTTCTGCAGTGGACCTGTTCAAGTATTATTGATTTCTATAGTATAACAGATTCAAAGTACCAGTTGTCCCTCAAGTTTGCTTTGTTCCAAGTCTTAATAGGTCCATGCCATGATATAACTGGAATACTGTTCAAAGCGTCGTTAAACCCAACTCACTCACTCACTTGGTCCAGCGCACAACTTCACACGTGCCACCCTGAGATCCTCTTGATACAAGACACCCATTTTCCGCAATGTGAGCTGGATAATCGATTTAAAAGTGATCCAAAAAAGCACAAATTTGAACAAATATAATGTGTAATTATCAAGAAAATAAAACCTTTAAGTAGCACCCTCTATAGCGTTAATTCCTATCGACCCACCGAACCGAAGACTCTCTTCTCTAGTCGTAGGGCCGCATATTGAAATACAACACGGAGCTGTAGGGGAACAGATCATTCAACACCATGGCTATAACTCATCAGCTGGCGACGTCAGTTTTCTTTGAGTCCAAGTAATATGACAAAGAGACTATTTCGGCGAAGGAATCCTTCCAGGCTAAGTAGCTTTACCTTGCGACGTTCGAAAGGGGCTGACTTGTGCGATTTGTTCCTCGGCTCAAAAACTAGTTCTTTTATGCAAGAAATCACCACTGAGATGAGATGTTTGCACTCCATTCGGGTGACTTTTAATACGAGGATTGTTCATAGCCCTTCAAGTGAAATATTCCCCAACTGCTCCTGTGGATATTCGAAGCGGGCATATAATCGTTAACGCGACCACTGCTTGATGATTTATGTCAGATCAATAGTCATAGGAGTGAGTGAGGTATAATTATTACTCACGGCAGTATTCCGGCCCTATTATGAATAGAACAGTTCACGTTTTATATCATATAAATATCCCGTCAAGTAAGAGTGGTAAAATAACCCGTTTTATATCACTTCAAGGATTGTACTGTCAAACAACAATAAATTAAGGGTATAAATTGCCAGCTTCCACAGTAAGACCACTTTGTGAACACGGGGACAGTGTTGTGGGCCTATGACCTTTTTACTGAATATAATTGTCTGTCTGTCTGTCTGTCTGTATATTTATTGCAAAATGGTAAGTGAGGCGGATCCGGCGAACCAAGAACTCTAGTTATTATTTCAACAGTAGTCTCCCTTTGCTGTATAAACAAGCATCTTCACGAGGCAAGGGCTTTAACTGACTGCAAAAGTCCAGTTCCCACCTTTGTCGAACTAGGCCGGAATTTCCAGGCCTCGATCCTAGCGCCACCAGTGGCTATAATGAATTATGTCCCTTCTATGTCCCTCCTACTGACCAATCAGATTTCATCTCTCATATCACTTGCATTTGCTTCAACCAAACTGGCGGCGCCCAGTCAAAACGATCTGACCGATAATCAAGATCTATATTGTAATAAAACGGGTCTTACACCGCGAAGTACACTTGAGCACCTTGATTAAAAACATGAAAAGATTTGAAAAAATATCTGTCGAAGCCCAGTTGGCGGTACACATGCTTTGCAAATCTCGCAGTCGACCGAAATCTGCACTTAAAATCCATGTAGTTGGACTATGCATAGACTGTTTAGTCCAGCCAAAATATAACTCCAGAATACCAGCCTAGTTCGTTTTATAGTCAGTTAACGACCTTGCCTCGGGAAGATGATAAACAAGGGACGTGTGAGCACTCTGTGTGTCCATCAGTAGGGTGGTGGCCTTCGATGGTGACGTACGTCTGTTGTGTGGTTCCGGCAGACGGGAGCACATGTCTCTAGAGACGGACAGTCTCGGTGAAAGTCTCTCAAGACCTGCCGTGGCGGGAACCAGATGACTGACAGTCTTTCGGGAGGTCACATGATATGTCTCTTCGGACCAGCCGTGTTGGGACCCACTACTCTATAAGATGCACGGTTTAACGGAAGGTTTTCTCTGGTTGGTAAATATCTGCAGATCTGTCATGTCCACCGTTCCAGGTGGCGGGCAGTCTAGAAGAAAGTTCTCTCTTTTTCCAGTGACCAGAATGCCAGGTGATCTTGCGGAAGATTTAGAAGGTCAAATCCTCGGACATGTCGTGTTGGGAACCAATATTCCAGATGACGGACAATCTGGAGGAAGATTTAGAAGGTCACATTCTCGGACATGTCGTGTTGGGAACCAATATTCCAGATGACGGACAATCTGGAGGAAGATTTTGAGGGTCAACTCCTCGAACATGTCGTGTCGGGAACCAATATTCCAGATGACGGACAATCTGGTTGAAGATTTAGAAGGACAAATTCTCGGACATGTCGTGTTGGGAACTAAGATTCCAGATGACGAACAATCTGGAGGAAAATTTTGAGGGTCAACTCCTCGAACATGTCGTGTCGGGAACCAATATTCCAGATGACGGACAATCTGGAGGAAGATTTTGAGGGTCAACTCTCGAACATGTCGTGTCGGGAACCAATATTCCAGATGACGAACAATCTGGAGGAAGATTTTGAGGGTCAACTCCTCGGACATGTCGTGTCGGGAACCAATATTCCAGCTGACGGACAATCTGGAGGAAGATTTTGAGGGTCAACTCCTCGGACATGTCGTGTCGGGAACCAATATTCCAGCTGACGGACAATCTGTATGAAAATTTAGAAGGTTATGTCAGAAACCAATATTCCAGAAGATATTGAGGGTCAACCTCTCTGGATATGCAATGTCGGGAACCAGTAATCCAGATCACGACCAGCCTTATTAAAGTTCTGTCAATGCAACACCATATGAGACTGAACAACTGTTAGCCGTGGTGGTGGTATCTGTTTAATGCACGAAGGTACGATAAGGCAGACCATTAATTATCTATGTTGTGATGTTTGGTTTTATCTTGCCTGGCATTGAGACAAGACACGATAATGACCGGGTCATGCTACACGCTGTGTGTACTTATAAAGTAGGACGACCGAGACGGCATGGCGAGTGGTGCTCATGCCTGCTCGCGACGTGACGACAACACACTGCATAGTGTGAAGAACATCCCAATGGCAATGAGCTGTGACGTGCAGATAGTCAGACTCTATACCAGTGTTTCCATCGCAGCTATTCCGTCAATTCAAATGTAAAATAGGCCGGTGGGTTAGCCTGGTTAAAGCGTTCGTTCGTCACGCCGAAGACCCGGGTTCGATTCCGACATGGGATTTTTGTCATACTTAGAAATGTTTCTGACTCCAGCAACTTAACCCTCCTGTACACATCTTCTTCTTTTTCTTTTTTTTTTCTTTTTTTAATTAAGCTTCTTTTATCAAGATCACAGACAATACTGAAATGAAATCAATTTGCTCAATGGATGATACATGATGTATTCAATCTTAGTAGAATTGATCCTTGACAATGAAACTTGTCAAGTTCTCATTATGAAACCTGAGAATGTCTAATGTCAAAAATTGTTCTTATTTCAAAGGATGGTAAATTCCCTCATTACGTGCATCAAGCTGAGACCAGACAACTTCTATAGTCAGTGTTTGATGAATGAGGTCATGTCGTGGTTAAGTTGTTCTAGTCATGCACATGGATGTTGGAGAGAAGTTTAATCAACCTCCTCGATGGTGGTGCCTCCGGAGCTGCCGCCGGTCTGAGCTCCTCCTGCACCATCAGCTCCTGCGCCAGCTCCAGCTCCAGCTCCAGCTCCAGCTCCATCCAGCTGCACCTGGGTTGAAGTTGGGCATACCACCAGCACCTCCAGCTGCCTGGTACAACTTGGTCATGTACACATCTTGGTACACTTCCATACTACATGTAGAATACAGTACAATGAACACCAATAGAATAGAAAGTACAATAAAGGTCCAGAAACATCATTCACGTCGTGGACATTTATGCATTAAGCATTACCCTTCTGCATATGAGTATTTTCAGTAACATTGCGTTTTGAAACTCATATAAGATCACATCAATGTCAGTGCACATTTACCTCCTCCGTGGTCTTGTGGTAGAGCGTCCGCCCGGAGAGCGGAAGGTCCGGGTTTCGATCCCCGCGTCATACCAAAAGACGATACTTGTTGTTACCATGTCTGGCGCTCGGCATTAAGGGGCTAAAACAAGGAGTGGTCGGCTCGGAGTCAGTATACTGTGTCGGAGTGGGGTATTCATGTCATGATATCTCAGTGGGCTAGCACTAAAAATCGGCATCAGTCCGGACTAGTACAAGCAGCCACACACACACACACGTACATGCACGTCGTTATATAAGTGCAATAATCTAGGACACGACGTTAAAGCCCATTTCACCTCACCTCACCTCAGTGCACATTTCATTATCTACTATATTTTAAACAATCTATCAACAAATAACAATCGTAGCCAGAATTGTATCCATTTGCAAGAAGATTCACCTGGCGAAAACCCAAACGACTAAAACAAGCTCGTTTGGAGTATTTTGTGGCCTCATGTGCTATGTTTAATTTAAGACAGCAGTATAAATTCCGACCATTCCATTATATCTCGTGCACGTGCTGTTTCACTTTCAGATATACAACGGGGAAAAGCCTTTTGGAAATTTAACTCACTTTTGAAAGATAAACACTTTGTTGCAATGGTTATGAAGACAATTAATGATACTCTAGATCAACTAATGATGAGAGAGTATTTGCAACAGAGGACCAATTACTCAGGGAAATAATACGTTTTAATATTAGGGGAAGCTCAATATTATTTGATCAACACGTAAAAAAGAAAATATAGCTTTGGAATCCAGATTAGAACAAGACTTAAATCGGCTTGAAAATTGGTTAGGATCAATATATATGATCAAAAGGATTATTCAAAACATTAACAATAACGTTTGGGAGGAGGTTTTCGGTATAGTGGGCAGTAAACTTGAATTGCTGTAATTATGTTAAACCAGCTGTTGAAGATATGATTAGCAAATCTGTCTGGTATAATAATGAAATCAAAATTGATGGTAAGTCTAGTTACTTTCCACAGTGGCATTGAAAGGGTATAGCATGTATACACGACTTCATTCATGACACAGGTAAAGTATATGACTTAGTACAAAAATTCAGTTTGAAGACAGACCTTTTTACCTAGCATGGAGTAAAACTATGAACAGCCTATTATTTTCAGAATAACAATATAAAACATCATGCAAGGGTTTGCCAAAGGCCTATGCTGCCAAATAATGTATCAAAAATAAACAATGAATAGAGAAGCAAGGTATTTTATAAAGCCCTTTTCAACAATAACTTTATAAAACATAATTGTAACAGTAATTTGATTTTAACAACATAAGTGTAACAGTAATTTGGTTTTAAAAAACATTATACAGATACAGAGTGGACAAACTTTCACCTTATGGCACAAAGGTGTACACAAAGTACTGAATTAAATGGTTTCAGTTTAAAGTTAGACATAATATTTTAAGTACTAATTGTTATTTATATAAAATTGGATATGTTGAATTACCAGGTTGTTCATTATGTAATGAACTATCTGAAACAATTACTCGTGTATTATGTAATTGTCACTATGCTGCGGACATATGGATGAAACTTTCAGATTGGCTGCAAACTACAGAAGGCGGGTTAATTTTAGCAATGAGCACATACTGTTTGAATTTAAAGAGAAGAATAACAATTCATTCAATGCAGTAATCATGGTAACAAAATCCGTGCCTTACAAATATCATAGAAAAAAAATAACCATTTTTTTACAAATTCCAAAGAAATACTTAGATATTATTTTTATTATATTATTGCATATTCAAATGGTAATAAGGCAAGTTTCAAAGCCTTCTGGTCAGCTTTACGTGTATTTTCTAGAAACCCTGTATATATATATATGATCTGAAATGTATTTAAATTAAAAAAATAAATTTAAAAACATATTTAAATAAATAAAAAAGCAAACAAATAAGAACCAGATGGAATGACGGAAACATTACTGTATGTTTCTTCTTCCTTATTTGGTCATAATCATATTTGGTTTCCTGTGCAAATTAAATGCTCTCTCGAGGGAGTGGGTGCGAGTTGTGCTTAACGGTTTTTTCAGTGATATCGCGCTGTGTCATGGATAGAACAACACGGACAGGCCGAGGGTCGTAATATGAGCCAATGTGGGATTCGAACCCACTGTCTACTGATCATGTTTAAGGAAATATAAATTGTCAAAGCAAGAAAATAACCATCCTAGATTTTCTGCGGAAACAGATTCCACTTGGCGTAAAGGGCAAATAGCTGTGGAAATTATATGAATGGACCACTGAAAATCAGTGATGACACCAGGTGTTCGCGAAAAAGGTAAGCATGTCCTGTCCTACCGGTAGCACAGAGAAAAGCTCTGCATACTGCCTGGTTCGATATAATTGTACACCACGTTCATTAGTACTCATTTTACCTCTAAGATACTCTGGGAGTGAGTGAGTGAGGTTTTACGCCGCTTTTAGCAATATCGCGGCGGGGGACACCGGAAATGGGCTTCACACATTGTACCCATGTCGGGAATCGAACCCGGGTCTTCGGCGTGACGAGCGAACGCTTTAACCACTAGGCTCCCCGACCGCCCCTGATTGCATAAGCAGGAGGCTTGGTGTCCCAACATTCCTGAGTATGACAAAAATCCCATGTCGGGAATCGAACCCGGGTCTTCGGCGTGACGAGCTAACGCTTTAACCACTGGGCTACCCGACCGCCCCTAAAGATACTCTGGCAATTAAGGACGTCTGCAAGAATGCATTATCCTTAAAAGAACGTCAAAGTAAAACCCATAGTATTCTAAAGCAACTATTCGCAAAAGCTATTGCAAAATATGGTGTGGAGACAATGACAGCTGGCTGTCGGCATCATGCTGAGTTTACTCCCGTCACGCATCAGCATCACTTATGAATTATTTCACTACCTTCATAACGGTACAACTCACACAGCCAATGTACCACTGTGAGCTGTGAACCTCAAACAGAATTCAATTCTTGCATATATATTGGTCTAAGTGCTGACGTCTCTATGGCAACTGAAAGCAACATTGTAATATGTTCACAATGAAACTCTTCTTCATAACCGTCGTGATGTCGGAGAATGGGCTACACTCTCGCTGTGTTGATTTTTCGAGTAATTAAATCTCAAACCGATTACAAGTGTGTTCTAAAACTTGTTTCTGTTTAGTAACCCATTAGGTATGTTTGCGGTGTCGAGTTTAACCATGCTCGACGCACTCATTACCCGTGTTGAACAAGAATTGTTTTACTTCAGCCACGCAAACTCGAGGAAGTACCATGAATAATTGAACTTAAACTATCTGGCTATACAACATTATAATTAAAGTTTGCTGTTACATTATTATTCTGGCAGTATGAACGCTTTATGGAACGGCCCCGTGCACTGGTTTGCCTGGCACAGACTGAATTGTATTCAGCTTACATTAATAAATCTATAATACAGCCGACAGCGGCGTAAAACGTCATTCATTCATTTATTCCTGCTCCAGTCGTCGCAAGATAATCGATTTATCAGCCTGTTATCATAACATACTTTATTCTACTGCACATAATCAACACATGTGAAATTTAATGACGGTTATATATTAATTATATTAATTATATTAATTGGCGTTTGATTAAGTGCGTGGCTAGGACGGCCGAGAAGTGTCACAATGGTATCATTGTACTGACAGGACACAAACTTAAATAGCTATATAGCTACGTACAATGTAAATAAAACATATGTGTAGAATTCATGATTAAATATGTGTCATGCTGGGACAATATATCGCCAAGGTATACATTAATGCAAATCATTGTATATATGTTTCTATTAGTACTGGTCTAGTTATCCAAGAAAGATTGTTAATACAAACTGTTTCTGACGCGTTTTTCGCGAATACAATTCCTGTCGAATTCGATGGCAGCTTACTTACTTCGATTTTTACAGCGTGAATAATGTATTATCATATAAACAAGGTCTCGTGGCGAATTAGCATTTAATAGGAAACACCTGTGTTTGAATCGTAAACTCCAGTCTCAATGCCAGCCAGTCTCAGGTATGCACGCGCACACACACACACACACACACACACACACACACACACACACACACACACACACACACACACACACACACACACACACACACACACACACACACACACACACACATATATCCCTGCAGACAAGCACACACACACACATCCCCGCAGACAAGCACACACACATCCCTGCAGACATGCACACACACAGACATCCCTGCAGACACACACACACAGACATCCCTGCAGACAGACACACACACACACACACACACACACACACACATCCATGCAGACACACACACACAAACATCCCTGCAGATATGCACACACACACATCCCTGCAGACATGCACACACACACACATCCCTGCAGACATGCACACACACACACATCCCTGCAGACACACACACACACACATCCCTGCAGACATGCACACACACACATCCCTGCAGACATGCACACACACACACATCCCTGCAGACACACACACATCCCTGCAGACATGCACACACACACACATCCCTGCAGACATGCACACACACACATCCCTGCAGACATGCACACACACACATCCCTGCAGACATGCACACACACACATCCCTGCAGACATGCACACACACACATCCTTTCAGACATGCACACACACACATCCCTGCAGACATGCACACACACACATCCTTTCAGACATGCACACACACACATCCCTGCAGACATGTACACACACACATCCTTTCAGACATGCACACACACACATCCTTTCAGACATGCACACACACACATCCCTGCAGACATGCACACACACACATCCCTGCAGACATGCACACACACACATCCCTGCAGACATGCACACACACACATCCTTTCAGACATGCACACACACACATCCCTGCAGAAATGCACACACACACATCCTTTCAGACATGCACACACACACATCCTTTCAGACGTGCACACACACACATCCCTGCAGACATGCACACACACACATCCCTGCAGACATGCACACACACACATCCTTTCAGACATGCACACACACACATCCTTTCAGACATGCACACACACACATCCCTGCAGACATGCACACACACACATCCTTTCAGACATGCACACACACACATCCTTTCAGACATGCACACACACACATCCCTGCAGACATGCACACACACACATCCTTTCAGACATGCACACACACACATCCCTGCAGACATGCACACACACACATCCTTTCAGACATGCACACACACACATCCCTGCAGACATGCACACACACACATCCTTTCAGACATGCACACACACACATCCCTGCAGACATGCACACACACACATCCTTTCAGACATGCACACACACACATCCCTGCAGACATGCACACACACACATCCTTTCAGACATGCACACACACACATCCTTTCAGACATGCACACACACACATCCCTGCAGACATGCACACACACACATCCTTTCAGACATGCACACACACACATCCCTGCAGACATGCACACACACACATCCTTTCAGACATGCACACACACACATCCCTGCAGACATGCACACACACACATCCTTTCAGACATGCACACACACACATCCCTGCAGACATGTACACACACACATCCTTTCAGACATGTACACACACGCATCCCTGCAGACATGTACACACACACATCCTTTCAGACATGTACACACACGCATCCCTGCAGACATGTACACACACACATCCTTTCAGACATGTACACACACGCATCCCTGCAGACCTGTACACATACATAAACACACACACACACACACACACACACATACATACACACACACGCACATCATTTCAGACATATACACAAACACGCATCCCTGCAGACCTGTACACATCCACACACATACACACACACACACACATCCACATACACACACACACACACACACACATCCCCATACACAACATCCTTTCAGACATACACACACATACACAGAGAGAGAGAGAGAGACAGGGAGAGATAGAGAGGGAGAGAGAGAGGTGGAGGGGGAGAGAGAGGGAGAGAGAGAGAGAGAGGGAGAGAAAGAGAGAGAGAGGAGAGAGAGAGGAGAGAGAGTGAGTTAGCGGAGAGAGAGTGAGAGAAAGAGAGAGAGAGGAGAGAGAGGGATAGAGAGAGGGAGAGAGAGAGGGGAGAGAAAGAGGGAGAGAGAGAGAGCGAGAGGGGGAGAGAGAGAGTTAGAGAGAAAGAGAGGGAGACAGAGGAGAGAGAGAGGAGAGAGAGAGAGAGAGAGGAGAGAGAGAGACAGAGGGGGAGGGAGAGAGACAGAGGGGGAGAGAGAGAGAGAGAGAGAGACAGAGGGGAGAGAGAGAGAGAGAGAGAGAGAGAGAGAGAGAGATCAAACATATACAACCATGTGATCGATATAACAACGATAAAAGAAACCCAACACCAGCTAAGTAGCAGCATTAACCAGGCCGCGCAATCGACATGTTGCTGATACTGGTGCGGACCACGAGACAGTATGATTGAGGAGCTGTTAACCCTCTGTTTAACGATGTACTTTTGAGAAGAAGACTACCCCCCACAACATCCATCTCCATCTCTGACGGGTGCTCTCAGCTGCATTAATGTGTGCTCCGTCAGCACCTTGTCAGAGGGGATCCACCACGGAAACACCCCTCTAACCTGCCGACAGCAGCTACTCAGCACGCGCGTGACCAGCCTTCACTTCAGAAGCCAGTAGCAAACTTCAAACATTTTGCAGACGCTAATGAAAGCACATTATGATTGACAAGAATTAAACGCCTGGACCTTGTGCATCAACATCAATGTGTCGTTATTGCTCCGTTAATTAATGTGCCGGTTATGTCAAACTTTCAATGAAACCATCCGATTAACGGGCCATTAACTTAAAGGGGGTTTGGCGGTACAATTATCCATCACGCATGCGTAATAATATGCGCCAATACTTTGATAAAATATAGAGAGGGGTCAAATTACGTGTGGTTTGCAGTGAAACGTCAAACATACGTAAAGTACATCACGAAGCGAACGTCAGAAGCGACTCGACTCGTGAAGGTCCAGGTCGAAAATAGGTCTTCAGTAACCCATGCTTGCCATAACAGGCGACTATGCTTGTCGTAAAAGGCGACTAACTGGATTGGGTGGTCAGGCTCGCTGACCTTGTTGGTGCATGTCATCGTATCCCAATTCCGTAGATCCATATTCATGATATAATTCACTGTATTGTCTGGTCCAGACTCGATTATTTACAGACCGCCGTCATGTAGCTGGAATATTACTGAGTGCGGTGTTAAACAACAAATAAACAAACAAACAGTGAAGCGTATGGCAATTATGACGAAACATTCAAATCGTGAGAAGTGCCACTGATGACAGAGGAGTGAGTGAGTGAGTATGGTTTTACGCCGCTTTTAGCAATATTCCAGCAATATCAGGGTGGGGGACACCAGAAATGGGCTTCACACATTGTACCCATGTCGGGAATCGAACCCGGGTCTTCGGCGTGACGAGCGAACGCTTTAACCACTAGGCTACCCGACCGCCCCGATGACAGGGGAGGAAGTGCGTGTTTGTTGCCAGGTGGCAGCAGAAACTTGTAAATATGTACAGTAAACTACGGTTATAACGAACACGCTTATAACGAACTGACGGATATAACGAACTTACTTTTTTGGTCCCGACTATTTGCTGTAGTTGTGTTGTATATATGCTTATAACGAACTACGGTTATAACGAACTAAAATTAGTGGTCCCTTTGAGTTCGTTATAACCGTAGTTTACTGTATGTAGTGATTGTCAGTGGAAGCCAAATATTGAAAAAGTGGTAATAAATATCAAGTATCGTCGTGGCTAGATTTAACATTGGACCTTTTGAGGTTTACAGTTGTCCGCCCCTTGTGAAAATTAACCTGGCAGCCCCTATCGTTCGAGAAGTTTCTGGATAGGACAGTTTCTAGAAGGCTGGCTGTACCCATACAAGGGCGACGGGAGGAGGATTCGAGGCCTTAAACGGAGACAGGACTGTTTCAAGACAATCAACAGAACATTTTATGAGTGCGTTAGTTCTAGAACCTGTTAATTAATAATTTTTCAGGAGGCATTTTACGGAAACTTATCAAAATGTAATTTTTCTTTAAGTGATTTATGAAAAATAGTGTTTTCAGTATAAATAAGGGGTAGGTTAGTGCAGTTCGATACGCTTAATCAGTCGTTTCAAATATTGTCTTTTTGCACAGTAGATAGTGAGTGAGAGAGTTTTGTTTTATGCCGCTTTTAACGGTTTTTAGTCATATCACGGCGGGTCAGCTTAAGGCGGAATGGAAGCTCGAAGTAGTGCGGGACTTGGACGTTTACGGGGGCACGGGTGGCCCAGTCGTTTAAGGCGCCGCGATTCGCTGTGCAGAGTTGCGTCCCGCCGGAGACCTATGATTGTGGGTTCGAATCCCGGTTCGCCCCAATTATTTTTCTAGGTTTGTTAGCACCATACCCGTGCTCGTGGGTTTCACCGAAGTGGTAAACGTCAGAGACCTGCATCACTTCGGGCTTTCCTCCCACATTAAGCTGACACGCCGCGTTTTAACTGGAATACTTTTAAAAGCGGCGTTAAACCGAACTCACTCACTCACTCACTCACTCACTTGGACGTTTACCTCTTCTGTGTGGTTGTGACAAGCCAAGAAACATAATCAGGGCGAATCTTTGATTCAAACCCACGACCATATGATCCTGGGCTAGGGGACCGCCTCCGTGGTCTAGTGGTAGAGCGTCCGCTCGGAGAGCGGAAGGTCCGGGGTTCGATCCCCGGCCGCGTCAGTGCAATAATCTCGGACACGACGTTAAACCCCATTTCACCTCACCTCACCTCCTTGGCTAGGGGACGCACCCTGCAGAGGGAACTTAGATCTTTCGGCCACCCGTGACATCTGAAGTAGATAGGTGTGATGTCGGTCACAGGAAATCTTTAGTTCAATTTTTACTCGAATCACCATTTCCGTGATTACTTTTGATTTCAAGAATGTTAGACTAATTTCGCTTTATGAAACCAGGCCCCGAGTGCATTTACAACATGGTGATGTTTACAAACTAAAAGACAAAATTCTGCAGCCGGTGTCGTTGCTAAGGTTGTCGTTGCTGTTGATGTCCGTGCTGTCATGTTAAATGCCGTTGCTGTTGCTTCCGGTGCTATGGCTATGGTTGTCCTTGATGACGCTGTCGGTGCTGTAACTATGGTTGTCGCTGTTGATGCCTGTGCTGTCGCGTTAAATGTCACTGAAGTCGTCGCCGGTGCTGTATCTATGGCAGTCGTTGCTGTTGATATGCCCGTGCTGTCGCGCTAAATGTCGTTACTGTCGTTACTCATGCTGTAGCTATGTCGTTGCTGCTGTTACCCGCGGATGTCGTTGTTGTTGCCGGTGCTGTATCTGTGGTTGTCGTTGTTGTTGCCGGTGCTGTATCTGTGGTTGTCGTGGCTGCTGCCGGTGCTGTAGCTATGGTTGTCGTGGCTGCGGCCGGTGCTGTATCTGTGGTTGTCGTAGCTGCTGCCGGTGCTGTAGCTATGGTTGTCGTTGCTGCTGCCGGTGTTGTATCTATGGTTGTCGTCGCTGCTGCCGGTGCTGTAGCAATGGTTGTCGTAGCTGCTGCCGGTGCTGTAGCTATGGTTGTCGTCGCTGCTGCCGGTGCTGTATCTGTGGTTGTCGTGGCTGCTGCCGGTGCTGTAGCTATGGTTGTCGTTGCTGCTGCCAGTGCTGTCACAATTGATGTCGTCACTGCTGCTGGTGTTGTTGCAATGTTCGTCGTTGCTGTTGCCGGTTTTGTAGTTATATCTGTTGGTGCTGTTGCTAATGCTATAGCTATGGTTGTCGTTGCTGTTGCCGGATCCGTAGCTATAGTTGTTGCTACTGTTGCCAGCGATGCAGACATGGCTGTCAATGCTGTAGCTGTAGTTGTCGTTGATATTACCATTGCTGTAGCAATGGTTGTAGTTGCTGTTGCCCGTACAGTAGCTGTGGATGCTATTACTGAATAGCCAAATTCACTCATTAATCAATCTTGTCAATCCGACCCCAGTGATCCGTGAACTCCGTAGTCATCTGCCCGCGAGTACACAGCCCGTGTTTTGATGCGAGACGAGTTTGCTTAACAATAAACAATTAATACGTAAATAAAGAAAACAGGATTAATCACATGCCTAGATTACCTCAATCTCATTAAAATCAGATAAGTTTTCTCTCCCGCTGAGAACATCCCATCCCATCACGTCAGAACGACCTTCTTCGAACTTTGACCGACCAATGAAAGGACTTACAGGAAGTCGACATTAGCCAATGAGAAAGCAGCTTTCTTTAGCTCCCCGGACAGTAATTCAAAATTGGCGACTTCCGTTCCAGACTATGCTTTATAAAATATTTTGAATCAGTCACACAGCCCGTAACAGTAGTTTTCTGTTAGGCTTTAGTCGTTGATTGATTAGAAACATATTCCGCTAATAATGTAAATCAACAATATGAATATTTCATTTTTCATTTTGTTTTTACGAATTTGTATCGTTATCTATCGTGTAGTTGTCCGATTTTCGATCACGAACGTTGATACTACCTAATTTCGTTTATCCGACATACACGTTAATCCGACATAATCATATGCAACCAACCATGTCGGATTAACGGGACACGACTCTATGGTGTTTCCGGTGATGTAGCTATGGTTGTCGAAGCTTATGTTGTCGGTGCAGTAAAAGTAGGGTAAATTGTCGCTGCTAATTGTTGGCTCTACCGTTGCCGATGCTGCAGTTTTAATTGTTGGTGCTGATGCTGCCGAGTCTTTAGCTGTGGAGAAGCTTCCTTGTTGTCTGCGATGGCAAAGAAAAGGCTCCTCCCGTCAAACCTGAAGTTATCGACACCTGTTCCCAGTGCTGTCAAAAAAGAACTGTACACAATGATGTGGAATTGTTCACTCCAGACATATTTCCAATAAAGTGCCTTGGACCGACCCTGAATCAATTTCAAGCATGGCCTAATCAAACTGGCTACGAGAGTGGATCTCGAATTTGTTGTGGTCACGCAGCATCGCTGTTCTGGGAATTCAAGGGAGTGAAGCATGTTGGGTAATGTGTTTTCCCAAGAGCAGACATAGAGGGGTCTGACCGTTAAGCATTGTGGCCAGTACTTGCCAGGGAAGCCTTTATTGTGTCACTGAGCAAAGCGAACCAGTTCTGACAATCAGCGATTCCTCCTAGTTAGGAGCGCCTTGAGTAGGAATGGCCTATTAAAACCGCCACCAGGGCACATATCATAGTTTTCTTCTCGTTAGCCGGCGAGAGAAAATGAGGCTGGACGAGATTTCACTTTGGAAACAATTGGTCAGTGTAGCAGTGTATGAAAGAAAGATTAATTGTCCAGTGTTAGTTGTGTGCATCTTTCATGGCGACCCAGTCAAGTGAGAGGGGGATTGGGGTGGGAATGGGGGGTTGTAAAATAAAGCTGACTGGGCTCTGTCTACGAATGAATAACAGACGGCGCGTAACACGACATCGGTACCAGTTATGTATACAGTCTTCGTGATCTTGTTCCCAGTCGGGTCTTGTTCTTTATGTAATGCTTGATCGATACTGAATCGCATCTGATACTATCCTATTTATCTCCTCATTCTGCAATAATGACGTTCCCCTACATCAGAAACACTTCATTTGATCATGTGAATTTATCAACACTGTGGAGCAACATTTTCAGAACCCATTTTGATTCTTGAGGAGACGGTTTTATCTAATGTGTATGAAGCAAGATTCCCTTGATACTGAAAACATTTTTACACGTCTAAACATGTCTATATAACACAAGACTATTAAGAAACAGCTGATTGTCTGTCCAGTATTACAGTCCCGTTACCAAAAGGAGGTCTTGTCCCCTTGAGATAGACTCCCAGACTTCTCTGTATGCTTCTGAGATGCACTGAGCTTCAGGATTGGTAGACACATAAATTGCTGACGTTTCTTGTAATAAACGGGGCGGTCGGGGAGCCTCATGGTTAAAGCGTTCGCTCGTCACGCCGAGGCCCCGGGTTCGATTCCCGACATGGGTGCAATGTGTGAAGCCCATTTCTGGTGTCCCCCGACGTGATATTGCTGGAATATTGCTAAAAGCGGCGTAAAACCATACTCACTCACTCTTGTAATATACTTTCAGATATGTAGTCATTACATGCATCTTGGTCCATACTAGTCTCAATCGGTGAGTACCGAATCTCATCGTTAAGTCATGATTAAAGAACCAGGGTATCATATGATCCCAGTAGTTTAACTTATTCTACGTTGCCGACGTTTGTAGGGGCAATAACGGTATATATGGCGCTAAGCAGTAGTTGCTATCAAGTCTGTGAGGTGAGGTGAATTAGGGTTAAACATTAAACTCATACTACGTGGATGACGTGTGTAAGGGCAGTGACGGTATATATGGCGCTAAGCAGTAGTTGATATCAAGTCTGTGAGGTGAGGTGAAGTAGGGTTAAAAATTAAACTCATACTACGTGGATGGCGTTTGTAAGGGCAGTGACGGTATATATGGCGCTAAGCAGTAGTTGCTATCAAGTCTGTGAGGTGAGGTGAAGTAGGGTTAAAAATTAAACTCATACTACGTGGATGGCGTTTGTAAGGGCAGTGACGGTATATATGGCGTTAAGCAGTAGTTGCTATCAAGTCTGTGAGGTGAGGTGAAGTAGGGTTAAATATTAAACTCATACTACGTGGATGACGTGTGTAAGGGCAGTGACGGTATATATGGCGCTAAGCAGTAGTTGCTATCAAGTCTGTGAGGTGAGGTGAAGTAGGGTTAAAAATTAAACTCATACTACGTGGATGACGTGTGTAAGCGCAGAGACGGTATATATGGCGCTAAGCAGTAGTTGCTATCAAGTCTGTGAGGTGAGGTGAAGTAGGGTTAAAAATTAAACTCATACTACGTGGATGACGTGTGTAAGGGCAGTGACGGTATATATGGCGCTAAGCAGTAGTTGCTATCAAGTCTGTGAGGTGAGGTGAAGTAGGGTTAAAAATTAAACTCATACTACGTGGATGACGTGTGTAAGGGCAGTGACGGTATATATGGCGCTAGTGTACACACACCTGCTCCAACCATCATCACTAGTGTATACACGTGTCACAACCCCCATCACTAGTGTATACACGTGTTACAACCCCCATCACTAGTGTATACACTTGCTCCAACCATCACCACTAGTGTATAGACCTGCTCCAACCCCCAACGCTAGTGTATACACCTGCTCCAACCATCATCACTAGTGTACACACACGTGTTCCAACCCCCAACACTAGTGTATTCACGTGCTCCAACCATTATCAGTAGTGTATACACCTGCTCCAACCATCATCACTAGTGTATACACCTGCTCCAACCCCAACGCTAGTGTATACACCTGCTCCAACCATCATCACTAGTGTATACACCTGCTCCAACCATCATCACTAGTGTATACACCTGCTCCAACCATCATCACTAGTGTATACACCTGCTCCAACCATCATCACTAGTGTATACACGTGTTACAACCCCCATCACTGGTGTATACACCTGCTCCAACCATCACCACTAGTGTATACACCTGCTCCAACCATCATCACTAGTGTATACACCTGCTCCAACCATCATCACTAGTGTATACACCTGCTCCAACCCCAACGCTAGTGTATACACCTGGTCCAACCATCATCACTAGTGTACACACACGTGTTCCAACCCCCAGCACTAGTGTATTCAGGTGCTCCAACCATCATCACTAGTGTATACACCTGCTCCAACTATCATCACTAGTGTATACACCTGCTCCAACCATCATCACTAGTGTATACACCTGCTCCAACCATCATCACTAGTGTATACACGTGCTCCAACCCCCAACGCTAGTGTATACACCTGCTCCAACCATCATCACTAGTGTATACCCCTGCTCCAACCCCCAACGCTAGTGTATACACTTGACTCCAACCATCATCACTAATGTATACACCTGCTCCAACCATCATCACTAATGTATACACGTGCTCCAACCCCCATCACTATTGTATACACGTACTCCAACCCCCATCACTAGTGTATACACGTGCTCCAACCATCATCAGATGCGATATACCTGGTTCAACCCCAATCACTAGTGTATTCACGTGCTTCCATCACTCTTCAAATCATCGTCACTATGTGGATTTTAAAACTATTGATCTTCATATGCCCAGATTGTGGCCTAAAGGCAAATACTCTGTCCTGTTCTGTCAACTCCTTTCAGTGCGTGACCAAAAGAAGCACCGATGGAGAGTTGTCAAGCGGACATTCTTACAATATTAGCATGTTCATTATACCAATACACCTTTTCCTCTCAATGGTTGCCGAAAACTACCGGAATTTACTGACTAAAATGAGATAATTCTGTCACTGATATTTGCCAAGCTATTACCATGGGCGTGAGAAATCGTTTGATTAAACTTGACTTATGTTTTGTTTTCGCACGAACTCTAGGGCAGATAGAGAAACAAGAGATAAAATCAATAACATCAGATGAAAATCGGCGTGTTTCTCACAAGATTGTGAGAATCAATCAACTGGCGTTGTTTTTTTTATCTTTCTGTTATTTACAAAGAGGGAGAAGCGACACGTGGTTCTGCGAGGTGGGTAAACCCTGCAAGGTATTGAACACCCTACACACGATATGTACCCAGGTACAAGATGAGAGAGTCAGGTTTTACTCCACCCGAAACACAGGGATTATGTACCCATATGGAGTACTCCACCCGAAACACAGGGACCATGTACCTATATAGAGTACTCCACCCGAAACACAGGGATTATGTACCCATATGGAGTACTCCACCCGAAAAACAGGGATTATGTACCCATATGGAGTACTCCACCCGAAACACAGGGACCATGTACCTATATAGAGTACTCCACCCGAAACACAGAGACCATGTACCTATGTAGAGTACTCCACCCGAAACACAGGGACCATGTACCCATATAGAGTACTCCACCCGAAACACAGGGACCATGTACCTATATAGAGTACTCCAACCGAAACACAGGGACCATGTGCCCATATAGAGTACTCCAACCGAAACACAGGGACCATGTACCTATGTAGAGTACTCGACCCGAAACACAGGGACCATGTACCTATGTAGAGTACTCCACCCGAAACACAGGGACCATGTACCTATGTAGAGTACTCCACCTGAAACACAGGGACCATGTACCCATGTAGAGTACTCCACCCGAAACACAGGGACCATGTACCTATGTAGAGTACTCCACCTGAAACACAGGGACCATGTACCCATGTAGAGTACTCCAACCGAAACACAGGGACCATGTACCTATGTAGAGTACTCCACCCGAAACACAGGGACCATGTACCCATATAGAGTACTCCAACCGAAACACAGGGACCATGTACCCATGTAGAGTACTCCAACCGAAACACAGGGACCATGTACCTATATAGAGTACTCCACCCGAAACACAGGGACCATGTACCCATATAGAGGACTCCAACCGAAACACAGGGACCATGTACCCATGTGGAGTACTCCACCCGAAACACAGACCATGTACCTATGTAGAGTACTCCACCCGAAACACAGGGACCATGTACCCACATAGAGTACTCCAACCGAAACACGGGGACCATGTACCCATATGGAGTACTCCAACCGAAACACGGGGACCATGTACCTATATAGAGTACTCCAACCGAAACACAGGGACCATGTACCTATGTAAAGTACTCCACCCGAAACACAGGGACCATGTGCCCATGTAGAGTACTCCACCCGAAACACAGGGACCATGTACCTATATAGATTACTCCACCCGAAACACAGGGACCATGTACCTATGTAAAGTACTCCACCCGAAACACAGGGACCATGTGCCCATGTAGAGTACTCCACCCGAAACACAGGGACCATGTACCTATATAGATTACTCCACCCGAAACACAGGGACCATGTACCTATATAGAGTACTCCACCCGAAACACTGGGACCATGTACCTATATAGAGTACTCCAACCGAAACACAGGGACCATGTACCTATGTAGAGTACTCCACCCGAAACACGGACCATGTGCCATCGTACCATCGCCATTTGTACGTTCAATGGGAAGGACGTGAGCGCCAATGAGAAAGTACATCATCCTTTTGGGGGGTCGTCCACGATTTAAATACATTTAGCGTACATTTTGCAACATCAAGATAACCTATCATAACATAACAGTATTTATCACATTACGGTTAGGTTTCTCACTTAGCTAAAGCCAACGAATAAAAACGATATGTTTGGGTTGTGCACGGATAAATATGCAACTATAACAGGTCAGGTATTTACTTTCAGCACACTGCCCTTGTCTATCGGTGATCGAGTCAGTATTACTAATCATCGGGGACCTGGTCAGAGAACTGGGATACCGAAAATCAGTGTCAGTTTGGGCAGTTTTGGGAGGCCCAGGAAACTGCAGCGGCATCAGTCAGTGTTTGTAGACTTCGGTGGCCGTATGTGGCCGATATATCTCCGAGATGGCACCATGTTTCATTTTGTCTCCTTGTGTACCTTTGGCTGTCTTTGGTATTGTTATGTGACGGGCCTCGCAGGCTCTAAACAAACGCGATGTCACAGACACAAGAGTAGCTTCTCTTTGATAAGGGGAAGTTACTCTAGCGGGAGGGTCGACGGCTTGCCGCGAAAGGCAAGTAGAAACGGAGCCGTAGAAACAATATATCTGTGTAGGCAATTGTCATTTTGCCTTTATATGTTGCCATACTGTCTAAAAAACAGGTTTCATGTGGAACTATATTGACTGTTGAAGAGACAGTATCATATTCCAAAGAAACTTGCAATAATTAGGTATCGTTTGCAAGAGGTGAGAATACTTTTTTTACATAATTTGAAAATGAAATGTGATAAAGAGGTATAAATGTGATTTATTATATACATATGAATGAAATACTGGGATTTATCAGTGACGATAGATCAAGTTATCAGTCACTAGTGACTGATATAAAAAAGTTATATCAGTCACTAGTGACTGATATAAACAAGGTGCCGGAACTACTTTCTCCAGAATCAAAACATTAAAGAGTTATCCCCCTTTGTTTACGTCTGCTAAGCAACAAGAAATGGACGAAATGGACACTTCTGACATTGATTTATTGTTAAGTCAAGTTGACATTGATTTTGAAATTATTGAAAACAAAGAAAACGGCAGATTTGCCAAAGTGACAGTTGAGGATGTGGACCAGTTTCTGGACACTGGGGTAAATCAGAACACTAAAAGAAAGACGGAGCAGGATGTAATAGTCCTCCAGGAGGAGGCCAATCTGGAATTCAGAGAGTTTTCAGTCATACCTCCGACTGAGCTGAGCAATTATTTGAGCATGTTCATCTTGTCCGTGAAAAAGAAAGATGGTGGGGAGTATGAGCCTTCCAGTCTTCGGTCATTCATCAGCTCAGTTCAGCGGGTTATGAAAAAGAAAGGGTATAACAAAACAATTGATGATGTAGAATTTTCTAAAATGAAAGAAACCCTCACACTGAAACAAAAGTCTCTAAAATCCCAGGGTCAAGGGAATAAACCCAAAGCAGCGGTTGAGTTAAGTGACGCAAATATAGAAGAAATGTATGCTCTGGACAAAAATGGCCCCTAAAATCCCCAATCACTACTTCACTCAATGTGGTTTAAATGAACCATGCATTTTGGGATGCGAACCGGTAAGGAATGCCATAATCTTAGATGGGGCGATGTTGATGGTACAGAGTACCTTCAGTACGACACTGAGCGGCAGACCAAGACCAGGACTGGAGCAGATGCGAGAAATATGCGGGACACCAAGCCTCGTGCTTATGCAATCCCTCAGACACCAGAGAAAGCCCCAGTTGCCTTGTACAAGCTGTGACGGGAGAGGCGACCAGATGCGATGCTCTCTGACGACACTCCATTCTTTCTTGCCATCAACTACCAAAGAAAAGAAAATGGTTCATGGTTTAAAAAAATGCCATGGGAATCAACACAGTTTATGACATAATGAAAGACATGAAAAGCGGAACAACATTCGAACAAAATGAGCGCATAACACCCTACAGGTAAACATTACATTAATCACAACAGATGCTAAAACATAAATAAAAATATACATAATATGAAAGACAATACTACTTTACAACAGCCATAAATCAACATGTTCAACTGGCTGCAAAACATTAATCATAATTAAAATTTGCAAATTACCCCTTATTATAATAGCCTGAGTAAGAAAGAAAGATTATCATTATTACTATTAAATATAGCTAACTCAATCCAAAATTCTGGTTTGAGAAAATATGTCATAATTTCAAATTAAACTGAATACATACATTATTCTCATGCTGAAATATGCCCATTATTTCATTGCAGTGTGAGAAAACATCTGGTACAGAAACTGAACGACAAGGGACTCCCCCCAAACCAAATTATGCAAATAATTGGTATTAATATTTGTTTTTTGCAGATCAAAGTGAACATGAATCATTAGGCAAACATGATGAATTTTCTGAAAATTTAACTGCCAGATAATATAGCATGTAGTATCCCCACATGAGGACTGCATCAATAAAAATACCACCTACATTCATTGCAATTAGGGGGCACGGGTGGCCCAGTCGTCTAAGGCGCCGCGATTCGCTGTGCATAGTTGCGTCCCTTGGGCACGCCAGAAACCTATGATTGTGGGTTCGAATCCCGGTTCGCCCCGATTATGTTTCTAGGTTTGTCAGCACCATACTCGTGCTCATGGGTTTCACCGAAGTGGTAAACGTCTGAGACCTGCATCACTTCGGGCTTATCTCCCACATTAAGCTGACACGCCGCGATATAACTGGAATACTGTTAAAAGCGGCGTTAAACCCAACTCACTCACTCACTCACTCATTGCAATTATATATATTTATAGATAATTTTTAGTATTCTCAAATTTCCACTCTTCTGCAATACCCAATTTGAACACAGTGTCACAATATACCTGAAACTAACAATATACCTTTGTTTGACTAATAATCATTTAAAAAAATCAATTTCTTTTAAAATATGGACTATTTCTTTCAAATGCACATTCTATTCCATTATTGTATCAGTATAAACTATCACATTCTAGCTTCTAACAGCAGACTGAGGAATTATATTATATTCATGAAATGTTAGCCTACTTACAGCCATATGAGACTAGATCTATGTACTTTTAATTCATAAATTAATTCATAAAAATAATTTAAAATTATTTATCGGCATACTCTAATTAAACAGGTCACTAGTGACTGATATAAACAAGGTGCCGGAACTACTTTCTCCTGGATCAAAACATTACGTTTACGTCAGATGCCGACTGTCTCAGCCGTAGGTGCATAACTTCTCTTCAACAGACAACAGGAACCTTTTGACGAGTCTGATGTCTGGAAATAACATCTATGGCAATGTTGATATCACTCTTGCGCCGGACATGCTTCGCAAGACATTAGGCACAACTGGCGACGGCGATACGTACCGCCGAGGCGAGAAGCGCCCGCTTGAATTTTCCGAGAATTGAACTTTCCTAATTTAATTCATGACAGCAAGCAACAAGGTTTCAGTTAAAATGTTCGGGGTTCTATAAATGTGTTTATGTCAACTTTCATACTTATCAGTGAGAAAATTTGATCAAATTTGGCGGATTTTGTAAGCCTGGAGAGCGCTCAGCTGATCGTTCGACATGTTTACAGTACTAACTGTTTTTGTATTCCTACGCCAATAAAATAATCGCTGTTTGAAAATGATTTCTGTTTTCATTTTAAACAGGAATGTTTAATTATGACGAACAAAAATGTCCACGGAACTTAATATTTGATATGAAATAATATATTTCGCATAACATATATCAACAGGGCTAGTTGTATTCACGAACTATAATCTTTTCGCAAACCCCCTTTATACGGCGGTGGTAAAGGGGTGACAGGGTGAACTTAGTAATTTATCAGACACTGTTTTCGAAAAAATATATAAATTGCAAGTAATAAAAATAAAACATGTATATAATAAATAGAAAATACAATGTGTTTTCTCAAATACCACTTTTTTTCTCATCTCGTGAAGTGTGGAGAGTCTAATATTTTCTCTCGTGGCTGCGTCACTCGTGAAAATATTAGACTCTCCCCACTTCACTCGATGAGATAAAAGTGGTATTTGAGAAAACACATTAAATATCCTCTATATATTTTGGGATGGTAAATTCCCTATATTGAAAGTGAATAGGCTCCCTAACTACAAATTTCATTCCTAATACATGCTGTTTACAATCCCCTTGCACAACCACGTATTAACCGAGACGTTGTAATTCCACTGACCCCCCAAATCCATAAAAAGATCCGAAAAGCATGACTCATTATTCGAAACAGACGGATAAGCGGAGGAAAGAAGCTAATTAACACTGCACGTATGATAACATTTATAGATATCAGAGAGAGAATGTAAGGATGTCAACATCTTTATTGTAAGGAACGACCCTTGAAGATGGAGGTAAGAATAGGTCTTCAGCATCCCATGACATGCTTGTCGTAAAGGCGACGAACGGGATCGGGTGGTCAGACTCGCTGACTTGGTTGAGGCATGTCATCACACCCCAATCTTGTAGATCGATGTTCATGATGTCAATCACCGGATTTTCTGGTCCAGACGTCTATTATTTACAGACCGCCGTCATATACCTGGGATATTGCTGAGTGCGGCGTAAACAACAAACAAACAAATAGCTGTCCAGTATATCGTTTATGTCATGGCGTGTCAGACTGATACAGGAGAAAGTCCACGAGCACGGATATCAGGGGAAAACCGACCTTGGTACAACGTGTGAAGCCCAATTTTTGGTGTCCCCCGCTGTGATATTGCTGGAATATTGCTAAAAGCGGCGTGAAACCATACTCACTCACTCACTCAGGGGAAAAGGGAATCGAACCCGCGACCGTTAGTTTCTGCCATGCCCATAAACACCTGGCAGTTTCATAGGTGATCAAGTATACCAGGTACAACGAAATTTATAATTAAATAAAGCTTTAACTCTCTTTGTTAAGATTGTTGAACAAAATTAACAAAAACAGAAAGCCCCACTGGCATCACGGACATTTCCATCGCACTTATTTTTCATCACAAACTGCAGCCTCAACCTACGCATAGAAGAACGAGGGGGAAATAATCACGCCTTCATTCAAAACAAAAAGATAGAAATCATAGGACCAACTGATACATAACTGAAAGTGAGATAACATAACAGAGGTACACCCAGAGTGAGTGAGTATGGTTTTACGCCGCTTTTAGCAATATTCCAGCAATATCACGGCGCGGGGCACCAGCAATGGGCTTCACACATTGTACCCATGTCGGGAATCGAACCCACGTCTTCGCTGTTACGAGCGAACGCTTTAACCACGAGGCTACCCGACCCCCCCAGGTACACCAAGAGAAGGTATACCACTCTATACATTTGTCTCTCTTGTCATGAAGTATAGTAAGAAATAATACTTCCTAAATTCTCTTTCCCGTAATAGGTTTGCTCAATAGTAAAAGCAATTTTAAAGTACAAATATATATTACATCACCCAGATCCCTGTACCAAGGGCTGTTCAATTTCGGATTAGTCCCAAATGCAATATTCAGACACTTGAATGTTTTCTGAGATGATGTAGGATGCATTAAGTCGGGCTACAAACATTTGGTGTTTACACACAAGGAGAGCACAGCTTACTTTCAAGCGATCTTAGCGCTAAGATGATAGTAACTTTAGCATAGGCTTACAATAGTCTTAGCGCTAAGATCGCTTTGTGCAAGTGGGTCTAGGGCCCTCTTGCACAAAACGATCTTAGCGCTAAGACTATCGTAAGCCTATATTAAAGTATGGGAGTTACGATCATCTTAGCGCTAACGTATGTTACTGCCGCACAATTGGTAATCATCAGGTGTCCAGGTGAGGTTTCCATTCTCCTGCGTCACCCCACGTGCCCATGCAACAGGGTTCTGCTGGTTACCCTCTTTCTTTGCGCAGCGACCAATTTCAAACTTACATACATAACCGTATTTTCGATCCTTACAAATGAAGATCTAAACGTATTTGTCAGAGTCTATTGTAGACTGGGTTTCAGAACATCTAACATTTACGGTCTTGAATAAAATGAAAAAGAGACCGTGTTCAGTCTAGTGGTAGACGCCTCGACAGTTCGTCTTTCTACAAGCCCCAGCAGACTGTGCCTAGGAAACATGTTCGTTCCATGTTCGGCAAGCTCCAGGCACACAAGGCCGTCGGTACCGGCTGTGATTTATATCCAGCGTACGGGGAGTTGTGCTTACAGCAGCACTCGCACTGTGATAGAGCGATCAATGCAGTGTACGGCAAACAAACGCTTCAAAAGCATTGTGGAGGGTTATCTGAAATTGAAATCAACCCGCATGCATTGCAGTGACCTGTCGTATGTGTTCCCCTGACAATACCGTGCCAGTACCATATAACAATACCCTGTCAGTACCATGACAATACCGTGTCAGTACTGTAACAGGGATTAATTTAGTGATATTATATCGTGTACCTAAATGTATAATTAATCATTTTAATCTTATTTCAGGTTTTATTGATCCGGCAGACGATTTGTTCATAAATACATATACAAGTTGAAATTAGTTGTCAGTCCGTCTGTCTCTTGCTTTTATGTTTACTGCACAGTTCTGTGTCACAGGGCTGGTCACATATTAGGTATAAGGGTATTTGGGTTGGTCTATTTTCATGCCATTGTCTTTGGTGTTTTTACAATAGCCCAGGCCTAGCTTCTCACTTGATTGGTCCTGTTTCAAATATACACTTATCCGCCATGTTATTAACTTGTTACACTATCACTGTATTGTTCAACTCAACTTCTTCCACTATCATGGAATAAACGGATAGTACCTCACAACCCGTAGCCTGTGGTTTATGTACATGACAGCCTAAGACCACTATCTCAAGGTTGCAACAGTACCATGACAATGCCCTGTCAGTACCATGACAAAACCGTGTCAGTACCATGACAATACCGTGTCAGTACCATGACAATACCGTGTCAGTACCATGACAATTACGTGTCAGTACCATGACAATACCGTGTCAGTACCATGACAATACCATAACAAAACAATGTCAATACCATGCAGAAATGTGTCAATAGCATGACAATATAATGACAACACAATGACAATACCATGGCAATACCGTGTCAGTACCATGTTAATACCGTCACAATACCAAGACAATATCGTGTCAGTACCATCACAATACCATCACAATACCATAAACAATGTCAATACCATACAAAAAAGTGTCAATAGCATGACAATATAATGACAACACAATGACAATACCATTGCAATATTATGTCAATGTATGTCAATACCAATACCATTCAATATCAATACCTTGACAACGTTGTCAATACCATGACGACGCAATGGCAATACCATGACAACACAATGACAATACCATGACAACAAAATGTGATGTTGCTTGAATATTCCTAAAACAAGACACACTCATCCCCTTATGCCATATTAATGACATGTTAATGACATGTTAATGACTTGTCAATACCTTGACAATGTGATGAGAATAACATTATTCCGGGGTAAGGTTCGAATCCCCACATCAGCTGAAGATTTTGGTGGAAACGTTGTCCGATCGACTCCAACGAAACTGGCTATATACACTAACGCACTAACACTACGGACAATTCATCATGTTCTTGCTCGGATGTCTTATGAATATCGATATTAAATACATCAAGATGGCAAATGAAAAACTAACATTCTTCAAATTCAGGGAGAGAACGAGGGCCTCATTACTTCTGCAGCTTGAGATCATTTGAACAACTGGGCTGACAAGAAGTCAGAGGTCAAAAAGTGTTTAATGAGTGAAAGTATCGATTTTCCTTCACGCTTTCACAAGTTTATAACTTCGATTAACCTTTTATAAGGCAGAGCCAAAGCATAAGCACTCGCCGCCGGAGATTTTTTTTAAATCGAAATGGAGCCTGTCGTAAGTCTTTCCATCGATTTGCTATAATTCATCAAATGCCTACTAGAAGTAAAACGATAGAGCCAAACTCTCAGCTTTACACGACTGGAGCGTAATGGTACTCTAACGCTGAGCTCATTTTCATTTTTTTCGCTTAAGGCACAACCTCCGATAACTCCAATAGTGGGATCCGGAGGTCTTGCATAATTGACAAAAACATCAATTTTGACAAATATAAGTCTGTGGACTTAGCAGTGAGTGAGTTTAAATTTAACTTCACATTGGCAGGATTTCAATCATGTTGTGACAAATGGACATATCAGATGGGGACTGTACATTTGTACCAGACTAAGGACACACATTTTATTATTAAAAATAATTGGGGATCGTTTGGTTGATGGTAATCTCTGTCATGCTTGTGTTTGTTTGTTTGTTTGTTCGTTGTTTAAAGCCGTACTCACCAATATTACAGCTATTTGAGACCCGTGGAGATTCCGGGGTAGAATAGGTCTTCAGCAACCCATGCTTGTCGTCAAAGGTGACTATGCTTGTCGTAAAAGGCGACTAACGGGATCGGGTGGTCAGGCTCGCTGACTTGGTTGGTGCATGTCATCGATCCCAATTGTGTGGATCAATGCTCATGATATTAATCACTGGATTGTCTGGTCCAGACTCGATTATTTACAGACCGCCGTCATATAGCTGGAATATTGCTGAGTGCGGCGTAAAACAACAAACCAACAACAACAACAACAAAATCCAGCTATATGACGGCGTTCTGTAAATAATCGAGTCTGGACCAGACAATCCGGTGGTATGATACCATGAGCATTAATCCGCGCAATTGGGACACGATGACATGCATCAACCAAGTCAGCGAGCCTGACCACCCGATCCCGTTAGTCGCCTTTTACGTCAAGCATAGTCACCTTTGACGACAAGCATGGGTTGCTGAAGACCTTTTGGGTCGCCTCTTACGACAAGCATGGGTTGTGATGAGCTGAATGTTTATCAGAAGGTTACAAAAACCAATTTTCATATTTTATCTGTGTAAAACACTACACGCACTGCCGCACACACACACACTAATTAAATGATCGTTTGCATTGAAACTGCAGACTTGTAAAAAACACCTCAATTCAAGTTTGAGGAGTGACAACCAACATAATGAATACCCAAGTTTCAACATATATGCGTGGTTGAGGAAAAGTTGACGCTCTCCACCAACTGTTTCCTGGGCCCGTGAAGACCCGGGTTACAATTGGACAGCAACCCATTCTTGTTGTAAGAGGTGACTAACGGGGAGGGCTCGCAGACTTGGCTGATGCATGTCACCGCATTCCAATTGCTTAGTTCGATGTTCATTCTGTCAGTCACTGGATCTTCTGGTCCAGACCAAAGACTTACGTCATATAGGTGGAATATCGTTGAGTGCGGCGTATAACAACGATCAATCAATCCCGACTAGAACAAGTAAACGAGTGAGTTTGTTTAGCGCTGTGTTTGTACTGAGAAAGACCGCCTCCGTGGTCTAGTGGTAGGGCGTCCGCCCGGAGAGCGGAAGGTCCGGGGTTCGATCCCCGACCGCGTCATACCAAAAGACGTTAAAATATGGTACTTGTCGTTACCCTGTCTGGCGCTCGGCATTAAGGGGCTAAAACAAGGACTGGTCGGCTCGGAGTCAGTATACTGTGTCTGAGTGGGGTATTCATGTTAAACTGCGGCATGGTATCTCATTGAGCTATCACTATAAATCGGCATCAGTCCGGACTAGTACAAGCAGCCACACAAACAGGCACACGTACATGCACGTCGCTATATAAGTGCAATAAACTTGGACGCGACGTTAAACCCCATTTCACCTCACCTTGTACTGAGAAAACCCTATTGCTTGCATCACTTTTGATTCCCCGCCCAATTTAGACTGACACATCGTGGTACAACATAACTTCAAGCCAAAACCACAATATACTAAACCCACTCACTCATTCAAGCACTCACAATCGCACTCCCTAGGCCTCAAGCCAGTGTTTAAGCGGGACATTTGTTAAGCCAATATCTGGTATAACCTGTTCACATATGAGTTATCAATACTCATCAAAACCCCATTACTCCCATCCTTCTCATACTTATGTATGTCTTCCTGTCGTCTCGAGTAAACCAGGGGCTACAGCGACTGAGATACCTTGTCTCGAGTAAACCAGGAGCTCCAGCGACTGAGGTACCTCGTCTCGAGTAAACCAGGGGCTACAGCGACTGAGGTACCTTGTCTCGAGTAAACCAGGGGCTACAGCGACTGAGGTACCTTGTTGTCTCGAGTAAACCAGGGGCTACAGCGACTGAGGTACCTTGTCTCGAGTAAACCAGGAGCTCCAGCGACTGAGGTACCTCGTCTCGAGTAAACCAGGGGCTACAGCGACTGAGGTACCTTGTATCGAGTAAACCAGGGGCTACAGCGACTGAGGTACCTTGTCTCGAGTAAACCAGGGGCTACAGCGACTGAGGTACCTTGTCGTCTCGAGTAAACCAGGGGCTCCAGCGACCGAGGTACCTTGTTGTCTCGAGTAAACCAGGGGCTCCAGCGACTGAGGTACCTTGTCTCGAGTAAACCAGGGGCTACAGCGACTGAGGTACCTTGTCTCGAGTAAACCAGGAGCTCCAGCGACTTAGGTACCTCGTCTCGAGTAAACCAGGGGCTACAGCGACTGAGGTACCTTGTTGTCTCGAGTAAACCAGGGGCTCCAGTGACTGGGGTACCTTGTCTCGAGTAAACCAGGGGCTACAGTGACTGAGGTACCTTGTTGTCTCGAGTAAACCAGAGGCTCCAGTGACTGGGGTACCTTGTCTCGAGTAAACCAGGGGCTACAGCGACTGAGGTACCTTGCCAGTACCGCAATGTAGGTACTTCTGTGCCTGAGAACACAGCAGGTTCATTGATTTGGACGTCAGCGTATATTGATTCGCCAATTTGTTTTCGCTTGTCGGAGTCCTCGTCCATAACTGTGTCCGGTCAATGAAACATGCATACAACCCACATAGCATCCCCCCGCCCCCATCCCTCCCACTTCTACCATCCATACATTCCATACTCTCCAATACCCTCACAAATCCCCACTGCCCTCCATACCCTCACATCCACCCCCGCCTCCCTCACACACGACACACACACACACACACACACACACACACACACACACACACACACACACACACACTTATTCCTGTACTATTTCAGATTTTCTAAGCGGATCGTTTGAAGGAAGAGCTACATAATACCCTCCTCCTCCCTGTTGCAAGCCATGAAGCATGACCAGTACGTTCATCATCTTCACCATCATCATCATCATCATCATCATCATCGTCATCACAGTCTTTGTTTCCACCCAGGGACTGCGTACAGTACACACACACACACACACACACACACACACACACACACACACACACACACACACACACACACACACACACACACACACACACACACACACACACACCGCCCTCCACTCCACCGTTCACACACTTCCATACCCTCCAAGGGTGGCCAGATGTCTACTATGTCAACTTGGATCAGTTGGATCTGGGTTCGAATCTCACTCCAGTTTCATCCCGATCTTCCCATTCCCCTGGCTCACACAAGTAGAGTATGAGCATGACCTGCGTCACTTTAGACTACCTACCACACTATTCTGACAAGCCGCCATTCAATATCACTGAAACACTACAAAACGCGATAAAATGGCAGGCATTGCCAAACATTGCAAATTACTATTGTCATGCATAATTATAGCACTGGGGCTATAAAGCTTGACAACAACGCCCTGTCCACCGGGCAGCGTCTAGTATTCATTAACTGGTGTCCACGGGAGGTAAATAATCTGTAATAAAAAATAATATTTCAAAACAACGACTCTAAATTGAATACAAGTACTTGTATTTCTCGCATGGTCGTCACTTGTGCTGTGAAGTGGTGGAAGGAAGAGTCCGTTAAACAAAGGCCGTCTTAGATCTCAGTAGAGTGTTATTTCAATGTTACTTTAAAGGGTTCTAATTCTGACATGTAAGTTCAAGGTAATACCAGGGTACATGACTGGCAAGTTATTATTTTGTCGATATTACAGTACGCAGAGGCCCGGGATTTGAGCTCTGCTACCCTGTACCATACTCTGTGTGTGATGCCCAATCACATTTGGATATTTAGGGAACCTGAGTCTTGAGATCTTTGAGCCATTCTCCAACCAATGCATCAGTGAGCTCCTGACTGAGTTTGTTGGCACGGCGCGTTTTCAAAAGGCCCTGAACATATTCGATAGGAAGAGGTCTGGGACGTTATCTTCTGAATCAATGGCTTCCCTCTGACTGTTCTTGTACATTGTGGTTTGAAGGTGATACAACTGGTACCAACAATATTGACAAAACGTCCATTGTAGACACAGGCGTTCATCTCGCAGCAGGGCCATATCGCCAGTTTAGGTGAATGTGGGTGTGTGTTGTTTAACGCCGCATTCAGCAATATTCAAGCTATACGATGGAGGTCTGTAAATAATCGAGTCTGGACCAGACAATCCAGTGACTGACGTCATGAGCATCGATCCACGCAATGGTATACGATGACATGCATCAACCGAGTCAGTGAGCCTGACCACCCGATCACATTAGTCGCCTCTTACAAGAAAGTCGCCTTTTACGGCAAGCATGTGTTGCCTTTTCTCTACCCGGATCTTCACGAGTCGCGTCGCTTCTAACGTTCACTTCGTGATGTACTTTACGTACTTTGAACGTTTCACTGCAAACCACAAGTTTTTTTATCGCTCCCCACATTTTATCGACCTACTAGCGCATATTATTTGGCATTTGTAATGGTTAATTGTACCGCCAAACCCCAGATCTTCAAGGATCGTTTTAGTGAATGGGTGAGTGAATATGCTTTTACGCCACTTTAAGAATATTCCAGTAATATCAGGTCAGGAGAGACCAGAATTGCGCTTTGCAGGTTGTACCTATGTGGGGAATCGAACCTGGGTCCCAGCCTTGACAAGCGTAACTGTTACCACTGTCCCACTATCCACCAGTTAGGGAACCGTCAACCCTTTGCAACCCGCGATTCGCTGTGCAGAGTTGCGTCTATTGGGCACGACAGAAACCTATGATTGTGGGTTCGAATCCCGGTTCGCCCCGATTATGCTTCTAGGTTTGTCAGCACCATACCCGTGCTCGTGGGTTTCACCGAAGTGGTAAACGTCTGAGACCTGCATCAATTCGGACTTTCCTCCCACATTAAGCTGACACGCCGCGATATGACTGGAATACTGTTAAAAGCAGCGTTAAACCCAACTCACTCACACCTTTGCAACCCTTTGCAACCCTGTCTGCGATCACTTATCCGCTATCAAATCTTTCGTGTTCAACAATACAAAAGCGTCTAGGCATTTTAATCTTCAATCTCAATTCAGCCTTAATGAAAGCCATGTTTACCAACCAAACTGTAACAACAAGACGCTTTCAGTAAATAAGATATGTACCCGCTATATATGTAACTGTTTGAATATATAGGGGGTACATATCTTATTTACTGACCAACGGAGGTTATTTACTTACCAACTGAGGTACATCTTTTATTTACTGACCAATGGAAATACAAATATTATTTACTGACCAATGGAGGTACATATTTTATCAACTGACCAACTGAGGTACATATTTTATTTACTGACCAGTGGAAGTACAAATTTTATTTACTGACCAATGGAGGTACATATTTTATCAACTGACCAACTGAGGTACATATTTTATTTACTGACCAACTGAGGTACATATTTTATTTCCTGACCAATAGAGGTACATATTTTATTTACTGACCAACTGAGGTACATATTTTATTTACTGACCAATAGAGGTACATATTTTATTTCCTGACCAATAGAGGTACATATTTTATTTCCTGACCAGTGGAGGTACATATTTTATTTACTGACCAGTGGAGGTACATATTATATTTACATACCCGTGCTCGTGGGTTTCACCAAAGTGGTAAACGACTGAGACGTGCATCACTTCGGGCTTTCCTCCCACATTAAGCTGACACGCCGTGATATAACTGGAATAATGTTAAAAGCGGCGTTAAACCCAACTCACTCACTATTATTTTTACTGATCAGTGGAGGTACATATTATATTTACTGACCAATGGAGGTACATATTATATTTACAGACCAGTGGGGGTACATATTATATTTACAGACCAGTGGAGGTACATATTTTATTTACTGACCAGTGGAGGTACATATTTTATTTACTGACCAGTGGAGGTCCATATTTTATTTACAGACCAGTGGAGGTACATATTATATTTACAGACCAGTGGAGGTACATATTTTATTTACAGACCAGTGGAGGTAGATATTTTATTAACTGACCAGTGGAGGTCCATATTTTATTTCCTGACCAGTGGAGGTCCATATTTTATTTCCTGACCAGTGGAGGTCCATATTATATTTACAGACCAGTGGAGGTACATATTTTATTTCCTGACCAGTGGAGGTCCATATTTTATTTCCTGACCAGTGGAGGTCCATATTATATTTACAGACCAGTGGAGGTAGATATTATATTTACAGACCAGTGGAGGTAGATATTTTATTAACTGACCAGTGGAGGTCCATATTTTATTTACTGACCAGTGGAGGTCCATATTTTATTAACTGACCAGTGGAGGTCCATATTTTATTTCCTGACCAGTGGAGGTCCATATTATATTTACAGACCAGTGGAGGTAGATATTATATTTACAGACCAGTGGAGGTAGATATTTTATTAACTGACCAGTGGAGGTCCATATTTTATTTACTGACCAGTGGGGGTAAATATTATATTTACTGACCAATAACCTGTTCCCGTGCCTTCATTTGTACATGTGTTCGTGTGTTTACTTTGGTCAAGAACAACGCTCTCGCGGCTAGGTCAGTCAAACAGTAGAGCTGGCCTGGTTTATCAGGATGAATCTGTGACCACTGCCGCCTCTGACCACTGTGGGGTCAACCGTCTAATTAAACCTCGTCATTGTCTTGTGGTGGGGAGATGACCTTTATTTACAGGGCTCCGTTAATCAGTTCTCCCACTCGCCATGTCCACCATCATCAAGCTCTCGGTACTTCCGCACCAAATAACCTGCACAGAAGATAGGCTAAGGCTGACAGTCTCAGAATTCCCTGGTTTGTTGAAATATGAAACTAGAAGAGAAATTTGAAAGATGAAATGATTATGATCCTATCAAATCTGCGTGCTGTGGAGTGTAAGATTTTGATAACGTCACTTCCGGTTGTATCAGTTACACGTAGTGTGAGATCAAGTCATGCGTATCACCTCCTGAGAAATCATTTTCGGCAGTTTTCAACAATGAATGTAAGATCGTGTCTTTGCGTCAATAAATTGCGTTTCTCGTTGTCTCTTCTGAGTAAACTGGTAACTCATTTTTTTCAATAATTATTACAGTTTTATAAGGTAATCACTATGTCAGATGGCAGAGTCACCCAATTAAGCTTCACTCCAGTGTAAAACCCATCGATGTGATCATGTAAATGTGGAAAATGAAACTAAGTGATATGTTTTTAATTTTCATTTTGACAACCCGTATAATTAAGGAGAAAAACGCATGTGAGTTGGCTTGAAAATCGAATACATTTCCGTTCAATTTGCTCTAAAAATCCTTTTCTTATCCCATTTTGAGGTGAGGTGAAATTGGGTTTAATGTCGCGTCCAAGATAATTGCACTTATATAGCGACGTGCATGTACGTGTATGTGTTTGTGTGGCTGCTTGTACTAGTCCGGACTGATGTGCTAGTGCTAGCTCACTGAGATACCATGCCGCAGTTTAACATGAATACCCCACTCAGACACAGTATACTGACTCCGAGCCGACCAGTCCCTGTTTTAGCGGTTTGTGCCATGCTACATCTTACTGTCCACGCTCACGACATATTACCCTTAATTGTTTGATAGCCATTACTTAGAAGTTGTCGGATGACAAGGTAGACACAATGTATGAATAACAACTTCTTTATTTCCTGTAGAAGCGACGTTTCGGTATAGATCCTTATACCGTTAAGCAAAACAAAAACAAAAAACCTTTTTTGACAACGGTATAAGATTTTATACCAAAACGTCGCCTTTACAGTAAATAAAGAAGTTCTCATCCATAAATTGTGTCTACTTTGATATTATCGTTACAAAACTCCCTAAAACTGTTCAATGTAATCACTGTGTCGGATTAACGAGACTGATTAATGAGTGATTTCAGTAATTCGTTGCAAATTGGGTGTGTCAGAGTCGGAGTGCGAGACTGTCGGATTAACGGACCTAAATAGCACTGATTTAATCGGTTCCCATCATTAGTGTCGGATAAAGCCGATTGTCGGATTAACGAGTGTCAGATTAACGAGACTTGACTGTATATCGAAGATTTACCCATAATCTCGCTACCAATGTTGTGCATAGAATCAATGTACCTAAAATCAATAGATTTGTTTCATTATCGTGAGACAAGCGAGACGGCATACCCATACTCCCGCCACCACGACCTGTCTGCTACTGGGAACATCACGTGATATTTCCCGCGGTTCGAGGGAGGCGTACATGTGGACTGTCACGCCGATGGATCTGAGAGCGCCCTCTATGTCTCCACGGACGTCGTCAATGTCACTCGGGGCTCGAGCTACAAACTTCAATTATTTTTTTTAATGTATCGACCGAAACAGACCCAAAGGAACGTCCACAGTCGTCCACAGAACCTGCTGTAGGTCGCGCCACGAGGAGCACACTGGTTGCGGGACAACATATCAATTAACGCTCTTATGAGATGTAAGTCTCAGATATTTTTTCAATGTAGACACCGTTAACTATAAGGTCTGCATGGAGACGAAGAAGGCGATTCAGTTACGTCATTTGTAAAAAGTCGAATGCAGCACTCACGGTGTCGATTAAGGCGACTCACCCGTCGAATCGATATGCCGAATTCGACCGAGTCGTATCGTCTGAGTGATTGTTAAATACGTGTTTTGCTTTAATCGAAAAAATAATTAAATCATTTCGGATATTTGTAAAGCAAAATGTACTAACAGGAAACGAAGTGTAACAGCCAACTTCACTCCGGCTGGAAGGTGAGGTGAGGTGAGGTGAAATTGGGTTTAGCTCGCGTCCAAGATTACTGCACTTATATAGCGACGTGCATGTACGTGTGTATGTGTGCTTGTACTAGTCCGGACTGATGCCGATTTATAGTGCTGGCTCACTGAGAGGCCATGCCGCAGTTTAACATGAATACCCCGCTCAGACACAGTTTACTGACTCAGAGCCGACCAGTCCTTGTTTTAGCCCCTTAATGCCGAGCGCCAGACAGGGTAACAGCAAGTACCATATTTTAACGTCTTTTGGTATGAGGCGGCCGGGAATCGAACCCCGGACCTTCCGCTCTCCGGGTGGACGCTGTACCACTAGACCACGGAGGCGGTCTCCGGCTGGAAGGTACTCCCGCATATTGGTGTCCTGCTTTAGGATCTTTGGCTGGACTTTCAATAAGAGATCGCCAAAACTTTCCTTTCCCATGCGAAGAAAGTTGAAATAAGACTGCTCATCCCCATTTTCTAATTCTTTAATTAGATTGATGTACGCTCCATGCATGTCGCGGTGGAGAATCAAGTCCTTCGTCCAACAGCTTCTCTTTTTCTCTGCTTTGGCACTGCCGTCTTCTTCACCAACATCGCGCTCGGATGACTGCTGCCACGTCTGCTTCCGACATTTTGTTACCATGGAAACAAACTACCGTGAGATATCACGAGATCCACACTCAATCGGCAAATCGAATCGTGTGAGTGGTAGCATATATTCGATAGTTGTTACAATCACCGAACATGTTGTACAATGTATGGAAATCGGCATGTCGTTACGACATGTCGACCCGTGTGAGTGGCGCTTTACTTTTGACATCACAATAATTGCTTCAAATTCTGGCGTGAGACGCTTCAACTGCGTACAGTGTTACAGCATGCCATTGGGAATTCACCGATCCAATAAAAGTATTATTAAGAGGGAAATCCAAATGTGGTCATTACAGTGAAACGCCAGTTTGTGTTATTTCTTACGTTATTTCCTGTGCATGTACTGGTACCTGTAGTCGACAGGATCCGCCATGGGGATTGTGAGTACCCTTTATGGCGCACATTAATCAAGTGTTGAACATTACAATCAGGATAACTCATTCTTCCCTTTTACGTCCCAAACAGTGTTGTAATCTGTTGAATAGCTTACAGCCAGATGGAAATATAGACCTTCAATATCTCAAACAGTGTTGTAATCTGGTGAATAGCTTAAAGACAGATGGATATATACCCCTTCAATGTCTCAAACAGTGTTGTAATCTATAATAGCTTACAGCCAGATGGAAATATAGCCCTTCAATATCTCAGTGTTGTAATCTGTTGAATAGCTTACAGCAAGATGGAAATATAGCCCTTCAATATCTCAAACAGTGTTGTAATCTGTTGAATAGCTTACAGCAAGATGGAAATATAGACCTTCAATATCTCAAACAGTGTTGTAATCTGTTGAATAGCTTACAGCAAGATGGAAATATAGCCCTTCAATATCTCAAACAGTGTTGTAATCTGTTGAATAGCTTACAGCAAGATGGAAATATAGACCTTCAATATCTCAAACAGTGTTGTAATCTGTTGAATAGCTTACAGCCAGATGGAAATATAGACCTTCAATATCTCAAACAGAGTTGTAATCTGGTGAATAGCTTACAGCCAGATGAATATATACCCCTTCAATATCTCAAACAGTGTTGTAATCTGTTGAATAGCTTACAGCCAGATGGAAATATAGACCTTCAATATCTCAAACAGTGTTGTAATCTGGTGAATAGCTTAACACCAGATGAATATACACCCCTTCAATATCTCAAACAGTATTGTAATCTGGTGAGTAGCTTAAAACCAGATGGACATAGAGTCCCTTTTCACAATTTCCAAAAAATAAAGCCTTTTCTCTCTTCGACATTTTTATTGTGTTGAATGACTAAAAACCGGATGGACCAGCCCATGCAAAAAGGCCCATCTAGGTTTGTGAAACTGGATAAACAGATGTTCTGAGTCTCATGAAACAGGAATATTTGTAATTTGTTTTCAAAAGATTCATGGAGCGTTCTGTGGCACTTTTCACGACAGCCACGTCTTGACGCAAAAAATGAACTGCCGTTACCAATGGCACATTGCGAATTTCCAGATCTATATGCGGTGGCACAGCCCTCCTGTAGACAAACCTGACTCACTAAATGTCACCAGCCACGGCACCATGCATTATTGATCAATTTGGGTTTTCACAACTGTAACTGTGAAAGAAAAAAAGCCCCAAACACTGATTCTACCGACAGCCTCGTTTTGACATATTCTGTGCTATATCAGACCCCGCGTGCACTAATCAGACTTAGACTTGTATACATGAGTAGCATGACTCTCGTACCTCACATCAGAACAATGACAGTATGTCAAAAACTACGATCTTTTTCTGAAATCGGTTGTTCATCGAACTTGTTTGTTGGGATTATTGTTCATCGGGGAGTATTGTTGTTTATTGCGATTATTGTTTATAGGGATTACTGTTTATAGGGATTATTGTTTATAGGGATTATTTTTCATCGGGGAGTATTGTTTGCAGGTATTAATGTTTATACGGGTTATTGTTTATAGAGATTATTGTCACAGCAAAAAAAATGCAGTTTCCGGTATCCGGATACCTGCCGGATACCACCGGACACTTACCCAAAACGCGTCCGGGTATCCGGTGGCAGAAACCTTGCCGGATACCAGATCCGTGGTATCCGGCATGGACACCTCACCTGAAAGTATGCCACCTGGAATCCGGGTATCCGGCACCGGATACCTCACCGGATACCTCAATCTGGGTGTCCAGGGATCCGGCACCGGATACCTCATTCTGAGTTTCCAAAAACATGTCACAATTTGGGGGGTGCATTTTGTTCAATTAAGTGTGAAACACCTAAAAATATATTGGAAACTAACCATGTTTATGGGGGCTATTGTTTATTAGGATTATTGTTTATAAGGGTTATTGTTTATAGAGGATATTATTTTTAGGAATTTACTGTTTAAAGGGATTATTGTTTATAGGAATCACTGTTTATTGGGATTATTGTTTATAGAAATCACTGTTTATAGGGATTATTGTTTATGGTAATCACTGTTTATAGGGATTATTGTTTATAGGAATCACTGTTTATAGGGAATATTGTTATAGGTATTTTGTTTATAGAAATTATTGCAGTAATATGCCTTTCAAAGACCTGACATTATTGATCATAGGATTATTGTTCATTGAGATTATTGTTCATATACGGGATATTGTTCATACGGGTTAATGGAGGGGATAGTCATCTTTATTCATTGTGTGATAGAATCAATGCCCTACAAAGTACATGCACATTTGTTCTTTTCGAAGCTAATTTAGTTAAAGGGAGACTAATCACCACGTGCCGTTGCCCATTTCTGGCCCAGTCTCAGACCTGATTTTAGTGTCATGCGGGAAACTGAGACATTTTCGCGGTCACATCAGCGTATTCATTACCTTCTAGACTTATTTACATCACAAAATATGAGCTACGGTTAGATCAAAAAGAAAATTCAACATAATGTGCTCAGGAAGTAATTCTGTTCGCGGGGAGAGGGGTATTGAGGTTCGAATGTAACATATTTAGGTTACAGGCCGGCAAAGCCACATTTCGAAAATACATAGCCCAAATTGATGTGGCGCTCCCGGCAATGGTTATGGTTGCGTGATTGTATAATGTGGCTCTCACGGCTATGCTGTCAAAACATGCTTTGTGATTCTAACAGGTTACCGTATATAACAAAACAAGTCTTGTTTTCTCATTTCTTATTCAACAAGGATAACATATTCATCAAAACTTTACATTGATGAATATGAATAGCATATGAATATCATAATGGATCATAACTGCAGATGAATGAGGTCGCCCACGTGGTCAGCATATTCCATCTCACTCAGGTGTTGGTTCAGGAGCTGGATCTTGAGGGACGCAATACGTGCATCGATTGCCTTGTACTTCTTTCTTCGTGAAGGTTCTGACCACTGGTGAGAGAGTCTCAGGACTGCAACCTTTTTGAGTGACTGCTCTCGCTGAAATAGCTTCACTACCTCGTAGATGTTCGGGTGGCACTTCTTGGCAAGTTTCTTTATCTTGTTGTGCCACCCTTCCAGGTGATTGTTGGTACGGTGGCCTTGGTTTTCGAAATGGTTCCAAATCTCTGGCATGAAGGCCTGTCCTTGAACCCAACTGGTTGTCACGTAGTCCATGAAGGCAGTCACTTTAGGGCCAGCAGGAGAGTCAGCAATGGCATCAAGCCTCACATCATCAACCTTGTCACGAGGTACTAGAGGTCGTTTCTGTCCTCGCTCTCTCCATCAGTCTAGCCTTAAAGGCATCAACCTCAAACTCGAATGGTTGTGGGTCGTGGGAGTGACCCATGATCTCAATGGCGTGGAGCAACTCACCCAGAGTTGTGATCCTTGCAGTGCACTCCTTGGCAATACAGGACCAGTATCTTCTTTCACCACGACTGCTCTTACACCGAAACTTAAAGCCATCATAGTATAAATGTATGCCTCCTCTGACACTTTCAATGAACTTTATTTGAACTTGTGCGTTTGCCATGGTTATGATATGGAGTTACTTACTTACTTACTTACTTTGGAGATTTAACGTGCGCTTTCCGACTGATGCGTATTTCGCACACGGGCCCGGCCAGGCCATTTAATGTGTTTCCAAAAGGGGCGAGGGTGGTCTGTGCAACCCAAGAGGGGGCTTTAGGGGTTGCTTATATAGAATTTGGGAATTTTGAGATTTGGAATAGATGCCGATGGGGTTGGGGAGGAGAACTAAGGGAGCTGGGTATGGTGGATGATTGTTTGTTTATGTGATTTTGATTTGGTAGGTTATTATGGTTTTAGATGCGTTTTATTAGTTCCGTTTTGATTAAGAATACGCCTAAGGCCTTGAATTTTTCTAGTTTATTTTGTGGGTTAAGTATTGCTTCTAGAGTGAGAGCCTTGTTTAGATTGAGGGTGGTTTGTAATTTAAATGTGGGACACTCATTTAAAGGTATCGGTAATCGGATTAATTAATTACCCGCTAGAATAGGTGAAATGCACTCAGCTGAAAATGTGGCTCTACCGGCAATAGCCATTTCTGAAATGTGGCGCTCCCGGCTAGACACCCATATTTATGTACTTAAATGACATAACCCAAAATTAACATACCTTTGATTTATTCAACTACTTGTCCGACTGTTAAGTGTCAAGTGAATCACACACGCACTCACTGAAGTTACAAATTTGAATAAAAAAATTATGATACAAAACTTAAAAATACATATAATGCTGCATACCGTGTATATATTCCTTTTTAATTGTCGATGGACTGAACTCGATAATTGTTTTAGTCGGTCACACAAATAAGCACTCTTATATGTTACAAGAAAGAAAATATCGAGACGTGTTGTGGAACGTATAGGCAGCGAGACTGTACAAAGTATATGGTATCATGAACATTGCAAAATACGAACAATAATGAACAAGGTGTAAGGGAGGCGACTCACTTAAAAGGAGAGTTACTTCCCTTACCGGAAGTTAGTTTCACGCTCTCTCGCCATCACTCACACTGTTTATATTTTCTGTTGTGACAAATGTGAATTAGCGAAAACCATAAGCCGATATTTACATGTTAAAAGATTAGGGAACGGGTCGTCAAGTAAGTGGTACTGTTGTCATCTTATGGTCATCGGTCAAAGTCATGAATCATTCTCCCTTTATTTACTACGTTTTAATCGAATTGTGTCCATATTTCGATCACCGTATTTGTCATCTCATCTCATCCACATACGTATTTAATCTGTACAGTCAGGGTTTCATAATCTACGACAGCGACCGATTTGGGAAGAGTTCCTCTTGTATCATGCTGTTGGAACACTTATTTCAGTGGATGATAACTTAAATGCTGAGACGTATGGCTTGTTGCTTCTGCTAGAATTTATTTCAATGACAATTGGACCTTTAATGAAGACAATGCCCCTTGCCATGTTTCAAATCGGAGCAGTTAGGGGACAACTGACCCTAAACAGTGGCCAGGACAAAGTACAGATATCAGTGTTATTAAAAACATGTAGAAGGTTCTGACATACCGGTTATCCTGATGGTTTGGGTTTGCTAGTCACTCCGTTGGCCCAGGTTCAATTTCCCACATGGGTACAATGTGTGAACCCCATTTCTGGTGTCCTCTACTGTGATGTTGCTGGAATATTGTTAAAAGAGGGACAACAATCACTCACTCACACACTCTGAAGTACAAATATAACACCATGAACACCATAATTCCAGCCTAGTTCGGCAAGGGTGGAAACTGGACTTTAATACCGAGATAATTCCCTTGACACAGGAAGATGTAGCCACGAGATTATTGTTTCAGACCCAGCATTTGACTCACACATGTGGCATATAAGCAGTATCAGCACATGAATCGTTTGGCTTGTTTATCAAAGTAACATCTTCCCCTCAATTCTTCCAGATCAGTCAAAATGAACAGGTCGCTGATCAAGCAGAAGAAAGACTGGACGGATGAGGAGAGGAAGCAGCTAGCAGCCCAGCTGGATGCTGAGTTTGAACAGTACCTTGATGGCATGATCGAGAAGAGCAAGAGCAAGTCTCAGGCTGAGCATGAAGCAAACATGGAGGAGATACTGGCAGTGAGTCAATCATATATCAGGAATATTTCTCAAGTTGAAATAACAAGTCAGAATATGGCATGGTGTTATGTTATCAGACATTATAGAGATTTAAAGACCCAGTGTCTATGGTAAGTATAGCTTACTAAACGAGTGGTATGAATGTGGCCATCATGGACTGCGATGTGTGTCAAGTTGACCAATGGGGGTGTCTGTGTTGCAGGATATTGAGGGCCACCCAGCCTTCATGAGGTCCCCGGAGGATTTAGATCTGACCAAGCCCCTGCACCCTGCTGTAGAGGGCCTCATGGCCATCAAGTACGAGAGTGAAAACCCAACAGGTGCAAATATGATTTCTTGATTAAACCTGGCAGGAAACAAATGTGAAATATTGTGAATTTCTAAACTTATCCTATCTCACACTATTCCTTTCTTCCTCCTTCTTTCGATCCTGTTGTGGAAACACCCTAGAACAAAGTTTCCATCTTCTGAAAACAGTTCACCCAAACATGCCCCAGCATCACCATGGATCGTCGGTTCTCCTCGTAGATCCAAGACGTGGTCGTCATCTATGGTTCCTGGGCAACCTACCTCAGCTGTGTCAGCTCCCACTATGTTATTTTAGTTGCAACTTTTACTAAATATATTTAAAATAATAATAAACCTACGCATAGCACTTCAGTGCAGTTGATCACTAGTGAAATATTACCAGGTGCTTCAATTGTGAAGCGAGCTCATCGCCCACTTTGATCCATAATTAGAAAATTCAGAAACAAGAGACATTTTGTCAGTGGCCAGTAGTCAGTTGAAAACAAACTGATAGTACAGCCAGTAACTAAGATAAGGCCTGGCAGGGTCCATTTTTTAGAGGTAGGGGAGGAGATACATGGTACAACAGCCTTGGTACAGAAAATGGTAATCAGAGTCAGGATAAAATGATAAGTGGTGGTACTTGGGGGTTAAAGGAAATATTGACATTAAATTTACTGCAAGATGACACACCTGTGACCACCCCCCCTGATTTAGAATAAAGTGTCCCCCAAATATGCCCTGCTATCGTCACAAGTGAGGTCAGTGCAGGGGCGTCAGCTTCACTCCCAGCTAATGCGAGAATGTAATGTAAAACCATGAATGAGATTCTCCCTACCATCCGACCCGCTCCGTGGTCTAGTGGTAGAGTGTCCGCCTAGAGATGGGAAGGTCCGGGGTTCGATCCAAGTCCTCGTCATTCCAATAGATGTTGAAAGATGGTACTTTGACGTGAAGAGTACTTGTCAACTCGGAGCTAGTATACTGTGTCTAACTGCGTTATTCATGTTCAACTGCGGCATGGTATCTCAGTGGGCTAAGTCTATTAAATCGGCATCAGTCTGGACTAGTACAAGCAGACACACACACAATGCATGCACATCGCTTTATAAGTGCAATAATCTTGAACACGACGTTAAACCCCATTTCACCTCACCTCCCTTCCATCCACAGACAAGTTACTATGGAAACTTGCTGCCCAATTTGTCCGCCAGAAGGGAAATTCAAATTTTGGTTACCAAATTTAGAATGTTTTACTAAATGCAGACTTTTTCCACTGTATGTAGCATTGTTTCGCACTCCCTAACTTGATGCATGTCATCGTATCCCAGTTGGGTGGATTGATGCTCATGATATCAATCACTGGATTGTCTGGTCCAGACTCGATTATTTACAGACCGCCATCATATAGCTGAAATATTGCTGAGTGCGGCAAACAAACAAACAAACAAACAAACAAACAAACACAGTGTGCATTCTTATCACCCTTGTACATGGTCCACACAATTATTATCATGAAATATTAGATAGTTTTCGAAATATTTCACAAACTATTTGAATGTTCCTCTGCTCTCAGCCCTACCCCAAGACAGTTGGTGCCATACTTGGAGGACATTTCCCTCCCTCCTTTATACACGCATGCCGACCTTTAACTCTCAGACTTAAATAGATCTGATGGTCAGTCTCATTGACTTACGAAGTAGTTGATTTGCACATCATCATGCACCCTAGCTTTGGACTTTGCTCATAGACCCGTGAAGATCCGGGGTAGAATAGGTCTTCAGTAACCGATGCTTGACATGAAAGGTGACTATGCTTGGCGTATTATGTTTCTAGGTTTGTCAGCACCATACCCGTGCTCGTGGGTTTCACCGAAGTGGTAAACGTCTGAGACCTGCATCACTTTGGGCTTTCCTCCCACATTAAGCTGACACGCCGCGATATAACTGGAATATTGTTAAAAGCGGCGTTCAACCCAAATCACTCACTATGCTTGGCGTAAGAGGCGACTAATTGGATCGGGTGGTCAGACTCGCTGACGTGGTTGATGCATGTCATTGATCCCGATAGCGTGGATCGATGCTCATGATATCAATCACTGGATTGTCTGGTCCAGAGTCGATTATTTACAGACCGCCGTCACATAGCTGGAATATTGCTGAGTGCAGCGTTAAACAACAAACAAACAAACTTTGCTCATAATATCCTCACCTACTGATTGATGTGACGAGGACTTGATTGATTAAAGGCCCCTCATATGCCCTCTATGAGTGAATCTAAATGTGTTCCAACTATAACGTGGTTATTTCTCCACAGCTCGCGCAGACAGCTACAGAGATGATGGTAATGACAACTTCAAGAAGAAAAAGTATCGCATTGCAATCGACAATTACACAGAGGCCATAAAGAGCAAGAGTCCCGACAGGAAGCTGAACGCTGTGTGCTATACCAACCGAGCAGCAGCACAGTACCACCTGGGTAAGCAGCATTGTACCACCTGGGTAAGCAGCATTGTACCACCTGGGTAAGCAGCTTTGTGACACCAGGGTAAGCAGCATTGTATCACCTTGGTAAGCAGCATTGTGACACCAGGGTAAGCAGCATTGTACCACCTGGGTAAGCAGCTTTGTGACACCAGGGTAAGCAGCATTGTATCACCTTGGTAAGCAGCATTGTGACACCAGGGTAAGCAGCATTGTGACACCAGGGTAAGCAGCATTGTGACACCAGGGTAAGCAGCATTGTATCACCTGGGTAAGCAGCATTGTGACACCAGGGTAAGCAGCATTGTACCACCTGGGTAAGCAGCTTTGTGACACCAGGGTAAGCAGCATTGTATCACCTTGGTAAGCAGCATTGTGACACCAGGGTAAGCAGCATTGTGACACCAGGGTAAGCAGCATTGTGACACCAGGGTAAGCAGCATTGTATCACCTGGGTAAGCAGCATTGTGACACCTGAGTAAGCAGCATTGTACCACCTGGGTAAGCAGCTTTGTGACACCTGGGTAAGCAGCTTTGTGACACCTGGGTAAGCAGCTTTGTGACACCAGGGTAAGCAGCATTGTATCACCTTGGTGAGCAGCATTGTACCACCTGGGTAAGCAGCTTTGTGACACCAGGGTAAGCAGCTTTGTGACACCTGGGTAAGCAGCTTTGTGACACCTGGGTAAGCAGCATTGTACCACCTGGGTAAGCAGCATTGTACCACCAGGGTAAGCAGCTTTGTGACACCAGGGTAAGCAGCATTGTATCACCTTGGTAAGCAGCATTGTGACACCAGGGTAAGCAGCATTGTGACACCAGGGTAAGCAGCATTGTGACACCAGGGTAAGCAGCATTGTGACACCTGAGTAAGCAGCATTGTGACACCAGGGTAAGCAGCATTGTGACACCAGGGTAAGCAACATTGTGACACCAGGGTAAGCGTCATTGTGACACCAGGGTAAGCATCATTGAGACACCAGGGTAAGCATCATTGTGACACTCAGGGTAAGCATCGTTGTGACACCAGGGTAAGCAGCATTGTGACACCAAGGTAAGCAGCATTGTGACACCAGGGTAAGCATCGTTGTATAACCTGGGTAAGCAGTCTTGTGACACCAAGGTAAGCAGCATTGTAACACCTTAGTAAGCAGCCTTGTATCACCTGAGTAAGACGCACATCATCACCTGGGTAAGCAGTGCATCATCACCTGGGTAAGCAGTGCATTATCACCTGGGTAAGTAGCACATTAGACACCTTGGTAAGCAGCACAATATCACAACTCTGCTGGAATACAATGGCTACTGAGGATCGGACAGAACAGTTGGACACTGGATTTGTGATTAACATTCTGGTGTTTTCTCTTTCAGGAAATTATGGGTCTTCTTTAAGGGATTGTATATTTGCCCGCAAGTTTCAGCCTGACCACTGGAAGGCAATCCTGAGAGGTGAGTGAACCTGGGACATCGTACAGTGCTGTAGTGTTGACATCATGCACTGCTGTAGTGTTGACATCATGCACTGCTGTAGTGTTGACATTATGCACTGCTGTAGTGTTGACATCATGCATTGGTGTAGTGTTGACATCATGCACTGCTGTAGTGTTGACATCATGCACTGCTGTAGTGTTGACATCATGCACTTCTGTAGTGTTGACATCATGCAGTGCTGTAGTGTTGACATCATGCACTGTTGTAGTGTTGACATCATGCAGTGCTGTAGTGTTGACATCATGCACTGCTGTAGTGTTGACACCATGCACTGATGTAGTGTTGACATCATGCACTGTTGTAGTGTTGACATCATGCAGTGCTGTAGTGTTGACATCGTACACTGCTGTAGTGTTGACATCATGCAGTGCTGTAGTGTTGACATCGTGCACTGCTGTAGTGTTGACATGCTCTGCTGTAGTATCGACATCATGCACTGCTGTAGTGTCGACATCATGCACTGCTGTTGTATCGACATCATGCAGTGCTGTAGTGTTGAATTATGCTCTGCTATAGTGTTGACATCATGCAGTGCTGTAGTGTCGACATCATGCAGTGCTGTAGTGTTGAATCATGCTCTGTTATAGTGTTGACATCATGCACTTCTGTAGTGTTGACATCATGCTCTGCTGTAGTATCGACATCATGCACTGCTGTTGTATCGACTTTATGCACTGCTGTAGTGTTGACATGCTCTGCTGTAGTATCGACATCATGCACTGCTGTAGTGTCGACATCATGCACTGCTGTCGTGGACAAGCACTGCTGTAGTGTTATACTTGTAGTGTTGACATGCACTGTGGTTGAGTTGACTTCTATAGTATTTCTGTATGTGGGCTTATCCCATTTCTGGTGTCTCCTGCCATGATGTTGCAGGAATAGTGCTAAAAGCGGCATAAAACCATACTCACTCACTCACTTATCCTCATTGTAATCAAGAAGTTGGTGTATAGCATATTCAGTTTTACCAAAGAAATGTAATGTGTCAATATGAGTACTGAAGAATGTTGTCACAATGTTGGAAATGCTCAGAGCTGACTAGTTGAGTTTGGAGATACTCATGATGTGTTTTTAGAATTCTGAGAAATTGATGCAGAAATAAGTATTACTCAAGCTAATTTTATTCATGGTATTCATGTCAGTATCCTGAATAAGGTTCCATGTTTTTCAAATGACTTGAGATTGAGAGTATAATGATGTTCAGGAAGAAAAGTATCCATACACCATGAAAAGTAAAAATAAGTAGGCTTCAAATCCAGTTTTCTTAGCCCCATCAGATTTTGTCCTGACCCATTGACTCTTGTGTGTGATGACTTGTGTACTTCAGGTGTGGAGTGCTGTATGAAGCTGAGCAAGCACGTGGACACCATGAAGTGGATAGATGCTGCTCTGCTGGTATCCTTCAAATAAACACGCACTGCAAAGACATGAAGTCTAGTATAGTGTGTTTGTAATTAAACCATACCTGTGTCGAGGGTTAACTTACACTTACTTCACCATCATTAAGCCGTCATACCCAGAGTTGCATGACCTTGACCTTGTTCAGCTGGAACCTGGGCAGGAAGAACTCCTCACGTTGAGGGGCAAGATTGACAAGCTGCAGGTGTGTACTTGAGGGGATGGGTGGGCCGTGTGGGGAGTTGGGGGGGGGAGTGAGTGGGTGGGCCCTGCTGATGGTTGGGTGGGGAGTGAGTGGTTGGGCTGTTCTGATGGGTGGGAAGTAAGTGGTTGGGCTGTTCTGATGCTTGGGTGGGGAGTGAGTAGGTGGGCTTTTCTGATGATTGAGTGGGGAGTGAGTGGGGCGGCCGTTCTAATGGTTGGGTGGGGTGAGAGTGAGTGGGCTGTTGTGATGGTTGAGTGGGGAGTGAGTGGGGCGGCTGTTCTAATGGTTGGGTGGGGTGAGAGTGAGTGGGCTGTTGTGATGGTTGAGTGGGTGGGCCATGGCCATTCGGAATCAATGATGGTTAAGAGATTGTATACTGGCAAATATGTGTTAAATATATGTTAGACAATGCTGTTTGTAATATATTGATTATATTGAAACACTAAGCTCCCCATAAGAGTGCAGACTTTACATGCTGCTGTGTTTGCGTGTGTGCGTGTGCGTGCGTGTGCGCGCGCGTGTGTGTGTGTGTGTGTGTGTGTGTGAGTGAGTGTGTGCGTGCGTGCGTGCGTGCGTGTGTGATGATGATAAGGACTGCTCTGTGTGTGTGTGTTTGTATATTTGTGTTTAAGGTATGATAAGGGCTGCCGTGTTTGTATATGTGTGTGCGTGCATGCATGCATATGTGTAAGGTATGATGAAGACTGCCGTGTTTGCATGTGTGTGTGTCTAAGGTGTGATAAGAACTTCTGTGTTTCAGAGGACGAAGGAGCGGGATGATCGGAAGCAAGCAGCACAGGACAGGAAGGAGGAGGCTGAAGACAGGAAGCTGATGGGACTGATAAAGGTGAGATGGAGTGATGGACGGGATGCTGTACAGCTCCATTATGATGTCATCGGTGGAACGTCACCGGAATTATTTGATTGGCCTTATCAATTTGCTCATGTATCCCCACCGAGTATGGAAATTATTGTAGCCCTATATGCATGACATGGTACATTTATGTGAAATCTGATTCAAGTTGCGTCCCTTCATGGCCATGTTAAATGTGGCAATAATAATACTGTAAACAGCAACCTTTGTGAACGCTTTGACAACACTGTTGTCCATTTTTGTAAAACAATTACTGAGGGTTCAGAAATTACTTTTAATACCCCCGACCTAAAAGGGCGGACGGTCTGTAGTTATAGCAAGGAATTCTGTCCGTCTGTCCTTCCGAGGACATTTTTTGTGCAACCTCAAACTTGAAAATTACTACTGGTACATTGATCTTTTGAAACTTGGTGGACAGTTTTTATGCCTATAGGAGAGGTACAGTGTGAAGTTTGCTTTCAATATTTTGATATTTCTGAAACAGTACAGCTTTTTTTACTTTTTTACTTAAGAATGGTTTTGCTAAAACATTTGTGTGACCTATAACTTGAAAATTACTGCATAGATTCTTTTCAAATTTAGGAAACAGTTTTCTTACTTATAGAGGAGGTGCAGTGCAAAGTTTGATTTTGATTATATGTATTTTCTGAAAAAATATGTTTTTCGTGTTTTGAACTTAGAATATTTTGTTTACTTCAACATTTGTGTGACCTAACTTAAAAACTCCTTCATGGATTCTTTTCCAATTGGGGGTACAGTTTCTATACCAGCAGGAGAGATGCAGCGCAAAGATTGATATTGATAGCTAGATTTTCAGAGAAAAAATTGCTTTTAACTGTTTTTGAACTTGGAGTTTTGAAATATGTTGGAGTGGAAGTCGGGGTATTAGTCAGCCCTGCTTATTTTTTGTCTTGTTGATACATAATCCTTAATAATTATTCAGGAAGAGAAAAAACTGCCATTTAGAATTTTAGAATCTGATTTTCTACAAAAGGTAATTGATTGCTGATGGACTTAGCTACCTAAAGATATTGTTTGTTCTTATGACCCACAATGACACAGACGGACCTGACATGGCCTTGATATTATAAGGGTAACGCTATTTTTCAAGGCATTATCATTTGCAGAAGCCCGAGGTCTTCCATTAACTGCCCGACGAAGGAGGGCATTTGAAAAGACCGAGGGCTTCTGCAAATGATAATGCCCTGAAAAATGGCGTTATCGTTATTATAGCTAAGATGGATGGAATTTGTTATCAAATAAAAAGAAACAACATTATCGATTTTGAAACATTTACTGCAATCAACACGAATGTCACTGTCCCACTTTTACAAATATGGAAACGTCATAGAACAAACCAGATGACATCACTATTGAACGTTAAGTCACCTATCCCTACCCTATGACGTCACCTAACAACGGGCGTGATAATGGCCCATCATCAAGCAATACAAGATTAGCAAGTTACAGTGGGCCGCTCATTTCTGATAACATGCGGGCGTTTTTATGATAATTCTATCCATTTTAGCTATAATACCTGCTAATAACAAACAAAAATGAAAGCCTTGGGATGAGAAGCAGAATAGCTTGGATGGCATGACTATAAGCTTCATCAGATCTGCCATTGATGACCTGGGGCGGTCGGGTAGCCTAGTGGTTAAAGCGTTCGCTCGTCACGCCGAAGACCCGGGTTCGATTCCCGACATGGGTATAATGTGTGAAGCCCATTTCTGGTGTCCCCCGCCGTGATATTGCTGGAATATTGCTAAAAGCGGCGTAAAACCATACTCACTCACTCACTCATTGATGACCTGCGTGATGTTGCAGGATCGTGGCATCAAGGTGGGTGGACTGAAGAGGACGGCGGAGACGGCCAAGCTCAACCCTCTCCTGTTCACAAGTCTGGAAAGTCACAACCCATCTGGATCCAAAGTGCATGTAGACGAAAGCGGCACCATGTTCTGGCCAGTTCTGTTCTTCTATCCAGAGCATGGACAAACAGACTTCATTGAGGCTTTCAACGAGAATAATGTGTAAGTGTACGACCTGAAATCAAGGAAGGAACTGTTGGGATGTTATCTTCTTGACTGATAACAGTGGGTGATGGGGATGCCTGATGGTTAACACTAAGCACTAGGGTTCAATTCCCAACTGGGGCGGTCCTAGTGGTTAAAGCGTTCGCTCACCACGCCGAAGACCCGGGTTTGATTACCGACATGGGTACAATGTGTGAAGCCCATTTCTGGTGTCCCCCCGCCGTGATATTGCTGGAATATTGCTAAAAGTGGCATAAAGCCATACTCACTCACTCACTCACTCACTCACTCCCAACATGAGTACTGTAAAACGTGAAATTAATGCGTCTCCAAAAGAATGCGACCGCTGGCCCCTTGCCAAAAATGCGACTCAATGCGACACCCCCCTCCTCTCAAGCATCAGTGGATTTATATCTAAACAAAATGTCCTCTGTCAGGTTTACAGGAGAATCCTCACCTTAATCCAACCTTACATTAATCCAATCACACACCAAATAGCACGGCTTATTAGCTCTGAGTAGAGTACTTCAGCTAAAACAATACGTGCGCGCTGGCTCGTGTCGGCCTTTGATGCAGTCGCAAAGAGCAAATACACGGTGTTGGGTGGCGTCTGTCTGGACTTGCAGGTGTGATCAGTGATGACATAAGTGAGTAGAACACTTGTCTTGACCCCAGCAGTGACAATTCACAGGATGTAATTAGTGTTTGAATGACATTGTTTAGTATTTCTGCTATCCAAAATGTCTTATTGTTGATATAAATGCGATGTTTAATAATGCGAGCAAAGACCACTCGCATTTTTCGCATTTAATTCACCCTCGCATTAATATCAAGATTTACAGTATTGATTTTAAAGTCCACTTCTAGTGCCCGCTGCCGTGATGTGGCTGGAATATTACTAAAAGCATTCTAAAACCCTATTCACTCATTTATTAATGACAATCTTTTTGCCACTAATAGCTGATGGAGCAATAACAGTGACCCAGAATACATCTCCAGTACCCATGCTTGTCTCCCACTTGGCAATCTGACCCCGAATACATCTCCAGTACCCATGCTTGTCTCCCACTTGGCAATCTGACCCAGAATACATCCCCAGTACCCATGCTTGTCTCCCACTTGGCAATCTGACCCAGAATACATCTCCAGTACCCACGCTTGTCTCCCACTTGGCAATCTGACCCAGAATACATCTCCAGTACCCAGAATACATCTCCAGTACCCATGCTTGTCTCCCACTTGGCAATCTGACCCAGAATACATTTCCAGTACCCACGCTTGTCTCCCACTTGGCAATCTGACCCAGAATACATCTCCAGTACCCAGAATACATCTCCAGTACCCACGCTTGTCTCCCACTTGGCAATCTGACCCAGAATACATCTCCAGTACCCAGAATACATCTCCAGTACCCATGCTTGTCTCCCACTTGGCAATCTGACCCAGAATACATCTCCAGTACCCACGCTTGTCTCCCACTTGGCAATCTGACCCAGAATACATCTCCAGTACCCAGAATACATCTCCAGTACCCACGCTTGTCTCCCACTTGGTAATCTGACCCAGAATACATCTCCAGTACCCAGAATACATCTCCAGTACCCATGCTTGTCTCCCACTTGGCAATCTGACCCAGAATACATCTCCAGTACCCAGAATACATCTCCAGTACCCACGCTTGTCTCCCACTTGGCAATCTGACCCAGAATACATCTCCAGTACCCAGAATACATCTCCAGTACCCATGCTTGTCTCCCACTTGGCAATCTGACCCAGAATACATCTCCAGTACCCATGCTTGTCTCCCACTTGGCAATCTGACCCAGAATATGTCTCCAGTACCCCATGCTTGTCTCCCACTTGGCAATCTGACCCAGAATATGTCTCCAGTACCCAATGCTTATGTCTCAGCTGCCATTCTGACCCAGCAGGGATTTCAGAGCTAAACCGTCTCTTGTCTCCCATAAAATATAATTGATAAGTTCTATAAGAAATAATCTTCCCGAGGCAAGAGAGTTGACTGACTTTAAAAGTCCAGTTTCCACCCTTGCCGAACTAGGCTGGAATTCCTGGTCTGGAAGACGATCTGATCGATAATCAAGATCTATATTGTGATACAACGAGTCTTACATCGCGACATGCATCAAATCACGCGAGCACCTTGATTACAAACATGAAAAGACTTGGAAAATATCTGTTGACAACAAGTTGGCGGGGCACATGCTTTGCAAATCCTGCAATCGACCGAATCTGCACGACATTTTACGAACCGGATTTCGATTTCTTTGCGCTATTTTGATTGGAATATGCATAGACTCATTAGTCCAGCCAAAATGTAACTCCATAATACCAGCCTAGTTCGGCAAGGGTGGAAACTGGACTTTTCTAGTCAGTTAACTCTCTTGCCTCAGGAAGATGATAAGAATTTAATAACTCAAACTAAATTCTGTTCATGATTCATGTGGAATGATGCTTTGTACAATCAGGTTCTGGGACCACCTTTGTCACATGTTTGGCCCAGGAGTGGAACCGCCGCCATGGGATGAGGACAAAAAGTACACCCCCGAGGCTATAGAGGTCAGTATGTAGCATTTGATTGGCTGTTGCAGAAATAATGGCTTTTGATTGGTGCAAGCTTTAAACAAGTATTTAGAACTATGAATATGTATTGTAACATCACATCTTCCCTTGGGGCACGATGTGGCCAAGATACTGCAGTTCGTTATGAGTTGCTTCCCTTTGGCGTGCCTGTATCCTATGCCCATGTATCATGGATCAGGGGATTGGGCTCAGTGACTTGTTTAATTGCATGACATCGTAGCCTAAATTGTGTGGATCGATGCTCATGATGTCAATCACTGGATTGTCTGGTCAAGACTCGATTATTCACAGACCTCTAACATACAGCCGGAATATAGCAGAGTGTGGTGTGACAAAACTTGATTGACAAAAAAGTGCAACGGTGTAGAATTTTCCCTTGTTTGGGTGTTTCCATGGTAACAAAAATCAAACAATTCTGTTGGAAGAGCGGCCTTTGTTTCCCAAAAAATATGTGTGACATAATCATGATCCCTTACACACCTTCCATGCATGCATATCTGGTTTGTTCGAATGAATACAGTGATACTCCCACATGAGTTTGGCATGGAATCTTGCCATCTTCCCAAACAAAGGGCATTAACTGAGTATGAGAGTCTTGTTTTCATCCTTGTCAAACTAGGATCGAATTTCCAGACTAGATCGTAGCGCCACCAGTGGCTATTATGAGTTATGTCCCTTCTATGTCCCTATTGACAACCAGATTCCACCTCTCGTATCAGTTGCATTTGCTTCAAACAAAATGGCAGCATGCAGTCAAGATGATCTGATCGTTAATCAAGATTTATATTGTAATAAAATGGGTCTTACCCTGCGAAGTGCATCATATCACTTGAGCACCGTGATTAAAAACATGAAAAGATTTACAAAATATATGTCAACACCCACTTGGCGGTACACCTGTTAAACGAAATCTGCACATTGACATCCATGTTGGTTATGAACCGGATGTCTAGTTAGTTACACGAATTTGATTAGACAATGCATAGACTCACAAGTCAAGCCAAAATGTAACTCTGGAATCCCAGCATAGTTCGGCAAGGTTGGAAACTGGACGTAAATAGTCACTTAACACCCTTGTCTCGGGAGGATGAAAATCTTCCCCCATGTACCCCCAAAACAGCAATTGTTTGACATTGTTGTGAACACACTAGATACCAACAGTGGACTTGGTAACATATTTTCTTGAAATAAAGCATTTTCATTGACAACAGTGGTAAACATGATTCTGCAATATTTGTAAGTGTTCCCTATTTACTCTTCTTCAGTATATGTGAGGAGGGAGGGCAATATATACTTGATAAATGAATCTTGAATTGAGTTAATGTCATGACTTTCTGCAGTGTGTCAAACAGTTTGTACTCATGCCCCACGGGTTCAGCAAGACAGTTGACCGGAACTCACTTATTCTTGCACTATTTCAGATTTTCTTTGAGGATCGTGTGAAGGAAGAGCTACATAAAGTGGACCCCTCCTCCTCCTTGTTGCAGGCCATGAGGCACGAAAAGTAGGTTCATCATCATCATCATCATCATCATCATCATCATCATTCTTTGGGCGGTCGGGTAGCCTAGTGGTCAAAGCGTTCGCTCGTCACGCCGAAGACCCGGGTTCGATTCCCGACATGGGTACAATGTGTGAAGCCCATTTCTGGTGTCCCCCGCCGTGATATTGCTGGAACATTGCTAAAAGCGGCATAAAACCATACTCACTCACTCACTCACTCTTCATCATTCTTTGTTTCCACCCAGGGACTGTGGGTTGGAATCGTGTCTCCCAGTTTCCCAATGATGGGAATTAGGGGAGACCGGTCGACTCTTAGACAGTACACACACGCACACACACACTGCACCTAGGTTACTTTTCTGTATTTTGACTAGGGTATATTCCTGTATACAGAAACGTGCCTGAGGTATGTGTTGTGTTCTGTGCCGACGACCACCCCTTCAGCAGCACTGACAGGTGTCAGTCCATGGCTTGAAACCCCAGTCAGTTCCTTGCCACTGATAATGGTTCTGTACACTAGCATTTTAAGAAACATCATTGGGTACACATTCGTTAGCACTCCAACTCAACTACAATAGCAAAGTGAGAGACTGCATCTATTTATGCAGACGCTGTTCTGTTATCCCAACATCCAGTACACAAGCACTCCTCATTGTGGTCCATGCAGGAAGCAAAGGCACTGTAAGTCCCCATGGTCCCTAGTATGGTGATCTCCTTTTAGTTAAGGGGCGGTCGGGTAGCCTAGCGGTTAAAGCGTTCGCTCGTCACACCGAAGACCCGGGTTCGATTCCCGACATGGGTACAATGTGTGAAGCCCATTTCTGGTGTCCCCCGCCGTGATATTGCTGGAATACTGCTAAAAGCGGCGTAAAACCATACTCACTCACTCACTCACTCCCTTTAGTTACTGACGATCTCTAGCCCATTTTTATATTGTGTTGTTCACTAATACTTATGACTTTTATATATTCTCAACTAGTTTTGAATAGACTCTGTGATATTCTAGTTATTGTACTGTCCATCGTTCACAGCTTTTTATATTGTATAAATATATGTATTATGAATGTACTTCTCGTCACAATATGGCTGAAATACTGCCGATGTGACGTTGAATCTTAACTCACTCACTCACTCATGACTGGTTTCAGGAACTGTTTACAGAATCACTTTCTACTTATATTTCAAAATACAATGTATACTCACCAACAAAAGAAACATGGATACCATATATGTTGGTTAATATATGAAGAATTACTCATATTCAAGAGATATTAGATTGATTTGATGCACAAACGAACATACTGTTATGTTGTGTGAACCAACGCTCATGAACGCATCACATGACATCATAGATCGATGACTCGAGAGGCACCTTTTGTCTTGTGCAGGATTAGCGTGTAAAGTTGGAAATCACGTGAAGCATATGATAAGAATAAAAACACTCTGTGGTAACACTTGACTGATTGTTAGTGTTGTCATTAATTGGTACACATTGGAAACTGCCCTTCTTATAAAGGTACATACTTCTACATGTTTCTATAGTTCACGTTTCTTTTGTTGGTGAGTATATTTGAGTGCACCTGTACCAGCTGTTCTGATTGTCATCATGTGTTGCAGGTTCACGGTGAATGCGGGCACGCCCTGTTTTATCCTGTTGGTGGTGGGCTCGAAGTGCTGGACAGATTACCTCAAACGATACAAGTATGAAACATGATGCTCAATTAATAAATTTTAAAACATGAAGATTTTGCCTTTTTACTGGATCCCTTTGGGAAGAATGTTTCTTGTCATCTGGAATCAACTTGAAGATCCTAAACTGAAATGCTTTGAAAATGCAAATTCATTTCTGCTCAGTCAAGCTCAGCAACTAAGGGAGACAACTCTGCACTGGCATTTGCAGCACCTTGAATCACAAATGCAATAGACCCACAGTGTACCACCATAGACCCACAATGTACTAAAATAGACCCAAAATGTACTAAAATAGACCCACAGTGTACTACCATAGATCACCATGTACTACCCTAGACCCACAGTGTACCACCATAGACCACAGTGTTCTAAAATAGACCCTAAATGTACTACCATAGATCATTGTGTACCACCATAGACCCATTGTGTACTACCATAGACCACAGTGTACTACCATAGACAACAGTGTACTATCATAGATCATTGTGTACCACCATAGACCCATTGTGTACTACCATAGACCACAGTGTACTACCATAGACCACAGTGTAGTACCATAGACCACAGTGTATTACCATAGACCACAGTGTACTACCATAGACCACAGTGTACTACCATAGACCACAATGTACTACCATAGACCACAATGTACTACCATAGACCACAGTGTACTACCATAGACCACAGTGTACTACCATAGACCACAATGTACCACCATAGACCACAATGTACTACTATAGACCACAATGTACCACCATAGACCACAATGTACTACCATAGACCACAGTGTACCTCCATAGACCACAATGTACTACCATAGACCACAATGTACTACCATAGACCACAGTGTACTACCATAGACCACAGTGTACTACCATAGACCACAGTGTACCACCATAGACCACAATGTACTACCATAGACCACAATGTACTACCATAGACCACAGTGTAGTACCATAGACCACAGTGTACTACCATAGACCCACTGTGTACCACCATATACCACAGTGTACTACCATAGACCACAGTGCACTACCATAGACCACAGTGTAGTACCGTAGACCACAGTGTAGTACCATAGACCACAGTGTACTACCATAGACCACAATGTACTACCATAGACCACAGTGTACTACCATAGACCACAGTGTACTACCATAGACCACAGTGTACCACCATAGACCACAATGTACTACCATAGACCACAATGTACTACCATAGACCACAGTGTACTACCATAGACCACAGTGTACCACCATAGACCACAATGTACTACCATAGACCACAGTGTAGTACCGTAGACCACAGTGTACTACCATAGACCACAGTGTACTACCATAGACCACAGTGTACTACCATAGACCCACAGTGTACCACCATAGACCACAATGTACTACCATAGACCACAGTGTACTACCATAGACCACAGTGTACTACCATAGACCAAAGTTTACCTCCATAGACCACAGTGTACCACCATAGACCACAGTGTACCACCATAGACCACAATGTACCACCATAGACCACAGTGTACCACCGTAGACCACAGTGTACTACCATAGACCCACAGTGTACTACCATAGACCACAGTGTACTACCATAGACCACAATGTACTACCATAGACCACAGTGTACCACCATAGACCACAATGTACCACCATAGACCACAGTGTACCACCATAGACCACAGTGTACCACCATTCGCTCAACGTTTCTCCAAGGACTAATCTCATTTGACGATTACGCAAAGACATGTCCACTCATTCACTCAACGAATGTACAAGAACTTATCTCATTTGACGATTACGCAAAGACATGTCCACTCATTCACTCAACGTTTGTGCAAGGATTAGTATCACATTTCTGCGAGGACTAGTCTCACTTAACGTTTCTGCAAGGACTCATTCAACGATGCAAGGACTTGCTCGCGTACGTTGCGAACCATGATTGAATACATGCTTACGTGATCTTATCCTAAGTGCCGATTGTCATTTTTGCTCGTGTATTTAATGTCATATTACTAATGACATAACAACTGTCGGGACAGGACTGAAATTCTGTTCCACCCACAATACTCTCACTCACGCTGAACGATAAAACTAAACACGCCTTTCAGAAACATTGCTTTAATATCAGGAAAGCATGCACGTGTATCACCAGCACAGAGAACAGAGGGAAGTGTACTGGTGTTCCCGTAATGGAGGAAAGGAATGCATTAGGGTTTCAGTAAAACTGCATCAGAACTATCATTAACACGGCATGGTATCACAACCTCTGTAGACGATTGACAGCACTGGGCACGATTCTGAAACGCCAAAAAGACTTCATTAGACAAACATTATGCAACTATCTTTGATTAGACAATTTTTACCAATCAAGGTCGTCTACTGTTGATGGGGAATACAAATATGAATATGTTTATTGATCATATTTTGAGAATCATTCTCCGTTTCTCTCTGGCAGATAAGCGCTCATATCACATCGCGAAGATAGACTGGTTTTCCTGTCTTGCAGCGCTTGTCTTATCGCGAAGACGGCAATATTAATCGTGCAGCATTGGTTACGACCTTGGTGCCATCTTCTCAACATATTGCTTGCAAAATTCATACATGGCGTTCATTTAACTTCTATGAGTTATAACCGGCCTCATTTTACTGATTGACTGAAAATAGACACGCGTCACTACTACACCCAATTTCGACTGTGTGTATTCACGGGTTATGAGTGAGTGAGTGAAGCTGTGTTTGACGCCGCTTTGAACAGTTTTCCAGTTATATCACGGCGTGTCCGCTTAATGTGGAAGAAGAGTAATGCAGGTCTTAGACGTTTACCACTTTGGTGAAAACCACGAGCACGGATATGGTGCTGACAAACCGAGAAACATACTCTGGCCGAACCGGGATTCGAACCAACAAGGGACGCAACTCTGTACAGTGAATTGTACAGCCTTAGAGGACTGGGCAACCCGTGCCCTCCGGGTGATGGTCAAACTACTTCCTGAAGTGCACCCTGTGTTTTAGGTATAGTGCACAATGAGGTATTGGATTATAGGTTCCCATAATCCTACCCTTATCCCTATCCCACACTTAATATATTTACAGACACCCAGAGGTCTTCAGCAACCCATGCTTGCCATAAAAGGCGACTATGCTTGTCGTAAGAGGCGAGATATGGGATCGGGTGGTCAGGCTCGCTGACTTGGTTGAAGGATCTCATCGTATCCCAATTGCATGGACTGATGCTCATGATATCAATCACTGGATTGCCTTTTCCAGACTCGATTATTTACCGACCGCTGGAATATTGGTGAGTAGGGCGTTAAACAACAAACAACAACAGGCAGCCAGGACCATCGCATCCCCTCACTCCCTCACCCCACAGACAGATTTATAAGACCAGTTTACTTACAGCAATAAGGTGGAGTCCCAGCGGTTTTGAGGAAGAAAGTGCCATGGAGGTTGCGGTCGGCGAAGTAGCCCATGCGGGAGCAGGGCGTATCGTCGCTGCAGCTGCACTTCCCTGCCTTGAAGTCGGCCCAGTTGTCGCAGGGGACGGCGGTGTAGTGACACGTTGCAATGGAAGCCCAGAAGAAGTCAACGGCGCGGCTGTGACTGCACGAGGCGCCATTGATGAGACCTGGGAGTGGACGGTGAGTGAGTTGTGGTAAACCCGTTTTTACACAGCATTTCAGTTATATCACGGCGTGAGTGCGTGAGTTAGTTTTTACGCCGCTTTTTAGCAATATTCCAGCAATGTTACGGCCTGGAACACCAGAAATGGGCTTCACACATTGTACCCATGTCAGGAATCGAACCCGACAGTTACAGAAGAAAAGTCTTCGGTGAGTGGGTTGTGGTAAACCCCGTTTTTGAACAGCATTTCAGTTATATCACGGTGTGAGTGCGTGAGTTAGTTTTTACGCCGCTTTTAGTAATATTCCAGCAATATCACGGCGGGGAACACCAGAAATGGGCTTCACACATTGTACCCATGTCGGGAATCGAACCCGGGTCTTCGGCGTGACGAGCGAACGCTTTAACCACTAGACTACCCGACCGCCCCTATCACATAATGTGGAAGTAAAGGCTAGCGCGATGAAGGCCAAAGACATGTACCACTTTGGTGGAATCAACAGAACGGGTATCGTGTTAACAAACATGGAGCCGTAATCAAAGCGACACTGGATTCGAACCCATGACCATAGGTTTCCTGCGCGCTAGACACATACCTTTGATGCCACCTGTCACCAACTCAAAGAGGTGGTCGCCAGCGTTCTTGGGACATCCCTCCTGGTCGTAGCCACCGGCAGGGTAGAAGTCGGCGTGACCCATCCGTCGCATCATACCGAATCCTGGAACAAAACACGCCCAATTGGTACCCCTGTATCATCAACAACGTTAATAAAGTCCGGGTGATGCACGATGAGGGCACAGGCCCCTGAAGCAGGATAGTGATATATCTGAAACACTGGAACCATATATAGAAATAGACAAGGTACGTCACTCGCCATCTTGGCCGAAGTTGAAATCGGCTGTATCGTTTAAATTAAATGGAAACGTGCGCATGTCGTATTCACAATATCTCCCCACCCCACCCCACCCCACCCCACTCCACAAACGCCCTGCATGCCGCAAACCTTAATGTTTTTTTGTACTTTATTACCTATATCGGTGATTTTATCGCAATATTAGCTCAGTCGCGGCTGTCGGTCGCGGAAGTCGCGGACCAATCACAGCACTCGACGCCACTGAGTGCGGAGATTTCTTCTTTACTTCCGTGACCGAGAACCGCGACTGGGCAAATATTTCGATAAAATCATATATTTATTTTGGCTGGACTGACGAGTCTATGCAAAGTCCAATCAAAACCGCGTAACGAAATCAACATCTGGGTCATAAACTGTCGTGCAGATTTCGGTCGATTGCAGGATTTGCCAAACAAGTGTACCGTTAACCAGAGACCATATATTATATCAACAGATTTTTTCCAAATGTTTTCATGTTTTTAATCAAGGTGCTCACGTGATTTGATGCACTTCGCGAAGTTAGACCCGTTTTAGTACAATATTGATCTTGATTGAGCGATCAGATCGTCTTCACTAGGCGCCGCCATTTTGTTAGAAGCAAATGCAAGTGATATCAGAGGTGGAATCTGGTTGGTCAATAGGAGGGATAGCCACTGGTGGTGTTACGACAGAACCCAGAATGTTCGGCCTAGTTCGGCAAGGGTGGAAACTGGACAAGTCAGTTAACACCCTTGCCTCGTGAAGATGGACGCAGAGTGACATTGTCAACCACTGGTTTGCCTTCTTCTGGACTTATCTCCCTTTATCATCCCAAACTGGCTCCCACAGGAGATATCGCTTGGGTGAGATCAAGCGATATCTACACTGTAGATATCGCTGCAATGAAATTACATCACAATGCTTTGCAGACCATTGTGACATCACTGGTTACCATGACGTCACAATCAAATGACATCACTAATGGCTCTGCTACTGAAGCTGTTTGCAGTACTTTTTACACTGAAAACACTGCTAATTACTGTCTAGAAATTGAAAAAGTTGGAAGATTGATGTTGGATGATAAATAAAATCTCACCCTCGTGTCTTTTGATATCAAATATATCAACACTCGTTGATAAAAGTGTCAAAAATCCTCGGCAAACCTCGGAATGTTTCCACTTTTATCAACTCGTGTTGATATATTTGATATCAAAAGGCACTCGGGTAGGATTCTCTATTTATACCACTAGACTGTTCCTACACATTGTTAGTCTTCGTAACGACCCCGCTCAGGCCTCGAGCGTCGGTTCACGGTTTTGCATCGCCGCGCAAAGCAGGGCGCGTTGGTGGCCCACGTGGTGAAAGTCGGTTGGCGCCCCTCTGCGGGCGATATGAACTTCAACGCTTTCGCGGAGGGCGCTAACCCATCCATCACACCTGCAGCTGCTGCATCTACTCACCCAACTTGATCAGATGTTCTGCATCTGTGTGTAAGACGTCCACGAACATAGCGTCCGTCTTGTCCAGTCTGATGTCAGTGTTGTCCCTGTCGAAGGACGGGCCAGCTGGATCCATCCCTGCGAACACATACAGAAACCCTTTATGCGGCTAACCTCATACAACAAACCTACGTTCTTGAAACAGGTAAAGCAATGATGCTCCGTCGACCAAGCTAAACAGGGTGGGTGTCGTTTAAGTGTGGGAATAATCTTGAACGCGACGTTAAACCCAATTGGCTTCACCTCACCTATCCGTCAACTGTCGTTTTGGCACCCGTTTTTTACATTAAACACAAAATAACGCGCCGAAATTTGGTTATTATCGACAAAACTGGTACTACTGGTTAGGCGAATGATTATTCGTCGATAATATCCTACTTCTGCCGCACGGTTGTGTAAAAACGGGTACGAAAAGGATGGTTGGCGGACCAGAGTGTAGGACAGTACCCATTGTACCGTTCTGTATTCCAGGTCGGTGTATTCTGATATAGGCAATATCATTAAAATAGTATCTTAGTTCTCGTTACTGCTAAACAAAGATCTAAAGACACGCTATTACGGATCACGTCACAACATCCTCTCGCGTACTTTGACCGACAAAACAACAAGTCGACATTAGGCAATCAGAAAGCAGCTTTCCCGAGTTTTACGGCGTTTGTTTCAAACTGGCGACTCCCATTCCAGACTACACTTTGACGAATATCGATTCAGAATTGTTTTTTAAATAAACAAAAGAAAATTCTGGAATGTCTAATGTCCGAGGTTTCCGTTGGTTAAGGAAAGTATCTTCTGTTTTTCCATTTGAAGCGACTAATAGACGTAGATCTCTACAGCCCGTAAGTGTCGTTCGGAATACCCGTGTTAGCCTTTTCGAGCTTGCATGATTAGAAAGTATATTCCGATTGTCAATTTCCAGATTGGTAAGCGATGATTGGTCGGATGAAAGGTCGTTTTGACAGGACCCGTAATGGAATGTGTTCAGATCTTGGTAGATATGATTATTGGTGTACAGAAATCGAGACTGTCAAATCTTGTTAAAAACTGGCTAAGCATTCCTCGAAATGTCGTGGTCTGCGTAAACATTCATACACGTTCTGTCCAATGTTAAATCAGGCTTTTTTACAGTATGTTCAGTCTGCAGTAAGACTTGTACCTTCCGAACAATTCTTACGTTTCTAAACAACCCGTGAAGATCCGGGTAGAGATATTAGATATTCAGCAACCCATGCTTGCCATACGAGGCGACTGTGCTTGTCGTAAGAGGCAACTAACGGGACTTGGTTGATGCATGCTCTTAATGTCAATCAGTGGGTTGTCTGGTCCAGACTTGATTATTTACAGACAGCCGTCATATAGCTTGAATATTGCTGAGTGTGGCGTTAAGCAAGAAACAAACATGTTTAAACACAAGGATATCACAGAAGTATTTTTATAATTCACTCTGCAGCCATTTCTTCTGCGTTTAAAATTGAATTTAATGGCCATGGGCTTCGCATAAACGAAAAAGGCTCTTGGTAACTGTTGGTACTAAAGTCTCCGGCTAGTTCCTTCGAATCAACCTGGAATGCCAACTATATTTGTACTCTACCTGTAATTCGCCCAAGCTGTCCGTGAAGCCGTTGTCCCACTTGGCCGCTGATGTGGGCGCCGAGGCTGTGGCCGATGAGGTGCATGTCGCTGTAGTGTGTGCCCATTTCGTTCAATGCCTGCAAGAACGTTGCCAGCATGGATGCTACTAGTCTTGTGTTGGATGCTGCCTGGTCGTAGATCTTGGGGGATGCGCCAAGCTGCCAGTTGACGCGGAACACATTGAAATCTCCCTGTGTGGATAGAAGAATGAAGAAACATAAAACTGAATAAACGATGGTCTCTATGCTCAAGCTGATGACGTACATAAATGTCTGTATGCTCAAGCTGATGACGTACATAAATGTCTCTATGCTCAAACTGATGATGTTCATTAATGTCTATGCTAAATTGATGACGGACATTAATGTCTCTATGCTCAAGCTGATGACGTACATAAATGTCTGTATGCTCAAGCTGATGACGTACATAAATGTCTGTATGTTTAAACTGATGACGTTCATTAATGTCTCTAGCTCAAACTGATGACGTACATAAATGTCTATGCTCAAACTGATGACGTTCATCGATGTCTCTATGCTCAAACTGATGATGTTCATTAATGTCTATGCTCAAGCTGATGACGTACATAAATGTCTCTATGCTCAAACTGATGATGTTCATTTATGTCTATGCTCAACTGATGACGGACATAAATGTCTCTATGCTCAAGCTGATGACGTACATAAATGTCTGTATGCTCAAGCTGATGACGTACATAAATGTCTGTATGCTCAAACTGATGATGTTCATTAATGTCTCTATGCTCAAACTGATGATGTTCATTAATGTCTATGCTCAACTGATGACGGACATTAATGTCTCTATGCTCAGGCTGATGACGTACATAAATGTCTGTATGCTCAACTGATGACGGACATTAATGTCTCTATGCTCAAACTGATGATGTTCATTAATGTCTCTAGCTCAAACTGATGACGGACATTAATGTCTATGCTCAAGCTGATGACGTTCATCGATGTCTCTATGCTCAAGCTGATGACATACATAAATGTCTCTACATCGATGTCATCTAGGTGACAGGAAGATAATGCAAGAATATAAACTAGGTGACAGGGACATAATACAAGAGTATAATCGGGGTGAAAAGGAAGATAATGCAAGAATATACTCTTGGTGACAGGAAAATAATGCAAGAATGTCAAGGTGACAGGAAGATAATACAAGAATATAATCTAGATGACAGGAAGATAATGCAAGAATATAATCTAGGTGACAGGAAGATAATGGATGAAGATAATGCAAGAATATAATCTAGGTGACAGGAAGATAATGCAAGAATGTCAAGGTGACAGGAAGATAATGCAAGAATATAATCTAGGTGACAGGAAGATAATGCAAGAATATAATCTAGGTGACAGAAAGATAATGGATGAAGATAATGCAAGAATATAATCTATGTGACAGGAAGATAATGCAAGAATGTCAAGATGACAGGAAGATAATGGATGAAGATAATGCAAGAATATAATCTATGTTACAGGAAGATAATGCAAGAATGTCAAGGTGACAGGAAGATAATGCAAGAATATAATCTAGATGACAGGAAGATAATGCAAGAATATAATCTAGGTGACAGGAAGATAATGCAAGAATATAATCTAGGTGACAGAAAGATAATGGATGAAGATAATGCAAGAATATAATCTATGTGACAGGAAGATAATGCAAGAATGTCAAGGTGACAGGAAGATAATGCAAGAATATAATCTAGGTGACAGGAAGATAATGCAAGAATGTCATGGACGGATGACTCACTGTGTCAAGCAATGCCCGCTCAATGTTAGCCACCCATTCCGAGAGACATTCGTCGGTGTAGCCGTGAATGATGAGGTAGGTCCGTTTGCCGACGGCGTAGTTGCTTTGGGAGATGCTGAATCTGTCGTCGTCTGTGTTGAGCCATTGTGGGTAGTACTTGTTCTCCCGGGTGTACAGGGCTAGCTGCATTCCCTGCTCTTCGGGCGTCTGGGGGATGCAGCCCTTTGTGTTGTCAAACGGAGTATCATTGTCGAAACAGCCGAACAACCCGAAACATTCCCTCTTTATCTTCGACCCAAAGAACCAGCCTGCAACATTCCATTTAATGATGGAGTGAATACTGTTCAACGCCGCAGTCAGCAATATTCAAACTCTATCACGGCGGACTGCAAAAATTCGAGTCTCGACCAGGCAAACCGGTGACTAGAAGCATTAGCAATGGTCCATTTCATCTGAGTACAATGACATAAAACAACCAATTAAAATAGACCACGTGGTCGCTATTGTAATCGTCTCTTACGGCAAGCAGGAAGTACCGGGGACCCAGTCTGAACAGGAATAAGGACTTTTAAATTATAATCAATACCGGATATCTATAAATATCAACGAGAATCCCTCACTGGATATACAGTAATTCTTCGTGTCGTCTTTAGGGACCGATCTTTTAATATTCCGGGGGGGGGGGGGGGGGGGGGGGGGGGACCCTGGGATAATGTATCGAGATAGGATATTATTTCAGCTTCAGCTACAAAACCTTATATATCGTTTTTCATTTAGAATTATGAGTCTGAATTTCAATTTTTTCAAAATAAATTATGGGCAATTTATTTGTTTCGATAAATTCCCAGTCAAGTTTTCACACATCCATTACCCCGAACAGCTAGTGCAACAGGCAAAACAGAGCATCACCCAGAAATCTCCCCATCAGCAACCACAGAATCCATAGACTCTTAAAGAAACAGGCCAGCATCCAAGTCAGCTCTATCAGACCATATCCGTGAGAACCCCAGCCACAGCATCCATAGGAACAAAATCACAAGCCCCTGCAACCAACCTCAAAGACTTCAAAATCAGAAAACTCCAAGAAGTCATCAACATCAAAAGATCAATCAATAACGAATAAGACTATTACATAACCCACGCGCACCACCAAGACCCCAATCAATCGTAACCTATTTGTTTAGGATACTGGCTTCAGCTGTGAGTGAGTGAGTGAGTGAGGCTTCAGCTGTTGAGATGTTTGCCTTCTAACACCCGTCTTGTGTATATACAGGCATCGGGGGCACGGGTGGCCCAGTCGTCTAAGGCGCCGCGATTCGCTGTGCAGAGTTGCGTCCCTTGGGCACGCCAGAAGCCTGTGATTGTGGGTTCGAATCCCGGTTCGCCCCGATTATGTTTCTAGGTTTGTCAGCACCATACCCGTGCTCTTGGGTTTCACCGAAGTGGTAAACGTCTGAGACCTGCATCACTTGGGGCTTTCCTCCCACATTAAGCCGACACGCCGTGATATAACTGGAATACTGTTAAAAGCGGCTTCACACCCAACTCACTCACTCACTCACCACACAGGCTTCTCACTCCATTGTAATCACATCCCAATCTACTCAACTGTATAAACACTGCCTCATACCTGTATATATATACTTGTTATCCATACTCTGTATATCACTTGCTTGATAAGACCCGTGAAGATTCCGGGGTAGAATAGGTCTTCAGCAACCCATACTAGCCGTAGAAGGCGACTATGCTTGTCGTAAAAGGCGACTAACGGGATCGGGTGGTCAGGCTCGCTGACTTGATACATGTCAACGATCCCAATTGCGTGGATCGATGCTCATGATATCAATCACTGGATTGTTTGGACCAGACTCGATTATTTTACAGACCGCGTCAAATAGCTGGAATATTGCTGAGTGCGGCGTTAAACAAAAACACAAACAACAACAACTTGCTTGATAAGGTGTTAGAACCTATATACACCGAAACGTCGCTTCTGAGTGTAATAACGAAGTTGTTCATTCTGAAGTAACTTCTCAATGCCATTAAAAGAAATTAAGAACTGTCCTTATTAACTGGACTTGGGTTCCGTTATATTGTTTAGCATGTATATGCGGCCCTGGTTAATGTTTATCTAGGAATCAGTTCATCACAATGCATTATATCAAGAGTACGGGAGTAGTGTTTCTAACTATTGAAGTACAATCGTATTTGTTAAACTGTTCAGCCAGGTTGGTTGTGATCGTCGGGATAAAGCTGCAATATTGATGACTTCAGATTCAAATAACATTCGCTCAGTCACGCACGCACGCACGCACGCACGCACGCACGCACGCACGCACTCACACAAACACTCACACGCACTCACACACACACACACGCATACACACGCACACTTTCACACACACACACACACACACACACACACACACACACACACACACACACACACACACACACACGCACACGCACACTTTACCCTTCCCACTTGTGACAAGTGAGGACCGTGATAGTTAAATGTTCATTCAACACCTTAAAGTTCAAATGGAAATGTGCCAATCACTTGAGTTGTCAAAACTACTAACAGTGACAAGCGCAAAGCGTTCTAAATATTGGTCTTTCATGCAAACAAACAGCGCTTCGTAGTCCAACAGATCTGTCAAATATCCGTCAACAAAAGCACCAGATTACTAATATCAATTTGAGTGCTTCTTGGCATCCCACGGAATATATTAACCATGTTATAACCGCAAATCTCATTTCAAAAACTGCCTAAATGAACTTATCCATCAACGTCAGTTTGGACAAAACGGCTCTACGCCTTCTCCTGACACAGACACAATAAGAGGCGGGTCGGTGCCGTCCTTGGTCTTCTAATGATAGTCTGATAGAAACGACCATTGAAACGTAATGAATTACAAATACGAATGTGATATATATGTATGTAAATATATATCATAACTGGGGCACTACAGTACTGCGGGCAAGGTCGATATAATGTAATCCGCTCAGCAAACTTATTAAAAGTGCATTACATCGTTATGTGATTGACACGCCAATAAGAAACTGAAGTATAGGCAAGTGGTGCATACCGTAAACGCAATGTGCCATCTCACTCGGTATGTTTAACTTCCATAGACCGTGGTTCTTATAGGCAGTGGGATAAACCGTGTGCCCTACTCTCTGACTGAACTGAACTGAACTGGACTGGACTGAATTGAACTGAACTGGACTGGACCAGATTTACACTCATTTCGCTAGCAGCGACCGCAGAGTCACAATTCTCAAGTCTTGATGATACAATCAAGCATGTAAATAAAAACCACGTACAATGCGATACAACAGTCAGGTAAAAGCACCAATTCCGGAAATTTGTACACAAATTAATGAAATATGCTTTCCCGGTTTGAACTATATCCTCATCATTATCCACAACCTAAATCATTTTCTAAATGTTCCAAATATTGGCCTGCCAATATGCACATTTATTTCAAACAGGTTAAGTTTAATAGAATGATATTTATAAATCAGTTGTCTCTCTTTTCAAATTTAGTGACAGACAAACAAAAAGTGAAATTCGTTTCTGATGTCACATAATTTGCACGTGAAGATTTTCGTTCAGTTAATGGTGTGATATTTTAGTGGAGTACACTCTAACACTGTGTGATATCTTTGTGGAGTACTATTTAACAGTCTGTGATATCTTAGTGGAGAAGTCGCTAACATTGTGTGATATCACGTTTAAAAAAACAAGACACCATACGAATAATTCCACGGGCTGCCGTTGACAAGATCTATCCACGTTACACGAGATTTCTCGCCTTAACCGATACTGTTGGTACAACCAGAGGTGAAGCAAGCATGTTTGACACACATTGTCATTGTTGTGGGATGTTAAATCATCTGTTCTTACGCCCTACTTAAGGGTCATGTCACGGCCACAAAATTACATGATAACAATGAAGAAAATATTTTTAATCGGACATGAAATATTACAAAACTCTGTTACTGATTAATATTCCATAATAACCAACCTTCGTCGTGTAATTGTGTTTGATGGAAACCAGTTGTTAAAGACGGCTTCCAAAGTGATGGTTGACAGGCTATAGTGTATTATCCGTCGACATTTCTATAGCCATATCCGTCGACTACCCTAAATGCCCTATCCGTCGACTTCCCTAGTGCCCTATCAGTCGACTTCCCAATAGCCCTATCAGTCGACTTCCCCATAGCCCTATCAGTCGACATAACCCATAGCCCTAACAGTCGACTTCCCCATAGCCCTAACAGTCGACTTCCCCATAGCCCTAACAGTCGACTTCCCCATAGCCCTAACAATAGACTTCCCCATAGCCCTATCCGTCGACTTCCCCATAGCCCTATCCGTCGACATCCCTATAACCCTATCAGTCGACATCCCTATAACCCTATCCGTCGACTTCCCTTTTGCCCAATCTGTCGACTATCCTCAATGCCCCATCCGTCGACTACCCTGGTGCCCAATCTGTCGACTACCTAAATGCCCAATCTGTCGACTACCTAAATGCCCAATCTGTCGACTACCTTAATGCCCAATCTGTCGACTACCTAAATGCCCAATCTGTCGACTACCTTAATGCCCCATCCGTCGACTACCTTAATGCCCTATCTGTCGACTACCGATATGCCCCATCCGTTGACTACCTAAATGCCCAATCTGTCGACTACCTAATGCCCCATCCGTCGACTACCTAAATGCCCAATCTGTCGACTACCCAAATGCCCAATCTGTCGACTATCCTCAATGCCCCATCCGTCGACTACCTAAATGCCCAATCTGTCGACTACCTAAATGCCCAATCTGTCGACTACCTAAATGCCCAATCTGTCGACTACCTAAATGCCCCATCCGTCGACTACCCTAGTGCCTTATCTGTCGACTACCTAAATGCCCCATCCGTCAATTACCTTAATGCCCTATCAGTCGACAACCTAATTACCCCATCCGTGGACTACCCAAATGCCCAATCTGTCGACTACCTAATTACCCCATTCGTCGACTACCCAAATGCCCAATCTGTCGACTACCTAAATGCCCCATCCGTCGACTACCCTAGTGCCCCATCCGTCGACTACCCTAATGCCCTATCTGTCGACTAATTAATTATTGAATGGTATCGGACAACACCAAAGGACATTTACTGATGAAACAAATAAGCGAACAATGAAACATATAGGGAAATAAGCTTTACTGTCGGTACATTTGAAATACCGCGCATACAAATTCAACACGTCAGAATCAAATGTTGAGATGTGTTTGTGATAATTGGTAGACAAGGCTGGGATCCCATGATAGCATATCATTCTACGGTGTCTGAAACTAAGTGTTCCCTTTTATATTTCCATCAGTATATTTTCGCATTGTAATGTTTTCGCATAGTAATGTTTTGCATACAGATGCCAGATTCGCCATATTGTTTTCACCAAACTGGTAAACGTATAAGCGTAGCATCACTTCGGGCCTTCCTCCCACATTAAGCCGAGATGCCGTGATTTAATTTTTGTGTTTGTTTGTTTGTTTGTTTGTTTGTTGTTTTACGCCGCATTCACCAATATTCCAGCTATATGACTGCGGTCTGTAAATAATCAAGTCTGGACCAGACAATCCAGTGACTGACATCATGAGCATCGATCCACGCAATTGGGATACGATGACATGCATCAACCAAGTCAGCGAGACTGACCACCCGATCCCGTTAGTCGCCTCTTTGGACAAACATAGTCGTCTTTTATGGCAAGCATGGGTTGCTGTAGACCTGTTCTACCCCGGATCTTATATGAGTGCGGAATAGGTGTCGGTCTTACCATCAGCCACGGCACAGAGAACGAACAGAAGCAGCAGACCTCTCATCGTGAAGAACAGCTCCAGGGGGACCGGGCACGTCTCTGTGAATCTGTCTCTCCACCAGCAGGTACTACGACTTGAGCGAACACAGGAAACCGTTTTACTTCACCAGATTCGCCAATCAGAAGTAGTCTTGCCCCGGGTAGCTGCCCATCAATAGGTGCGAGGCAACCGGGTAACGGGTATATCCCTGACAGTCACTGATTGTTGGAGCTTGAACAGCGTGCACTGTTATTGGTGGAAACAGCGCAATCGTTCCTACACACGCGCACATGCACGTGAGTGCGAGTGGGAAAGTAGCTGATACCTTTTCTGTACAATTTATAACTTTGAACTGAATGCCAACTACATTAATTATGCACATACACAATATAATCTAGCTCAGCCACAACGTGTTGGTTTACACTGCCCATGATAACGTGCCTACATTCAACACCAAGAGCCAACACCACCCACAATAACGTGCCTTCAAATCACACCATAACGTGCTTTCAAATCACACCATAACATGCCTTCAAATCACACCATAACGTGCCTTCAAATCACACCGTACCATAACGAGTCTTCAAATCACACCATAACGTGCCTTCAAATCACACCGTACCATAACGAGTCTTCAAATCACACCATAACGTGCCTTCAAATCACACCGTACCATAACGAGTCTTCAAATCACACCATAACGAGTCTTCAAATCACACCATAACGTACCTTCAAATCACACCATAACGAGTCTTCAAATCACACCATAACGTGCCTTCAAATCACACCATAACGTGCCTTCAAATCACACCATAACGTGCCTTCAAATCACACCATAACGTGCCTACACTTTACACCATAACGTGCCTTCACATCACACAACTACTTGTCTACAAATCACACCAAAACGTGTCTTCAAATCACACAATCACATGTCTACACATCACACCATAACGTGCCTTCGAATCACACCATAACGTGCCTTCAAATCACACCGTAACGTGCATACACACTACCCACAACGTGTTTCCACTACTCACGTGTTTCCACTACCCACAACGTGTTTCCACTACCAACAACGTGTTTCCATTACCAACAACGTGTTTCCACTACCCACAACGTGTTTCCACTACCCACAACGTGTTTCCACTACGCACAACGTGTTTCCACTACTCACGTGTTTCACTACCCACAACGTGTTTCCACTACCCACAACGTGTTTCCACTACCAACAACGTGTTTCCACTACGCACAACGTGTTTCCACTACGCACAACGTGTTTCCACTACTCACGTGTTTCACTACCCACAACGTGTTTCCACTACCCACAACGTGTTTCCACTACCAACAACGTGTTTCCACTACGCACAACGTGTTTCCACTACCCACAACGTGTTTCCACTACCCACAACGTGTTTCCACTACCAACAACGTGTTTCCACAACGCACAACGTGTTTCCACAACCCACAACGTGTTTCCACTACCCACAACGTGTTTCCACGACCCACAACGTGTTTCACTACCCACGTGTTTCTACTGCCCACAACGTGTTTCAATACCCACGTGTTTCCACTACCCACAACGTGTTTCCACTAACCACAACGTGTTTCCACTACCCATCACGTGTTTCACTGCCCACGTGTTTCCACTACCCACAACATGTTTCACTACCCACAACGTGTTTCACTACCCACAACGTGTTTCCACTACCCACAACGTGTTTCCACTACCCACAACGTGTTTCCACTACCTACAACGTGTTTCCACTACCCACAACGTGTTTCCACTACCCACAACGTGTTTCACTACCCACAACGTGTTTCCACTACCCACAACGTGTTTCCATTTACCCAACGTGTTTCCACTACTCACAACGTGTTTCCACTACCAACAACGTGTTTCCACAACGCACAACGTGTTTCCACAACCCACAACGTGTTTCCACTACCCACAACGTGTTTCCACGACCCACAACGTGTTTCACTACCCACGTGTTTCTACTGCCCACAACGTGTTTCAATACCCACGTGTTTCCACTACCCACAACGTGTTTCCACTAACCACAACGTGTTTCCACTACCCATCACGTGTTTCACTGCCCACGTGTTTCCACTACCCACAACATGTTTCACTACCCACAACGTGTTTCACTACCCACAACGTGTTTCCACTACCCACAACGTGTTTCCACTACCCACAACGTGTTTCCACTACCTACAACGTGTTTCCACTACCCACAACGTGTTTCCACTACCCACAACGTGTTTCACTACCCACAACGTGTTTCCACTACCCACAACGTGTTTCCATTTACCCAACGTGTTTCCACTACTCACAACGTGTTTCACTACCCACAACGTGTTTCACTACCCACAACGTGTTTCCACTACGCACAACGTGTTTCCACTAACCACAACGTGTTTCCACTACCCACAACGTGTTTCCACTACGCACAACGTGTTTCACTAACCACAACGTGTTCCACTACCCACAACGTGTTTCCACTACGCACAACGTGTTTCCACTACGCACAACGTGTTTCACTACCCACAACGTGTTTCCACTACCCACAACGTGTTTCCACTACGCACAACGTGTTTCCACTAACCACAACGTGTGTACACATCACATCATCATGTGCACACCTACACCTTCCACTATTCACTGTGGAGGGTCTGACTCAAAACGGCATGCTGTATAACTGTTGAACAACTGATCCAGGTGATTGCATTACCCGCTCATACCACAAACATTCACGGAGAGCTATCCATAAACATTATAAATCAATACCATCCGAGAAACCGTTATGAAAGTACATATCTATACACATGTTTCAAAAAATTACCTTTATTAAAAGTTCATTATTCTCAACATGTCCACTACACACATACAATTGGTAGCATCACAAGAAATGGTAAACTATCATATGCGTAACAGTAGCCAATGACCAGTTTCGTTACATGTTCTTCAGTTTCAAGAAGGTTTGTCCTGAAATCAGGGTTCGACGCACAGCGGCAGTGGGCAGTCGAGTCCAAGTATATAATCCACCGTGTGATTGACAGTGAGGGGAGCTCCCTCACCCAACTCCCCGGGGGTGCCCCGGCAACACTTCCTTCCCAAACCGACAGGGTCGTGCATCTTCCCCTTTACCCACCTCAGCGATCGAGCTTCATTACGATACCCCAGCCTGCTTCTGCAACACGCATCAGAGCGGTTATCTGAATCTCCATCCGCATCACTGTCGACACTCGATTCTGACAGCGATGCTGTATCGTCGTCAACGTCCTCGACGTCATCCTCACCAACATCCTCCTCACTTACAGGACATGCTTCCATAAGTCGAGACTCTCCCACAATTGAATCCAGGGCGTATCTCACTGATCGGTACTCATCCAGAAACATGTTGTCTTCGAAGAAGGCTCCGTCACCAATGGCAACTACAATCAGAGCCATCGATGTGGCCTGGGGTAGGTCAAGGTCACTTGGGCACCTGTCAAGGACAGGACTTGGGACAGACCGAGAGGAATCAGGAGAGCTTGCAAATGTCTCCTTTCTGACTTCGGAGACTCCATGGTGAAGTTGGTTCCTACCATACATGTTTTCAGATGTCTGCTGAGTTGTTCCATCTGACACAGGTCGCACTACAGAGGCGTAGGTGAGGGGAGGCACACCTTCCCACTCAGTAGAAGAAGAGATGGTCGGAGCCAGATGCTCCCACTCATTAGAAAGGTAGCTGGGTGGAGCCACGTGCTCCCGCGTAGAAGGGTAGAACTGTGGAGCCAAGAGCTCCCATTCAATTGAAGGGTAGCTGGGTGGAGCCCCGCGCTCCCGCGTAGTCGAAGGAAAGACCGGTGGAGCCACGTGCTCCCACTGATTTGAAGGGCAGCTGAGTGGAGCCAGGCGCTCCCGCAAAGTAGAAGGGTAGACCGGTGGAGCCACGTGCTCCCACTGACTTGAAGGGTATTTGGGTGGAACCACGCGCTCCCGCACAGTAGAAGGGTAGACCGGTGGAGCCACAGCATCCCACTGATTTGAAGGGTAGCTGGTTGGAGCCAGGCGCTCCCGCGTAGCAGTAGGGTAGACCGGTGGAGCCACACGCTCCCACTCAGCAGAAGGGTAAACGCATGGAGCCACACCCTTCCATCGCTGACCAATGGTGCTGGGGGGTGGTTGTGGAGGTGTCACCGCAGGAACGTACAGGAGAGATGCGTCTACCCCAGTCGTGATTCCATGACAGTATGGCGGCACTTTGATGGGGAGAAGATGCTTCTCAAATCCAAACTTCTCGGAGCCGTAGCCAGGCTGTACAGAAAACGCGTTTTTATTGTCCTCCATCATTGCCTGTTCCCGGAAGTGCGTTTGGATGGGGTGATAGACTGCGGCCTGATTTCGGTATTCCAAGAATCTGTTGGCATCTCCATGCTGGTTTACTGGTACAAAGGTCGGTACTGTCGAACTTGTATGCAGAATTGCTGGTTCTCTGACGCTCCTTGGAATCTGATTATAGATGATTGTCGGACTTGGCCTAACTACCTGGTGTCCCTGGTAAGAGGTTATTGGTTGTTCCGCTGGCAGTCTGTGTGTGGTGAACGGAACTGGCTTTAGGTAAGGCTTTAGCCTCCTGAAACTCCTCCCTGCAGGGTATACAGTTTTTACCGGGTTAGTTATGCGTGGCGCTACGGATGGTGGAACAGAAGCTATGGTATCATCTATCTGAAGTGGCTTCATCATTCCCATAGGCGATGCGACATGTACCCTTGGGCTGAACGTCTGATTCATCCCAGTGGCTTTTCGGCCGCCTCGACAGGTCCTGGGCCTGGCGGGCTGAGAGGGTTCAAACAGCCGGAACGGATTCATCTCCCTCTTCTTCTTGTCCTTGCCTGCCGCCTTCTGGGGCTTCTTGGACCAGGGTAGCTGGTAGACAGGCTGGTCAGATAGATAGCGTGGATTGACTGTTGGCTGCTCGGGGCTGGGCAGTGAGATGGATTCTAGAGGTATTCGCATGGGAACAATAATGGAGTTTGTTCTGACATCAATAGGACAAAGCTGGTCATTGACCATGACTTGTGGCAAGGAGTTCATGTCTGCAACAGAACAAAATAAAAAAATGTATACATCTACACACAACAGCCTCCCTGGTCTAGTGGTAGAGCGTCCGCCCCGAGAGCAGAAGGTCCGGAGTTCGATACCGGGTCATACCAAAATACGTTAAAAGATGGTAATTGTTGTTACCCTGTCTGACGCTCGGCATTAAGGTGATGAAACAAAGACTGGTGGGCTCGGAGTCGGTATTGTGTCTGAGTGGCATATTCGTGTTAACTGCGGCATGGTATCCCACTGGGCTAGCACTATTAAATCTGCATTAGTCCTGACAAGCAGCCACACACACACATGTGCATGCACGTCGCTATATAAGTGCAATAATCTTGGAAGCGACGTTGAACCCCATTTCATTTCACGTCACGTCACGTCACGTCACGTCACGTTCCCACACACACATATAACATCTACTAAATAATGTGCAACAATGTGTTAGATTTCTTGATTCGATACGCCCATGGACAGAGAGACATGTCAAGCTAACCACGAAATGTCTGTCTGTCTGTCCATGCCTATTGACACGTTTTGCCATACCACGCTGGATGAGGTTCGACGCTGCGTCAAGCAGTATGTCAGTTGTACAACAGTCAGGCAAAGAAACAGTTGACTGCATAACACTGAAGCATGATAACCTACATTAAGCCAGGTCACAGGTGGAACCATCCGATCCTCATTAGCCGACCCTTACAGCAATCATGTTGGACCTGGGACCCCACTCTCTTACCCAGAGTTCCATGCGGCCGGAAGCCAGCCTACATAGTACCTCTGCCACAGGCCAGCGCCATGTGACGATTCGTCACATCTTTCACAGTCCATTCAAAATATAGCATATGCTTTTCATCCGTTTCATGTTTGGCAAGTCTGCACATTTTCATAAACAGATGTCAAAGAATGGTTACGGTTATTAAGGAAGTATCCCTTACGTGAAAATCTACTTGTTTTTGCGTAGTTATCCTTTGTTTACATTGGTTTGCGTGCTGTCACCGAAGCCCAACGGAGAGCTAGCGATACGGTCACTTTGATGTATAAATATATATTGTCATGCAATTCACTGTCGCAGTTGTAGTAGCATATCTACATACTTATGCAAAACAACATGTAAAGCGCCCTCAAATACTTGCATTAGTCCGTTCTATTCTGATTTCTGAAAAAGCGCGTTTGTTTACAAACAAGAGAAAAGTCCGGTCACGTGATATGCAAATTAGCCTATGGCAGTGGTGTTATGCTGAGTCACCACTGCGCCGGAGTGTGCTGGGACCCCAGAATCTTGACTGAGTTCGAACCCACGGACCTCAGATACTGGTATTGTATGGCATAAATGTGGACGCCATTGAGTCTGCGCGGCGATTTTGGCAGCTGGGGAGTTTTGGGGGACGACGTCACAGGAGAACGTACATAGAGAATACTACACTCATTCTCGTTAGATACCATTTTTACGAAACGAGTGGACTTTCTATGGTATCTGACCGAGCGAAAGCGAGGTCAGATACCATAGAAAGTTCACGAGTTTCGTAAAAATTGTATCTAACGAGAATGAGTGTGGTATTTTATTTATTACCCACGTTAAATATATATTTAAGTGTAAATACATAACAACTTTCGTTCGTTGACAGACCAAACTGAAACCGGTTGCAAAAACTGGTTGCGCATGAATATTGATATATGACCAAATATGGGCATTGTTGACATGTTTATGCATACGCATTAACAACATGCGCCTGCTGTTCTGTTTGCAAACAAACCAGCACCGACGCTCAAGATCCTTTAGGAAGAAAGTCTTCAACTTATGGTAATTCAAGCGCCATGTTGTTAGTACGCAGGACACCGATAAGAAAATTTGAAATGTCACATTAGCGCCGCGCTTTGAATATCGGACCAACAGTCGGTCACACTGCCGGGGTCCTGTCTGTGCAATCAAAATGGTTCGGTTTCCTTGATCTATCAGCTGAATTTATATCATGTTCGTACCATTTTGGAAGAGGGAAATCAGACTGTTCGCCAAAGACATTCATGTTAACTGTACCACCCTTCACTGAAGACGTGAAAATCAACAAACTCAAGTCTGCTTGCATGTCAGTGACAGCTTCGAACGATCGAAGGGCAAGGTAGCCACCGGAATAAGAAAAGACAACCGCGATCCACTCACAGCGTTTTACGCTAGAGATAGGGAATGTTACTGTTCACATTTGGGATGTTTGGGGCCACAAAATCAGAAGTCAGGCACACTTCCACGGAGTTTTCGAATGATTTTTATCGGAACTGTGAACTTTAAGTGATCTGGTCGTGCAGTCGTGTTCGTTCATTCATGAACAACACCTACCGAAACAGCGCCACAAAATACGCTTCAAAGGGGACACTGATTGCACAACCGGATCATCCCAAGTAAGTCTAGATATCTGTCCAGATAGTTTAAACAGACTTCATTTCACCACGCTTATCCTTTTACGTTAAATCAAATTGAAAGTTGCGAAAATGGTCGGGTGCGTCACGCTCAAGGGACGCGCTCGATCGGCAGTCGTACATTGTAAATCGATTTATAGATCTAGCTCGATTATACGTCTGTAGGAGCTCTATGCATAACTTATATTGAATGCAAACCGAATTTGATTCGTGTGACTATCTTGTTTGGTTTAATAAAGTGTTTGTAAATATCTCTCGTTCTCATGAATTTCTTCAGTTCTGCCTTGTAATCGCAAAATGAATGACGTCTCGCGATTTTTTATGAATGAAAAAAGTAGTCCCGGTGTGACAGAGGTCACGGTTATCCAATCAAAACGAATAAAACAAGGTCAACCTTGTACGACACACGTGTGACGTACGGATTTAGTATCTTACCACCTGTATCTTCACCACGTGGGTAATAAAGCACTGTATGACCACCCCCGTTATAGCGCGAGTAATCGCGATAAACGTGGCCGTCCAAAAATGTATTACCCACGTGGTGAAGATACAGGTGGTGAGATACTGAACTTTCGCTCTGTCAGATACCATAAAAAGTCCACTCGTTTCGTAAAAATGGTATCTAACGAGAATGAGTGTAGTATTCTCTATGTATGACGTCCAAAAACCCACGATCCGATGATACACTAACTTTATCTTTATACGTGAATTACCTTCACTGACAAACACACAGAACCCATGTTTTGCATCACACTTCAATATCGACCCTAATGCACACGTTTTTGTTAAATAGGTTCTTGAAACACGCGAATCTGTTGGCGTAGCCTATGATCATGAACTTTGTAAAGGGAGATCACTCTAAACGAACGTCAAACCAATTATGAGCACATGTTATGCTGGTGTCATTACGTTCGAGAATCTACCTTGATGTATTTCATTATGAATTCTGTAATCACCGTTTCTTTTGAAAATGCAAGTCTAAATTTACACATGGAAACAGTTAATAAAACGAATATGGTGTAGATCTAGCTGGAAAGATCTAGTCAGTAAGCTAGCTACAAACGTTCTGACTGAAACGTCAAGATAGACAAGACTAGACCTAATTTGCTATTTCTTAGTACATCTTGAAGCGACTTAATAGTTACCCGTGTGTGTACTGTCCATCGATACTTTTGCACTGGCTGTGGTATCTCTAGATTATATACTGTAAGTAATACTTGATACTGTAGGCGCGAAGACCGCGCGGCCCTGTCGACGTAAGTAATGGCGGGTCAAAGTGCCCGGATTATAAGCGTTATAGACTTTCTAAAATTTCGGATACTTTTGTTCTATAACTGCAAGTTCGATTCCCAATTCCCTGATTTTTTTTCACCCTGTAAAACATTTCTAACACATTTCTACAATGCATTTACCAATTACTCATTGCACACCTGACCATTTATATCATCTAATATTTTTGACGTGAACACGTTCTTCAGAATCAAAAGTCAAACAAACAAATGACGTTGAACTCGGGTTCAGGTGATCTTTTTTATTGGTGGCGGTTTGGCAGTCCATCTTGATCATCAACAAAACCGTCGTAGTCGATGTTGTGTGGTGCATGTATGCACGGAAGGTCATCGTCGACTAGTCTGAAATTATACATGCGTGGATCTAAATATAGGTGCCCAGCTATTCGTGTCGTAAGAGGCGACTAAACAGATCGGGGGTCAGATCCAGTGGTTTGCTTGATTGCATGCCATGCTAATATGTGGATCGATGCTGATGTCCATCACTGGGTTATCTGGTCCAGACTCGATTATTTACAGACAACTGTCGTCTAGATGGAATAGTGCTGGGTGAGATGTTAAACAACAAACAATTAAAACACTATACCATAGATACGGTGCGTGCAATATGTCGGTAGGCCATCTTCGTCTGTGTGTCCCGTGACACACCCGTCATGTCACACAAGTTTTAAATCTACAAGTGTTTATGTCACCCGGCCCAGGAAAAATTCATAATTTCGTTATATCTATATAGTTATAGTACTTTAATTGCCCATTCTAGGCCACATGTATACTGTGAATAAAGCTCTCAACACCAACTGAATATAGATCAGATTGTGAACCTCCTAAACAGACCAATTGTCAGTTGTATTCACGGCCAAAAAATATTTATTTATTTATTTATTTATTTATTTATTTATTTATTTATTTATTTATTTATTTATTTATTTATTTATTTATTTATTTATTTATTCATTTATTTATTTATTTATATATATATTTTTTTTATTATTATTATTTTTTATTTTTTTTATTTATTTATTTATTTATTTATTTATTTATTTATTTATTTATTTATTTATTTATTTATTTATTTATTTTTTTTTTTTTTTTTTTTATATTTTTTTTTCTATTCCTCTTGCACACCTCATCTACAGCTGAGAAACACAAAATAATATGAATGGCCTCACAATGTACTGTCTAATCGTTACCCAGTCTGCTATCTGCACTAATGTGCGTATTGTCATCACACGAGCGGGTGAACGTTATCACCGTGTTATCTCTAGTCACACTGTGCTGTCTCATCTTCTAAATAAGGACCAACCAAAGTTTCATCAGTTGGTGAGGACACGTCTGGAGTGAGAGGTTCCTTACTGATCACATCCACAATGTTTACACTCCTGTGTATATGCGCGACTCTTGTCACATCCCTTTATGGGGTCAGTCCCGAGACTATCAGCTATACGGACGTTCTTCTAACAGCCCACTCCACACAAGAACGGACCCGGCACAAGGATTTCTACTATGCGACAATAAAGGAACTGGCTCGTTCGATAAACCCTGATCAACTTCCGCAGCTTGGTGAATACCTTCAGGATGAGGATGTGCCTGTGACAAATCTGCTTCAAGTAAACGCTGACCCAGGCAACGAGACAGAGAAGGTGCCCTCTGACCTATGTTCGAACCACACCGGGCTTATCCTGACCCAGGCGGCCGCTGGAGATGACTGGGCGATGGCCAGTATGTGAGCTTTTGTGTTCGTTAGTTTTTAGAGAGTAACTGGTTCAGCTCAACTTCGTCTTGACCGCCTCCGTGGCAATAGTATATATCCTAAACTCTTACCCAAAACAACTAGACACAACAGCGTCCCACGCATAGACAGCCTCCGTGGTCTAGTGGTAGAGCGTTCGCTCCGAGAGCGGAAGGTCCGGGGTTCGATCCCCATGCGTCATACCAATAGAGGCCCCGTGAAGATCCGGGGTAGAATAGGTCTTCGGCAACCAATGCTTGCCGTAAAGGGCGACTATGATTGTCGTAAGAGGCGACTAACGGGATGTGGTGGTCAGACTCGCTGACATGGTTGATGCACGTCATCGATCCCAATTACGTGGATCGATGCTCATGTTGTCAATCACTGGATTGTCTGGTCCATACTCGATTACTTACAGACCGCCGTCATATAGCTGGAATATTGCTGATTGCGGCGTTAAACAACAAACAAACAAACAAACATACCAAAAGACGCAAAAAGATGGTACTTGTTGTTACCCTGTCTGGCGCTCGGCATTATAGGGCTAAAACAAGGACTGGTCGGCTCGGAGTCAGTATACTGTGTCTGATTGGGGTATTCATGTTAAACTGCGGCATGGTATCTCAGTTTGCAAGCACTATGAAATCGGCATCAGTCCGGACTAGTACAAGCAGCCACACACGTGCATACACGTCGTTAGGCGACGTTAAACCCCATTTGACGTCACCTCTTCTACGTCACCTACGCTGGGTGCCCTAACGGGCGCATGTTTACCCACGAGTACTGGTATGGGTTCCAACAAATCCGGGGAGAATCACGGGATTCGAACCCGTGTAGTCATCGGATCATGTTTGTTTGATAAACTTCATGGTATGATATCAAAGTGGGCCTTTATAATCCTCTCTTCCAAGAACGAATACCCTATTAATAATTCAGAAGCAGCAAGGAGCCAAAGAGCTTAAATCCTTAAAAAAATGTGGACGCGGTAGATGTTGCACAAGCACTTCACTTGCACAACCAGTTAATAGAACTGGCTATGCGTAATATACTACCAAGTTGGGATCAGGTTCAGTTAAGTATGGCTAGTATGGGGCAGAGATAACAAGAGTATGACTAGCACGTGATGGAGTAGTTGTGTCTGGACGGAATGGATCGTACCTCGGGCTAAAATTGTGAACCTTTAACGCAGACAACAGACAAATTGTCAATTGTATTCTCGTTATTTATTTTTGCTCGCTTGTCTGTCTTTCTGTTTGTTTATTATTATTAATTTTTTATTATTTTTATCATTATTTTATTTATTTATTTATTTATTTATTTATTTATTTATTTATTTATTATTCATTCATTCATTCATTCATTCATTCATTCATTCATTCATTTATTTATTTATTTATTTATTTATTTATATTAGATAATTGTAATTTCTGGATTTCCATGTCAAATTACTGATATCGAACTTTCGTACGTACCTCTCAGAAATTGTTATTGTGAAAAGGTGTGAATGTGTTTTATACTTTTATACTCTACTTGTGGCATGCATGACGTTCCTTAGCCAAGGCGGAATCTGCTGATTGTGATTTCGAATCCAGAGTCGCCCTGATTATTATGTTGTGTCTGGTAGTAACATATCCGTGCTAATGTATTTAGCCAAGCATAAACACGTGTAAAGAACTGTGTCACTGGGTCCCTTCCACCGACATTAATCTGACATTTGATTGTATACATTACAAATGTTCAAAGTGGTTATACCCGAATGATTCACTCTCATACATTGATCTAGATTCCCCCCACAGTGATAGCCTCCCCCGGGGACCTGCTATAGTCTCTGTGCTCAATGAGGTGAGGTGAGGTGAAATGGGCTTTAACGTCGCGTCCAAGGTTATTGCACTTATATAGCGACGTGCATGCACGTGTATGTGTGTGTGTGTGTGTGTGTGTCTGCTTGTACTAGTCAGGACTGATGCCGATTTATAGTGCTAGCACACTGAGATACCACGCCGCAGTTTAACATGAATACCCCACTCAGACACAGTATACTGACTCCAAGCCGACCAGTCCTTTTTTTAGCCCCTTAATGCCGAGCGCCAGACAGGGTAACAACAAGTTCCATCTTTTAACGTCTGTTGGTATGACGCGGCTGGGGATCGAACCCCGGACCTTCCGCTCTCCGGGCGGACGCTTGTGCTCAATGAATGTGTCTGCCTGTCTGTGCGGTTTTGTCTTCGTCAGCCAGTCTGTCCGTTCTTGTCTTGATCTGTCTGTCAACCTGTCCGTCTCATAAAGGAATATTTTTATACCAGTGTTGGACGCCGCAGCTAAGCCCGACAGCAACATCATGGGCGGTCAGCTGATGTGGGTGGGGTCCTACAGAGAGTGCATCAAGACACGGGCGAAGGTGTACCCGGGGCTCCAGAATGAGACCGAGGCGGAGCAACTGTTTGAAGGTCAATACTGCATGGCCTTCCTGCCTCTCACCCCCGGGCCAGTACAGGTGAGACCATGCCACTACACAGTTTTCCTTCCCTTACCCCCGGCCCAGTACAGGTAAGACCATCCCACTACACAGTTGTCCTTCCCTTACCCCCGGCCCAGTACAGGTGAGACCATGCCACTACACAACCGTCCTTCCCTTACCCCCGGCCCAGTACAGGTGAGACCATGCCACTACACAGTTGTCCTTCCCTTACCCCCGGCCCAGTACAGGTGAGACCATGCCACTACACAACCGTCCTTCCCTTACCCCCGGCCCAGTACAGGTGAGACCATGCCACTACACAGTTTTCCTTCCCTTACCCCCGGCCCAGTACAGGTGAGACCATGCCCTACACAGTTGTCCTTCCCTTACCCCCGGCCCAGTACAGGTGAGACCATGCCACTACACAACCGTCCTTCCCTTACCCCCGGCCCAGTACAGGTGAGACCATGCCACTACATAGTTGTCCTTCCCTTACCCCCGGCCCAGTACAGGTGAGACCATGCCACTACACAGTGGTCCTTCCCTTACCCCCGGGCCCGTACAGGTGAGCCCATGCCACTACACAGTTGTCCTTCACTTACCCCCGGCCCAGTACAGGTGAGACCATGCCCTACACAGTTGTCCTTCCCTCACCCCCGGCCCAGTACAGATGAGACCATGCCACTACACAGCTGTCCTTCCCTCACCCCCGGGCCAGTACAGGTGAGACCATGCCACTACACAGCCGTCCTTCCCTTACCCCCGGCCCAGTACAGGTGAGACCATGCCCTACACAGTTGTCCTTCCCTTACCCCCGGCCCAGTACAGATGAGACCATGCCACTACACAGCCGTCCTTCCCTTACCCCCGGCCCAGTACAGGTGAGACCATGCCACTACACAGTGGTCCTTCCCTTACCCCCGGCCCAGTACAGGTGAGACCATGCCACTACACAGTTGTCCTTCCCTTACCCCCGGCCCAGTACAGGTGAGACCATGCCCTACACAGCTGTCCTTCCCTCACCCCCGGGCCCAGTACAGATGAGACCATGCCACTACACAGTTGTCCTTCACTTACCCCCGGCCCAGTACAGGTGAGACCATGCCACTACACAGTTGCCCTGTGAGGCTATACAGTGAGTCTCCTGTAAGGCTGTACAGTGAGTCGCCTGTAAGGCTGTATAGTGAGTCGCCTGTAAGGCTGTATAGTGAGTCGCCTGTAAGGCTGTATTGTGAGTCGCTTGTAAGGCTGTATAGTGAGTCGCCTGTAAGGCTGTATAGTGAGTCGCCTGTAATACTGTGTAGTGAGTCGCCTGTAAGACTGTAGTGAGTCGCCTGTAAGGCTGTATAGTGAGTCGCATGTAAGGCTGTACAGTGAGTCGCCTGTAAGGCTGTGTAGTGAGCCGCCTGTAAGGCTGTACAGTGAGTCGCCTGTAATACTGTATGTGAGTCGCCTGTAAGGCTGTACAGTGAGTCGCCTGTGAGGCTGTACAGTGAGTCGCCTGTAAGGCTGTACAGTGAGTCGCCTGTAAGGCGGTACAGTGAGCCGCCTGTAAGGCTGTACAGTGAGTCGCCTGTAATACTGTATAGTGAGTCGCCTGTAATACTGTGTAGTGAGTCGCCTGTAAGACTGTAGTGAGTCGCCTGTAAGGCTGTATAGTGAGTCGCCTGTAATACTGTGTAGTGAGCCGCCTGCAATACTGTGTAGTGAGTCGCCTGTAAGGCTGTACAGTGAGTCGCCTGTAAGGCTGTACAGTGAGTCGCCTGTAAGGCTGTGTAGTGAGCCGCCTGTAAGGCTGTGTAGTGAGCCGCCTGTAAGGCTGTACAGTGAGTCGCATGTAAGGCTGTATAGTGAGTCACCTGTAAGGCTGTATAGTGAGTCGCCTGTAAGGCTGTATAGTGAGTCCCCTGTAAGGCTGTACAGTGAGTCGCCTGTGAGGCTGTACAGTGAGTCGCCTGTGAGGCTGTATAGTGAGTCGCCTGTGAGGCTGTATAGTGAGTCGCCTGTGAGGCTGTATAGTGAGTCGCCTGTAAGGCTGTGTAGTGAGTCCCCTGTAAGGCTGTATAGTGAGTCCCCTGTAAGGCTGTATAGTGAGTCGCCTGTGAGGCTGTATAGTGAGTCGCCTGTGAGGCTGTATAGTGAGTCCCCTGTAAGGCTGTATAGTGAGTCCCCTGTAAGGCTGTGTAGTGAATCGCCTGTAAGGCTGTGTAGTGAATCGCCTGTAAGGCTGTACAGTGAGTCGCCTGTAAGGCTGTGTAGTGAGTCGCCTGTAAGGCTGTATAGTGAGTCGCCTGTGAGGCTGTATAGTGAGTCCCCTGTAAGGCTGTATAGTGAGTCCCCTGTAAGGCTGTATAGTGAGTCCCCTGTAAGGCTGTATAGTGAGTCGCCTGTGAGGCTGTATAGTGAGTCCCCTGTAAGGCTGTATAGTGAGTCGCCTGTAAGGCTGTATAGTGAGTCGCCTGTAAGGCTGTATAGTGAGTCGCCTGTAAGGCTGTATAGTGAGTCCCCTGTAAGGCTGTACAGTGAGTCGCCTGTGAGGCTGTACAGTGAGTCGCCTGTGAGGCTGTATAGTGAGTCGCCTGTGAGGCTGTATAGTGAGTCGCCTGTGAGGCTGTATAGTGAGTCGCCTGTAAGGCTGTGTAGTGAGTCCCCTGTAAGGCTGTATAGTGAGTCCCCTGTAAGGCTGTATAGTGAGTCGCCTGTGAGGCTGTATAGTGAGTCCCCTGTAAGGCTGTATAGTGAGTCCCCTGTAAGGCTGTGTAGTGAATCGCCTGTAAGGCTGTTTAGTGAATCGCCTGTAAGGCTGTACAGTGAGTCGCCTGTAAGGCTGTGTAGTGAGTCGCCTGTAAGGCTGTATAGTGAGTCGCCTGTGAGGCTGTATAGTGAGTCCCCTGTAAGGCTGTATAGTGAGTCCCCTGTAAGGCTGTATAGTGAGTCCCTTGTAAGGCTGTATAGTGAGTCGCCTGTGAGGCTGTATAGTGAGTCCCCTGTAAGGCTGTATAGTGAGTCGCCTGTAAGGCTGTATAGTGAGTCCCCTGTAAGGCTGTATAGTGAGTCCCCTGTAAGGCTGTACAGTTAGTCGCCTGTGAGGCTGTACAGTGAGTCGCCTGTGAGGCTGTACAGTGAGTCGCCTGTGAGGCTGTATAGTGAGTCGCCTGTAAGGCTGTATAGTGAGTCCCCTGTAAGGCTGTACAGTGAGTCGCCTGTGAGGCTGTACAGTGAGTCGCCTGTGAGGCTGTATAGTGAGTCGCCTGTGAGGCTGTATAGTGAGTCGCCTGTGAGGCTTTATAGTGAGTCGCCTGTAAGGCTGTGTAGTGAGTCCCCTGTAAGGCTGTATAGTGAGTCCCCTGTAAGGCTGTATAGTGAGTCGCCTGTGAGGCTGTATAGTGAGTCCCCTGTAAGGCTGTATAGTGAGTCCCCTGTAAGGCTGTGTAGTGAATCGCCTGTAAGGCTGTTTAGTGAATCGCCTGTAAGGCTGTACAGTGAGTCGCCTGTAAGGCTGTGTAGTGAGTCCCCTGTAAGGCTGTATAGTGAGTCGCCTGTGAGGCTGTATAGTGAGTCCCCTGTAAGGCTGTATAGTGAGTCCCCTGTAAGGCTGTATAGTGAGTCCCCTGTAAGGCTGTATAGTGAGTCGCCTGTGAGGCTGTATAGTGAGTCCCCTGTAAGGCTGTATAGTGAGTCGCCTGTAAGGCTGTATAGTGAGTCGCCTGTAAGGCTGTATAGTGAGTCCCCTGTAAGGCTGTACAGTGAGTCGCCTGTGAGGCTGTACAGTGAGTCGCCTGTGAGGCTGTACAGTGAGTCGCCTGTGAGGCTGTATAGTGAGTCGCCTGTAAGGCTGTATAGTGAGTCCCCTGTAAGGCTGTACAGTGAGTCGCCTGTGAGGCTGTACAGTGAGTCGCCTGTGAGGCTGTATAGTGAGTCGCCTGTGAGGATGTATAGTGAGCTGCCTGTAAGGCTGTATAGTGAGTCCCCTGTAAGGTTGTATAGTGAGTCGCCTGTAAGGCTGTATAGAGAGTCGCCGGTGAGGCTGTATAGTGAGTGTATACAGAGCTCCTGACACATGCTTCATCTTCTCCAGCCCCAGGCGTTCGGGGCGTCGACTCCTGGAATCAAGATAGGCGTCTGTTTCCCCAGCTCCTGTTCAGGCGCCGATGTCACAGCCCTCCTCAATGCAGGTGGAGATATCAGTTTCCTTCTCTCTCAAAATGTCGACTCAAAAGACACGCATATGTCCTCGCACACAAACCTGTTAACGAACTATTGGGGTAACACATGTACTGTCAGCCCAGAAACTAGGGTGCCTCGCACTCTCAACGTTGAACATTATTTGGTTAATAATATTTTTTTTTTTTTTTTGGAATAAAGCGAATTGCAAATAGTCAGAGAAAAAAGACAATATATAGAGTTTAGAGGATATTGGCCCAAAATACCTACATTACAAGCTACATTTCTAAGCGCAACAATTTAGAGATACCAGAAAGGTGTAATTAGACATTTCTTGGAATGAGGTAGACAAATCCATACACAGACATATGCACACATACAACACAGTGAGTGAGTGAGTGAGTGAGTTGGGTTCAACTCCGCAGTATTCCATTTTTATCACGGCGTGTCAGCTTAATGTGGGAGGAAAGCCCGAAGTGATGCAGGTCTCAGACGTTTACCACTTCGGTGAAACCCACGAGCATGGGTATGGTGCTGACAAACCTAGAAACATATTCAGGGTGAACCGGGATTCGAACCCACAATCATAGGATTCTGGCGTACCCAAGGGACGCAACTCTGCACAGCGAATCGCGGCGCAATAGACGACGGCCACCCGTGTCCCCACATACAACACAGACACACATATTATTTGTGATGTTGTTGAAAATTAAGGCATAGTAAGTAGTATTAAACTTCTTTCTTTTATTACATTAAAATGGCCAATCATAAACAGGAATTATCTATTTGTTCATTATAATCATGAATGTATTTACTGCACAGTCATGTCTGATGTGTTTACTAATATACTCTCTTTTTTCTCCAAGAGGCATATGCATCCCATACAAGTAATACAGTAATCTCATTTTCTATGTTCGTGTTGTCATTAAGCCAGAACAAATATTCAAACAGAGACCGGGGCGGTCTGGTAGCCTAGTGGTTAAAGTGTTCGCTCGTCACGCCGAAGACCCGGGTTCGATTCACGACATGGGTTCAATTTGTGAAGCCCATTTCTGGTGTCCCCCGCCGTGATATTGCTAAAAGTGGCGTAAAACCTCACTCACTCACTCACTCACTCACTCACCCACTCGCTCACATACTCACCCACTCACCCACCCACCCACCCACTCACTCACTCACTCAGACCGAGAACCGTCGTAGTGGCATGTCTATTTGTCCCCAGCGCTGGAAACCACCAACATCACTTTCCGGGTCGCGGCGTCCACCTGCCAGGAGAAGAAACAAGAATACACCGACACTGCCATCATTGTTCTGTGAGTACTACGAACCAGTGAGTGAATGTTCTATCGTGCCGCAGTCAGCAATATTCTAGCTATGTAACGTGGGTTATATAATCTGGCTTCACAAACCAGTGGTTGATAGCACAAGCAAAAAATCCCGACATCGGGGTATTGTCTTTTTTGTCGGCTTTTGGGTTGCAGATTATTGATACAGCACAATTACTATCACTCACTCACACAAGATTGTGAAAGAAATAGTTAAAGTCGGGCTGCCTTGAAGAGATACTGGATATATGTCATGTAGGTAATCTCCCTGAAGGGTATACCGGAAGTACGACATATCGTTAATCTCCCTGAAGGCTATACCGGAAGTACGACATATCGTTAATCTCCCTGAAGGCTATACCGGAAGTACGACATATCGTTCATCTCCCTGAAGGCTATACCGGAAGTACGGCATATCGTTAATCTCCCTGAAGGCTATACCGGAAGTACGACATATCGTTACTCTCCCTGAAGGTTATACCGGAAGTACGACATATCGTTCATCTCCCTGTAGGGTCTACCAGAAGTACGACATATCGTTCATCTCCCTGTAGGGTCTACCAGAAGTACGACATATCGTTCATCTCCCTGTAGGGTCTACCAGAAGTACGACATATCGTTCATCTCCCTGTAGGGTCTACCAGAAGTACGACATATCGTTCACCTCCCTGTAGGGTCTACCAGAAGTACGACATATCGTTCATCTCCCTGTAGGGTCTACCAGAAGTACGACATATCGTTCATCTCCCTGTAGGGTCTACCAGAAGTACGACATATCGTTCATCTCCCTGTAGGGTCTACCAGAAGTACGACATATCGTTAATCTCCCTGTAGAGTCTACCATAAGTACGTCAATCGTTCATCTCCCTGAAGGCTATACCGGACGTACAACATATCGTTAAACTCCCTGAAGGCTACACCGGAAGTACGACATATCGTTCATTTCCCTGAAGGCTATACCGGACGTACAACATATCGTTAAACTCCCTAAAGGCTACACCGGAAGTACGACATATCGTTAATCTCCCTGTAGGGTCTACCAGACGAACGACATATCGTTACTCTCCCTGTAGGGTCTACCAGACCTACTCCATGTTTGTAACCTCCCTGTCCGTATTCCGTTTTCTTTGTTTGTTTCTTGTTTAACGCTGCACTCAGCAATATTCCATCTATATGACTGCGATCTGTAAATAATCGAGTCAGGACCAGATAATCCAGTGACTGACATCATGAGTATCGATCCACGCATTTGGGATACGATGACATGCATCAACCAAGTCAGTAAGCCTGCCGACCCGATCCTTTAGTCGCCTCTTTCGGCAAGCGTGGGTTGCTGAAGACCTATTCTAACCCGGATGTTCACGGGTACCTGTGTGATATAGCGGTCGTATGGCAAGTACGCAACCTCCCTAACGTACCTATAACCTCTTCATAACCTCCTTCATCTCCAACAGGTTGGTGCTGTCGCTGTTTGTGGCGGTGATGCTGATGGCCACGATGTATGACATCATGTGGGTGCAGATGCCGAAGTGGGAGAAGGAGAAGCAAAGATCAGCTGAGGATGTCAAGTCTACGGTCAACATCAAGGACGTCTCGCAGTCCACAGAGCAGACGCCTTTATTGATGGACAAGGATGCGGCTCGGGTGTCTCGGTCCACGGGTAAGCGACAAGCAGAACGATTGGAACCTTTGCCGAAGTGGGGCCGTCATCTTTTCTTCCAAAGCCGGAAAGTTGTGTTTACAACCTAACATTTATTTCTTCTATTATCTTCAAATCAATTCAAATTCATGTTATCATATTTACACACATCGAAATGTTTGCATGTGCCTTAATAGAAACCATTTTTTAAACGTTCTTGAATACTTGTGAAAAAAAATACCTGTATAATAGGGCTGGGACGGGTAACTCGCGTACTCGGGTCGGGTGGGTCCTGAGTAGGACCCGGGTACCCACAGGACTACCCGGACCCGTGGTTAGTCACATGATACATGTATATTGTTAAATAACAAACATTATCTTAAACTCTATGGTTACACTACAAATCACTAATGTTCCCATTTCTTTCTGACAATGCCCCGATTCCTTCTGACTTTTATATGTTTTAATAAAGATAAAACGTCATGCAGTAAACTTCAGTGTATGCATGACCAGATCGTTTTACACGTGTATGTAAATACATTTTGCTAGGGCTACGGTCAAACTTTTCGAAATCGGATAGTTTGTACCTATCTCTAAATATCTACAGCGGATACCCGGGTAGGGTCGGGTAATAAGGTGATGGGTACCCGAGTAGTAAATTTGGACTCGTCCCAGCCCTACTATATAACTGTCATTCAAATGTGTTTTGATGACAACATCCAGGGTGTGGTAGCAACTTATGGAATGTCTAACAGCGCGTGTAAGCAAGTGATTCTCGTGCATGACCTGAGGTCACACTTGCAATGGGTGTCATGTTTATGTCGACATCTTAAGGGAGCATCTCAAAAAGTAAAGAAACACTTACTTTCTGCACCTCAGTCTTTTTCAGTGAGAGTGAGTTGGCGCCGCCGCTTTTAACAGTATTCCAATCATATCACGGCGTGTGGGGGGAAATCCTGAAGTAATGCAGGTACACGAGCACGGGTATGGCGCTGACAAACCAAAAACGTAATCGGGGCGTACCGGGATTAGAACCCACAATCATAGGTTTCTGGTGTACCTATGGGACGCAACTCGAATTGCGGCGCCTTGGGCGACTGGGCCACGCGTTCTTTCATGGTGTCTTCCATAACTTTCAGTTTGAATGAACCATTCTCTTTAAATATTGATTCTTTTAAAGTACATCCGATGTTATGTCGGGTTCAGGTCACAGTGGATTTTGTATAGTGGGTATATATTTTATTTTTACTGCCCAATAACAAGTTCCTGTGGTAAAACTGCATGGCCATGGTTCTTCAAAAGCATGTCTATTTAGTACACTGAGGCGGTTTGTTTGCTAAAATGATTTCATACAGCGTTTGTTTGGTGCTCTTACCTTGGTAACCAAGAGATCAGGTCTCCTTTATTTTAACCGACGTTGGATTTTTCATATGGGTCTCCAACACTGTGATATGGTGCGATGTCCATCACAAGTAAACTCTTGTCTGGGAGAGCAGGAGGAAGCTGTTCCGCTACATAGTATGTAGATACCGTGGAGTTGATTACAGTGTGGTAGTCGCGTCGGTCCACAGATTTTGACCGAAAAACCCAAGTGATACCTTACATGTACAATAATAAATCTCTCTCCATTCCCTGATGGCATCTTACGATTTGGACTTGTATCAGAGTGCTGGCACTGATATGATGGCGTAGGATTTGAATTTCGCCACGTTTCATCAAGGTAAATAACCTGACCACCCGATCCCGTTACTCGCCTCTTACGACAAGCATAGTCGCCTTTTACGGCAGGCATGGGTTGCTGAAGACCTATTCTACCCCGGAATCTTCACGGGTCAGGTAAATAACGTCATAGCCCTCTTCCCGTTTCCATGAAATTGTGCGTGTATAGTTTGCTCTCATTTTAACCAAATGCGTTCTTTGACACAGTGATAGTTTTGTGCTTGACATACGTTTCTATCGAAAAGCATACTTCACAAATGAATTACATATTGTGTATATTAAAGGAGAAATATTGTGTTCTTCGTGTAGAATCTTTTAAAGTTTTCTTGATGACAAATACTCGTTTTTCACAAAGCGAAGCGAAACTGTGTAGCTTTGCTGCACATCTTGATTGATTTAAATATTTGAGGGTTGGAAGTCTTGTCAATGGCCTGATCAGGAGAGATAATCCGGTACAAGGTTGAACGTGGTATTTTCAATGCTCATAAAGTTCTTTCCGTCAACTGGAAAGCGATACAATGGGAATACCTCTCTCCGCTTCCTTTTTGAAGAACGAATACACACTGGTGATCATAGTGTGTGGTCCATGTATGTTAATCGTCGTATCGTTTCCGTTTTCCAATCATATATATTTATTATTACACTTGTAGGAATGACCGCAGGTCATGCACGAGAATTATTTGACCTGTTAGACATTCCATCATTTGCGACCATACCCTGAACGTTGTCATCAAAACAAACGCGAAATCTTAATGATAGTTATATAGGTAACATTTTTCACAAATGATCAAGAAAAAAAATTAAAAAATGGTTTCTATAAAGGCACAGGCAAAAATTTCGATGTGTGTAAATATGATTATTTGATTAATTTGCTGATAATTGGGAAAGGTTGACGAACTATAGTGTGTAGAAGCCAGTCAAATAAACCATCGGGGGGCAACCGTGCATCTGAGTTGGTAGTTTGGCATGTTGCAGGTGTTGCGCCGCAGATGTTGCTGTCGTTCTCCGTGTATTCCAACACCGTCAAGTTGTTGTCCGTGACACAACCCCCCGGGTCCATCTCCTGCATCCACGGCATCAGGTTCTTCAGCATGACGTGGGTCATCCTTGGACACTCCTTGGCCTTCGCTATGTCAGCTGCACGTACGTTCAGTACTTTATTGTGATTGTTATGTCCACCTTATCTGTTCGGGCCTTGGTCTGTCAGCGCACGTCTGCATGTGCCACTTTAGTTAATCTCCATTATTACGGCGTGATTTAGGTGAAATTATGCTCAAAGCGCCATTACGCCCTATTTAACTATACGGTCGTTAAGTTAACAGCTGTAGCTGTTCTTACTCGCATGCCACATCTTAGTTATCACGTATTCTTCTGAACTGTATACCGCCTCCGTGGTCTAGTGGTAGAGCGTCCGCCCGGAGAGCGGTAGGTCCGGGGTTCGATCCCCGGCCGCGTCATACCAAAAGACGTTAAAAGATGGTACTTATTGTTACCCTGGCGCTCGGCATTAAGGGGCTAAAGCAAGGACCGGTCGGCTCGGTGTCAGTATACTGTGTCTGAGTGGGGTATTCATGTTAAACTGCGGCATGGTATCTCAGTGGGCTAGCACTATAAATCGGCATCAGTCCGGACTAGAACAAACAGACACACGCACACACACACGTACATGCACGTTGCTATATAAGTGCAATAACCTTGGACGCGACGTTAAACCCAATTTCAACTCACCTCACATCTGATGGTGGCTGATTATGCTACCATCACACCAAAGTAGTTCTATCCCGTTCTACCCCGTGCTAAACAAAATACTAGAACGGGCTGTGATCGCAGTAGAACGCGTAGTTTGGCATAAAATACGATGCTAGTTGGTTCATAAGCAGTCCTCAATACGTCTATCTCGTTCTTGTGCAGTCCGATTGTATCCAGTTCAGATTGTGTGAAAAAGTCCGTTCACCTCATTCTACAACGTTTCGAAGCAGTTCGAGCACGTCCGTAGCCGTTCTGAACCCGTTCTTAACCAGTTTAACCTCGTTCTACCTCGTTCACAATACGTCCAAGCCAATTCTAACTAATTCTTAACCAGAACCAACTCGTTCGCAGTACGTCCTCATCTCGTCCCAAGGGCGTGTGTATTCGCGTCCTGGCCCGACTCCCATGGATACCAAGCGCGTTGTAGCCAGTCTTCATTCAAGCTGTACACATCATGCCTCCAAAGAGAAGTCGACTCGGTCGGTGTGCACACGTACTGAAATTTATGTCCGACTGCACCACGTCGTAACACGTCCCTTGTAGGTTCGAAGTATGGCAATTTCGTTCGAAGTACGGCAATTTCGTTCGTAATACGTCTTTCTCGTTTTGAGTACGTTGTCAATCCGACTAATTGCAGAACGGGATGGACGGGATAAAATTTTGAGCAGACTCAAAGTTCTAGAGCACCCTCCCCGTCCGAGCCCGTCCATGAAGTTTGTAAAAAGACTGTCAATAGTTGCTACAACGTCCACTACGTTCATACACAGTCGGAGCCAGTTCCACAACATTTTTACGAACGTATTGAGAACTAGTTAGGTGTGATGGGGGTATTAGGGCCATTGCCATATCGCCCTGAGATATCCACGCGATATCGCGATATTGTAACAGTACGACATGTCATTTCGATATCGCGACACGATATAGCGATATAGCCCATAGCGATAACATGCAACGACATCGCGATAACACGACACGAGTGGTTGAGTGAGTATGGTTTTACGCCGCTTTTAGTACTATTCCAGCAATATCACGGCGGGGGACACCAGAAATGGCCTTCACACATTGTACCCATTTCGGGAATCGAACCCGGGTCTTCGGCGTGATGAGCGAAAGCTTTAACCACTGGGCTACCCGACCGACCCTAACACGACACGACACGACATGACGATAACACGACACGAAATGGCGATAACACGACACATGGCGATAATGCGATATGGTAAGGCGATATTGCGGTATGGTAACGCGATATGGCGATATTGCGATATGGAGATACGGTAATATCTCGATGGCCCTGTGGTGTCTGCGTGACGTCTATATGTACGTGGCGTGTGTGTGTATGTGTGTGTGCGTGTGCGTGTGCGTGTGTGTGTGTCACCTGCACAATGTGGCCACCCTTAATGTTGCTCACCTGTAAATTGCATTCACTTGTTTATCACATGACAGTGTATTGTTGTTTGTTTGTTGTTTAACGCCGCACTCAGCAATATTCCATCTATATGACGGCGGTCTGTAAATAATCGAGTCTGGACCAGACAATCCAGTGATAATATCATGAGCATCGATCCACGCAATTGGGATCAACCAAGTCAGCGAGCCTGACCACCCGATCCCGTTAGTCGCCTCTTACGACAAGCATAGTCGCCTTTTACGGCAAGCATGGGTTGCTGAAGACCTATTCTACCCCGGAATCTTCACGGGTCTACAGTGTATTGACTATATATACAGTGTGTTGACTATATATGATATATAAACTGTGTTCACCTGTATAGTTGTGGTCACGTGCCCTCTGTTCCAGAGAACATGGCTGACTACTCGGCCAGGGCTACAAAACACTGGACGTTCCAAGCCATCAGCAACGCCACCGTCTCCGTAGACTCCTTCTTCACTCTCAGGTGAGATACGTCCTCCTTAGATCAGAACGGGCACACTACGGTGATCTAAGTTTAGACACATTGAAACAATCAGTAATATAGACGACAGGCAACACCTTTGTAATGCCAAGGTAATGTCTTTCTCAATTGAGTCACGTCTCAGGTAAGTCACGTCACGCTGACGCTATAAAACCAGATTATTTGTAAAGACATGTGCATGAAAAACATCTTTCAACGAAGTAATTTTGGGGGCAGGAAATTCCATTTCCTTTTCAACAGACTGGAGCATATTTACGGAAGCCTTTTAGGGCCATTTGGATTTTTGGGTTTTTTTTCGATATTATCTTGAAATTTCAAGAAACTAAGTTGAAATTTCAAGATACTATCTTGACATTTCAACTTATTATCTTGAAATTTCAACTTAGTATCTTAAAATTTCAACTTCTGTATCTTGAAATTTCAAGATACTAAGTTGAAATTTCAAGAAACTAAGTTGAAATTTCAAGATATTATCTTATTATCTTGAAATTTCAACTAAGTATCTTGAAATTTCAACTTCTGTATCTTGAAATTTCAACTTCTGTATCTTGAAATTTCAATTTAGTATCGAAAAAAAATATTTTAAAAATGGCACTAAAAGGTTTCCGTACATATTATATATTGTTTCAAGAACTTTCGGGGACAATTTATTATTTTCGAAAAAAGGCCAGCCCCTAGAATTATCAAATGATCGGTCTCTAGATGTCGAACGCAGCAGGGGGTGGTGGTCCTCTGTACGTTGTTTTCATGAATGACATGTTCTGTTTTGGCAGCGGTCTGCTGGTGTCGTACCTCGTGCTGAAGGAGCTGTCCCGCAACAACGGCAAAATCAACTGGTTGATGTTCTTCTTCCACAGATTCTGGAGGTAGGCACTGCTGGGACTATATATGTAGCACGTCCAGTTGAAGTTTACGCCGCTTTTAGCAATATTCCAGCAATATTCCAGCAATATTCACAACGATGAACACGAGAAATGTACGAAAGCCCAATGGCGCCTCCTTGACAGCATAATTATTTTTTCTAAATAGAAATTTCTTGTCATTTTAATTATTTGTTTATTTTTCCGAAATTTCGAGGTGTATCTTGTTAATTGAATTACATATTTTCGTAATTTCGATTATTTTTTTATTTTTTAAGTTTATTTTAAAAACAATGAAATTTTGAATTTTGTCTCGTTACTTCGGCTATTTTCTCGTAATTTCGAGTATGTTTCTCCTTACTTCGATTATTGTTTTGTAGTTTCGATTATTTTCTCTCTATTTCAAGTTTATTTGGAAAAAACGAAAATACGAGCTTTTTCTTGTAAAATAATCAGAGTTACGAGAAAAAACTCGTAGCTTCAATCGTTCAAAATAAACTAAAAGTAACCGAAATTACGAGAAAATCATTGAAATTACGAAAATAGGATCGAAGTAACGAGAAAAACTCAAAATTTCGAAGAAATATACAAATGATTGAAATAACAAGAAATTTCGTTTAAAAAAACACAATAATTCTACCAAAGGCCACAATAAGGCTTTCGTAGAAGTGTGCTTCATACATTAAACCTATACATGTAGAGAATTGATCTAGGTCTCTCGAACGCTTGAACGTCCAGATTACCCCCATCGCTCCATATATACTGTATATTTAGATGAATGTTCAAGCGACACATTAACCCCTGTCCTTGCTGGCAGGCTGACCCCCGTCTACATGCTGGTCATCATGGTGTACGTCCCGCTGTTCCGCTACTGGGGGGAGGGGCCCTTCTGGCCTCAGGGGGGCATTGAGCCCACCAACTGCGAGTACTGGTGGACCAACCTCCTCTACATCAACAACCTCGTCAACACAGACAAAATGGTATGAACATCTCCGTGGACGACAAAGTAGCCGTCATTAATATTAACAAGATAGGTGAAAGTGTGTTAAAAATTACAAAAATGCTTTACGTCTTCTATAATGAAACCACTTGTGCATATAAAGAAATAATTAGTACGTCTCGAATTCGTGATCAATGACATGCATCAACCAAGTCAGCTAACCTGACCACCCGATCCCGTTAGTCGCCTCTTACAACAAGCACAGTCGCCTCTTACGGCAAGCACGGGTTACTGAAGACCTATTCTACCACGGATCTTCACGGGTGTGATGTATCTGTGTATGAACAGGTATTGACCTGCGTCTGGTGATGTTTCAGTAGTGTGTTTTTTTTATGTTTCAGTGTATGAACACATCCTATTTTTGATACCTTGTTCCCGTGTGTGTAATGTTGTTTCGGTGCCTGCTTTGTTGTTTCAGTGCATGGGTTGGTCCTGGTACCTGGCGAACGACATGCAGTTCTACATCCTCAGCCCCCTGATCTTCATGCCCTTCTTCTAGTAAGTCCCATATGGCCTAGCAATGAGTGTCTAGTGGACGTAATCGTTGTATCATCATTCTACCCAAATCACGATATACCCATCTTTCCGAGGCAAAGGAGTTAAAAACTATAGAAGTCCAGTTTCCGCCCTTGCCAAACTAGGCTGGAATTTCGTTGCTCGATTGTAGCGCCACCTGTGGCTATTACGAGTTATGTCCCTTATATATCCCTCCTATTGACCAATCAGATTCCACCTCTCATATCACTTGCATTTGCTTCAAACAAAATGGTGGCGCCCGATCGAGACGATCTCATCGATAATACAGATCTTTATTGCAACAAAACGGGTCTCACCTCGCGAAGTGCACAATATCATTTGAGCACCTTAATTAAAAACCTGAAAACATCTGGAAAATATTTGTCAACGCCCAGTTGACGGAACACATGCTTTGCAACTCCTGCAGTCGACCGAAACCTGCACTTGAAATCCATGTTGATTGCGAACCGGATATATTTCTTTTTACTTGATTTTGTCCAAATTAAATATAACTCCGGAATTTCAGCCTAGTTAGGCAAGGGGGCACTAGTAGTCCCGTCGTCTTAGGCGCCGCGATTCGCTGTGCAGAGTTGCGTCCCTTGGACCCGACAGAAACCTATGATTCGCCCCGATTATGTTTCTAGGTTTGTCAGCACCATACCCGTGCTCGTGGGTTTCACCGAAGTGGTAAACGTCTAACACTTGCATCACTTCGGGCTTTCCTCCCACATTAAGCTGACACGCCACGATATAACTGGAATGCTGTTAAAAGCGGCGTTAACCCCAACTCACTCACTCACTAGTTCGGCAAGGGTGGAAACTGGAGTTCTATGGTCAGTTAACTCAATTGCTTTGGGAAGATGCAGTGGAGCACACCGCCCACTGGTTTCACACGTTGTACATTCGGACAAGCCAACAACTTAACCATATCTACGCGAAACTATATAGCCCCTACATAATTATCCTTTACTAACAAACAGTAAACTACGGTTATAACGAACTCAAAGGGACCACAATAACCGAACAATAGTTCGTTATAAGCATATATACAGCATATATGCAACACATGGCCGGGGCTAACAAGTAAGTTCGTTATATCGGTTAGTTCGTTATACGCGTGTTCGTTATAACCGTAGTTTACTGTAATCCAAAACACTAGTAAACACCAAACTCCGTGTTACAGTTCGTGGAAGGCGGGGACTGCCTCAGCGTTGACGTTCCTGCTGACGACGTTCATCGCCTCTGGTGTCATCTCCAAAGAGAACGCCTTCCCTGCAAGCATGATGAGCAACCCTCTGTGGGTACCCAGTTCCTCCCATTCCTATTGTGATGACCGCCTCCGTGGTCTAGTGGTAGAGCGTCCGCCCGGAGAGCGGAAGGTTCGGGGTTCGAACCCCGGCCGCGTCATACCAAAAGACGTTAAAAGATGGTACTTGTTGTTACCCTGTCTGGCGCTCGGCATTAATGGGCTAAAGCAAGGACTGGTCGGCTCGGAGTCAGTATACTGTGTCTGAGTAGGGTATTCGTGTTAAACTGCGGCATGGTATCTCAGTGGGCTAGCACTATAAATCGGCATCAGTCCGGACTAGTACAAGCAGCCACACAAACACACACACGTACATGCACGTCGCTATATAAGTGCAATAATCTTGGACGCGACGTTAAACTCCATTTCACCTCACCACCACCATTCCTATTGTGAGGCGATTTGAAACGTTTTTATGTACTTTGGGTTCACAGATCGATCTTACATTCTTGCAAATGTACACGGAACCATCATACTCTAGACAATGACACTCTTAAACAGTGAGTGAGTGTGTTGGGTTTAACGTCGCTTTTAACAGTATTCCAGTTATATCACGGCGTGTCAGCTTAATGTGGGAGGAAAGCCCAAAGTGATGCAGGTCTCAGACGTTTACCACTTCGGTGAAACCCACGAGCACGGGTATGGTGCTGACAAACCTAGAAACATAATCGGGGTGAACAAGGATTCGAACCCACAATTATAGGTTTCTGGCGTTTCCATGGGATGCAACTCTGCACAGCGAGTCGCGGCGCCTTAGACGACTGGACCACCCGTGCCCCCGACACTCTTAAACACCATAAGTCAAATAATTACAATATTCCTCTTCCGTAATATCGTGAAAACCATTAGCTGTCTATTCCCACATAACACTTGCAAAGTTTTGTTTTGTTTGTTGTTTAACGCCGCACTGAGCAATATTCCAGCTGTATGACGGAGGTCTGTAAATATTCGAGTCTGAACCAGACAATCCACTGATTGACATCATGAGCATCGATCCACGCATTTTGGATATGATGACATGCATCAACCAAGACAGCGAGCCTGACCACCCGATCTCGTTAGTCGCCTTAAACGGCAAGAATGGGTTGCTGAATACCTATTCTCCTTCGGATCTTTACGGGTGTAGACATTGACGTTGGTGATAAAAATAAACAATGACTACTGTAATGGGACGTTGGTAAAAGGGATATAGATATATACTGACCACTGTATTTTGGACGTTGGTCAAAGGGATATAGATATACACTGACCACTGTTTTTGGACTTTGGTCAAAGGGATATTGATATATACTGACCACTGTTTTTGGACGTTGGTCAAAGGGATACAGATATATACTGACCACTGTTATGGACGTTGATCATACAGATATATACTGACCACTGTTGTTGGACGTTGGTCAAAGGGATACAGATATATACTGACCACTGTTATGGACGTTGATCATACAGATATATACTGACCACTGTTTTTGGACGTTGGTCAAAGGGATACAGATATATACTGACCACTGTTATTGGACTTTGATCATACAGATATATACTGACCACTGTTGTTTGACCTTGATCATACAGATATATACAGACCCCTGATATTGGACATTGATCAAAGTGACACAGATATATACTGACCACTGTTATTGGACGTTGATCAAAGTGACACAGATATATGCTGACCACTGTCATTAGACGTTGATCAAAGTGACACAGATATATACTGATCACTGTTATTGGACGTTCATCAATGTGATACAGATATATACTAACGACTGTTATGTCCATCCAGGAAGACTATGGACTTTATGCTGAAATACTACATGAAACCATACACCCGTATAGGGCCCTACATTGTCGGCCTGTGGGTCGGCTACCTGCTCTACAAGACTGACTGCAAGTATAAAATGTCCAAGGTGAGTCACAGTTGTGTGTCAGATCCCCGAGTGCAACTGGATCTGAAAAGGTCTCCCAACCTTCCTACTTTCAATCAAAAGTTGTCTGACAAAACACCTGTTCCATAAATACCACGGCCGAACAGGAGCTGTGTTCTTTATTTCATCGCTGATTGATCAACTCTGAGGTACCATGCCGTAGATAACATGAATACCCCACTCAACACAGAATACGGACTTCGAGCCGACCAATCTTTGTTTTATTCCCTTAAATGCCGACCGCCTCCGTGGTCTAGTGGTAGAGCGTCCACCCGGAGAGCGGAAGGTCATACCAAAAGACGTTAATAGATGGTACTTGTTGTTACCCTGTCTGGCGCTCGACATTAAGGGGCTAAAACAAGGACTGGTCGGCTCGGAGTTTACTGTGTACTGAGTATACTGTGTCTGAGTGGGGTATTCATGTTGAACTGCGGCATGGTATCTCAGTGGGCTAGCACTATAAATCGGCATCAGTCCTGACTAGTACAAGCAGCCACACACACACACACACACACACGTGCATGCACGTCGCTATATAAGTGCAATAATCTTGGACGCGATGTAAAACCCGATTTCACCTCACCTCACCTCCCTTAAATGCCGAGCGCCTGGCAGGGTAACAAAAAGTACCATATTTTATATAACGCCTCATTGTTGGACGAGGTTGGGGATCGAACCACAGATCTACTCTCCGGGCAGAAAGTCTGTCTACTAGACCACGGAGGCGGTCTGTGAGTTATGCGCTGGGGATGGTTTAGGTTATGTTGGATGGTTGGAAATCATCGTGTTTTACATTTGCAACATTTTGAGATGACCAAATTGAATATGAGTCACCTTGGTATTCTGTTGGGTCAATGTAACTGTTGCAGACTGTCACCTTGTTAGGATGGGCCATAGCAACGGCCGTCGCCCTTGCTGTGTTGTATGGTCTTTACGACGACGCCAACGGCCACCACCTCACCGTCGACGCGGCCGCTTTCTACAACGCCGTCCACAGGACTGCTTGGGGAGCATGTGTAGCGTGGGTGGTGTTCGCATGTGCAACTGGGAATGGAGGTAGGTATCTCTCGCTGGTGCTGTTTACCATCTTCCTGAGGCAAGTGAGTTAACTGACTATAAAAGTCCAGTTTCCACCCTTGACGAACTAGGCTGGTATTATGGAGTTACATTTTGGCTGGACTAACGAGTCTATGCATAGTCCAATCAAAATCGCACACCGAAATCGAAATCCGGTTCGTAAACTGTCGTGCAGATTTCGGTCAATTGCAGGATTTGCAAAGCATGTGCACCGCCAACTCGTTGTCAGCAGATATTTTCCAAATCTTTTCATGTTTTTAAAGGGGCACTGATCTAACGCAATTCCCCGGAGCTCACGTGATTTGATGCATTTCGCGATGTAAGACCCGTTTTATCACAAAATAGATCTTGATTATCGATCAGATCCTCCTGACTGGGCGCCACCATTTTGTGTGAAGTAAACGCATGTGATACGAGAGGTGGATCTCATTGGTCCATAGGAGAGGCTTAGGGGGGACATAAATAGCCACTGGTGGCGCAACGATCGAACCCAGTAATTCCAGCCTAGTTCGGCAAGGGTGGAAACTGGACTTTTAAAGTCAGTTAACTCTCATGCTTCGGAACGATGGCTGTTTACATACCAGGATACAGGATAGGATTATCAATGTATACACTAATACTGGGACCACACATTACATCCATGGCTTCCTCTCCCTGTAAACCGTGGTCGTAAGAGGCGACTAAAACGATCGGGTGGTCAGGCTTGGTGACTTGGATGTAGGCATGTCGGCGTGGATCCTTTCTCATGTCAATCACTGGATCTGATCCAGACGTCTTTATTTACTGGCCGTCGTCACACAGTGAGTAAGCTGAGTGAGTGAGTTGGATTTAACGCCGTTTTTTTAACATTATTCCAGTCATATCACGGCGTGTCAGCTTAATGTGGGAGGAAAGCCCGAAGTGATGCAGGTCTCAGACGTTTACCACTTCGGTGAAACCCACGAGCACGGGTATGGTGCTGACATACCTAGAAACATAATCGGGGCGAACCGAGATTCGGACCACAATCATAGGTTTCTGGCATGTCCAAGGGACGCAACTCTGCACAGCGAATCGCGGCGCCTTAGACGACTGGGCCACCCATGCCCCCCGTCGTCATACGGCACACTCTAATTGTATTAAACTAAGCCGGAAATCGTTTTCAATAAATATAACAAAAACGGTTTGACATGTACTTTGCCTGCCCCTAATCTGGCGGTAACTACACTTAACGTCCAACTTGTTTGTTTGTTGTTTAACGCCGCACTCAGCAATATTCCAGCTATATGACGGCGGTCTGTAAATAATCGAGTCTGGACCAGACAATCCAGTGATTGACGTCATGCACATCGATCCACGCAATTGGGATACGATGTCATACATCAACCAAGTCAGCGAGCCTGACCACCCGATCCCGTTAGTCGCCTCTTACGACAACCATAGTCGCCTTTTACGACAAGTATGGGTTGCTGAAGACCTATACTACCCCGGATGTAAGTGCTTTAAGAAGCAACCAACTTCAATCAGTGATCAAATTATAGAAATAAATCATACTCCTGGAAAATGTCAGTGGCAGCAAATCACCACCTTAAAAGACGGCCTTCTGGTTTACTGCTACTCTTGTCTTCCAGGTTTCGTCAACACCCTGCTGTCCTGGCGTGCCATCATACCCCTCAGTCGCCTCACCTACACCGGCTACCTCGTCCACCCCATCGTCATGTACGTCTACTACTTCGGACGGGAACAGCTCTATGTCTTCTCCACAGTAGATGTGGTAAGGGTCCTTCTCTGCATGAAGCCTCCTTGTGCTAGTTGTATGAAACATACTTTTGTTGTACAAGACCTTGTCACGTAGTTGTATGAAACATGCTTCTGTTGTACTTACCCTGGTCATAGTTGTATGAAGCATGCTTCTGTTGTACTAACCCTGGTCACGTAGTTGTATGAAACATGCTTCTGTTGTACTAACCCTGGTCACGTAGTTGTATGAAACATGCTTCTGTTGTACTAACCCTGGTCACGTAGTTGTATGAAGCATGCTTCTGTTGTACTAACCCTGGTCACGTAGTTGTATGAAAGATGCTTCTGTTGTACTAATCCTGGTAACGTAGTTGTATGAAACATGCTTCTGTTGTACTAACCCTGGTCATAGTTGTATGAAGTATGCTTCTGTTGTACTAACTCTGGTCACGTAGTTGTATGAAACATGCTCCTGTTGTACTAACCCTGGTCACGTAGTTGTATAAAACATGCTTCTGTTGTACTAACCCTGGTCATAGTTGTATGAAGCATGCTTCTGTTATACTAACCCTGGTCACGTAGTTGTATAAAACATGCTTCTGTTGTACTAACCCTGGTCATAGTTGTATGAAGCATGTTCTGTTGTACTAACCCCCTGGTCATAGTTGTATGAAACATTCTTCTGTTGTACTAACTCCGCTCGTGCAGTTGTATGAAACATGTTTCTGTTGTACCGACCTTGGTCATGCAGTTGTATGAAACATTCTTCTGTTGTACTAACCTTGGTCATGCAGTTGTACAAAACATTCTTCTGTTGAACAAGGCCTGCTCATGCAGTTGTATGAAACATGCTTCTGTTGTACTAAATCTTCTTGCCCAAACTGTTTGATTGGCATTCTAGAAGTTGGTGAGTAAGTAAGAAAACATACAACTTTATGGATAACAACTATATGCAACAAACCAGAAGTTGTTATCCATAAAGTTGTATGTTTTCTTTCTTATTGCACCAGTTTTGTGAAAATTCTTCTGTTGTACTAAACCTTCTTGCGCCAATTGTATGAAGCATTTTTTCTGTTGTACTAACCTTGAACCAATTGTATGAAACATTCTTCTGTACAAAAATCATCTTTTTGACTGATTTCCAGGAGTTACAGGAATTGACCAAGATGAATAAATCCCTAAAAAGACCTTCAAAGTAGATCATTATAGGAAACTGAGTGTCATTAGAAGAAAGACCAACAACCTATTTCAGAAAATGCTTAAACAAAACATGTTTTGTTTTTAGTTATGTTACATTGAGCCTGTGTGTTGGGAACAAAATCTGATCAAGAAGTGAATGATAAAATGCCTCAGGTTTATCATAATATTATGACAGAATTGACATCTAATATTATTTTGTTCCAGATATGGACCTTCTTTGGAAATTTAGTAGCTGCATACATAATAGCATATGTGACATCTCTTGCATTTGAGGCGCCGATGATGGGGCTTGAGAAGATCCTGCTCAAAAGGAAGAAATCTTAACACATCTCTCTCCATCCTTCTCTTCACAAGATTACAGCCATGAAATCAGACAAACCTAATGCCATTTGGACCACAAATACAATCTATTTCCAATTTCCTGACATTAGGCGGAATGTCTCCATACATGTATGTTTAATAGAGAAACATTTATCAATATTTCTATCTGAATGTTCTATCTCAGCATATGTACATCCTTAGCTTTTGTTCGTAATAGTGGATAACACAATAGACAGCATGTTAATTACACTAATGACGATTTCAATACAGTATTTGATCTATTTGGTTTGGTTTGTTGTCTAACGCCACACTCAGCAATATTCCAGCTATATGACGGCGGTCTGTAAAATAATCTAGTCTGGACCAGACAATCCACTGATTGATATCATGAGCATCGATCCACGAAATTGGGATCGATGACATGCATCAAACCAAGTCAGCGAGCCGGACCACCCAATCCTGTTAGTCACGTAACCGTGATGCACTTGGTAGGTTGACTTGTACAGTATTTTCCTGTCAGTGGCTTCTTGCCGACATCTCTTATGGGGCTGTCTCAAACCACTCCACCTTATTTGTCTGGAAAAATATCTGACTGTGCAAGAAATGTATTGTAGTGACCCTAATCAAAATAAATCCATGAACAAAAACAAACATAGATTCTAAATTTATTTGGTTTCACTTCACCAGACTTTCAAGAAGTAATTTGCAAAATGAATGACTTGATATGGATTACTGTATTTGTGTCCATTTGTAGTGCATCCCAAACACATGATCCTAAGACAAAGGCTTTAACTATCAGCATTTGCCCCACAGGTGGACTCTGTGGTATATTATAATGATTACACTGGAAGTGTCATTAGGTTTGGGTTCCCCCATCCTCCCGAAGCAAGAGAGTTAAATGACTTTAAAAGTCCAGTTTCCACCCTTGCCAAACTAGGCTGGTATTATGGAGTTACATTTTGGCTGGACTAACGAGTCTATGCATAGTCCTATCAAAATCGCGCACAGAAATCAAAATTCGGTTCGTAAACTGTCATTCAGATTTCCGTCTATTGCAGGATTTGCAAAGCATGTGCACCGCCAACTTGTTCTCGCAGATATTTTCCAAATCTTTTCATATTTTTAATCATGGTGCTCACGTGATTTGATGCTTTACGCGATGTAAGACCCGTTTTATCACAAAATAGATTTTGATTATCGATCAGATCGTCCTGACTGGGCGCCACCATTTTGTGTGAAGCAAACGCAAGTGACACGTGAAGTGGAATCTGATTGGTCCATAGGAGAGGCTTAGAATGAACATAACTGTAATAGCCACTGGTGGCGCTACGATCGTGCCCAGTAATTCCAGCCTAGTTCGGCAAGGGTGGAAACTGGACTTTTAAAGTCAGTTAACTCTCTTGCCTCGGGAAGATGGGGTTCCCCAGGATTGATTCTGTTCAGCTCAAAGTACTGCCACAGCATTGTGACAGCACGCTGTTGATTCCTGAGTTTACTTCCACAGCAAGCTGTTAACTTATGGACTACTTCCACAGCCAGGTGTTGTGACCAGGTCGTACTGCCAAGCTGCTGCATCCCTCCAGACAACACATCCCCTGCTGGAGTCCCTCCCTGCTACTCCTCCTGCACCTCCCCACAGTCTTCTATAGACACTCTCTTAGCTGGGGTGCCATTCCGGGAACCACAAGCCTGCAGAAGGAATTGGGCAATTAATAATAGTTGGCTAAATCAAACTTAAGGAGCTTGACTTTAGTCGCGGACTACTTGGTTTTTGCAGCTTTTGGCAATATTACAGCTACATTAAATAAAAACGGGACATCACAATAGACTTCCTATTTACTTACATAGGGAAACAAACCCTGGCTGTTGGCAATGAAATGTTGCCTTGGATATTTTCAGACAATGAGATATATTAAATACAGTTAACACTTGTATCAAACTTTGATGTGTCGAACTGACGCTTGTCTTGAAATATAAGCTTGGTCCCTGCATATTCATTCTTTTCTCATCACTTACAGTTAAGTCAAACCTCAGATAACTCGAAATATTTACGTAACTTCAACACAGCAGTGTTTGTTTGACTAGTTTTTAGAAAACATACTAAACATTTCATTGGTTGTAAGTTTGAAGTCCTATGACCTTGTTTCAATGGAAACAATCATAACACACCAAACTTAGTCAAGAGCTGACAAGAAATATAGATGCTAAAAGCTGCAAGATGAGATGAGGTACTTCTCATATATTAGTTGAGCTAGAAAAACAGGCCAACATTAATTCACACATCTCCAAATGAAATATTAGAACAAATTCAGTGTCAAGTAATCATTTAGTTGACAAGCTTGTCGTTTAAACAACTGATGCTGATGGCAGATCAATGATAAAGTGAGTGAGTGAGTGAGTGAGTTGGGTTGAACCTGCTTTAAACAGTATCCCAGATATAGGTGAAAAAGGAAAGCCCTAAGTGATGCAGGTCTCAGACGTTTACCACTTTGGTGAAACCCACAGGTATGGTGTTGACAAACCTCGAAACATGATCGGGGCAACCGGGATTCAAACCCACAATCATTGGTTTCTGGCATACCCAAGGGACGCAACTCTACAATGCGAATTACAGCCCCTTAGACGACTAGGCCTCCTGTGCCCCTTCAATGATAAAGTCTCTCACCTCCATCTTCTTGACGATGTCCATGCCCTCGGTGACTTGACCAAACACAACATGCTTCCCATCCAACCTGGAACACAGCAACATGACCAGGATTATCTAAACTAATATCTTATCTTATTCAAAATTGGTATTTCATTCAAAATTGGGATTACTTTACAGTTCTCATTTTCCTAAGTTCAGACATCTTTTATCACTGTATCTTAACAAAACATTCAATAAAGTAAAAATAAGCATTTACGTTTTAATTCCAATTTGGGAATTTTTTACCGACATTTGCTGCAGACTTGGGGCCAAATACTAGCCTCTGAGCAGGTCTAGATAAATCTCCGATGACTTAAAATTTAAATAACAGAGCATGCATGATGCTTCCTGGCTTAATATTGTCTCAAACTTGGAAGGATTTTATCACGCTTCAGATGCAGCAACTTTAACATTGCAGTAAATACAGGCAGACACCATTCTGTACCTTTTAGTCTCAGTAAGGGAAAACATTTAAAGGAAGATGAATTGTGTATTTTGTTTGTGTATGAACTTCATAATCTCCCAAGAAATAACTTGATATGTTAATATATAACTACCCCATTCATATGTCTTTCATAATCTTGATTTCATCACAAGATTATGAAATTTTGCATAACACAAGTGTATTCCTCCAGAGTGAGTGAGTGAGTGAGTTGGGTTTAACACCGCTTTTAACAGTATTTCAGTTATATCACGGCGTGTCAGCTTAATGTGGGAGGAAAGCCCCAAGTGACGCAGGTCTCAGACGTTTACCACTTCAGTGAATCCCACGAGCACGGGTATGGTGCTGACAAACCTAGAAACATAATCGGGGCGAACCGGGATTCTAACCCACAATCATAGGTTTCTGACGTGCCCTAGGGACGCAACTCTGCACAGCGAATCGCGGAGCCTTAGACGACTGGGCCACCCGTGCCCCCTATTCCTCCAGATGGTAAATCAATAAGAAATACTGTTCCTTACATTATTGATATAAATACACATCTATTTCTGTATGTAATATGTATAACTATATTGTGCTGATGGTTATATCTCTGCTATACTGATGTATGTTCATCTTCCCAAGGCAAGAGCGTCCACTTGCCTTTTTATCAAAGTCTTGTTTCCACCCTTGCCACATCAAGCCCCCTTTCCTGCGCTAAATATGATTGGACTATAACACATCTGGATAGTCCAATCAGAGAACGTTTCACAAAATCAACATCCACGACTGGTATACCTGTATGAATGTGATTATACCGCTGCCTGTCTTTGTTGACATGAATATGTCTTTTTCATCTTTTAAACACCCAATGACTGCCCATGTTTTTGTGTCAGGGATGAAATCGCGAATGTTTGGTTATTTGATCGACTAGGTCGTTGCCTATGGTAGTCGTCATCTTTGTGAAGCTATTTGAGATAACAGCGAGCTAATTGGATATCAGATTTTCATTACAAGGGGCACAAGTTGTGGCCAGGGTCGAGCCATGAAAAGTGGCCTTGATGTGGCCAGGGTAGAACTAGGCTTTGATATAGGCTAGTTGACACGCTTGCCTCGGGAAGATGATGTTTATTGGGCCAGTGGCCTTATACTGAAAAATGTCTGTCTGTCTGACTGACTGACTGACTGACTGACTGACTGACTGACTGACTGACTGACTGACTGTCTGTCTGTCTGTCTGTCTGTCTAATGTCTCAATGCGTATTTAATTCCAGTGATTTGCTGTGCAAGTCGGTTGTGATGTTTTTTCGGCAGTGAGCAGGATTTATTCTGATGTGAGATCGATGAAAGGTGCCTGGTCTACAACAAATAGGATATTTTTAAAATGCTAATGAATAATTGTGCTGTGTATGAATATGAAATTCATGTAATAACAATATTACATTGGTGGTATCATACCATTCTGTTTTTTCTGTGCAAATGAAGAACTGAGAGCCATTTGTGTTGGGGCCAGCATTGGCCATGGAGAGAATCCCTGCAATGAAACATAACCAAACATTACAGATCTTTGAAAAGAAGATTGTTTGTTTGGTTGTTTGTTGTTTTACGCCGCACTCAGCAATATTCAAGCTATAGGACGGCGGTCTTTAAATAATCTGGTCTGGACCAGACAATCCAGTGATTGATATCATGAGTATCGATCCACACGATTGGGATACAATGACATGTATCAACCAAGTCAGCGAGCCTGACCACCCAATCCCGTTAGTCGCCTTTTACGACAAGCATGGGTTGCTGAAGACCTATTCTACCCCGGATCTTCACGGGTCTATTTGAAAAGAAAGCTGAATAGGGCAGTTTTACACTTCATCAACATCTGCCTTTGTAAGCATTGCAAGCATAACATTCAGAATACATGTAGTTTGTAATCGTCAGGAAGTAAAGTGAGAGTTCATATTTTACCTTGCACCTGCATTTCTTCAAGAACCATAGGGACACACCATCATGAGCATGTTACATTCCCCAATACATCTTCCCGAGGCAAGAGAGTTAACTGACTTTATAAGTCCAGTTTCCACCCTTGCCAAACTAGGCTGGAATTCCTGGGCTCCACCGTAGCGCCACCAGTGGCTATTATGAGTTATGTCCCTTCTATGCCTAACCTATGGACCAATCAGAATCCACCCATTGTATCACTTGCATTTGCTTCAAACAAAATGGCGCTACCCAGTCATGACGATCTGATTGATAATCAAGATCTATATTGTGATAAAACAGATCTTACATCGTGAAGTGCATCATCACGCGAGCACCTTGATTAAAAACATGAAAAGATTTGGAAATATCTGTTGACAATGAGTTGGCTGTGCACACACTTTGCAAATCCTGCAATCGACCGAAATCTACATGACAGGATTTCGATTTCATTGCGAGATCTAGTCTAGTTCAGCAAGGGTGGAAACTGGACTTTTATAGTCAGTTAACTCCCTTGCCTCGGGAAGATGTCCTCAACAGGGATTTACCTTTGTGAATATATTTGTGAGTCCCGGCAACTCTGTACAGAATACTACGGTTATAACGAATTCAAAGGGACTGCAAATTTTAATTTGTTATAACCGAAGTTCATTATAAGTATATATACAGTAAATGTCCAGGACATATAAAAACAGTTCATTATATCTGTCACTTCGTTATAAGCATGTTCGTAATAAACGTAGTTTACTGTATTTTATTTTCTGTATTTATAACCCAGAGTATGTGCAATACTTTATGCTTATCAAACATGGGGATGTCCTTGTTTCAATCAAGACTTAGAGATAACAACACATTAGGGCTGATACGAGTCCGAATTAATATCTGTGTACCCCCCCCCCCCCCTCCCTATTACCCTTACCCGACCCTACCCGGGTACCCACTGTAGGTCTCAAGAGATAGGTACAAAATGTCCGATTGGGGATTTTTTTTAACCATAGCACTGGAAAAACGTATTAACATGCATGTATTAAACAATCTGCATTCACTGCAGTTGACTCAAGTTACATCCTTAGTCAAAGATTTGAAAAGTCAGAAGGTATGGGTGCATAGTCAGAATGAAATGCAAACATTAGTGACTTGTAGTGTAACCATAGAGTTCTAGATAGTTTTTGTCAATAAACAATATATCACGTGACTAGCCACGGGTCCGGGTAGTCCTGTGGGTACCCGGGTCCTACTCAGGACCCACCCGACCCGGGTACCCGTCCCAGCCCTACAACACGTTATATTTCTGATGAGAAAAGAAACATCAGCTGAATCTTACGGACGTGGTCAATCATTCCAACATCCAAACTCTTTTTGCCTACAATAGGATGCACCAAGGATATTACTTGCATCCATTCTAAAAAAAAATTGTGCAGGATGCAATATTTTGTAAAACCCTGCTTCAAGGCAACAAGTACTTGGTTCGTGTCTCACCTGGTCCAGTGTGCTTCAAATCAAAGTTCTCATCAGCAAATTTCTCCCCATAGATGGACTTCCCTCCGGTGCCGTTGTGTCTGGTGAAGTCTCCTCCCTGGCACATCTGACATACAGATAAGGATCACAAAGACAGACGGGCTAAACATCTGACATACAGATAAGGATCAGAGAGACAGATGGGCTAAACATCTGACATACAGATAAGGATCACAGAGACAGATGGGCTAAACATCTGACATACAGATATGGATCACAGAGACAGATGGGCTAAACATCTGACATACAGATAAGGATCACAGAGACAGATGGGCTAAACATCTGACATACAGATAAGGATCACAGAGACAGATGGGCTAAACATCTGACATACAGATAAGGATCAGAGAGACAGATGGGCTAAACATCTGACATACAGATAAGGATCACAGAGACAGATGGGCTAAACATCTGACATACAGATAAGGATCACAGAGACAGATGGGCTAAACATCTGACATACAGATAAGGATCACAGAGACAGATGGGCTAAACATCTGACATACAGATATGGATCACAGAGACAGATGGGCTAAACATCTGACATACAGATAAGGATCACAGAGACAGATGGGCTAAACATCTGACATACAGATAAGGATCAGAGAGACAGATGGGCTAAACATCTGACATACAGATGAGGATCAGAGAGACAGATGGGCTAAACATCGGACATACAGATAAGGATCACAGAGACAGATGGGCTAAACATCTGACATACAGATAAGGATCAGAGAAACAGATGGGCTAAACATCGGACATACAGATAAGGATCACAGAGACAGATGAGCTAAACATCTGACATACAGATAAGGATCAGAGAGACAGATGGGCTAAACATCGGACATACAGATAAGGATCAGAGAGACAGACGGGCTAAACATCTGACACATAGATAAGGATCAGAGAGACAGACGGGCTAAACATCGGACATACAGATAAGGATCAGAGAGACAGATGGGCTAAACATCGGACATACAGATATGGATCACAGAGACAGATGGGCTAAACATCTGACATACAGATAAGGATCAGAGAGACAGATGGGCTAAACATCTGACATACAGATAAGGATCACAGAGACAGATGGGCTAAACATCGGACATACAGATAAGGATCAGAGAGACAGATGGGCTAAACATCTGACATACAGATAAGGATCACAGAGACAGATGGGCTAAACATCGGACATACAGATAAGGATCACAGAGACAGATGGGCTAAACATCTGACATACAGATAAGGATCAGAGAAACAGATGGGCTAAACATCTGACATACAGATAAGGATCACAGAGACAGATGGGCTAAACATCTGACATACAGATAAGGATCAGAGAGACAGATGGGCTAAACATCTGACATACAGATAAGGATTAGAGAGACAGATGGGCTAAACATCGGACATACAGATAAGGATCAGAGAGACAGATGGGCTAAACATCGGACATACAGATAAGGATCACAGAGACAGATGGGCTAAACATCGGACATACAAATAAGGATCACAGAGACAGATGGGCTAAACATCGGACATACAGATAAGGATCACAGAGACAGATGGGCTAAACATCGGACATACAGATAAGGATCAGAGACAGATGGGCTAAACATCTGACATACAGATATGGATCACAGAGACAGATGGGCTAAACATCTGACATACAGATAAGGATCACAGAGACAGATGGGCTAAACATCGGACATACAGATAAGGATCAGAGAGACAGATGGGCTAAACATCTGACGTACAGATAAGGATCACAGAGACAGATGGGCTAAACATCGGACATACAGATAAGGATTAGAGAGACAGATGGGCTAAACATCGGACATACAGATAAGGATCAGAGAGACAGATGGGCTAAACATCTGACATACAGATAAGGATCAGAGAGACAGATGGGCTAAACATTTGACATACAGATAAGGATCAGAGAGACAGATGGGCTAAACATCTGACATACAGATAAGGATCATAGAGACAGACGGGCTAAACATCTGACATACAGATATGGATCAGAGACAGATGGGCTAAACATCGGACATACAGATATGGATCACAGAGACAGATGGGCTAAACATCGGACATACAGATAAGGATCAGAGAGACAGATGGGCTAAACATCTGACATACAGATAAGGATCATAGAGACAGACGGGCTAAACATCTGACATACAGATATGGATCAGAGACAGATGGGCTAAACATCGGACATACAGATATGGATCATAGAGACAGATGGGCTAAACATCTGACATACAGATAAGGATCAGAGAGACAGATGGGCTAAACATCTGACATACAGATATGGATCACAGAGACAGATGGGCTAAACATCTGACATACAGATATGGATCACAGAGACAGATGGGCTAAACATCTGACATACAGATAAGGATCAGAGAGACAGACGGGCTAAACATCTGACATACAGATAAGGATCAGTGAGACAGATGGGCTAAACATCTGACATACAGATATGGATCAGAGAGACAGATGGGCTAAACATCTGACATACAGATATGGATCACAGAGACAGATGGGCTAAACATCTGACATACAGATATGGATCACAGAGACAGATGGGCTAAACATCTGACATACAGATAAGGATCAGAGAGACAGATGAGCTAAACATCTGACATACAGATAAGGATCAGTGAGACAGATGGGCTAAACATCTGACATACAGATAAGGATCACAGAGACAGATGGGCTAAACATCTGACATACAGATATGGATCAGAGAGACAGACGGGCTAAACATCTGACATACAGATAAGGATCACAGAGACAGATGGGCTAAACATCTGACATACAGATAACGATCAGAGAGACAGACGGCTAAACATCTGACATACAGATAAGGATCACAGAGACAGATGGGCTAAACATCTGACATACAGATATGGATCAGAGAGACAGATGGGCTAAACATCTGACATACAGATAAGGATCAGAGAGACAGATGGGCTAAACATCTGACATACACATAAGGATCAGTGAGACAGATGGGCTAAACATCTGACATACAGATATGGATCACAGAGACAGATGGGCTAAACATCTGACATACAGATAAGGATCAGAGAGACAGACGGGCTAAACATCTGACATACAGATAAGGATCAGTGAGACAGATGGGCTAAACATCTGACATACAGATATGGATCAGAGAGACAGATGGGCTAAACATCTGACATACAGATATGGATCACAGAGACAGATGGGCTAAACATCTGACATACAGATATGGATCACAGAGACAGATAGGCTAAACATCTGACATACAGATAAGGATCAGAGAGACAGATGAGCTAAACATCTGACATACAGATAAGGATCAGAGAGACAGATGAGCTAAACATCGGACATACACATAAGGATCAGTGAGACAGATGGGCTAAACATCTGACATACAGATATGGATCACAGAGACAGATGGGCTAAACATCTGACATACAGATATGGATCACAGAGACAGATGGGCTAAACATCTGACATACAGATAAGGATCAGAGAGACAGATGAGCTAAACATCTGACATACAGATAAGGATCAGAGAGACAGATGAGCTAAACATCTGACATACAGATAAGGATCAGAGAGACAGATGGGCTAAACATCTGACTTACAGATAAGGATCAGAGAGACAGATGAGCTAAACATCTGACATACACATAAGGATCAGAGAGACAGATGGGCTAAACATCTGACATACAGATAAGGATCAGAGAGACAGATGAGCTAAACATCTGACATACACATAAGGATCAGTGAGACAGATGGGCTAAACATCTGACATACAGATAAGGATCAGAGAGACAGATGAGCTAAACATCTGACATACAGATAAGGATCAGAGAGACAGATGGGCTAAACATCTGACATACAGATAAGGATCAGAGAGACAGATGGGCTAAACATCTGACATACAGATAAGGATCATAGAGACAGACGGGCTAAACATCTGACATACAGATATGGATCACAGAGACAGATGGGCTAAACATCTGACATACAGATAAGGATCAGAGAGACAGATGGGCTAAACATCTGACATACAGATAAGGATCAGAGAGACAGATGGGCTAAACATCTGACATACAGATAAGGATCATAGAGACAGACGGGCTAAACATCTGACATACAGATATGGATCACAGAGACAGATGGGCTAAACATCTGACATACAGATATGGATCACAGAGACAGATGGGCTAAACATCTGACATACACATAAGGATCAGAGAGACAGATGAGCTAAACATCTGACATACAGATATGGATCACAGAGACAGATGGGCTAAACATCTGACATACAGATAAGGATCACAGAGACAGATGGGCTAAACATCTGACATACAGATAAGGATCAGAGAGACAGATGGGCTAAACATCGGACATACACATAAGGATCAGTGAGACAGATGGGCTAAACATCTGACTTACAGATAAGGATCAGAGAGACAGATGGGCTAAACATCTGACATACAGATAAGGATCAGAGAGACAGACGGGCTAAACATCTGACATACACATAAGGATCAGTGAGACAGATGGGCTAAACATCTGACTTACAGATAAGGATCAGAGAGACAGATGGGCTAAACATCTGACATACAGATATGGATCACAGAGACAGATGGGCTAAACATCTGACATACAGATAAGGATCAGAGAGACAGATGAGCTAAACATCTGACATACAGATAAGGATCAGAGAGACAGATGGGCTAAACATCTGACATACAGATAAGGATCAGAGAGACAGATGAGCTAAACATCTGACATACAGATAAGGATCAGTGAGACAGATGAGCTAAACATCTGACATACAGATAAGGATCAGAGACAGATGAGCTAAACATCGGACATACAGATAAGGATCAGAGAGACAGATGGGCTAAACATTTGACATACAGATAAGGATCACAGAGACAGATGGGCTAAACATCTGACATACAGATATGGATCACAGAGACAGATGGGCTAAACATCTGACATACACATAAGGATCAGAGAGACAGATGGGCTAAACATCTGACATACAGATAAGGATCAGAGAGACAGATGAGCTAAACATCTGACATACAGATAAGGATCAGTGAGACAGATGAGCTAAACATCTGACATACAGATAAGGATCAGAGACAGATGAGCTAAACATCTGACATACAGATAAGGATCAGAGAGACAGATGGGCTAAACATCTGACATACACATAAGGATCAGAGAGACAGATGAGCTAAACATCTGACATACAGATAAGGATCACAGAGACAGATGGGCTAAACATCTGACATACAGATAAGGATCAGAGAGACAGATGGGCTAAACATCTGACATACAGATAAGGATCAGAGAGACAGATGAGCTAAACATCTGACATACACATAAGGATCAGAGAGACAGATGGGCTAAACATTTGACATACAGATAAGGATCACAGAGACAGATGGGCTAAACATCTGACATACACATAAGGATCAGAGAGACAGATGGGCTAAACATCTGACATACAGATAAGGATCAGTGAGACAGATGGGCTAAACATCTGACTTACAGATAAGGATCAGAGAGACAGATGGGCTAAACATCTGACATACAGATATGGATCACAGAGACAGACGGGCTAAACATCTGACATACAGATAAGGATCACAGAGACAGATGGGCTAAACATCTGACATACAGATAAGGATCAGAGAGACAGATGGGCTAAACATCTGACATACAGATAAGGATCATAGAGACAGACGGGCTAAACATCTGACATACAGATATGGATCACAGAGACAGATGGGCTAAACATCTGACATACAGATAAGGATCATAGAGACAGACGGGCTAAACATCTGACATACAGATAAGGATCAGAGACAGATGGGCTAAACATCTGACATACAGATATGGATCAGAGAGACAGATGGGCTAAACATCTGACATACAGATATGGATCACAGAGACAGATGGGCTAAACATCTGACATACAGATAAGGATCAGAGAGACAGACGGGCTAAACATCTGACATACAGATAAGGATCAGAGAGACAGATGGGCTAAACATCTGACATACAGATAAGGATCAGAGAGACAGACGGGCTAAACATCTGACATACAGATAAGGATCACAGAGACAGACGGGCTAAACATCTGACATACAGATAAGGATCAGAGAGACAGACGGGCTAAACATCTGACATACAGATATGGATCACAGAGACAGATGGGCTAAACATCTGACATACAGATAAGGATCATAGAGACAGACGGGCTAAACATCTGACATACAGATAAGGATCAGAGAGACAGATGGGCTAAACATCTGACATACAGATAAGGATCATAGAGACAGACGGGCTAAACATCTGACATACAGATAAGGATCAGAGAGACAGACGGCTAAACATCTGACATACAGATACGGATCACAGAGACAGATGGGCTAAACATCTGACATACAGATATGGATCACAGAGACAGATGGGCTAAACATCTGACATACAGATAAGGATCAGAGAGACAGATGGGCTAAACATCGGACATACAGATAACGATCATAGAGACAGATGGGCTAAACATCTGACATACAGATAAGGATCACAGAGACAGATGGGCTAAACATCTGACATACAGATAAGGATCAGAGAGACAGATGGGCTAAACATCTGACATACAGATAAGGATCATAGAGACAGATGGGCTAAACATCTGACATACAGATAAGGATCAGAGAGACAGACGGGCTAAACATCTGACATACAGATAACGATCAGAGAGACAGACGGCTAAACATCTGACATACAGATAAGGATCACAGAGACAGATGGGCTAAACATCTGACATACAGATAACGATCAGAGAGACAGACGGCTAAACATCTGACATACAGATAACGATCATAGAGACAGATGGGCTAAACATCTGACATACAGATAACGATCATAGAGACAGATGGGCTAAACATCTGACATACAGATAAGGATCAGAGAGACAGACGGCTAAACATCTGACATACAGATATGGATCACAGAGACAGATGGGCTAAACATCTGACATACAGATAAGGATCAGTGAGACAGATGGGCTAAACATCTGACATACAGATAAGGATCAGAGAGACAGACGGGTACACATCTGACACATAGATAAGGATCAGAGAGACAGATGGGCTAAACATCTGACACACAGATAAGGATCAGAGAGACAGACGGGTACACATCTGACACATAGATAAGGATCAGAGAGACAGATGGGCTAAACATCTGACACACAGATAAGGATCAGAGACACACGGGCTAAACATCTGACATACAGATAAGGATCAGAGATAACCTTCAGTGAGTGAGTGAGTGAATTGGGTTTAACGCCGCTTTTAACAGTATTCCAGTTATATCACGGAGTGTCAGCTTAATGTTGGAGGAAAGCCCGAAGTGATGCAGGTCTCAGACGTTTACCATAACCTTCAGTGAGTGAGCCAGTTGGGTTTAACGCCGCTTTTAACAGTATTACAGTTATACTTCGGTGAAACCCACAAGCACGGGTATGGTGCTGACAAACATAGAAACATAATGGGCAAACTGGGATTCGAACCCACAATCAGGTTTCTGGCGTGCCCAAGGGACGCAACTCTGCACAGCGAATCGCGGCGCCTTTGACGACTGGGCCACCTGTGTCCCCCTGATAATTTTCAGACCGCAGCCATATGGCTGTATTATTGCTCAGAGACGTGTGAACATGAACAGACAACATGACCAAAATTTCATGATAAGGATACAAAACTGGGGATTATTCTATGAAAGGAGCTGCCCTTGTAGCCGAACCCTTTGTCGTGTGTACACAAAGCTCTGAAATTCTCTGAAAGAGAAAAAAAACATCATTTGAAAAAAACATAACCAAATACATTTCAAACCTGTTTTCTAGAAAGTTTGAGAAATATATTTACGTGAAGCATCTATAATATAAGGGTAACGCTATTTTTCAGGGCATTATCATTTACAGAAGTCCAAGGTCTTCCATTAACTACCAGATGAAGGATGGAAGTTGAAAAGACTGAGGGCTTCTGCAAATGATAATGTCCTGAAAAATAGCGTTACCGTTATTATAGCTGAAATGGATGGAATTTGTTATCAAATAAAAGAATCAACAATATCGGTTTTGAAACATTTACTGCAATCAACAAAAATGTCACTGATCCACTTTTACAAATATGGAAACATAATAGAACAAACCAGATGACGTCACTTTTGAACGTGACGCCACCTATCCCTATCCTATGACGTCACCTAACTACGGGCGTGATATTGGCCCGTCCTCAAGCAATATGAGGGCATTATCAAGTTACAGTGGCCCGCTCATTTCTGATAACACGCACACGGTTTAATGATAATTCTATCCATTTCAGCTTTAATGTTGTCTATTCTTTGACTTGAAAAAAACAAAGCTTCTTTATTTATATGTATCCAGATCATCAAAAGAGATATATTGGGATCTGTTTCGCTATCGCCCAGCGGCACCAACGCAGGTAAAACATTGCTAGTGCAGGTCACGATTATTGCCAGGATGCACCCAGTACAGGTGACATTTCCCACCACAAGTGCATGGCAGCAGTTATGTTATGATAATAAGTAGAAAACTGAATTCTTTTGGAACTGGCTGCCAATCTTTTAGAATCCAAGAATCAAAAGTTCATGAAAATAAAATTGTTTGATAGGCATTACTTAGAAGCTGACGGATGACAAGATAGACACAATTTTATGGATAACAACTTCTTTAATACTGTGAAAAGCGACGTTTCGGTATAGATCCTTATACCGTTGTCAAGCAAGACTGAAAATATCATGATGAAAATAGTGAAATACACAGATCTGCATGCAATGAACTTGCAGAACTAATTCTTCAAAATTACCACTAGAATGTCACTCATGAGGTTACAATCAACAAACAGACACTTTGAAACTTAGTTTACTGGATAACAAGAAAGCCACATACAGATTTCCTTCAAATAAAATACTGGAGCATATTCTCAAGTTTATTTCCTCTGAATTTATTTAAAATTCAAAACAACTGAAAATACAGTATTTCAATTTATGAATAAAATGGTGCAGCCAATATTTTGGTGTTGCAACCTGATTAATTCACTTGGTTGCACCTGGTGCAGGTGGTAAAACAGAATGAAATCACACCCTGGATAAACAATGTACAGGTGACAATACCCAGACAATTTCTACTGTTAAGAGTTTTCACCATCAACAACTGGACATGATAAGTTTGTCCCAGCAGATCAATCATCAATCGATTTATAATCTGTTACTCAAAATCTGCATGCATTATTTTCATGATATGAATATCTTATAATTCTATTCATCAATCAAAATTTCTAAATTCGTTGCATCTTTAATGATGAGTGTGATATTTATATATGGAAATATTGAATTTTAGTTAAATATTAAAACCAAACATTTCATATCAAATAACACCGTTCTCCACAATCAATATGGAAACATACAATCAATCAATGACAGACAGACATATTAAACAATGCATGTGGGCTACGTTTTCAGAAATATAATGGACCCGTGAAGATTCCGGGGTAGAATAGGTCTTCAGCAACCCATGCTTGCCGTAAAAGGTGACTCTGCTTGTCGTAAAAGGCGACTAACGGGATCGGGTGGTCAGGTTAGCTGACTTGGTTGATGCATGTCATCGATCCCAATTGCGTGGATCGATGTTCATGATATAAATCACTGGATTGTCTGGTCCAGACTCGATTATTTACAGACCGCTGTCATATAGCTGGAATATTGCTGAGTGCGGTGTTAAACAACAAACAAACAGAAATATAATGGGTAAGCATATTTTTAGGCAGATCAATTACTCTATGTACCTGCGGTTTTGGGGGCTACGTCAGCCCGTAGTTCCATAACGATACGCCCAGCATTGCTCTGGTCAATACTGATGTCAAAGAAAACTTGAGGATTCTTTGTGCTTTGCGCCCGACTTTGGCTGAACTGAAACATAAGTGAGTTATGTTTTACGCCGCTCTTAGCAATATTTCAGCAATAACACAGCGGGGACACCAGAAATGGGCTTCACACATTGTACCCATGTGGGGAATCGAACCCTGGTCTTCAGCAATATGAGCAAACACTTTAACCACTAGGCTACCCCACTGAAACATTAACATGACCGGCACACATGAATGAATTAAATCATACCACAAACATGTTCATCCACCTAACAGAAATATGTACTATAACTACTTCAAAATATTTAACAAGAGATAGAGTCCATATTCTATTTGGAGATCTAAATATGACCATTAATAACCAAAATGTTCCAACTACATTTGTGTCGAGATTATAAATATTAATGTTATTTACATAACATTGGTGTGATACAGCAGAGACCAGGGCTGGGACGGGTAACTCGGGTACTCGGGTCGGGTGGGTCCTGAGTAGGACCCGGGTACCCACAGGACTACCCGGACATGTGGCTAGTCACATGATATATTGTTTAATGACATGTTTGAGTAAAGATAAAGCTTCAGTCAACTTCAGTGTACACATGATCTGATTGTTTGATATATGTATCTAAATAGTTTTAGCCAGGGCTGCGGTAACACACTTACCAATCAGACATTTTGTTCCCTACTCTTGAGACTTGCAGTGGGTACCCGGGTAGGGTCGGGTAATAGGGCGGCGGGTAATAGGGGGTCGGGTACCCGGGTAGTAAATTTGGACCCGTCCCATCCCTAGCAGAGACCATATAATAGATTATATTATTATTATATGGTCTCTAGATACAGACAATGGAATAACAGTAAGAATATTTATTCACGTTGAAACTTTGTGCATTGTCATTAACCAAATATCGTGTTTTAGGAAGCTCTGCAACATGTAATGCCATTTGAATAGAACCACAGGTACATAAACACCGGTCAAGGTTACACGCACGTGTTGGCAACCTGAGGCTGTGTGGAAGTGTGGCTTTTAGCACCGCCTGATTCGTGTAATTCTTATTCCGTGATTTTGGCATGATAACCCTGACCCCATGCATATTCGAAATTTCAGTTTATGTCTCTGTGCTTCTTTTACCCGCAAAAACTGGGTTCCGACGCCAAGCAATCGTCTTGATAAAACCATGTTGTCACTGGATGTTATCGTGGGTTGAGATTCAGAGTTACCTCCCTTTACTAAAACTTGGTCACATTAAAACAGTGCCCATTCTTCGCCGATTGGTAGAAAGGGGTTTCATTTTAATTCTGTTTTTCTCATCATAATGATCATGTAGACATCTCATCCTTCGACATTTACATATAAACCATACTGTACTGTATTCAGATTTTGAACATTAGTTTTTAAGATGAGGTGTAGGCCTAGCCTAGATCTGACGTTAACTGACGCAATCGGCATTAATATATTGGCTTTTTTAATGCAATTTAATGTAATATTATGTATGGAATTCGCTGTGCATGTTCACAGTTTTAGATCTGACCTACGTACATGAAAATATCATGATTTACCGCACATCCCATTCCAAGTATGATCGTGAAGTTTCAGCTGAGATGTTGAAACAAAACAAACGTTCCCATCATATCTAATATACTACTGGTGAAGACTGTTTTTCATTACTTTCAATACATTCATTTTTGGATCAAGGAAAACAATTATGCTACATTTATTTCACTGTAAAACGAATTAAACATCAACTGTCAATATTTAGATATAGCATATATATTAATATATATTGTTTAATGTCTGTGTTGTTCATAGTTGTTGTAATCCTTGGAAAAACTCTTCAGGAATACACGAAAATCTCGTTCCATATCAGCTCGTGCTACCATCGCTTCACTTTGGGTACTTGATACATTGATAGCATGATTTGATTAGTCAAGTCTACACTTAGTGACTGATGACAAATCATTTTTTATTATTTTTAAATCTGGTCTAGAAATAAATAATCCAGACTGCAGAGTATTTCCGGTACAGAAGCTCACCTGGGTCCCGTTCCTCAAAGCGATCATAGCGCTAAGTTGATCGTAACTCCCATTCTTTAACACTGACTTACGACAGACAGCCGTAGCGCTAAGATTGCTTTGAGGAGAATTTGACCGCTATATAGTTTAGCAGAAACTTTATCACTTGAGAATTAAGTATAAAACTATAAATACCCTGCAAAATATTGAAGTTATTTGAGCCATCCTCTTCTGTGGTGTGAACTGGGTGGTCCTGGAACTAGTTGGGTACGTGGCATTAAATCTGTATCCAAAATATGTTATTTAGTAATTAACATTATGTAGGCCTATACGCAACAAGTGACTTTCGGCACCAGTCTCTTTGGGATCTATAGGAGACCCTACCTTGTTTATATTGGTGGTCTCGTACACACGTTGGATAACCTGTACCCAATCGTACAGTTTGAACTGGATTACTCCTACCAAACGATTTAAAGCGTCTCTTTGATCTGAAAGATATGGAGCCCATTGTCGACCCATATCTTGTTGTTATATTTCTAGTTTTATAAACATTATTCCAATGCACCAGCGCTTCTCAAGCAATCCACAGAAAACATGCTCAATTAATAAACCATTAAACTACTTTAGATCGCCAATAATTTTCTATCACAGGTGAATATAACGTGTCCTTTCTATCGGTAGTTCTTTGCTACTGGAATAGCTGCATCTGTTATATTGGTAAGATCTCGGTGGTCTTGAGATTAGTTAGAAATATTTATATAGAATAGTCTATTTAGCCTACTCTCAAACTTGCGACTTGCATGGATTATGGACAGAAAACTATCAATAATAAAAAAATCGTAACCTTTCCAGGTAAAACTCTCCCTTCTTTCATACATTGGAGTTTACGTTGCACATGTTAAACGTGTTCAAACTATAATGAGAAAAGCAGTTAAGGAGAGAGTGAGTGAGTGAGTTGGGTTTAACGCCGCTTTTGACAGTATTTCAGTTATATCGCGGCGTGTCAGCTTAATGTGGGAGGAAAGCCCGAAGTGATGCAGGTCTCAGACGTTTACCACTTCGGTGAAACCCATGAGCACGGGTATGGTGCTGACAAACCTAGAAACATAATCGGGGCGAACCGGGATTCGAACCCACAATCATAGGTTTCTGGTGTGCCCAAGGGACGCAACTCTGCACAGCGAATCGCGGCGCCTTAGACGACTGGGCCACCCGTGACCCCAGCAGTTAAAGAAGGTGATATCGTGAGAACAAATCCATGGGGTTTAGAGTGTAGTAGACCTACCAAAGACTTGTTTCTGTAGCACAAAAAGGTCATTTAAAAGAATTTGAAATGTTGGGGCGTAGGGAAAGGTCTTATTAACAAGAAAACATAGTGATCCATATCCCCCGCCATCTTTGCATTTTTAGTACAATTGTAAATACATATATTAGTGTGAAAACGATAGCCACCAGTTCTTACCAGCCAAATACATTTGCTAACATTCTTGGAAAAATGAAAGCTTTGGCACCAAAAACGGAACCCTGTATTTATTTTACGCTCATTTCAATTTGTTGCCTGAAAAAGCAAATTATTATTTCTTTTAAAATTCCAGAATGGCACTAGTTCAGTTGCCTGATTGATGTGTATGCAGTTTCATGAAACTATATTAAATGGTTTATGAGTGATGGTCTTGAAACCAACCCTACCCTCATTTGACAAATGCAACTAAAAATTAAACACATGCCATGAATCTGTAAAACATCAGTTCTCGATGGCGGTATTGAAACTTGGTAACATATTCATCACGCAATGATCAGTTATAGTGGTTTCCAGACCGCCTCCGTGGTCTAGTGGTAGAGCGTCCGCCCAGAGAGCTTAAGGTCCGGGTTTCGATCCCCGGCCGCGTCATACTAAAAGACGTTAAAAGATGGCACTTGTTGTTACCATGTCTGGCGCTCGGCATTAAGGGGCTAAAACAAGGACTGGTCGACTCGGAGTCAGTATACTGTGTCTGACTGGGGTATTCATGTTAAACTGCGGCATGGTATCTCAGTGTGCTAGCACTATAAATCGACATCAGTCCGGACTAGTACAAGCAGCCACACAAACACATATGCATGCACGTCGCTATATAATTGAAATAATCTTGGACGCGACGTAAAACCCAATTTCACGTCACCTAGTGGTTTCCAGGAAGACTTGTCAGCATTGTCTTTATTGTGCATAAAACAAGGTCCAGAACTCGGTAAAATATTAATTCTCGGTGCTGGTTTTCGACCTCCATCAACATAACGATTACGTATACCCTGATGTATGCACAATGCCACCCTTGTATCTGTGATAGTTTCCGAGAAAATGTGTTTCGTTTTGGTTTACCATGTCCAAAAATAAGACAGGATCCATAACACGGAAGATGAATGTATTGTGGCTCCAGGTAAACCGCAGGTCTCATAATCCTATATATGTCAGGGTGCTGGGGTTTTTCATGCACACTTCCGCACAGTGATTGAGCGAATGTCAACAATAACATCTACAATATTTTGACCATAAATCCCATTATCTTATAGAAAACAAAATAGCTCTGTTAGTGTTAATTTAGATATTGGCTCGAGTAGAGTGTTAATCACATTTTCCTGAGGCAAGGGAGTTAACCGACTGCAAAAGTCCAGTTAGGAAACTAACGGGTAACTCGGTACCGGATCAGGTGGGTACTGAGTAGGACCCGGGTACCCACAGGACTACCCAGATCCGAGGTTAGTCATGTGATACATACGAGGGGTGTTCATTAAAGGTTTCCCCTAAACCACTTAGGGTTATCATATTTGGTTGAAATTTCACATGTGTAATGATGTCTGAATTTGCAGCACCGAACTATTAATCTTACCACTTTTACAGGTGTTATGATCGAGTAGGGTGTGACAATGGAGCCAGTAGAATACCAAGCAGTGATTAGGTTTTTATTTTTGAAAGGTCACGCTCCAAAAGAAACTTTCGATGAAATGAAAGCAACTTATGGGGAAGATGCCCCATCATATGACGTTGTTAAACACTGGCATCGCCATTTCAAGTGTGGTCGGACATCTGTGGAAACAGCTGCCATTCCTGGTCGCCCCCATTCAGCCATTGATGAGGACACTATCCATCAAGTGGAGACCGCCATTTTGGCAGACCGACGTATAACTGTTCGCCAGTTAGCACAAGATGTCAAGATCAGTGTAGGGTCTGTGGAAAAAATCATCCATGACAATTTGAACATGCATAAGGTGTCTGCACGATGGATTCCCAGGTTGCTCACACCTTTCCAAAAGCAGGAACGAGTCAATTGCTCAAAGGATCTTTTGGACATGTGCCAAAAAAGACAGGCAAACTTTTTTGACAGTCTTATCACACAGGATGAAACATGGGTCCCTCACTATGATCCTGAGACTAAACTTCAGTCGATGCAATGGAAGCATGTGGAGTCACCACCCCCAAAGACTCTGCAGGCAAGGTCATGCTCACCGTGTTTTGGGACCAGCACAAAGTAGTGATGATGGATTTCTTGGCAAAGGGTACCACAATTACAGGAGCTTATAATGCTTCACTGCTGCGGAAATTGCAGGACGCTATCAAGCTTAAGAGGCGTGGCATGCTGACCAAGGGTGTCCGTCTCCTGCAAGACAATGCTCCAGTACACAACTCTCATGTTGCCCAGACAGAAGCGCGGTCCTGTGGCTATGAAATCCTTCCACATCCTCCTTACTCTCCTGACCTTGCACCATCTGACTTCCACCTCTTTCCAACCATGCAGTCATTTTTGAAGGGAAAACGTTTCACAGATGATGAAACACTGATTACTGAAGCCAAGTCCTGGTTTGAGACGCAAAATGAGGGCTTTTACCAGCGAGGTCTCCATAGTTGCATAAAACGATGGGAGAAGTGTGTAACTCTTGGTGGTTACTATGTGGAGAAAGACTTATACCTATGCCAAGTTTCATGTCCACTAGGTCCATCGGAAGTGGGTCAGGGGAAATCTTTAATGAACACCCCTTGTAGTTTAATGACAAAAATTATGTAGAACTCTATGGTTACATGACAAGTCACTAATGTTCGCATTTCATTCTGACTATGCACCCATTCCTTCTGACTTTTCATATGGTTGAATAAATATATAACTTAAGTCAACTTCAGTGTATGCATGATCAGATCGATTAATACATGTATCTAAATACGTTTTGCAAGTGCTGTGGTAAGTATCTCTTGAGACCTACAGCGGATACCCGGGTAGGGCCGGGTAATAGGGGGTAGGGTACCCGGGTAGTAAATTTGGACTCATCCCAGCCCTACTACTCAGAAACTGTTTCCCCAAACCGTCCATGTCATGAAGAAGACAAGACACCTTGCTCCTTATTTGATTTAACAAAAAACAAAACAAGCATCACATAATATAAAAGTTTATATTTGTACATATATACAGAGAACATCTCACAACATGGTTGCTCTTCAAGAACAATAGTTCATGGGGATGCTGAAAGTACTTTTACAGCAACAGCAATGCCACACGATGCATCATAAGAAGGAATATTCTACAGTATATTCCTAAACTTGTCTGTTGACATCTGTTGCACTATAACTGACGCCTGTTGCATCACTAAAGACATACATCTAGATGTCATGTTGGTGTGCATGGATGGAATGATCAGTACATGAATATCTTTCTGATGTGTTTGAGGTTGACACAGGCAGGACTGACATGTTGCCATATTTCCTCAAATCAAACTGTAAAATTCATGTTTTCACAAATTTACAGTGAATCAACACTTCCCGAAAGACATCCTACAAGCTGTCACAGTTCCACGTGGCAGACACATTGAGTTCTGATCCATCCACTTATGTCTTCCTCTTACACAAATTCCCCACAGTTGGCTATCACCACCTTCTCAGATGGCTTACCTCCCTTGCTTCCACAGGCCTGGAAAATATAACATCCTCCATCCATTTACAAAGTTAATTGACATGTCATACAACAGAATATTAATGAACCAATGTTCATATTACTATATATCCATCAGTTCAGTCTTATTTGAGAGCAGCATAGGCCATGTGGGACATTATTCTCTCATGAAACTTGTACAACGCCAGTGAAAGGCTTACTCAGTTCCAGGGGCGGTGGGGTAGCCTAGTGGTTAAAGCGTTCGCATGTCACGCCGAAGACCCGGGTTCAATTCCCGACATGGGTACAATGTGTGAAGCCCATATCTGGTGTCCCCTGCCGTGATATTGCTGGAATATTGCTAAAAGCGGCGTAAAAACATACTCACTCACTACTCAGTTCCATGACCTACTGCTACAGATCTACGAATAATCCCTGTAGGATTTACAAATGTTCTGCGGCGGTGGGGTAGCCTAGTGGTGAAAGCGCTAGCACGTCTCGTCGAAGACCCGGGTTCGATTCCCCACATGGGTACAATGTGTGAAACTCATCTTCCAGTGTCCCCCACCGTGATATTGCTGGAATATTGCTAAAAGCGGCGTAAAAACGTACTCACTCACTCACTCACTACAATGTTCCCAGCAGAATCTAGTCTACTGTGCCTCTCTATAATTTGTTTTCTTGTCGAGTTTCTTTATTGTTTAACACCGCACTCAGCAATATTCCAGCTATATGACAGAGGAGAGCGACATGCATGTCGCGATATAAGTGCCTTTTAAACCCCATTTCACCCCCATTTCACCTCCCCTCATCTCCTTATCAGATTATAAATTCATCTTTTAATGTTTTGTTGTTTGTGCGTATTATGTTGCAATATTCCAGATATATCACGGCGGTCTGTAAATAATTGAGTCTGGACCAGACAGTGATTGACATCATGAGGATCGATCCACGCAATTGGAATACAATGACCTGCATCAACCAAGTCAGCGAGCCTGACCACCCGATCCCGTTAGTCGCCTCTTACAACAAGCATAGTCACCTTTAATGCAAGCACGGGTTGCTGAAGACCTATTCTACCCCGGATCTTCACGGGTCTTTTCATTTTGTGAATTGGTGTGACAGTAGATGTGTGACAATGTGTAGTTGGCAAGTTGCATCAATATGATGGTGGATAAACCTAGTGTGGGTAACTGAAGCTCACAACAGTAGGACAAGCAAATGGTTAACCACAAACCTGAATTTATGAATTAAAACAAGCAGGAATTGACAAACTCAATGTATACACTAGAAGGGAAACCCAGGTCACCTGTCTCTGATGATTGACATATCTTACCTCCATCTTCCTGACGACATCCAGTCCCTCGATGACCTTCCCAAACACCACATGTTTGTTATCCAACCTGGAACACAATATCAACATGGACAACATGGCAGTATGTAGACCAACGGGATATACAAAGTAGAACACAACATGGCAGTATGTAGACCAACAGGATATGCGAAGTAGAACAGACCCCAAATAACCTATGCTTATCATAATTTGTGGCAAATGAATCAGGCTCTGTGAGTGAGTGAGTGAGTGAGTACGGTTTTACGCCTCTTTTAGCAATATTCCAGCAATATCACGGCGGGGGACACCAGAAATGGGCTTCACACATTGTACCCATGTCGGGAATCGAACCCGGGTCTTTGGCCTGACGAGCAAATGCTTTAACCACTAGGCAACCCGACCGCCCCATCAGGCTCTGTGATTTGGTTGACTGCGTGTCATTGTACGCTGCCTGTCAGACTGTTTTTGCCACTGAAGGAGTCAGTGAACCAATATTATGCTATCCTGTCAAAATACAGAATGGAAACATCTCCCTACCAATCTGTTTTCTCTGTCGTGATGAAGAACTGGGATCCATTGCTGTTGGGGCCGGAGTTTGCCATTGATAAAGTACCTGCGGATGAAAGAGAACAACTTATCCCGTGTGATGAAGGAGTCATCCAGGAGTACAGGTGTATCTCAGGTGTTCTGCTACACGCTTTACACCCTGGGGGAACACTGTGGGTCATAGAATAATTTCCCAGCGGGTGCACAAAGCTTGTTGGGAAGGGCAGTAACTCTGTGCACTACTCAATATTTCACCAGAAATAAACACCTAAGATGTCAGTTGGGGATGTATTGTGGAGCCCAACTTCTTAATTTATGCACAAAAAAAGGAGTATTTTTTTTCAATGTTGGGACTTTGTTTAACCTGAGTTGATGATAATTATCAGGTCACTTTCTCCTTGCTTACACAGCACCCAAGGGTGGGTGAGTGAGTGAGTGAGTGAGTGAGTGAGTGAGTGAGTGAGTGAGTGAGTGAGTGAGTGAGTGAGTGAGTGAGTGAGTGAGTGAGTGAGTGAGTGAGTGAGTGAGTGAGTGAGTGAGTGAGTGAGTGCGTGCGTGAGTGAGTGAGTGAGTGAGTGAGTGAGTGAGTGAGTGAGTGAGTGAGTGAGTGAGTGAGTGAGTGAGTGAGTGAGTGAGTGAGTGAGTGAGTGAGTGAGTGAGTGAAAATGAAACCTGATATGAAAAGTCCCTTACAGTTTGCTATTAATAGTGGTGAAAGTAATTACATCATACTGCATCATCATCGCAATGTGTGATCTCAGAGCATCTCAAACCCTGTGACACAATGCAGGTCAAACAAGGTCTGTGTCAGTAACACTGGACACACTGACCCCCTGACCACCAAACAAGGTCTGTGTCAGTAACACTGGACACACTGACCCCCTGACCACCAAACAAGGTCTGTGTCAGTAACACCGGACACACTGACCCCCTGACCACCAAACAAGGACATACCTGGTGCAAGATGTTTCAGCGTAAAGTTCTCATCCTCAAACTTGCGACCATATATAGACTTGCCGCCAGTGCCGTTGTGGTTGGTGAAGTCTCCTCCCTGACACATCTACAGCAGGTTAAGGAATCACACAAAGACATACATACAACACAGCACCGGACTACCATGCAGTGGTATCAGTTTGATTAAGGGGAGACAACTGATGCTGAGTGAGCCACACTGTAAACACTAAACACTATCTTTCACAATGGGTGATTGAGTGAATATTGACTTCTGTTACCTAAGGCTTAAAAAAATAAAAGCATTGGTTTTCAATGGAAAATATAATGAAGGGTGAGTGTTTTTTGTATCTGTTGTTTTTGTTCAAACTAGTATGTAACCAAATAAACAGTATTCCTTGGTATATTTAAGGTATTTGGGTTTTTTTAAAAATGGAAAAAAAATCGAAATGTGTGTCAGAGTTTATGATGATATGGGTGTTGCTGAGAACCAAGACAATTATTTTTATAAGCCTAAGCAATATTGCAACTATGTGTGACAATCATGAAATGGTTTGCATTCCCTCTGAGATCTTATTTAAAAGGGTCTTTTCCTTAAAAGTCATAGTTTGTTACGGACTACAAAGGGACACAATTCTGGAAATTAGAGAAAACAACCACATCAGTGCAAGTTGTATTTGAAAAGTAATATTTATGTTGTAACACACAATCAGTGAGTGAGTGAGTGAGTTGGGTTTAACGCCGCTTTTAACAATATTCCAGTTATATCATGGCGTGTCAGCTCAATGTGGGAGGAAAGCCCGAAGTGATGCAGGTCTCAGACGTTTACCACTTCGGTGAAACCCACGAGCACGGGTATGGTGCTGACAAACCTAGAAACATAATCGGGGCGAACCAGGATTCGAATCCACAATCATAGGTTTCTGGCATGTTCAAGGGACGCAACTCTGCACAGCGAATCACGGCGCTTTAGACAACTGGGCCACCCGTGCCCCCGTAACACACAATCAATGCGAGGATACAAAAGATGGAATGATTCTGTGGAAGGAGCTGCCCTTGAAGCCGAACCCTTTCTCCTGGGTACAGAGGCACCGGAAGTTTTCTGAAATGGAGAGAGAGAAATCAGACTGTTATTCGGTGACTTCTTCTAAACAAGAACCATTCTTCAAATTTGTCTTTTAAAAAACTGAGAGATACCTTTATACCAAGTGTCATACACTTCCTCGAATAGTAGCACATTAACATATGATTTAATTTATTTTTGTCGAACAGCTAGTAGCATCTGAACATATGAAAATTGTCCTTTTTTTCTACGCAGTTTGACAATTTCTGACAATATGTTCAACAATCAGAAGCACAACGTACATCTTGTTCATTATTTGTAAGTGAACACAGGGCACAAGAGTGAAGAGTAATCCACTGATGTCTTTTTTAGGACAAGGAGGTTTAAATATCAGGGTTTAGGAAATACTAAAAATAGTTACATATTTTTAATTCAGACCCAGAGACATTCTTGTGCATTACCTGAGCAATAGACACTCATAGATACTCATATCATTACCTGCTGTCTTGGGTACGACGTCTGCTCTCAACTCTATAGCAATACGGCCGATCATATCATTACCTGCTGTCTTGGGTACGACGTCTGCTCTCAACTCTATAGCAATACGGCCGATCATATCATTACCTGCTGTCTTGGGTACGACGTCTGCTCTCAACTCTATAGCAATACGGCCGATCATATCATTACCTGCTGTCTTGGGTACGACGTCTGCTCTCAACTCTATAGCAATACGTCCAACACTCCGGCTGCCGATCTTGATGTCGAAGTACACCTGGGGATTTGTGCGGGATTTCTTGGGGGCTGACACAGCAGTCTGGGGAAGAATAGCTTCACGTAGAAACATGGCAGTAGGTGAGGCAGCCTTTCAACCTAATCATGTTTGTTTGTTTGTTTGTTTGTTTGTTTGTTTGTTTAACACCACACTCATCAATATTCCAGCTATATGACGTCCGTCTGTAAATAATCGAGTCTGGACCGACAATCCAGTGATTGACATCATGAGCATCGATCTACACAAATGGGATACGATGACATGCATCAACCAAGTGAGTGAGTCTGACCACCTAATCCTGTTCGTCGCTCGTATGACAAGCATAGTCCCCTTTTACAGCAATCATGGGTTGCTGAAGACCTATTCTAACCCAGATCTTTTCACAGGTAAACATAATCATTTTAACATGGGGGGAAAACTCAAAGGGATACAGTTGATGGAATTCCTCATGACACCCCATGACACCTCCTCCTCCTTCACGACACCCCATCCCCCTTCATGACACCCCATCCCCCTTCATGACACCCCATCCCCCCTCATGACACCACATCCCCCCTCACGACACCCCATCCCATCCCCCCTCACGACACCCCATCCCCCTTCATGACACCCCATCCCTCTTCATGACACCCCATCCCCCTTCATGACACCCCATCCCCCTTCATGACACCCCATCCCGCTTCATGACACCCCATCCCCCTTCATGACACTCCATCCCCCTTCATGACACCCCATCCCCTCTCATGACACCCCATCCCCTCTCATGACACCCCATCCCCCCTCATGACACCCCATCCCCCTTCATGACACCCCATCTCCTCTCATGACACCCCATTCCCCTTCATGACACCCAATCCTCCCTCCGTGACACCCCTTCCCCCCTCATGACACCTACAATACACTTCATGACACCTGTGCTGTCACACAAGGGCAAATAATCAGGGGAATCCCCAGTCCCAGTGCTGTCTGAAAAGAATAGTTGCTGTTTGCGGTACATGTATTTAAATTTGACAAATTATCGCCTGTCATATTTTTATCAAATGGAGTTAGAAGTTTTAGAGTTTCTGCTGGGCCGTTGACATTACTTCTTAAACCAAATATGAAGTCAGCGAAGTAACTGTGATATTTTTGGTATTATCAGAACTATGTTACTATGGTTACTTGTGAATTCTATAGAACATACCTCTTCAGTGTCTTCTGCAGGTCTCTTTGTTCCCTGCTCCACCTCCCCTTCCTCTCCCCCCTCCTCTCCCCCCTCCTCGTCCTCCCCCTCTCCCTCCTTCTTCTCCAGTGTCTGCCCCGAGTGTTCTTGCAGCCACGTGTCCTCCGCCCACACTGAAGGTCAAACAGACTCAGTGTAGTAACATGCGACAATGAACTTCAGACTATTTGCTGGCAACATTAGACACAATGACATTCAGACTATGTGCTGGCAACATTAGACACAATGATGTTCAGACTATGTGCTTGCAACATTAGACACAATGATGTTAAGACTATGTGCTTGCAACATACAACACAATCAAGGTCAGACTCGGTGCTGGCAACATTAGACACAATGATGTTCAGACTATGTGCTTGCAACATACAACACAATCAAGGTCAGACTCAGTGCTGGCAACATTAGACACAATGATGTTCAGACTATGTGCTTGCAACATTAGACACAATGATGTTCAGACTATGTGCTTGCAACATACAACACAATCAAGGTCAGACTCAGTGCTCGCAACATTAGACACAATGATGTTCCACCACGTCATGTCTGGTTGTGTGCAAGGCAAGAAATATTGTACTGTTTTCAAGATCTGCTCCGGAAAACGAGCACTAACATCATTTTCAGTCTAAGTCAAACCAAAAGAAAAACTAAAAAAATTCATTTTTCAAAATTCCCTCAGGCACCAGTTTACCACTAGACCTATCAATGTGCCAAGTTTGATAAAGAAATATTGTACAGTTTTCAAGATCTGCTCCGGAAATAAGCACAAGCGCCATCTTCAGTCTAAGTCAAAGTTACTGCCATGAAAACTCGAAAAATCAATTTTTCAAAAATCCCACTCGACCTATCTATGTGCCAACTTTGGTTAAGATATCTCTCGTGGTTTTTTAATTCTGCTCCGGAAACAAAATGTTACGAACAGCAAGAAGGAAGGACGGTAAAACCAAAGACGGACAGCATCCATTCCTATATCCCGCTTCCAATTCGTGGCGGGGGATAAAAATCAGCTGACATGCCCTGATACAGTGAGTGAGTGAGTGAGGTTTAACGCCGCTTTTAGCAATATTCCAGCAATATCACAGCGGGGGACACCAAAAATGGGCTTCACACATTGTACCCATGTCAGGAATCGAACCCGGGTCTTCGGTGTGACGAGCCAACGCTTTAACCACTAGGCTACCCGACCGCCCCTCCCTGATACAGATTCAACAAATATATGTCCACTGGTAAAGGTAGGAATACTCTAGTTATCACAGGGAACATAACACACTAACACTCATGGAGCTGACAAACCTAGAAACAGTGGGAACCTGGGCCTGAACCCAGGAAGTTGCACGGATAATAAAGTTGGGAACATTTGAGTACTGTCATTTGTGAGTGAAGGTTGTTTCTTTCTCTGTTGTTTAACGCCCCACTCAGCAATATTCCAGCTATATGACGGAGGTTTGTAAATAATCGAGTCTGGACCAGACAATCCAGTGATTGACATCATGAGCATCGAACCACGCAATTGGGATATGATGACATGCATCAACCAAGTCAGCATGCCTGACCACCCGATCTCATTAGTCGCCTCTTACGACGAGCGAAGTTGCCTTTTATAGCAAGAATGGCTTGCTGAAGACCAATTCTATCCTGGAGTGAGTTAATGCAGGTTAACAATAAAGTCTGAGCCAGGGCAGTAGTTACATGTCGTATGATAGCAGTAAGCAACGATCCATCCCCTAGGGGCACGATGACAATCAGCCACCCCATTCCTCAAAGAGGCAGACGACTTCCTAGTACTACTCCATCTTCCTGATGACCTACCTGGTCTTCCAGATCCCTCCTTGATCTTCATCGGCTTGGCCAGGTTCACCCGGATTGTCCGCCCAAATAACTCTGAGTCATTCTGAATAGCAACACAATTATCATGATGTCACATCATTAGGGATAAAGGAGAAATTGTCCGCACATGTAGGTCAGAAATGAAAACTACTGTTCAAATCAATAACAGATAAAGTAAAATAATCACAAAATGATTAAATATTCCTCGTTATTTATATCAATAGGATAATAAATCAGAAATAATTGTTGTTTCTATGAACTAATTACATGTCATTTATCATGAAAACAAATGAGCATCTTACTTGACAATATATCATTGTAGCTACTACGGAGTGCATGTGCTACTTATTCTTGTTGTCATGGACACAGTTGTTCCAACTACGATGTTGTCATGGACACATTTGTACCACCTACCATGTTGTCATGGACACATTTGTACCACCTACCATGTTGTCATGGATACAGTTGTAACACCTCCCATGTTGTCAAGGTCACAATTGTACCATCTACCATGTTGTCATGGATACAGTTGTAACACCTACCATGTTGTCATGGAGACAGTTGTAACACCTACCATGTTGTCATGGTCACAATTGTACCATCTACCATGTTGTCATGGATACAGTTGTAACACCTACCATGTTGTCATGGATACAAGTGTACACTCTACCATGTTGTCATGGACACAATTGTACCACCTACCATGTTGTCATGGACACAATTGTACCACCTACCATGTTGTCATGGACACAATTGTAACACCTACCATTTGGCATGGACACAATTGTAACACCTACCATTTGGCATGGACACAATTGTAACACCTACCATGTTGTCATGGACACAATTGTAACACCTACCATGTTGTCATGGACACAGTTGTACCCAGAGGTGGAACCAGGTTTTAAAGAATGGATGGGTCGGGGGAGGGGGTGCACACCCCTCTCGGTCCATCTCGGGTACCACCTACAATGTTGTCGTTTGTACAACTTACCATGTTGTCAATGGCTGCAGCAGAATCCTAAAAAACAGACATATTACATATAAGTAATTAATAAGACAAACAGCTATCAATCAAAAGGGCTGCAACAATACATTTATCATAAGGACTGCAACAATACATTTATCAAAATTTGCAATGTATCTCGAAAGGGTCCCAAAATATGATACATATAATCTTGACTCTTATCATCACAAGGATTTATATTCCATCATCAATGGAATGAATATGATTAACAGATGCGCCATTAATATATATATATATACAGCGTTAGAAATTGGCACTAGTTCTGTAGTCCTTGCCAAACTGCCCAATAGTTAAGGTATCATAAGGACTAGTAGAAATTTGCCATTTTTAAGGGGTTTGCTATATGTTATCATTATATGCATGTTATAAGGACTAGTGGAGTTTCCGACGCTGTATATATCATGTAAAAGTGACCCAGTTAGAACGAAAGAGGCTTAACATCTCTTGTACCCAATAGTAACTGACAATACATATTTTCCAACGTAAATAACCTCTATTGTATTGTTACGGTGTATGATGTCAGTACTCGATACTGATATTGTGGTGCAAAGTAGCATTATGCATAAAATATCTTGTCACACAGGTTACATCATGATAATGATTGCCTGTTCTTCAAATATCTTTATCTTTTGAATCAATGTCGACACTATGTAACAAAACTAAGTTCATGAGATACTTATTAATGCTAACTTTAACCAAATAAACTGATATTTTAACTTTTTAAATGATTCATCATGGAAAGAATGAAAAAGAAAATACCTCGGCAAGCTCGAACTCCACAAAAGCAAACCCTCTGTGTTTTTCTGGAAAAAATACAGTGACAATATTAATGCAAAATATGCGAGTGGGTTTCACAGGATGCTTCCTCAGAAGTCTTTGATTATGACTGGGTCTCATCATACTCATTGCTTAAACATGGTAAACCCTTTGTCTACCATGTCTACTCTTACCTAACTGTGTTTATCATCTCAATCTATCTCACAAGATAACATACCGTATTCGACGTAATAAGCGCCCCACTCTAATAAGCGCCCGCGGCGGTATTTGCTAATTATATTGGGTAGTGAACAATCTCAATTAGCCCCCCTTCCGATTGATCAATGTAAGACTTATTTATTGGTGTACAATAAGCACTCGTGTGTTATATGCATCCTTAATTATGGGCAATTAAATCCTGGAAAAATATATCTGTCGTATATAAACCTTGAAATTACGATCGTTCAACTCTGTTGTTTTTTTCACCAAAATATTATTTTAATAAGAGCCCCCTATTTCTAATTGTGAGAGCACCCTGGGCGCTTATTACGTCGAATACGGTAATGATCTGAAAGTATGTTTATCAGTGCTGTGTTTACTTAATGGCACACAACAGGTCTCTGTTGGCGGGGTGACGTGCAATGAGGATTAACGTCACACTCAAGATTATTGCACTTATACATGCATGCACGTGTGTGTGGCTGCTTGTACTAGGTCAGACTAGTGCCTATTTCATAGTGGTAACTGAGATACCATGCCACAGTTTAACATGAATACCCCACACAGTATACTGACTCCGGGCCGACCAGTCCTTGTTTTAGCCCCTTAATGCTGAGCGCCAGACAGGGTAACAACAACTATCATCTTTTAACGTCTTCTGGTATGACGCGGCCGGGGATCGAACCCCGGACCTTCCACTCCGGGCAGAGGCTCTACCACGGAGGCAGTCCTCTGACTATGGACAAAACAACATGCACATACATTTGGTGCCCTCCTGACTACAAGTTATAAAGGTTAACTGCACCACAGAGAGTCATTTGTTTAGTTTAGGCAGCGTCATCACCATGCATACCGGGGTATGTTAAAGTACTTGTATCATTGTGTATGGTGCATGTCAACAAATGGCATCAGTATCTGTCTGTTTTAGTACACTTTAATAGTTGTGATGATGTAACAACAACATCAATGTACAAATATCAACTGTAGATAAGTATTGCTTGTGGGTGTCAGTGAGTCACAATCCTGTGTAGTGTTGCAAGGTTCATACCTGTTTCATAGTCAAGAGGTATCTGGATATCGACTATGTCACCAAACGGCAGGAAGGCTGCATGGAGGACTTTGTCATCAACCTCCTCCGCCAGACCACCTAATACAAAAACAAATGAAATGATAAGAATGACTATCAAAACACATTCAACAAGACAACTAGGTACCTGAAGTTCAGTAGCCCACCTGTATTAAGTCATATGAACTTGTGCTAAAACTCCTAATTTAGTCTAAATATAAACATACTATCCAACACCATGAACACTTGAATATCATCTTGAAGCTACAGTTCATTGTGACACTGTTCCTCATGCAGTAAAACCATGATGGGGTTAATGGCACCTCGTCAATATGGCACCTTGACTGGCAAAAACAGCACTGTACATGTTACCTCACAAAAACAGCACCACATCTTCATATTATTGTTATACTATTTGGAACAAATACATATTCTAGAGATATTTTAAAATGTACCTTTTTTTAAAGTGGATAATACACAATCTATACTCCACAAGAATTCCTAGTAATAGTAAGTGAATTATGCATTATTGCAGGGATTTATGCGACACAGAAATATGCATCCAGTAGGCATAAATGTATGTAATGGATCAAGAAAAAATATATATTGCGCCATGAGGGACGCACAAAAATTCATTGTTCCAAATAATGTTTTTGATATTCTTGACAAGAAATACATAGTTCCTGGAATTAAAGTAATTATTAAATCTTACAGTACAGTATTCTACACCATTTCATTACTTGACTGAACCCTCATATTTCCTGTAAGGACCACTGAATTAGCAGCTGGGGATCCTCTGGACCATGAAGATCCGGGATAGAATAGGTCTTCAGCAACCCATGCTTGCCATAAAAGGCGACTATGCTTGTTGTAAGAGGCAACTAACAGGATCGGGTGGTCAGGCTCTCTGACTTGGTTGATGCTTGTCATCGATCCCAATTGTGTGAATCGTTGCTGATGATGTCAATCACTGGATTGTCTCCTCCAGACTCGATTATTTACAAACCGCCGTCATAGCTGGAATATTGCTGAGTGGGGCGTAAAACAACAAACCAACCAACCTAGTTCTCTAGGTCAAGGTAAACCTGTTGTTGTTATTTTAGGCAATAAGTCTTATAATCACACTTCTCCAAATGAAAGATAAAGATATTTAATTGATTCCTAAGATACCAGCTGAAATACAGATAGGCCTACATGAAAACTCATAGAATTATTTAAAATTATGCGTCTTGTAATCACACTGCTCCCAAGAAACCAGTGAGTACAACACCAAGATTATTTCCTGGCAAGATCTAGGGATCTATGGTCTCTGGTATCGGGAGTTAGATTTTATCTCCGCTATTTGTCTTTCTCATAGAGAGGGTGTAAAGGTAATAACGTATTAAACAGTAGAGTAGTTATATCTTCTTTTAATCTTACATTACAATATTTTATTCGGCACATTATGAGCGAGAATGGCGCTATATTCAGTTTTATAGCGACAAACACCAACGTAGATCACGTCAATTTTCCAATGAATGTAATAAAGCATTAAAATGGAGTGCATTTGAATGAAATAATGATTCATATTACCGACGTAGACGATACGCTTGTTATTGGTAGCCATGCTTGTTTTAACCGGAAGTTGACATTGACTTACTTCCGGAAATGTCGTGTCCATTTTATATTTCCCGCCATGACACTTCTCTGAGCGTTCATTCTGTTCACGATGTTGTCTAATGGTTGATAATGAATGTGAAGAGTATATAAATGGCACATGAAGAGGATGTGGAACCTCTATCGAAATCCAAATTTGCAGTTTCTTCAGCAGTAAGGTGCGTTTCAGAATCAACAGTTGTTATGATTTTTTTCAGCTGTTTTGGGCTAGACTAGTTTTATATCAAGAATAAGATTATTACGACTTTGTAGATGTCACTTGTACAATTAATAATTGTGTTGTGTCATTTCAAAATATTGATGAGTACTGTTAGATACAACGGCATGCACGTCAAGTTAAAATAAGGCAAGTAAAAAGACCTGTCCTATGACACAGTACTTTCACGTCTATCGACCAAAAAGCTACACAATGAATTATTTGATTATTTCCATTGCACTCGTCTTCTCATGTGTACCTAGAGGGGTTATAGCTGAAATGGCATTGAAAACATTGTTAGAAATGGAAAATCAACCTCCCCTTGTTATAATCATGATGATTATGTGTCCAGCACACATGAAATGTTTCCTGGTTTTGTTTTGGATTTTATTTCCCTCCTCGCTAGACATGGGGAAGTAGAAGACATTTGCTTGGATTACTACACTTCGTATCTCTCACCCTTCTTTTGGAACACTGGACTAAACGTCTCTTTTATTATCAGCGTTCCCGTTTACCGGTAATTTCTTGGTTTATAGATTTCAAACTCATTTCAAAAGTGAGGTAGGCCAATTTAAAAAAAAAGAAGAGATTTTTTTACTTGAATGTTGTCCTAAAAATTTACATAAGTACAAAAAAATATTCTGGAGTAAAGACATAAATGTGACGTTAATTAATGTGAGCAAAGACCACTCGCATTTTTCATATTTAATTCACGTTAATTTCAAGATTTGCAGTAAATATAGGGAAAGTTATGGTAATGTTACCAGTTTGTGACATGTGTGGGGCTTTTGCACCTGCGATATCTCCATTTGTTTCCAGGTAAACCCTGTAGGTTTTGTGAATGACATCAAAGAGTAAAGCAACAATTAAGCAAAAGAGTCTACAAACCTGAACTAGCCTAATTGTTCTTCACTTTGTCTTGTCAATTGCTTGGCGTACCAGATGAAAAGGCCTTTTAACATGTTTAATGAGTCAAGGCAAGACAAAATGGCTTTAAGTGCTTTGCTTGAAGTGTATTGATATGTTTGTGATTTGGTTCTTTTTCCAGAATTTCTGCATAAGCACAATGTCAAAGCGTCGCTTGACAGAAGCTGACAACCAGACCAAGAAAAAGCGTAGGCATGATGCTGGAGAACCAGACCCATCCAAGGAGGATGAAGATGATGATAGTCCCATCAACCAGTCACAGAACCCAGACTTCAATACAAGCCCTGTAGGTTCTAACAACAGTGAAACAATTGGATGGGAGTATCACTAATAGATGTCCTGTAGCATGTAGATCATCAAAAGTCTAGTGTTGTCCTGAATAAAGTGATATGAAAGTGTGTACTTTTTAATATCAATCCAGTGATCTGCATATCACAATATATGTTTAAAATCTGGACCGAAACAAGACTAGATCAGTTTTCTTCAATTTTCTGCAAGACACAAGCAGCCTTTCTTCTGCTCTCTAACATTATCTGGGTTGTTTTTTCAGGAAGCTGAAGTTGGCATAATCGAGAAAATCAGTGTGAAGAATTTCATGTGTCACACTCGTTTGGATGTCAACTTTGGTCCTCATGTCAACTTCATTGTTGGGAGGAATGGAAGTAAGTTTGTGTTTTCGACTTTAGAAGAACTAGATTCGTATTGGATGGTATGTGGTGTTACTTGAGACTTTGACTGATATTTGTAACAAAGGATAACCCACATAGGTATTGTTTTACATTGTGATAGTCATATAAAGGTTTGTTATATTCTTAGTGTAAAAGCCTGAGAGTTTAGAAAAGTGAGTGAGTGAGTTTATGCTTTACATCACATCGGCAATATTTCAGCCATATCGAGACGAGAAGTTATACATTATTTATACATATATGTAAACCAAATAAAAACCTGTCATCGATGGACAGTAAAATTACTAGAATATCACAGATATAATATTTGAAACTAGCATACAACCATAAAAAGATATTCCTAAATGGTCATGAAACATTACAATGTAAAAAAGGGCTATAGATTGCCAGCATCTGAAGGTATATCACCATGCTAGGGTCCATGGGGACTTACAGTACTTTTGCTACCTGCATGGACCCCAGCCAGATTTACATCATCCCCTCAGCTGTTGGCGATTATGACAAATTTAGCCAAAGATAAACAAAGTTTAGAAAAGTGATGTGCTCGCTGCAGTGAAAATAACACTTTGATGGAACTCTTCCTATTTTGGCAGGCATGCTTCAAATGTATTGCTAAGCGATCTCACCTCTCTTTTGTTTCATTCATTATTATTTTTAATTATTTTTTAAAAAGTGTACTATATCTTGTTTGCATGCAGGAAACTATTTGTGAAAGGGTCAATGTGTATAGTCAGGAGAGTTCAGATTTTGTGTTTTAATTGTTTTTGGTAATGTGTTTAAAAACCCACTGTCAACAGCAAATCAACTTAAAAAATAGGATATTTCATGTGTCTAGTGAAAATATGATGTCTATCTCATCGAGTGACGAGGAAAAGTATATATTATCATGAGTGGCACTGCCACAAGAGAAATTATTTCCTTTCCTGTGTCAAAAGATGTATGTCAGATATTCTTTTTATGAGTATTGTGTCACCAATGTAGCATTCTTAGACAAGGTCTACTGATTTTTAATGTTAATTACTTTTCATATTTACCATGTTTAGCAGTCTGGTTTATTTTATGAATGTCAAGGTGTGCAAGTACCTGGTTGTATTTCTGTAGAAGCTTTGAGAAAATAGCAGTGATAGGGCTGCTTCTGTTTTCGCAGGTACCCTAAGACACCTCAATCTAGCCTCATTGTTCACATGGGGCGGTCAGGTAGCCTAGTGGTTAAAGCGTTCGATCGTCACGCCGAAGACCCTGGTTCGATTTCCGACATGGGTACATTGTGTGAAGCCCATTTCTGGTGTCCCCCGCCGTGATATTGCCGGAATATTGCTAAAAGCGGCGTAAAACCTCACTCACTCACTCACTCACTCATTGTACACATATTATCAGGTTCTGCTCTTAGGTGGTCTTATGGCACAGGTTGCTTTAGAAATATCTAAAACTATTGTTGTTCCCACAATTTAGGATACATGTTCAACATTACCATTCCTGACCTACCTTTGTGCCCCTCCAACAGGTGGGAAGAGTGCGGTGGTGGCAGCGCTGGTTGTTGGCCTGGGGGGTAAGGCCTCAGTAACCAGCAGAGGCAGTACAATCAAGGGATTCATCAAGAGTGGGAAAAGGTGAGACATCTTACAGGTTACCATCTTCCTGACGCAAGGGAGTTAACTGACAATAAAAGTCCAGTTTCCACCCTTGCCAAACTAGGCTGGAATTTCTGGGCTCGGTCGCAGCGCCACCACTGGTTATTACGAGTTGTGTCCCTTCTATGCCTCTCCTATTGACCAATCAGATTCTGCCTCTTGTATCACTTGCATTTGCTTCAAACAAAATGGCGGCGCCCAGTCAAGATGATCTGAACAATAATCAAGATCTATATTGTGATAAATACAGCGTGAAGTGCATCAAATGACATAAGCACCTTAATCAAATACATGAAAAGATTTGGAAAAAATCTGTTGACGCCGAGTTAGCGGTGCACATGCTTTGCAAATCCTGCAATCGACCAAATTCTGCACGACACTTTACGAACCGGATTTTGATTTCGTAACACGATTTTGATTGGACTACGCATAGATTCGTTAGTCCAGCCAAACTACCATAATACCAGCCTAGTTCGGCAAGGGTGGAAACTTGACTTTTAAAGTCAGTTAACTCTTGCCTCGGGAAGATGACAGGTTACATGATGCTGCTTCCTTATGTTAGTGATTTATTTCAGGGTGATTTTCGTGTGAAGTGTTTGTCAAGACGAGCATTCTTTCAGCTGTATCAAGTCTTTTTTCGGGAGTATTATTGTCTTGTGTACTCTACAGAAGTAAATATTCCATTTTTAACTTATCCTATCTCACACGATGCATTTCTTCCTTCTTTCGATCCTGGTGTGAAAATATCCTAGAATAAAGTGGCTTAAGGTCGTCGCACGAGATTACAGTGCATGACCCATTTATTTGGGTGGTAACCATGGTGATGCTGGGATGTGTTCGGGTGAAATGTTTTTGAAGCTGAAAACTTTCCATACAAGGATCGAAACAAGAAGGAGGAAATGCATAGTGTGTGATATGATGTATATAAATATACAATTTATTGTAAAATCATTTTCATAATGCATACCAATTTTCTGTTTATCATTCCCTGAGAACCAGTTGTAATGAAATGATGTCTTTTGAGATTGTTCAGGTCGTGATGTTACAGAAACAATATAAGTTGCAGGATCTCGTGGGGTACATGGGGTTTTAGGTTTCTTGTGTTAGGTTTTATGCCATTCGCCTCCAGCTCATAAAACCCCATATACCCCTCGTGATCCTGCAACAAGGAATTTATGTTACCGAAATGTTTTAATATAACATTGTAAAAGAAATGAAACAAATTCAAAATTTATAGAAAACAGCTTTGATTGAGTTCAGGTTAACTTGTGCTATGTCACGTGACTTCATTGACTTGGAAAAAGCGTGCAGCTTTTTGCATCGAAGTGGGATATAAGGGATTTATTCTGCCTCTCAGAAATCCACGTGCAGCTCAGGGCGGGGTATAAGGGATTTGTTCACCTGCTGAGAAATTGATTTCCCTCCAAGTAGGGGTATATGGTATTTTGTCAAGATCATGCCGACCAATCGGATCTCATCATTCTGGCATGGAGGTATGATAATGTTTGTTATGTTGCAGCACTGGTGAGGTTCAAATCAAGCTGCGGAACCGAGGCCCTGATGCTTTCAGGCATGAGATGTACGGGGACTCCATAACTGTGCAGAGGAAGTTCACATCAGAGGGGAGCAGCAAATACCAGCTTCTCTCCAAAACTGGTAACTGAACAAGTTGTTGATCAATACTAGTATTTCTATAGGACCGTCAGAGCTCCAGATAAGCTGCGTATCTGCGTAAAATACGCATCAGAAATGCAGAAATATGCAGTAAAATGAAATCCAAGCATATCAAATACGCAACGAACATTACAGATACGCTACAAAAATAAAACTTGTGCGTATCATCAAAATATTGTGAAGTAACCCTGCGTATTCGATTAGCAAATCAGCAACTTATTTTTAAATTATAAACGGGCATTCCGTCAACCTTGCCAAACTCCACGATGACAGTTACATCATGATCATTTGCCATCACACTTTCTTGTGGAAGTATCGTGGTATTTTTGAGTAAAAAGCTCTCAAACCCACACTACACCAGTTTGCAGGGACTAGATGTATAGTGTTTTTAAATATTTAACTTAAATACCCACATGTGTAAAAACTAGTGGGTAACAGAAATTTGAATACCCAGATAGAATTACTGATACCCAATGATTTTAAAAGGCATGAGCTCTGGACAGTGATCTAGTGCATCGACCATCTGCCTGGAAAGCCGAATGTTGTTGATTCGATTCCCGGCCTCATCCCACTAAAAGACATTTAAAGATGGTACTTGTTGTTTCCCTGCCTTGCACATGGCATTAAGTGGATAAAACAAGAGCTGGTCAACGTGGATGTTGGATCCTGAGTGGGATATTTATGTGAAGACTGCGAGATGGTATCTCTGTTGGCTTGGACTATATACGTGCAATCATCTTGAACCTGATGTTTAACTGTTTCACCTCATCTCCTTATCGACAGACTCTACGGTCAAGTAGTAGAGTGTCTGCCCAGAGAGCAGAAGGTTGGGGGAGAGAGACATGCATGTCGCTATATAAGTGCCATTTAAACCCCATTTAAACCTCATTTCACCTCCCATCATCTCCTTATCAAATTATAAATTGATCTCTTAATGCTTTGTTGTTTGTTTGTTGTTTAACGCCGCACTCAGCAATATTCCAGCTATATCATGGTGGTCTGTAAATAATCAAGTCTGGACCAGACAATCCAGTGATTAATATCATGAGCATCGATCCACGCAAATAGGATCGATGACATGCTTCAACCAAGTGAGCGAGTCTAACCACCCGACCCCTTTAGCCTCTTATGACAAGCATAGTTGCCTTTTACGGCAAGCATGGGTTGCTGAGGACCTATTCTACCCCGGATCTTCACGAGTCGATCTCTTAATGTATTAGTTTATTAAAGGCAATGTCAAAAATATCTTAAAGTAAGCTGATAGTTTATATCCCTTTTCATGTTGTGTCAGTGTCATGTTGCCACGCTGATTGTAGTGTCATTTTATTTCAATTGTTTTGCTCCCAATCTTTGATGTCGGCTCATGAGTTATCTCCCTTGTGTAGGTGTAATGGTGTCGGACAAGAGGGAGGAGTTGTTCCACCTTCTGGACCAGTTCAACATTCAGGTGGACAATCCTGTTGCCATCCTCAATCAGGAGACAAGTCGCAACTTCCTCAACTCCAAGAGCCCTCAGGATAAGTACAAGGTACTCTCACGCCTGCAGTTTTATATCATAGTTAACATGAGTGCTGTAATTAACTAAACCTGTTTCTGTCAAGGCATCAAAGATCTGCAGTAAGTAATACTTTGTGTGTGGGGGTGGGTGGGGTGTTTTTACAGCATTATGAATAATATGGCCTCAGTTTTAGACACCAGTGAGATTGTTCAATGCTCCAGTAATGGATAGCGTTCTATGCTCCAGTGATAGATAGCGTTCTGTGCTCCAGTGATAGATAGCATTCTATGCTCCAGTGATAGATATTGTTCTATGCTCCAGTGATAGATAAAGTTCTATGCTCCAGTAATAGATAAAGTTCTATGCTCCAGTGATAGATAAAGTTCTATGCTCCAGTAATAGATATTGTTCTATACTTTAGTGATAGATATCGTCCTATGCTTTAGTGATAGATATCGTTCTATGCTCCAGTGATAGATAAAGTTCTATGCTCCAGTGATAGATATTGTTCTATGCTCCAGTGATAGATAAAGTTCTATGCTCCAGTGATAGATAAAGTTCTATGCTCTAGTGATAGATATTGTTCTATGCTTTAGTGATAGATATCGTTCTATGCTCCAGTGATAGATATCGTTCTATGCTTTAGTGATAGATATCGTCTATGCTCCAGTGATAGATATTGTTCTATTCTCCAGTGATAGATATCGTTCTATGCTCCTGTGATAGATATTGTTCTATGCTGCAGTGATAGATATCATTCTATGCTCCTGTGATAGATATCATTCTATGCTCCTGTGATAGATATCGTTCTATGCTCCTGTGATAGATATCATTCTATGCTGCAGTGATAGATATCATTCTATGCTCCCATTTGTTGCAGTTTTTCTTGAAGGCCACGCAGCTTGAGACCATGAAGCATGACTACGCTAAAGCCAACGAGCAGAAGTCCATCACTCTAGAGATCATCAGTCAGAAGGAGAGGGTATGGAATGCAACACAACTTAGTTCCCAGCCCACTCCCACTCTTGCCTCCACAACAACACCATGGACACACTTATCTCCCAATTATCAATCATCTGCACTTCTCGAATTATGATCACACCTGTATAAGGACTGCCTCCGTGGTTTAGTGGTAGAGCATCCACCCAGAGTGTGGAACGTCGAGGGTTCGTTAAAAAGATGGAACTTGTTTTTGCCCTGCCTGGCTCTCGGCATTAAAGGGCTAAAACATGAACTGGTTGGCTCGGAGTCAGTATACTGTGCCTGAGTGGGGTATTCATGTTAAACTGCAGGGTGGTATCTCAGTGGGCTAGCACTAGAAATTAGAAATCGGTGTTACTCCGGAATAGTACAAGTGTGCGCGCACGCACGCACACACGCACACACACACACACAGTAGTGACAGGACAGTTATATACCTCGTAATATACACACTTATAAAGATTACTTACAGATTGGTCGTGAACTTGTTTGTAGCACTTTGGAGCAGGGCATTTAATACTGTGAATAAGGTACTTGTACGAGGCAATTGGATGAGATGTCAAGCTTTGAGACTAAGCTGATTGTGTATCATCTCACCCCTCTGACATGGAATGCTGCTTCTCTCAGTTACTTACTTAATCATTTAGTTAGTTACAGGCAGCTGTTCTATGGGTGGAACATTGGTGACTGTGGCATCAAAATAAATATACATACATACTTTGTACCATCCCCAATCACTCGGTTATCGGGGTTAAAGCGTTTCCTCAACATGCCGAAGGCCTGGGTTCGATTCCCCACATGGGTACAATGTGCGAAGCCCATTTCTGGTGTTCTGGTGTCTGGTGTGATATTGCTGGAACATTGCCAGAAGTGTAGTAAAACCTCACTCACTCACTCACTCACTCACTCACTCACTCACTCACTCACTCACTCACTGAACTGATGTTGAGGGTTTCAATATGCACTTGCCCATGAGCGAGAGAAAGCTATCCTCAGTTTTGTTACATCTCACTTTTGCATCTGCAGCCTCATGTCTAACTGACATGATAACGTCAGTTCTATCAAGATGTGACACACTGCCAATAAGAAACTTGTTAAGAAAGGAATCAAATAAAATCTTTCTAGAAGTGAGCTGAGAGGCCATTTGTGGCCAGTAGTTAGATGTCTGCTAAGCAAGTTGGTGTCTATTGTCACAGACTCTGCCTACCCTGGAGAAGGAGGTCCTGGAGTGGGAGCACAAGTTCAAGAGTTTGGGTGCCATTGATGAACTGAAGGAGAAAGTCAAACATCTGAAGAATGAAATGGCTTGGTCTTTGGTTGCTGCAAAGGAAAGGGTACTTATAATTTTGGCACCCGTTTGGTTCAGATCTAAAGTTGATACAAATCCATGCTTAGCGTATAGGAAATGGTTTCCAGTGTCTACATAATGGTCGGCCTAATCCAGACACCCTGGTCAGTCTAATCCAGACACCCTGGTCGGCCTAATCCAGACACCCTGGTCGGTATAATCAAGACACCCTGGTTGCCTAATGTTTGCACAGTGGTACATGAGTGCTGTTTCCACAGTGGTACATGTGTGGTGGTGTTTCCACACTGGTACATGTGTGGTGGTGTTTCCACGGTGGTACATGTTTGGTGCTGTTTCCACGGTGGTACATGTGTGGTGGTGTTTCCACAGTGGTACATGTGTAGTGCTGTTTCCACGGTGGTACATGTGTAGTGCTGTTTCCACGGTGGTACATGTGTGGTGCTGTTTCCACGGTGGTACATGTGTGGTGCTGTTTCCATGGTGGTACATGTATGCTGCTGTTTCCACAGTGGTACATGTGTGGTGGTGTTTCCACAGTGGTACATGTGTAGTGCTGTTTCCACGGTGGTACATGTGTGGTGGTGTTTCCACAGTGGTACATGTGTGGTGCTGTTTCCATGGTGGTACATGTGTGGTGCTGTTTCCATGGTGGTACATGTGTGGTGCTGTTTGCATGGTGGTACATGTGGGGTGTTGTTTCCATGGTGGTACATGTGTGGTGCTGTTTCCATGGTGGTACATGTATGCTGCTGTTTCCACAGTGGTACATGTGTGGTGGTGTTTCCACAGTGGTACATGTGTAGTGCTGTTTCCACGGTGGTACATGTGTGGTGGTGTTTCCACAGTGGTACATGTGTGGTGCTGTTTCCATGGTGGTACATGTGTGGTGCTGTTTCCATGGTGGTACATGTGTGGTGCTGTTTGCATGGTGGTACATGTGTGGTGCTGTTTCCACAGTGATGCATGTGGGGTGGTGTTTCCACGGTGGTACATGTGTTGTGCTGTTCCATGGTGGTACATGTGTGGTGCTGTTTCCATGGTGGTACATGTGTGGTGCTGTTTGCATGGTGGTACATGTGGGGTGCTGTTTGCATGGTGGTACATGTGTGGTGCTGTTTCCATGGTGGTACATGTGTGGTGCTGTTTCCACAGTGATGCATGTGTGGTGGTGTTTCCACAGTGGTACATGTGTGGTGCTGTTTCCATGGTGGTACATGTGTGGTGCTGTTTCCATGGTGGTACATGTGTAGTGCTGTTTCCACGGTGGTACATGTGTGGTGGTGTTTCCACAGTGGTACATGTGTGGTGCTGTTTCCATGGTGGTACATGTGTGGTGCTGTTTCCATGGTGGTACATGTGTGGTGCTGTTTGCATGGTGGTACATGTGGGGTGTTGTTTCCATGGTGGTACATGTGTGGTGCTGTTTCCACAGTGATGCATGTGGGGTGGTGTTTCCACGGTGGTACATGTGTTGTGCTGTTCCATGGTGGTACATGTGTGGTGCTGTTTCCATGGTGGTACATGTATGGTGCTGTTTCCACGGTGGTACATGTGTGGTGCTGTTTCCACGGTGGTACATGTGTGGTGCTGTTTCCACGGTGGTACATGTGTGGTGTTGTTTCCATGGTGGTACATGTGTGGTGGTGTTTCCATGGTGGTACACGAGTGCTGTTTCCACGGTGGTACATGTGTGGTGCTGTTTCCACGGTGGTACATGTGTTGTGATGTTTGCAGGGTCTGGAGCCCATCAAGAAGAAGCTTGACCAGGAGGACTCCCGGACTCCCAAGTATATCAAGAAGGTGGAGGAGGTGAAGGTAAGGCATTCTGACGTCCAGTGTATTAATATCACGCAGACAGCCAAGTGCTTAGTTGCATAATATGGAAGCCCTTTGTATAGCCCCTTTTTTATCCCTCACTCACTCACTGTCATTGTCTGCCATGGCAGGAGAACCTGGAGAAGTGTCAGCAGACACACAGACAGATCCAGGACCAGATCCTCGCCATCAGTGAAGAGGTACAGAAGCTTGAACCACAGAGAAAACAGGCCAAGTCCAACATGCAGCAAAAGAGGGATGCAGCCAGACAGGCACAGGTAGGGAACATTGTCTATAGACAAGTAGGGCAGACTAGCATTGTCTTTAGACAGTCAGGCACAGGTGGGGAGCATTGTCTGTAGACAGACAGGCACAGGTAGGGCAGACTAGCATTGTCTTTAGACAGTCAGGCACAGGTGGGGAGCATTGTCTGTAGACAGACAGGCACAGGTAGGGCAGACTAGCATGGTCTGTAGGCAGACAGTCACAGGTAGGGAACATTGTCTATAGACAAGCAGGGCAGACTAGCATTGTCTGTAGACAGACAGGCACAGGTAGGGAACATTGTCTATAGACAAGTAGGGCAGACTAGCATTGTCTGTAGGCAGACAGTCACAGGTAGGGCACACTAGCATTGTCTATAGACAGGCAGGCACAGGTGGGGCAGACTAGCATTGTCTATAGGCAGACAGGCACAGGTGGAGCAGACTAGCATTGTCTATAGGCAGACAGGCACAGGTGGGGCAGACTAGCATTGTCTATAGGCAGACAGGCACAGGTGGAGCAGACTAGCATTGTCTATAAACAGAAAGGCACAGGTAAGGCACACTAAACGCATCTAAAAACACTATAATCCACCAAATCAAAATTACATAAACACACAAAAATCCACCATACCCAGCTCCCTTAGTTCTCCTCCCTTACCCCATCGGCATCTATTCCAAATCTCAAAATTCCCAAATTCTATATAAGCAACCCCTAAAGCCCCCTCTTGGGTTGCACACACCACTTTCGCCCCTTTCGGAAACACATTAAATGGCCTGGCCGGGCCCGTGTGCGAAATACGCATCAGTCGGAAAGCGCACGTTAAATCTACAAAGTAAGTAAGTAAGTAAGGCACACTAGCATTGTCTACAGACAGACAGGCATAGGAACTTGGTTTATGACCTTGGTTTATTCAGACCTCATCTGAACAGTCTGAATATCCCTTTCAAAAGTTGAATAGTATTTCTGTTTCCTGTATAGGGGGCACAGGTGGCCCAGTCATCTGCACGTCAATGCCTGATTTGAGCATGATGTGAGTGTAGCACAGTGATCCCGCTGTGTGACGCTGTAGTGTTGTGTAGCACAGTGATCCTGCTGTGTGACGCTGTAGTGCTGTGTAGCACAGTGATCCTGCTGTGTGACGCCATAGTGCTGTGTGGCACAGTGATCCTGCTGTGTGACGCCGTAGTGCTGTGTGGCACAGTGATCCTGCTGTGTGACGCCGTAGTGCTGTGTGGCACAGTGATCCTGCTGTGTGACGCTGTAGTGCTGTGTAGCACTGTGTGACGCCGTAGTGCTGTGTAGCACAGTGATCCTGCTGTGTGACGCCGTAGTGCTGTGTAGCACAGTGATCCTGCTGTGTGACGCTGTAGTGCTGTGTAGCACTGTGTGACGCCGTAGTGCTGTGTAGCACAGTGATCCTGCTATGTGACGCCGTAGTGCTGTGTAGCACAGTGATCCTGCTGTGTGACGCCGTAGTGCTGTGTAGCACAGTGATCCTGCTGTGTGACGCCGTAGTGCTGTGTGGCACAGTGATCCTGCTGTGTGACGCTGTAGTGCTGTGTAGCACTGTGTGACGCCGTAGTGCTGTGTAGCACAGTGATCCTGCTGTGTGACGCCGTAGTGCTGTGTAGCACAGTGATCCTGCTGTGTGACGCTGTAGTGTTGTGTTACAGAATGAAGTGAACAAGACTGAGAAGGACCTGCGAACCTGTGTCCGAGATCGGGACATGGTGAAAGAAAGAATTGAGGAGATAAAGAATAGGTAATTGTATTCTGAGTTCCTAGTTTACTTAAATCATGAGAAATATTTAAAAATAATACATATCCGTCTATCTAGCTGGATGTCTGGCTTATATCTGTCTACCCAGCTTCATAACTATTTTTGGACCCGTGAAGATTGCGGGATAGAATAGGTCTTCAGCAACCCATACTTGCCGTAAAAGGCGACTATGCTTGTCGTAAAAGGCGACTAACCGGGTCGGATGGTCAGGCTCGCTGACTTGGTTGATGCATGTCATCGATCCCAATTACATGGATCGATGCTCATGATGTCAATCACTGGATTGTTTGGTCCAGACTGGATTCTGTACGGACCACTGTCATATAGCTGTAATATTGTTGAGTGAGGCGTTTAACAACAAACCAACCAACCAACTGTGTACTGAAACTCTGTGTTCTGAAACTCTGTGTTTCAGTGCCCAGCATGACTACGAGTCAGAGCGGCGGGCGCGTCAGGAGAAGATTGACCAGCTGATGGAGAAGTCAAGAGGGCTGGAGTCCCAGCAGAGAACCACGGAACATCAGAAGAACCAGTTCCGTGATGCTGTCACCAAGTATACCAATGACGGCTACACTCTCAGGTAGATGTACAGCCACCATGAGCTGATTACTGAGGGCTGATTTGATAGACGGAAGGCATGTAGTATAACATTACTTCAAAGTAAGGAGATTATGTTCGAATTGTGATATAAGAAGAAGGCTTATGTACTTTCAAAATCCTTTTTGTTGACAAACATTATTATATCCCCCATCCTAAATTAGGCGAGGGTATATAGTTATTCCAAGGTATTCCATTAGTACGTTTGCCTTTCCAAGGACATTTTTTTGCGTTATTATTCAAGGAGGTATGAACAGGGCATGACCTGTGGTTGTTATTATTCCAGGCGAGATGAACAGGGCATGACCTGTGGTTGTTATTATTCCAGGCGAGATGAACAGGGCATGACCTGTGGTTGTTATTATTCCAGGCGAGATGAACAGGGCATGACCTGTGGTTGTTATTATTCCAGGCGAGTTGAACAGGGCATGACCTGTGGTTGTTATTATTCCAGGCGAGATGAACAGGGCATGACCTGTGGTTGTTATTATTCCAGGCGAGATGAACAGGGCATGACCTGTGGTTGTTATTATTCCAGGCGAGATGAACAGGGCATGACCTGTGGTTGTTATTATTCCAGGCGAGATGAACAGGGCATGACCTGTGGTTGTTATTATTCCAGGCGAGATGAACAGGGCATGACCTGTGGTTGTTATTATTCCAGGCGAGATGAACAGGGCATGACCTGTGGTTGTTATTATTCCAGGCGAGTTGAACAGGGCATGACCTGTGGTTGTTATTATTCCAGGCGAGATGAACAGGGCATGACCTGAGGTTGTTATTATTCCAGGTGAGATGAACAGGGCATGACCTGTGGTTGTTATTATTCCAGGCGAGATGAACAGGGCATGACCTGTGGTTGTTATTATTCCAGGCGAGTTGAACAGGGCATGACCTGAGGTTGTTATTATTCCAGGCGAGATGAACAGGGCATGACCTGTGGTTGTTATTATTCCAGGCGAGATGAACAGGGCATGACCTGAGGTTGTTATTATTCCAGGCGAGATGAACAGGGCATACAGGACAAGCAGGACAGTGACAGGCAGCAGCTCAAGATGTTGATGGCTGCTCGCAGTGACAGACTCAAACGCTTTGGACAGTTCATCCCCAACATCACCAAGCGGATAGAGGAGTTCCACAGGAAGGGATATTTCCATGAGAGACCAAGAGGACCTCTAGGTAGTGTTGTGATGTTTCAGAGATCTATCACAGTCCATGTTGTGCATTGTCATAAGCTGTATCATGTGACTGCAAAAACCAAAGTCAGTTCCAGGAAACCCTTGTGGTGCAGAGCTCCAGATAGGCTTTTGGTGTTGTGGGTATTTTACGCATACATTTTAAAATCATTGGGTATCAGTAATTCTATCTGGGTATTCAAATTTCTGTTACCCACTTTATTTTACACATGTGGGTATTTAAGTTAAATATTTAAAAACACTACTCAGCTGGTCCCTGCAAACTGATGTCGTGGGGATTCGAGAGCTTTATAAAACTCAAAAATACCACGATACTTCCACAAGAAAGTGTGATGGCAAATGATCATGATGTAAATGTCATCGTGGAGTTTGGCAAGGTTGACGGAATGCCCGTTTATAATTTAAAAATAAGTTGCTGATTTGCTAATCGAATACGCAGGGTTACTTCACAATATTTTGATGATACGCACAAGTTTTATTTTTGTAGCATATCTGTAATGTTCTTTGCGTATTTGATATGCTTGGATTTTATTTTACTGCATATTTCTGCATTTCTGATGCGTATTTCACGCAGATACGCAGCTTATCTGGAGCTCTGCTTGAGGTGTATTTAGAAATATAGCATCTGCACATGACTAGCTTTCTGTTTGTGGGGAGGTGGATGCAGACGACAGTTTTGCATCAAAATGCTTTCAAATGGAAAAATTTGGAAGAAATGTTGCCAGTCAGGGTGTGTGAGGTATGTTGAAGATAGTGATAATTGATATTACTTGATCAGATAGCAGTTTTATTCTTGCCGATTTAGAGATTTTGTCTGAGATGTTGGCTTTACTATATGATACTGCGATGTTGTTGTGCTGGATGTTAATAATAACGTACAGTTTTGAAAGATAATCCTGTAATTAAACACTTACAGTACAATACTTATGTTTAATGTCAATTACACAATGTATGCACTTTCTCAGGTCACTTTCAATACATTGTAATTTGTATATGTATCATATTTGGGAGAGGCATTCAGATAAGCAAGATTTGCTTGTTTGCCAATCCCTCCACTTAATGGAAATAAATATGTTTAACAGACCCATTGAAAGTGAATGTGATATGACACATACTTCCGCTTGTTATCATGACGCTAAGAAAACTCACAAATTTAATCCGAAGGTCTTGGTGTTTACAACTAGTTGAGCTGTTGATCATTCTGTGAGACACCACCTCCATGGTCTTGTGATGGAGCATCCGCCCGAAGAGTGGAAGGCTGTGTCATACTAAAAAAACGTTAAATGATAGTACTAGTTGATACCCTGCCAGGTGCTCGGCATCAAGGAGCTAAAGTAAGGACTGGTCTGCTCGGAGTCAGTATGCTGTGTCTGAGTGGGGTATTCATGTTAAACTGTGGCATGGTATGTCAGTGGGCTAGCACTATAAAACTGGTATTAGTCCAAACCAGCACAAACACAATCAAAAACACACACACACACACACACACACACACACACACACACACACACACACACACACACACACACACACACACACACACAGGATTGTTGCGGACTGTGGCATAACACACAACACAATAAGTGAGTGAGTGAGTATGGTTTTACGCCGCTTTTAGCAATATTCCAGCAATATCACGGCGGGGGACACCAGAAATGGGCTTCACTCATTGTACCCATGCTGGGAATCGAACCCGGGTCTTTGGAGTGAAGAGGGAATGCTTTAACCACTAGGCTACCCAACCGCCCCCAACACAATAAGGAAAACTGCTTGTATTGATATAGAATTGGCTTGTGTTGTCAGGATCGTGTTTCCAGCTGCGTGACCCGGAGTGGGCGTTGTCCGTGGAGAGCTGTCTGAAGGCTCTCCTCCATGCCTTCTGCTGCACAGACCACCATGACGAGAAGGTGCTCGAGGGCATTTTTGAACGGGAAATCAAAGATGGAAGACATCCCTCCATCATCGTCAGCAGGTTCACTGTGAGTATACCTTGCGAGGACAGTCAATATGTACCCTTTTAATGGGAACAGTCCTGTTCCAGGAAAATAAATATTTGTAAATAAAGATTTTTAAAGTATGTAGATGGTTCGTGAAATAGATCCTTTACATCCTTGGAGATTCTTTCTTCTATTCTGGGCCTAAGAAAATGTATTTCTTCATAATGTCTCATCCTCCTTCTCTTTCAGAATCAAGTTCATGACATCTCCAGATTTGTAAGTATTTTCATAAAGTAAATGACCCGTGAAGATTCCAGGGTAGAATAGGTCTTCAGCAACCCATGCTTGCTGTAAAAGGTGACTATGCTTGTCGTAAAAGGCAACTAACAGATCGGGTGGCCAGGCTCGCTGACTTGGCTGATGCATGTCATTGATCCCAATTCCGTGGATCGATGCTCATGATATTTATCACTGGATTGTCTGGTCTGGACTCGATTCTCTACGGACTGCTGTCATATAGCTTGAATATTGCTGAGTGCGGCGTTAAACAACAAACCAACCAACCAAATTCTAAAGTAAATTATTAAATCTGGATGTTTTATCATTTTGCAGCATTATGTCATTTAATATGCAAGCTAAGCTGTAGAAGAAAAAAACAGTTTAAATATATCTATGTCACAGTTATCTAGTCAGTTTGTATTTGTTAATTATCAAATTGTATACGGCACAGTCGTGATACTGATGTATTTAGTTGGAGTAGAAATATAAGAGATTTTCTTGTAAATAAATTTGTATTACCATATGACTGGTGTTAAGAACAACTATAATTACTGTTGCTACTGTGTGACGATGCATCGTGTTCTCCATGCAGCGCGTCCAGAGTGAGCACCCCTGTATTCTGGACATGCTGAACATAGAGGATACTGTGGTGGCCAACACCCTCATCGATCAGGTAGGCGTCGGCTTGCATGGGAACCCCGGGGGGATTCCAGGTTAGAATAGGTCACCAGCAACCTGTGCTTGTCATAAGAGGCAACTAAGTAGGTCGGGTGGTCAGACTCAGACACTTGGTTAATTGGAGCGTTGCTCATGATATCAATCACTGGGTCATCTGGTCCACATTTGATGATTTACATGTCACTGTGATAAATCTTGAATACTGCTGTGTGGGATGGTAAACAACGAATGTCACGGGGAACCACCTTTACATTATTTTGGCGCAAATAACCAAGCACATGAAAACATAGATTCCAGGGTAGAATAGGTCTTCAGCAACTCATGCTTGCCGTAAAAGGTGACTATGCTTGTCGTAAGATGCGACTAATGGGATCGGGCGGTCAGGCTCGCTGACTTGGTTGATGCATGTCATCGACCCCAATTGTGTGGATCGATGATCATGATATCAATCACTGGATTGTCTGGTCCAGACTCGATTATTTACAGACCGACGTCATATAGCTGGAATATTGCTGAGTGCGGCGTTAGACAACAAACCAAAACAACTTGTCGATGCTTTACGTGTCCATGGGACTTTGAAGGATATTCATCATGTGGACTTTATTATTTATCTAAACCTGCTCAGACTCAGAGGCTACTATTTGGCCCTGAGTATGCAGCAAATGTCATTAATAATTTCCAAAATGTAATTAAAAGTTTCCCAATTTATGTTAACTAATATGTAATATTGTGGCTCTGTAGAAATAACCTGTATTTCACTGATACAAGGACGAATATATAAGAAGAGGTTGTTATGCTCATTCACTTATATATTTTATTGCACTGAATACAATCTCAAAATACAATATCAAAATGGGCCTACTTATGAATTATGAAAAGAACTTAAAAATCAAATTTGAACAAAACTATTTTTGCCCAAGTGGCCTGGGAGGGGCACTAAGTTTAAAATCCTGGATACATCCCTGACTTGTTACCACTTCATTAGCATCTGTGAGTTACATGTCCGGGGTAGAGGTCCCTAGTCCTTAGATAAATGCTGTACCCCAGAGTATTCAGGATCATGTATCCATCCTATATTTCTACTGCTGATTGCACACAGGAATATACCGTATTCGACATAATACGCGCCCAGGGCGCTCTCAAAATTAGAAATAGGGGGCTCTTATTAGAGTTGAAAGATCGTAAATTTCACGGTTTATGCCGACAGCCTGAAATGTTTATATATGACAGATATATTTTTCCAGAATTTAATTTACACATAAATAAGGATGCATATAACACATGTATTATACACGAATAAATAAGTCTTGTGTACATTGATCAATCGGAAGGGGTGCTAATTGGGATTGTTCACTAGCCAATATATTAGCAAATATCGCTGTGGGCGCTTATTATGTCGAATACGGTACCTCTAATTTTGTGTATCCTTTGGCTTGCCATATTTATCCCTGCCATGAATTGGAAGGGGGGATATTGGAATATTAAAAACCATGAGAGATATCTTAATAAGACTTGGCACATAGATAAGTCTAGTGGTGAACTGGGGCAGTCGGGTAGCCTAGTGGTTAAAGCGTTGGCTCGTCACGCCGAAGACCCGGGTTCGATTCCCGACATGGGTACAATGTGTGAAGCCCATTTGTGGTGTCCCCCGCCATGATATTGCTGGAATATTGCTAAAAGCGGCGTAAAACCATACTCACTCACTAGTAGTGAACTGGTGCCTTTTGATAGATTTGGATTTTTGAAAAAGTTATTTTTTGAGTTTCTATGGCAATGAGTTTGACTGAAAATAGCAGTAGTGCTCGTTTCCGGAGCAGATCATGAAAACCATAAATATTCTTGCCTTGCACACAGCATGACATGGCAGGGGATATGAGTATTTCATGGTTGTTCGATTTGTGTTTTGAGCTTTGTGATATTTTGGGGACTGAGTGAATTATGTTTCTTTGTCAGCGATCTGTGGAGAACATCATCCTAATAGCTGACAACAAAGAGGCAAGACGGGTGATGCAGCATTGCCCCCCTCGGAACTGCAAGCAGGTGGGTCTTCATCCTTTTGATGATTTGGAAGTATTTCTTTTCTATTTGCTTATGTCTCATGACGATAAGTTGGGCTTTACTGAAAAAGAGACTAGTGCCCTTTTCCCGAGGCAGAACTAAAGAAATGTTGAACATTTCCAAATGAAACTTGCTATACAGATAAGTCTTGTGGTGAACTGGTGCCTTTTGATGATTTATTATATTGAAAAAATTTGAACAGATTTTTTTCTTTCTTCACTGAACTGCGAGGTATTCAATGGCAATGATACAAAAGTTGGGTATAAGAAGCCAAACTCCATTTCCAAACAGACACAGGGGGGATATGTCATCTCCTGATGACTTGTTTTTTGTCAAAAGATTGTATTTTACTCAGTACTCACGTAGAGAGGCATGGAAGTACAGTTGCCCTGTGAGTCAACATTAGGTAGACACTCCTTAGTTACACTGGGGCGGTCTGGTAGCCTAGTGGTTAAAGCTTTCACTCATCATGCTGAAGACCCGGGTTTGATTCCTGACATGGGTACAATGTTTGAAGCCCATTTGTGGTGTCCCCCGCCGTGATATTGCTGGAATATTGCTAAAAGCGGTGTAAAACCATACTCACTCACTCACTCACTCACTCACTCACTCACTCACCTAAGTTACACACCTCATAACATTAAGCAAGCCTTGCAAAATTTAGGCCGAAGTTATTGATGGCATCGCTCATTGCAGTGCAAAAAACATGACATCAGTCGGATGTAGAAAGGTGTCAAATTCCAAGCTCTCTGTTCCCAAAACTTGATGCACACTATCTCATCGATTTCTATCAGGTTTTCTTCCCAAAATGTATTGCACACATACATCGAATACTGTAGTAACCTGACCAATTCATATGTAACCTCTGAATGTACATATCATTATTCCAAAATGCATACGGGGGCACGGTCGGCCCAGTCGTCTAAGGCGCCGCGATTCGTTGTGCAGAGTTGCGTCCCTTGGGCACGCCAGAAACCTATGATTGTGGGTTCGAATCCGGGTTCGCCCCGATTATGTTTCTAGGTTTGTCAGCACCATACCCGTGCTCGTGGGTTTCACCGAAGTGGTAAACGTCTGAGACCTGCATCACTTCGGGCTTTCCTCCCACATTAAGCTGACACGCCGCGATATAACTGGAATACTGTTAAAAGCGGCGTTAAACCAAACTCACTCACTCACTCACTCACTCACTCACCTAAGTTACACACCTCATAACATTAAGCAAGCCTTGCAAAATTTAGGCCGAAGTTTATGATGGCATCGCTCATTGCAATGCAAAAAACATGACATCAGTCGGATGTAGAGAGGTGTCAAGCTCTCTGTTGTCCCCAAAAGTTGATGCCGCTATCTCATCGATTTCTATCATGTTTTCATGCACACATACATCGAATACTGTAGTAACCTGACCACTACATCGAATACTGTAGTAACCTGACCACTACATTTGTAACCTCTGAATGTACATATCATTAATTCAAAATGCATACCAACATTGATTGAAAAAGAAATACTATTCTTCAAATATCAGATTCTGTGTTGATGTGACCCTCTTATTAACTGTTTCAATCAGAGACGGTTATTGTGTTTTGATACATCTGATTCACCAATCAGAATCTAGTAATTCATGGTAGAATGTATGTTGTCTTAAAAACGGGTGGACAAGGAAAAGTATACTAAACATTCAAATGATGCTCTGTGATTGTCATCTCATAATTATCATCTATCATACTCCAACTCACTCTTTCAGCAACCCATTCTTGCCATAAAAGGCAACTTTGCTCGTCGTAAGAGACGACTAATGGGATAGGGTGATGGGATTGGTTGATGCATGTCATCGTATCCCAATTGTGTGGATCGATGCTCATGATGTCAATCACTGGATTGTCTGGTCCAAACTTGATTATTTACAGACCGCAGTCATATAGCTGGAATATAGCTGAGTCCAGGGTTAATTAACAAACAAACAAACAAACAAATAAACCAACCATAGGATTCTTATGAATTGATTCTGCTTGTAAGAGACAGGCCATTTTAACACAAATTCACAAGATTTGCTGTCTCTTGTTTTCAGGCCTATACCAAGGTGGGAGACGAGATCTATTGCCATCCAACATTCAGGTATTACTCTGCCAACGTGGACAAAGCTCGATACCTGACCGCCAACGTTGAGGAGGAGATAGCTCACTATGAGGGGGAAATTCAGTCCCTGCAGCGGGAGTTGGATAACGTGCGGCAGCGACGAAACAAACTGACGGAAGATATTCGGCGAAACAAAAGTGAAGAGAAGAAATGCAACACACAGCTGATGAAGATAGAAGAGGCCATTCAGAACCTGCAGTTTGTGAGTTCATCAGGACAGTACTGATCCGGGGTTTAAATGTTCATGATAGCACTGACCAAGGGTTTAAATGTTCATGACAGTACTGACGCGGGGTTTAAACGTTCATGATAGCACTGACCATGGGTTTAAATGTTCATGACAGTACTGACCAGGGGTTTAAACATTCATGACAGTACTGACTGGGGGTTTAAACATTCATGACAGTACTGACAATGGGTTTAAATGTTCATGACAGTACTGACAATGGGTTTAAATGTTCATGACAGTACTGACCATGGGTTTAAACATTCATGACAGTACTGACTGGGGGTTTAAACATTCATGGTAGTACTGACCAGGGGTTTAAACAGTCATGACTGTACTGACTGGGGGTTTAAACATTCATGATAGTACTGACCAGGGGATTAAACATTCATGACAGTACTGACTGGGGGTTTAAGCGTTCATGGCTGTACTGACCAGGGGTGTAAATGTTCATGACAGTACTGACCATGGGTTTACACGTTCATGACAGTACTGACCATGGGTTTAAATGCTCATGACAGTACTGACCATGGGTGTAAACGTTCATGACAGTACTGACCAGGGGTTTAAATGATGGCATGACATCATGCCCCAGTGATGCAGATAGTTTCATCTTTCAGTCTCAGGCTTTCCTGGTCCAGACTTGATTATTTACAGGCTGTTTTGTTGGTGTTGGTATATGGCTGTTACTGTGAACATGACCCACTGATTCACTGAAGCAAGGGTTCAGTCGCCTCCCTGGGTACAGATTGCTAACACTTGCTAACCAGCCTTTTGTGCCTCTTGCTGTGATAAAATTACAGATTTTACAGAAACCTATGTCATCACTCTGTCAAGTACATGAGCTTACATGAATGAAATACAGATATTGATTTTTCATAATGCTACAAAGCCTCTGTAAAATATTTGACACAATCGATGTGTTATTTTTCTTTCAGGAAATTAGTGAACTGAAGAACGTGGAGGACCCAGCTCCGATCGACATCGCAACTCTGGTGAGTTCACACGGACTTGACACGCCCCGCAACACATGTGTGTGTGTGTGCGTGCGCGCTCGCAACAGTATCTCACAGGCTGAGAAGTCAATCCAGCTTCTTTTCATGGACAGATGGAAATAAGTGACCACATATACTCCTTAGATAATTATAATAATAATAGACATTTACTTTGCGAATATTTCCACGCCACTCAGGGCCATGCTCAAAGCACTATTATTACCTCGGTCACTGGATCAGTGTACACTCAAGAATCATTCTCAGCTCCCTGGGGAGTATACCACCCAAGCTGCCTGTCAGGCGCTAGAAGGTTAACAACCACATTGCCATCTCATCCTACGGGGTACCCATTCACTGCTGTGTGAGCAGGAGCACATTTCAAACAAAGTCAGTTGCCTAAGGAGACGCTAACATTACTGTTTACAGCTCAATAAAATGCCGCACAGCAACCAAATAAGTCATGGATTGTAATACAGCATTAGTATTCCTTATACTGCCCAGTATGTACATTTGAAGACACCTCTCAGTCCCCAGCTGTTGCAGACATATTCAGAGAGAGAATCATAAGTCCACAACTGTGGCGACTTAAGGCCTTTACGTTGCATGATCGTGACTATGTAAGTCTTGTAGAATACCTTGCAGAGATTAGAAGGCTACTACTGTATATGAAGGGATACCAGATGATTTAGGACCAAAATGCAAGAGGAAGAAATAGGCTTGGTCAAACACGCTCTGTTGTCTTCAAAGATATTTTGAAGCCATAGTTGTGAAAATTCTGCATTTCTGAGTAACTTTTCATTAATATGAAATAAAAATTGTATTTAATTTTTCTAATATGTCAGTATAATGAGTGAGTATGGTGTTACGTCGCTCTTAGCAGTATACAGGGGCAGTCGGGTAGCCTAGTGGTTAAAGCATTTGCTCGTCGCGCCGAAGACCCGGGTTCGATTCCCAACCATGGGTACAATGTGTGAAGCCCATTTCTGGTGATATTGCTGGAATATTGCTAAAAGCGGCGTAAAACCATACTCACTCACTTAGCAGTATTCCAGTAATGTCACGGCATGGAGACCAGAGATTAATGTCAGTTTCAGCACACCAGCATCAGCATCAGCACACATTTAGCCATCTGTCTTGGTACATGTCACTCATTGCATATGATACATTCTTAGAACTTGAGGGTTTAGATCTTGTTGAGTTGTTGACCGTGTACCCGTGTTTCATGCAGGAAGATGAAGTTGCGACGTACGACGAGCAGATCACCAATCTGAAGGAGAAGCGGGAGGAAGTGAGCAAGATCAGTTCAGAGCAGCAGCTTCAGCTGGTGGAGGTGGAGAAGGCCTATAGGGATGTGGAGGGGAAACTCAAGTCTCTCACTGACAGTGCTGACCCTCTCAAGGTGAGTCCATTTGTGGCATAGATAGTGCTGACCCCTCAAGGTGAGTCCATTTGTGGCAGTCAGCTGACCCCTCAAGTTGAGGCCATTTGTGGCACAAATAGTGCTGACCCCTGAAGGTGAGGCCATTTGTGGCAGTCGGCTGACCCCTCAAGTTGAGTCCATTTGTGGCACAAATAGTGCTGACCCCTCAAGTTGAGTCCAGTTGTGGCACAAATAGTGCTGACCTCTCAAGTTGAGGCCATTTGTGGCACAAATAGTGCTGACCCCTCAAGTTGAGTCCAGTTGTGGCACAGATAGGGCTGACCCCTCAAGTTGAGACCCCATGGCCAAAGGGTTTCCGAAAGTTATACAATAGATGTTATAATTGTTTCTTATCTGCACACAAATTTCAAGACAAAAGTATCTTTCTGCTATTGGGCAATTGCTTGAGCACCAGTTGTTTGACACCATATGGAGATTTGATTGGAATCACCTTTAATATTTCTGATAATGAATTGTCCAGGAAGAAGATGGCCATGCCCTGAATGAGATTGAGGTGGCGAAGAATCACAAGAAGCATTACGAGGGCAAGCTGAAAGAACACGAGAAAGTTGTCAACGAACGCCGCAAGGAAGTGAATAACTACCAAACGGAACTTGATGTGAGGCTTTAGACTTTCTATATCTGGTGTACAGCATGCTGTGTCGTGTGTATTCAGATTGAACCTTGATTAGTTCAGTTGAGATGCATAGTTGAGGGGTACACCATCCTTCCGAGGCAAAGGGAGTTAACTGAGTAAAAGTCCAGTTTCTACCCTTGCCGAACTACGCTGACATTTCCAGGCTTGATTGTAGCGCCACCAATGGCTATTACAAGTTATGTCCCTGATACTGAACACACAATCATATCCATTGTTTTCAGGCAGACATGGAGAAAGCCAAAACCATCTGCCCTGAGCGGATCAAGACAAGACGGGTGCCCCAGAATCTGGAGAGTGAGATTAAACAGACAATGAAGAGGATTCTGACTGAGGAAAAGAGGTATAGTAGTGTACTCCAACCTGCAGCTGAACGAATTCAGTCAGACAGTGTTTCATTAGTTCACTGCCTCTGTGGTCTAGTGGATAGAGTGTCAGTCCAGAGAGCTGGTTTGATCCCAAGCCACTTCCATGAGCATCTGCCCGGAAGGAGGAAAGTCGGAGATTCGACCCTAACTACCTCAGTGGTCTAGTGGATAGAGTGTGTGCCTGGAGAGCAGAAAGTCAGTGTTTAAATCCCAGGCTGTGTCATACCAAAAGGTGTTGAAAGATGGTATTTAATCTTGCCTTGCCTTGCCTTGCCATGGGTATTAAACATGGAATAGTCGGCTCAGTCAGTATCTGTGTCTGTTGGGTATCCATGTTAAAACTGTGACATGGTAGTGGGCCAATCTCATTAAAATCATATCTTAGTTCTCGCTACCGCTAAACAAAGATCTGAGGACATCCCATTAGGGGTCACGTCAGACCGACCTTGCGCGAACTTTGACCGACCAATGGAATGACCAATCAGAAGGCAGCTTTCTCGTGCTTTACGGCACTAATTTCAAATTGGCGACTACGCTTCGAAACATATTTTGACAAATTATCGATTACAAATTTGAAACCTGAACAAAAAAACATTCTCGAATGGCTAATAGATGGTCTAGATTGTAAGTATTTAGTTGTTAAACCCGTAACTATCGTTCGGAATACCCCATGTTAAAGTTTTCGAGGTTACATGATTAGAAATCACATTCCAACTGTCACTTTCATAATCTGGTAAGCGACGCTCTGATTGGTGGGATGAAAGGTCATTCTGACGTGACCCCAAATGGGATGTGTCCAGATTTTTGTTTAGCGGTAGCGAGAACTAAGGTCTGATTTTAATGAGATTGGGTAGTGGGCCAGCAATCAGCAAAATCAGTCTCCGGCTCCTATAAAACCTAGCGAGGGATGCATAAAACCACACCCTCATGCTACTGCAGTGTGCAGCTTTTTGTTTCGAAGCAGGGTATAAGTGATTTATGCTCCCGCTCAGAAATTTATTTCTCTCCCAGGCGGGATACATAGTATTTTGTCAGGATCACATGAACCAATCAGATCTCATCATTTTATAATGGAGGTAAGGTAATGTATATTGTGTTTCATCAGCCATGGCATCAATAATCTGTAAATGATGGTGTGTATTGTGTTACAGCTATGGCAATCCTGATGAAATCACAAGAAAATATCATGAGACACAGCAGGCCTTCATGAAAATCCGCCGCGAAGTTAATCAGCTGAAAAAATTTATAGAGGTCAGTTTTATGCTACCCTGCAGTCAGGCTGAATGCTATCTTGCCTGACCAATATTGACAGGTGAACATATTGTCATTACCACCAGCTACTGGGACTCAATTCACTGACACCTTAGATAGTTTGAAATTCTGTATGAAAATATGATTCCTTATTCCTTAACCACATGTTTTCATTGGTGATTTTATTCCCAGGTTTCATGGCAACTGTTATTAGCTCAACTGGAGAACACCGGCTGAGATATTTTTTCGCAGATTTTTGGAAACCCACCAGACCAAGAAACATGGATGATCTCATCATTGGTGCCATGTATCCCGATGTTATTCTGATTTCAATACTTCCTTGGTTTATAAGTCTGCATATACCTCTGTGAGTCATGAGCACCTAGATTGTAAATTGGTGTCAGTATATCCTCTCTATATTGCTTGGACATTTTTACACAAGCCAAAACCCATCTTTGATCATGTAAAGTGTTTCAGCTGCATGTTATCATGGCTTTAATGTAATTTGCTTTAACTGAGCATTAGGTCATTTCATTAACGGTACGTACCTGATTGAGCCCCATGGCTCCTTGCATTAGAGGCCATCAAGCCAGGTGAGTAACTTACACTGTTACCTGTACTAACGAGTTACTGTCTTCAGGCTCACATGGACCTTCCAGCCAGTCCTTCAAGTTTGGGTCGAGTTTTTAGTCCTTCTTGCCAGTCATACTAGTTTGGATCGAGTTTTCAGTCCTTCTTGCCAGTCTTGCTAGTTTGGGTCGAGTTTTCAGTCCTTCTTGCCAGCCATACTAGTTTGGGTCGAGTTTTCAGTCCTTGTAGACAACCATACTAGTTTGGGTCGAGTTTTCAGTCCTCCTTGCCATCCATACTAGTTTGGGTCGAGTTTTCAGTCCTTATAGCCTGTCTTACTGTAAATCTTGAAATTAATGTGCCTCCAAATTAATGCGACTGCTGACCCCTAGCCAAAAATGCGACTCCATATTATCGCGGCTCACCCCTACTCCCCTCCCAAGTGGAATGATACATATCCTTGTGTCGGCCAGATAGACGGGAGTGGCGTCTATCTGGACTGCTGTGTTCAATGATGCCTAGTTTTGACACAAGTCGAACTCATGACCCAAGCAGTGGTAACTCACTGGATGCCCATTGTGTAATTCCTATTCTCTGAATGACGTTGGTATATACTTACAACTGCTGGTCAGTAAACCATGTTTGTGTTTATGTTCAACTTGGTATTTCTGCTATTCCTAGCGTGCAGTGAGGCCGTTTTATTGTTGAGTCATTTTGGAGACATAAATGCAAAGTTTTAATTAATGCGAGCAAAGACGACTCACATTTTTCGCAGCCCGTGAAGATACCTGGGTAGAATAGGTCTTCAGCAACCCATGCTTGCCGTAAAAGGCGACCTTGCTTGTTGTAAAAGGCGACCTTGCTTGTTGTAAAAGGCGACTAACAGGATTGGGTGGTCAGGCTAGCTGACTTGGTTGATGCATGCCATCGATCCCAATTGCATGGATCGATGCTTATGATATTAATCACTGGATTGTCTGGTCCAGACTCGATTATATACAGACCACCGTCATATAGCTGGAATATTGCTGAGTGTGGCGTTAAACAACAAACCAACCAAAAATCACATTTTTCACATTTAATTCATGCTCGTGTTTATTTCCAGATTTTGCAGTATATCGAGTAGGAGTTTGAGTCATCGAGGGTTCATTGTATGTCAATGAGTTCATCATAATGATTTTACTTTTTCAGGAACTCAATATCTTGATGAACAGGATCTCAAGATATATTAATCTGCTTCAGTCATATTTCTAAACAGTGAAAGCAGTCGAGGAAAATATGTTGAGTTTAAATTAACAAAAGTTCATTGTATGTTGAATTGCATGATCATGACGGTTTTACTTTTTCAGGAACTTGATATCTCAATAGGGACGAGGATGTCAAGATATGTGTATATACGTCAGTCGTATTCGTATCGAGTGAAAGTACTCTTTATTGAACATACCTCCATGACTAAGTCCATGAGAGGATCTCTGTCTATAAACCATAATACAGAAGAAATAGTGTTGAAAGTGAGTGTTCCCCTGAGGGACGACTACCTCATGATATGGACTATAACCTCCAACCCCTGGGTCGGGAGGGGTACAAGCTGTGTTCATTAGGGCTGCATGAAATCACCATCACGATACTTTGTGGGATTATATTGAAAACATTTCGCTATCATGTGGTTATATTTCCAGAGCTCCAGATAAGCTTTTGGTGTTGTGGGTATTTTACCCATGCATTTTAAAATCATTGGGTATCAGTAATTCTATCTGGGTATTCAAATTTCTGTTACCCACTAGTTTTTACACATGTGGGTATTTAAGTTAAATATTTAAAAACACTATTCATCTAGTCTCTGCAAACTGGTGTCGTGTGGGTTCGAGAGCTTTATAGGACTCAAAAATACCACGATACTTCCACAAGAAAGTGTGATGGCAAATGATCATGATGTAACTGTCATCGTGGAGTTTGGCAAGGTTGAATGCCCGTTTATAATTTCAAAATAAGTTGCTGATTTGTTAATCGAATACGCAGGGTTACTTCGCAATAATTTGATGATACGCAAAAGTTTTGTTTGTTTTTTTGTTTTTTTTATTTCTGCATTTCTGATGCGTATTTTACGCAGATACGCAGCTTATCTGGAGCTCTGATTTCAATGTGAAACTCAGTGTTTTACCTTGACTTACAAAACCAGGGGTCCAGGGGATCCAATAACTACTTTTAAGGGACCTTTCAGGCAATATGAGGGTCCTGTAAAGTAATGAAATGGTGTAGTGTAGGTTTAGGTTATTACTTAGAGCCTGGAAAGAATCAATGATCATGTAGACAGTGGCCATTATTAATGGATGAAATGACAGACACCCATAACTGTTCTTGATGCGCTGTAGGTACTGTACAATGAATATTATTGGGCAACATTTGGGATGCAGTATATATTTTTTTCTGCGTCTATTCTCTACATGTGTGCATCGTGTAAAACCCTGGAAACTATGTATGGATGCTATAGCAGTGTAAAGATGACTTAAGATGTAACATAATTTTCTGGCTCTATCTGTGCGAAATGTTGATGTTTATATCCCTGTGTTATGGGTTTTTGGACGCTTATGAAACTTATGTTTTCTTGCTAATCACAAGAACAGCTGTAACACATCTAACTCCTATAAAATCAAGCCATCATCTGAGTATTTACAATGTCTGTGTGACGCCACAACCCTTGTTATAGCGGGAGTCCTCGCGATAAAAATGGCCGTCCGAAAACGTATAATCTGACAATGTATTTATGTTGTGTAAAAAATGAATTTTAACATTATTTTCTAACCATATGTACAACAGCTTTAAGCTGTTTTTTGGTCTTGTTGACTCGGGTTTATGTAAACTGGTTTGGTTTTAAAGTGACCCTGCGATGGAAGAAACATGAGTTGGTACCATGGAACTACTGAGATCCATATTGTATCACGATCATGTGTTTTATTACAGCCCTAATGTTCCACTCTTGTTTGAGAAATGGTTGGAATTTATGTCTGTATCATGTTGCTAGTAATGTGTGATGGCCATCTTTGCATGGATCTCTTCAGCTGGACTTACTCACTTATCAAGGACAGAGGCATTGTAAGTATGTTAAGGCCATCATTAGAAAAAATTGTCAAGTCAGGCTGAAAAAAACACAGTGTTGGTTCTCAGGTACCGCCTGCATCATCATGAAGTCCGCCGCATGTTTCATATTCCATTTTCCCCCCCAAAAACAAAAATGAACAATTAAAAACAATATAAGACACAGTCACTTCCCTTTGCATCTTAACGTCGCTATATAAGTGCAATAATCTTGGACGCGACGTTAAACCCAATTTCACCTCACGACCCTTTAGATCTTGTGTTATGGTCATTGTAGCAATATGTACTTGTATGCTTGTTTATGGAGGGAGGCCCTTTCCCAGGTTGTTGGTACACAACTGTTTATTTGGTTAGATGCTAGTTTGAACACATACACACACGCACATGCACACGCACATGTACATTCACACACGCCCACCAACACTATAGTCATTGCCTGAGAACCAAATCTTGTTTCTTTTTTAAGCCTCAGATATGTATACATTAAATGGCGAAACATACCTGCAACCTTTGTCCTTGTCCTTGACCTTGTCTGTCATGTCTGCCTTGCCTGTTGCCACCAGCAACCCGCTACAACATTCTTCTCATGACAGGCACACGAAACGCTATAGTCATGTTCAAAATTTGATAGTTTGGTGAAATGTACCTCCTGGTCATCACACTGAACAGAAAACACACATGACTTCAGGTATATTGACTTTCCGTTTTTAATCTTTGAACATTTTTTTAATCCTGTTTCATTCCAAAAGACATGTCAGCTATCAGTGTTTACAGTGAAGATGTTGGTGACAGCATGTTTGTCGTGTCTGTAGGTAAAATGGAGTCCTTTGTCAAACATTCTCTGTCGTTTGACATAGCATATGTTGCCCTTTGTCAGTCGACCAGCTTGTGGAACTGCCTCCAGATAACACTATTTCATTTCCTGGCACTGCATTAATTCAGAAAATCGTTTAATTGCAAACCAAACAATTTTGTTTGCTGCTTGTATGGCTTTGATGCTGAGGAAACAAAAGCCATTTGAGTACAGCCAATTGCATCCGGGAACACCGGTAGTCTTTTCTTCAGCATGCTTGTCATTAACATCAGACCCTCATGCTGAACATATTTTTTATAGAACAGCTTAAACTCTAATGTCCACAGTCTTTTATTTTTTGTTGATTGAGAAGCACACACATTCTAGAAAGGTATAGCAGTTCCTCTCCTCTCCTGCTGTGTGTTCACGTAAGGTATTCTATCACTGGTCACCCAGATCAATCACTAGTCGCTCAGATCAATCCCCGGTAACCCTGATCTATCACTGGTCGCTCAGATCAATCCCTGGTAACCCTGATCTATCAATGGTCACCCAGATCAATCACTGGTCGCTGAGATCAATCCCTGGTAACCCTGATCTATCACTAGTCGCTCAGATCAATCGCTGGTAACCCAGATCAATCACTAGTCGCTCAGATCAATCCCTGGTAACCCTGATCTATCACAGGTCACCCAGATCAATCACTAGTCGCTCAGATCAATCGCTGGTAACCCAGGTCAATCACTAGTCGCTCAGATCAATCACTGGTAACCCAGATCAATCATTAGTCGCTCAGATCAATCGCTGGTAACCAAGATCAATCACTAGTCACTCAGATCAATCGCTGGTAACCCAGATCTATCACTGGTCAACCAGATCAATCACAAGTCGCTCAGATCAATCACTGGAAACCCAGATTAATATCTGGTCACACAGATCTATAGCTGAGACGGTTGGGGGGCAGGCTGAACTCACAATCAGTGTTAGATTGCCACTAGTCCAGTCGTCCTTGCCAAACTGCCAATAGTTAAGGTATCGTAAGGACCAGTAGAAATTTGCCATTTAAAAGGGTTTTGCTATATGTTATCATTATAAGGACTAGTGGACTACAAATGTTAGATTCTACCCCTGACAATATATCAAACACAAGCTCACTAATTTTGACCATTAAATCAATTCAAACGCTCACTGTATTTGATAAAATAAACTATACACCAGCTCATTAAATTCAACCTTTAAAAATACTCACTAAATTCGACCATTAAACCTGTACAAGCAACAGCTGCTGTAGCGTCAGCCCCCTCCCCTAGCGTCAGTCGACCTCGTCAGGAGACTTTACTTCAGTAAGAACCGAGTACAGGACCATGAAGTCGTGTTTGTGGCAGTTCATCTAACTCATTCCGATACAAGTCTGATGAAGATGGTGCCGTGTCCCTGATCATGTGAGGAGTTGTTGCATCGTGGTCCTGCAGGGGGCTGTGAGATGTGTCCTGTCCCTTGTCAAGTAGTACATGTTTGTGTTTTTCAGCACTTGGAGAAAGTTATGAGTCATCGCCAGCAGCAGTATGCCCAGTTCAGAAGTTTTATTAGCATCCGAGCCAAATATTTCTTTGTTGTGTTGCTAAGCAACAGGAATTATGTGGGCAAGATGAGTTTCAATCATGAGAAAGAATCCCTTGAAATGTCTGTAAGTTCCTTTAGTGTTCATAGTGTAGAGATTGCTGGGCTCCATTGCTGCTTGTGCCAATCCGCTTGAGTCATCACAGTGCAACCTTCAGCTTGCTGCATTGAGTGTTTGATGATTTGAGTTGCCTAGTTTCTCACATAGACCCTACTCACTCCCTGCACCAAGCACCACTCCATTCCAAAATTCGTGGTCATGTAGAGAGATGCCATGTGTTTGAGTGAAATAGCCATGTCAAAGCATGATACAGCTGCAGTGTTGCAACGGTGCACATATTTTACCACTTACTCACATCCTCCCTTACTAATGATCCCCACATTAAAGGTTGCCTGCTTGAGTTGAATGAGTGTCACCTTAACAAATAGTGATATTGTACTTTAAAGGGTACGTAGGGGTTGTTGGGGGCATGGGTGGCCCAGATAGTACTTGTGCTGATGACCACGTGGTAAGAGGTCTCTCTGTTGTTGCTGGGGAGATAGTACTTGCGTTGATGACCACGTGGTAAGAGATCTCTCAGTTGTTGCTGGGAAGATAGTACTTGCGTTGATGACCAAGTGGTAAGAGGTCTCTCTGTTGTTGCTGGGAAGATAGTACTTGCGTTGATGACCATGTGGTAAGAGATCTCTCAGTTGTTGCTGGGAAGATAGTACTTGCGTTGATGACCACGTGGTAAGAGATCTCTCAGTTGTTGCTGTGAAGATAGTACTTGCGTTGATGACCATGTGGTAAGAGATCTCTCAGTTGTTGCTGGGAAGGTAGTACTTGCGTTGATGACCACAAGGTAAGAGATCTCTCAGTTGTTGCTGGGAAGATAGTACTTGCGTTGATGACCACATGGTAAGAAATCTCTCAGTTGTTGCTGGGAAGATAGTACTTGCGTTGATGACCACATGGTAAGAGATCTCTCAGTTGTTGCTGGGAAGATAGTACTTGCGTTGATGACCAAGTGGTAAGAGATCTCTCAGTTGTCGCTTGGAAGATAGTACTTGCGTTGATGACCACGTGGTAAGAGATCTCTCAGTTGTTGCTGGGAAGATAGTACTTGCATTGATGACCACAAGGTAAGAGATCTCTCAGTTGTTGCTGGGAAGATAGTACTTGCATTGATGACCACAAGGTAAGAGATCTCTCAGTTGTTGCTGGGAAGATAGTACTTGCGTTGATGACCACGTGGTAAGAGATCTCTCAGTTGTTGCTGGGAAGATAGTACTTGCATTGATGACCATGTGGTAAGAGATCTCTCAGTTGTTGCTGGGAAGATAGTAATTGCGTTGATGACCACGTGGTAAGAAATCTCTCAGTTGTTGCTGGGAAGATAGTACTTGCATTGATGACCACAAGGTAAGAGATCTCTCAGTTGTTGCTGGGAAGATAGTACTTGCGTTGATGACCACGTGGTTAGAGATCTCTCAGCTGTTTCTGACTGCTTATGGTAGAACATCTGCCCAGAGAGTAGAAGGCCAGGATTTCGATCCCCAGCTGCGTCATACCAAACGAAGTTAAAAGATGGTACTTGTTGTTAGCCTGCCTGGTGCTCACATTAAGTTCCTCAAACCAGGACTGGTCAGCTCGGAGTCAGTATACTGTGCCTGAGTGGTATTCATGTTAAACTGTGGCATGGCCATTAAAACAAAAGTGGTTATGACTTTCTTATTAAAGTACTTGGAGGAATAGGACTTTCCAGTTTAAAATTATAGTGGGCATGTGTTCCAAAACCAGAAATGATGTCATTAGACTGGAATTGCCATAAGGTTTTTCATTATGTTAGCTGCATGCAAAGTACAGTCAAGTCTCGTTATTTCGACACTCGTTAATCCGACAATCGGCTTTATCCAACACTAATGAAGGGAACCGATTAAATCAGTGCTATTTAGACCCGTTAATCCGACAGTCTCGCACTCCCAACTCCGACACACCTAATTTGCAACGAATTACCGAAATCCCTCATACATCAGTCTCGTTAATCCGACACAGTGATCAGCTTACTCTGTGGTCATCTGCCCCATGTTTTGATCCGAGACAAGCCGGCTGGCAGCTGCATATTACAACGGCTGTCGAGATAAACTTGCTTCACAATCAACAAAATTAATCTTTTAATAAACAAAACAATATTAATCACATGCTTATATTACTCGATCTCATTAGAGTAGGATACAAGTTCTCGCTACCCCTGTGGACATCCCATTACAGGTCACGACAGAACGACCTTTTGCAAACTGACCGACCAATGAAATAACTAACAGGAAGTCCACATTAGCCACTTAAAAAAATGCTCTCTTGAGTTGAGGCACTAATTTCAAACTGCCGACTTCCTTTCCTGACTGCTTTTTAAAGTTATTTTGAATTAGTCACACCCCATAACAGTAGTTTTGTGTTAAGCTTTAGAGTTTAAATATTTCATTTTTTACCACAACATGTTCGTATCGTTATCTATCATGTAGTTGTCAAATTTTCGATCACAAACGCTGATACTGCTTAATTTCGTTTATCCGACATACCCGTTAATCCGACATAATTATCTACAACCAACCATGTCGGATTAATAGGCCTTGACTGTACTTTAATTTGGATTGAGACTCTAGTGTGCATGTTCTGAAGACAATAGTGTCACCTGGAAATGGCGCTGGAGAGGGTGAGGTTTTTGGGGGCAAATACCCGCAAACACTTTTCTTGTTTCAATGTGGTATTCACCTGTGCATCAGGGTGCTTGCAATAATTGGTTGAATTGGTTGAACACACCAGCATGCAATATGCCTGTAGAAGCTCCATACAGAGATATGTGCATGTCCGGACTAAGCTTACACATCGCTAACACAAACCTGGGACATGACCCTTTGCTTGACCCTTGACATGACCAACAGATTTTGGCATGTGAATAGGCCCCGATGTGTTTCTACTTCTCTGTAAGATGTAGCCATGTCTTCTATGACATGAGTTGTATTTAGATTCAAACACGTTTGGATTTACATCTCCACAAATCAGAGACCCGTGAAGATTCCGGGGTAGAATAGGTCTTCAGCAACCCATGCTTGCCGTAAAAGGTGACTCTGGGTGGTCAGGCTCGCTGACTTGGTTGATGCATGTCATCGATCCCAATTGCGTGGATCGATGCTCATGATGTCAATCACTGGATTGTCTGGTCCAGACTCGATTATTAACAGACCGCCGTCATATAGCTGGAATATTGCTGAGTGCGGCGTTAAACAACAAACCAACCAACCACAAATCAGACAATCATTTTAAATTTAATCCACATAAGGAAGTTATATAATTCCCCACTTTAAACATGTGCAGTGTGTGATTTAGAACATCAGTTTGATACCTTATCAAAATCTGTAAATCTTCAAATGTAGGAATTCTGTGGTAAATGTGTAAGCGAAAGATGGAATTTCCGCAGAAGTAAGCCTCAGTTGCATAAACCAATGAACGGAGCATCGTTTATGGTACCAGTTACCTCCCTTTGTACTCACCAGCATGAAGTCTTCATGGTTAAGCATGGCACTAGAATTAACACATAGAGTTTTCATTTGTATTGGGACCCGTGAAGAGCCAGGGTAGAATAGGTCTGCTGTAAATGGAGACTGCTTGTCGTAAGAGGCGACTAACGGGATCAGGTGGTCAGGCTCGTTGACTTGGTTGATGCATGTCATCGCATCCCATTTGCGTGGATCGTTGCTCATGTTTTCAATCACTGGATTGTCTGGTCCAGACTCAAATATTCACAGACCACCGTCATGTAGCTGGAATATTGCTGAGTGCGGCGTAAACAACAAACAAACAAATCATTTGTATAGGAGTTTCATTCACTGAGAAACATGCCTTTCTCTGCTAAATGTGACAAAGGGGATACTCTACACCCTCCTATATCTCTAGAAGACTAATAGCACTTTTGTTGTGTAAACCAGCTGCTTTAAGGGAGTTGTCGCTTCTCTATGCACCTGCCACTAGTGTTGTCTATGTTAGTAGCCTGTTCCAGCTACTGATGCCTCCTATCCCATCAGTAGCTGCCCCAACAGTCCAGCAATCTCGCCATGTAAAGAAGTGTGAACCCAGCTTGCAGTGAGTCGGCCCCTTCATTAGTGGTCTCCTAGTGTATATTTCAGGGTTTCAGATCGGTTCATTTCCTGGGACATTAACTGACAAAATTTAGAAAATTTGGAAAAGGGTGTGTGTCACAGTACCCTAGTCACGAACAGATTCATATGGTGTCAACGAGTCTATGCATAGTCCAATCAAAATTGCGTAATGAACTAAATGGATTTAAACGTGCAGATTTCGTTGACTGCAGGATTTGCAAAACGTCGACAGATATTTTTCAAATCTTTTCATGTTTTTAATCAAGGTGCTCAAGTGATTTGATGCTCTTCGTGGTGTAAGACCCGTTTTATTTCAATAGAGATCTTTGTTATCGATCAGATCGTTTTGACCGGGCGCCGCCATATTTCTTGAAGCAAATGCAAGTGATATGAGTGATGGAATCTGATTGGTCAGTGGGAGGGACATTGAAGGGACATAACTCGTAATAGCCAGTGGTAGCGCTACGATCGAGTCAGGAAATTCCAGCCTAGTTCGTCAAGGGTGGGAATTGGACTTTCGTAGTCAGTTAATGCCCTTGCCTCAGGAAGATGGTTAATGTATGGACGCTTTCATTTGCCATGTAGATTACTCATCAGGTTTTTTCTTCATAGCGATGTAGGCGTTGGTTTTGTTTTGCATAGATTATTTGGGTCACTAGTTGGTACAATTTTGTTTGACATCAAACTCCTTGTGGGGGCACGGATGGCCCAGTCGTCTAAGGCGCCACGATTTGCTGTGGAGTGTTGCGTCCCTTGGGCACGCCAGAAACCTGTGATTGTGGGTTGGAATCCCGGTTCGCCGCGATTATGTTTCTAGGTTTGTCAGCACCATACCCATGCTCTTTGGTTACACCAAAGTATTAAACATCTGAGACCTGCATCACTTCAGGCTTTCCTCCCACATGAAGCTGACACGCTGCGAAATAACTGGAATACTGGTTGATGCATGTCATCGATCCCAATTGCCTGGATCAATGCTCATGATGTCAATCACTGGATTATTTACAGACCACCATCATATAGCCGGAATATTGCTGAGTGCGGCGTTAAATAAACAAACAAACAGTTGAGTTTAGCTGTCGAGGAGGTCCGTGGTGTCACAAGTTCCAAGTCCTTGATCCACAACACTTCACCCTACTGTATTGCCCCTGAAAATTGCCAAATTATTCAGTTATTTCATCAAGTAATAAAAATTTCCCTAATGTCAAGCAAAAGAATTTGAAAAATTCCAGGTAATTATTTCAATTTGTAACAAAAAAATCTTATTTCAGAATTAATTATGATCTTTATTTCATGGCCAGAAAACTATTTTTTTACCGAAGAATGTTTCGAATTTCACCTTTCTTAGAAGGCATATAGTCTCCTGAACAATAGTAATAAGCAGATGTATCACCCTATATGATTAATAGTTAATGTATCACCCAATAGAATTAGTAACTGGTGTATCGCCCTATATAAATAATAGCTGACTTGTCACCCTATGCAAGTAATAGCTGACGTATTGCCCTGTGTCTTTAATAACTGATGCCTCACCCTATATATATGTAATAGCTGATGTATCGCCCTATGTAAGTAATAACTGATGTATCGCCCTATGTCTGTAATAACTGATGTATTGCCATATGTAAGTATTAACTGATGTATCGCCCTATGTAAGTAATAGCTGATATATGGCCTTATGTAAGTAATACCTGATGTATCGCCCTATGTAAGTAATAACTGATGTATTGCCCTATGTATGTAATAGCTGATGTATCGCCCTATGTAAGTAATAGCTGATGTATCGCCCTATGTAAGTAATACCTGATGTATCGCCCTATGTAAGTAATACCTTATGTATCGCCCTATGTAAGTAATAAATGATGAATGGCCTTATGTAAGTAATACCTTATGTATCGCCCTATGTAAGTAATAACTGATGTATTGCCTTATGTAAGAAATACCAGATGTATCGCCCTATGTAAGTAATAGCTGATGTATCCCCCATTGTAATACCTGATGTATCACCCTATGTAAGTAATACCTGATGTATCGCCCTATGTAAGTAATAGCTGATGTATCATCCTATATAAGTAATAACTGATGTATTGTCCTATGTTAGTAATAACTGATGTATTGCCTTATGTAATAGCTTATGTATGCCTTATGTAAGTAATAACCGATGTATGGCCCTATGTAAGTAGTAACTGAACGGGAAACCTTGTATAATCACACTACTCTTTAGCGTAATTAATGTTATTCATTGACCAAACCACGCTTCGGTCTCAAAGTCCTGAACTTCAATAAGGACCACTGTTCCAGTAAGTCTGGGATTTTATTAAAATGACAGAAGGGACGATGTACAGAGTACCTGGGAGTTCACTCATGCCAGACAAGTGGGTATTCCTCACGAATCAGCAGGAAATCAGGATACAAGATTTATCCAGTATTTATTGTGGTAGACCTTTCTAGTTGGAGTTTATGACTAACCTTCACCATGTGACCAGTTATGGACTACCCGTTGCTTGCTTCTAACGTTCCCTGTTGCCTTGGTGTCCTGCTTGTTGATGTACTTGTCCTACCCCTCCAACTCGTAACCCGTGTACTAAAGTACTCACGGAAATGAAAAAAAAACTGTTTTTTCGACCTTAGACCTCAGATCTTAAATATGCAGTTAATATACAAAATATGTAAATATTCAAACAACTAAATTAGTACTAATTGGGCCGTGGCACAAATACAGCGTATCAAATGTTTTTATGCCTTTTTACACATAAAAGTGTGTAAAAATGTGAATAAAACAGACTATTGTGAAACAGGGCATAACCAGGTGTAAGTAGATCAAGGTGACCTATGACACCTTGACGACAGGTGAGAACTGGTGCATAATGCCTATAGTCTGTTTCTGCTGTGTCAATTTGGACTTTTTGAATGTTAAAAGTGCCGACAAATTACCTCCTGTAAAATACATTTTTTATTGTTCACTGAGATCAAACTAGCAAATCCAGACTAGTACTTTTCGAGTTGTTTTGTTATTTCGTATTTACAGCTACGTAACACTTTGTGTCGATTTTTAAATTGAGAAAAACAGGGTTTTTTCATTTCCGTGAGTACTTTAAACATTCCTCGTCATTATGTTATAATTGGTATATCTAACATGACTCATATTTAGATAAATATTTATATAAGTGAATGAGATTTGTAATGAAATCAATTTTTTAAATATTTGAATAAATATCTTTTTTCTTCACGTTTAAGATAACTAAATATATCGGTAAAAAATAACCATGACTAAACCAGACAGGTTAAGTATGATTTTCGGTGGAGTGTAAAGTGGAATTCTATGCTAGGTGCAGCCAACATCAAGTTCGGCAGAGGGGGCCAAGGATCTAAAGTCTCTGTCTGGAGGCGAGCGATCCTTCTCCACCGTGTGCTTCATCCTGGCATTGTGGGATGCTATGGAGTCCCCCTTCCGATGCCTTGACGAGTTCGACGTTTTCATGGTGAGTGTAGCAGCCATTTTGGTGCACATAAATAATGTTATTCTGTCATGTGTTGTTAGCAGTACCTTTACTGGATATCGCCCGTAAAGAGCTGGGTTGGATTGGTTTTTCGCAACCCATGCTTGTCATAAGAGGCGACTCACGGGATCGAGTGGTCAGGCTCTCTGACTTGGTTATGCATGTCATCCTATACTAGGATGCGTGGATCGATGCTCATGATGTCAGTCACTGGATTTTCTGGTTGTGCAAAGACATCAGAACACCCTGTAGAGACCCTCAGCCTTCACTGCTTGAGGTAATAGACAACTAAATTGTGACTTGGTCAGCTGCTTGTCATTGTACTCTGACGTAGAATTGGTCATAATGTTGACCAGTCGTTTGTCTGGGCCAGTCTTGATTATTTACTGACTGCCATGATGTGTCTGACATATTGCTGACTGGTGTTTAGGTCGACGAACACTTATAATAAGGAAAAGGCGGACGCTAAGAATAATTGGCAATTAGATTCCTGACGACGTACATTCTGATGATGTATTTCAGGACATGGTGAACAGGCGGATCTCCATGGATATGATGATGGAGGTTGCTCGGGTGCAGACAGGGCGGCAGTTCATCTTCCTCACTCCACAAGATATGAGGTCAGACACAGACTAGATCTGTCACACACAGGACATGAGATTACACACGACACGATCTGTCACACGCAACACAATCTGTCTGACGCGCTGCGACACAATCTGCGGTCACACACATGACAGGTTATGGCAGACACTACATATTATTGCATGCACAAACACAGACATGATATATCGTACAGACACTTAATACGTCAGACACGCTTGATATGTAACAGACCCTTAAACATCCGGGTAAGAATAGGTCTTCAGCAACTCAGGCTTGCCATAAAAGGCAACTATGCTTGTCAATATAACGGGATCGGGTGGTCAGGCTCTCTGACTTGGTTGATGCATGTCATCATATCCCAGTTGTGTGGATCGATGATGTCAATCACTGAATTGTCTGGTCCAGACTTGATTGTTTTCAGACCACCGTCATATAGCTGAAATGTTGCTGAGTGCGGCTTTAAACAACAAACAAGCAAGAAACAAGATATGTAACAGTCATGATATATGCCAACATGCACACAGATCTGGTTCAGACACACTTTCTCGACATTGAGATATCGGACACATGCTTACATTGTGAAGAGTGTCTATTAACACACACTTCAGGCATTGTTGAAATTCATGTAAGTGATATTATTTATTTCAATTCACAAGTTTGTTATATAACATGTAATTACACATTCTGTTTCAGTCAACTAAACATTGGCATAGATTCACGTATTTTCCGTATGCCGGACCCTGACCGAGGTCAAGGAGTGCTTCCCTTCGGTGAAGGTCAGGCTGAAGAGGAAGAAGCCTAGTGCCAACCGTATGCCAGACGCCTAGAGCCAGACGCCTGTCTAGACGCCTAGTGCCAACAGTATACCAGACAGCGTGCCAGACGCCTAGAGCCAGACGCTTGTCTCGACGCCTAGTACCAACAGTATGCCAGACAGCGTGACAGACGCCTAGAGCCAGATGCCTAGAGCCAGACGCCTGTCTAGACACCTGGTGCCAACAGTATGCCAGACAGCGTGCCAGACGCCTGTCTAGACGCCTAGTGCCAACAGTATACCAGACAGCGTGCCAGACGCCTAGAACCAGACACATGTCTCGACGCCTAGTGCCAACAGTATGCTAGACAGCATGCCAGACGCCTAGTGCCAACAGTATGCTAGACAGCATGCCAGACGCCTAGTGCCAACAGTATGCTAGACAGCATGCCAGACGCCTAGTGCCAACAGTATGCTAGACAGCATGCCAGACGCCTAGTGCCAACAGTATGCCAGACGCCAGGTGCCAGATAGTGTGCCAGACATCAAGACGTGCTAACTCTGTGCCAGACTGCAAGTGAGTTGTGCCAGACAGAGAGAAATATGTATGTTAGACATCAACTCTACCAACCTTTCCATGTCAGGATTGCGGTGTCCAGAATTGTCAAATACTGTGATTGGTTGAAGTGAAAGTATGTGCAGTCTGCTGGATTTGCCTTTCAGTAGTGCTATGATATAGTTAACCCTGATGGGTTGAACAGATGGGCAATGTTTGGAGATTCATGTCGTCTTTTGTTTTCATGGATTCAGTGTACATCTTACTCTTTTGTTTGTTATTTTTGCAACTTGTCTTGCATTTTCATTTTAACATACATACTTTAATGATTGTCAAACAATTATTTTGAGGTGTTATTTTACTGGGCAAAGCCTGCTTTTTGTGCCAATTGTCTCCAGCTGTGACTAAACTGTCCCTGGTCTTGCATACCTCTACCGTCTTTAGTCTCCTTTCTATCTCTAGGGGAGAACCCCTTACTATCTTTGCCAGTGGGACCTGTTATATTGTAAGGGTTAGCTTTCTCAAGCGAATATTTCCAAATGTAATCTGGGGTTAATACGTATTTTTATCAAGTTTTGTTCCACAGGGATGTCCGCTCCAAACATAATTGATTGTTAAGGTGTATTGGCTTCAAAACCAATAAACGAAGCGACTACGACACTCAGTTGTTTACACAAGTACCATGTTCATTAGGCAGAACTAGTACTGATTAATAGGTCTTCAGCAACCCATGCTTTCCATAAAAGGCAACTGCTTATCAAAGAGGCGACTCACAGGATTGGGTGGTCAGGCTTGCTGACTTAGTTGATGCATGTCAACATATCCCAGTTGCGTTGATTGATGCTCATGATGTCAATCACTGAATTGTCTGGTCCAGACTTGATTATTTACAGACCGCCGTCATATAGCTGAAATATTGCTGAGTGCAGCTTTAAGCAACAAATCATTCCTGCACTGCTCCTCATCAATGCTAAGGCCACACTTTTTTAATTTTATGTTTCATGGATTTATTCTAGCTTTTCCACGCAAGGTCGGCCGGAAAAAAATAAATGTCAATCATTTATGTCAGTCTGCCATGGAGTTAAGACTGCAGATGGTCACTGATAAGGATGTAGACATGGAATTTATGTAAAATGTTATATTGCATAAGAGGGTCTATATTAGGTAAATATTTCTTAAACCAGCTGCTTTTCAGTGGAGGCGGTGAGACAGTGAAACGAAAAATACAAAATGTGTGGCCTAATTGGAATTAGACAGGTTACCCCTGTAAGGTCAATACTCCAGTGTGTTTTAATATCCACTACACAGGAATGTGAAGCAGTGTGTGCTGTGCTGCAATAGCAGGAATTGTCCATCCACAAGTGCTGGAATACTACTGTGTTACTTCATCCCTGAACTTCCTACATGTGAGACAAATACTAACAGACATGAAGAGATCATCTCATCAATTCCCTGCTATTTTTGAGAATACGTTGCAGTACCTTGCTCTGTTCAGGGATATTCTAAGTGACCTGGCCGCATTCCACACAGTGATCTTGCTTTGTGAACTACGACTACCATAAGCCTATGTTAAAGTATGGAGCTACGATCATATTTGCACAACGGGGCCTGGCAGGCCACAAGCTACATACACATGATTGTAACAGGCAGTTTATGCAAAAACTTCATCTAACATCTTCATCAAGTGGTTCTGGGCCCCCAAATCTTCAGAATTAAGACTTATTCATTGTTCGTTTTAAGGGCCAAGTTTGTGGCTTGTGGCTCAGACATCTGACAATCAGTGCCTTCAGAACGGAGTGTATGACTGTCAACAACTGTGTCCTGGAGAACATGCACTGTTTTCACAGTATGTTCGTGAGTTGATTGTTATGCGTCCAGTATGGATGAATGAGTGTTCATGGATAAATATATTAAAAATTGTCGGAAATATGAGACTTGTCTGTTCTTTATCATTGAATGCAAGTTATTAAAATACAAAAGCCACTGATGCACAAATGATAGAAAGCCTCTGCAAAAGTAGTGGTATCTATAGCAACAGATAATTACAACTTACGCAGCTTAATTCTTAGGGAGCAGTTTGATGTTGGAAAAATGTGAATTCATGAAAGTTAGCAAGTTTTCAATTTTTAACATTGTCATATTCTTATTCATGTCAATATCAGAGGTAAAATTAGATAAATACAAGAAAGCTTGTGCCATTTCAGACACCTTTCTTGCATTGTGTGTTGGTTCTTCACTATGTTTAGATCTACATAGTATATACAATTTATGGATAACAACTTTATTTACTGTAAAGGCGATGTTTCAGCCTTGCTTGACAATGGTATGAGCATCTACACAGAAACGTCGCCTTTACATAAGAAGTTGTTATCCATAAATTGTGTCCACTTTGTCATCCATCAACTTCTAAGTAATCCAACAATTTGTTCAGATTTAGTTTTGTAAACAACTCGGGTTTGTCTGCTCCATCAAACTGACTCCGCACTATAACCGAGATACAGGTCAGAGTGGCCTTGAACCCTACTCACTCCATAAGGATGTTAACATCTGCAACAACTTCCTCGGTCAAATTGCTTTATTTGTTTGCGGCGCCAAATTGCGGCGCCTTAGACAACTGGGCCACCCGTGCCCCTCTTAATAAATTGAAGTACAGACACCAATGCACAACACTATTACAACAACTTGTTACTATCTGACGCTGACAATGAATGCTGTCCGGCAGCTAAACCACGATACCACTTTTATGTCAAACATTCATTCCTTTCTTGACTTGGACAAGTCTGTTTGGCATATAATATATAGTGTTTGTCAGTGGTAGATAACCAGAATTGTATATTATCCTTTGTCACAAAGAAGCCATCACTTGACAAAATTGGCCCCAAATCCAATTGCTACCACATTATCCTGAACAAACCACATGAAGCGTCATAGGTCTCCTCCTTGCGACATGTAGGGAGTCCGTGAGTTGTCTTGTTAAGGACATCAAAGTACATGTTGTGACATCTAACAAAACACATGGGCACGTCCACCCTTCTGATGACCAGCCGGACACATGGGCCGTCAAGGGACCTGACCGTGGGCTGTCAAGGGACATCTGCTTGTTCCTCTTCCATTCAGCTAGATGTAGCCTGTCAGGAGTCCTCATCTGCTGGTTCCTGCTTGATGACAACCTTCTCCTCCTCCCCCTCCAGGGAATACAGCATCTTGTTGATGGTGGCGTAGTCAAGCTGATTGCTGTCACTGCCGTCGGGCTCACCTGGGACCAGATCGTCGTGCGAGAGGGGAGAGTCGGAGTTGGGGACTAGATGGCGGGATTTCAGTCGACTTGGGAGGACTACGTCAGCAAAGGAGACACCTTCTATTACAAAATAAGATTGCTATTTATTTATCGATCAGATTATGTAACCTATCAATCAGAATATATTTCATGTTTACTGTATAACAATGTACTCAGCTATGTTCCGGCGGTCTGTAAATAATCAAGTTTGGACCAGTCAATCCAGTGATTGATATTATGAGCATCGATCCACGAAATTGGGATATGACATGCATCAAACACGTCAGCGAGTCTGACCACCCGATCCCGTTAGTTGCCTCTTACGACAAGCATAGTTGCCTTTTATGGCAAGCAGGGGTTGCTGAAAACCAATTTTAACCTGGATCTTCATGGGTGAAGAATATTAGATGAAATTGCAAAATGTTTCGAAGAACAACCTATTTAGGGAAATACCATGAATTCATACAGTTAGAAAATCACAAACACGTTTCTCATGAAGCACCATTGATCCATTCTCTTATGAAAAACAATACTTAAAAAAAACAGTTAACCTCAGTTTGAGGATAATTCTAGTATTCTATTATAACATCACTGAGCCAAGTGCTGGCACAATGATAGTCTGTCAGGAGTTGCCTCCCTTCTGTCTTAATAATTAATGTCGTCCAGAGTGAGACTTGTCCAGCTCTCTGTAGCAGAAATGCACGACAAATCACAGGGCAGTAGAGGAATTGTCAACCTCATTAAAATCAGATCTTACTTCTTGCTACCGCTAAACAAAGATCTGAGGACATCCCATTAGGGGTCACGTCAGAACGACCTTTCATCCGACCAATCAGAGCATCGCTTACCAGATCATGAAAGTGACAGTCAGAATGTGATTTCTGATAATGCAACCTCGAAAACTTTGAACACAAGGTATTCCCAACGAGTTACAGGCTTAACGTCTATCCATACAATCTAGACTATTAGCCATTCCAGAATGTTCTTTTTTTCAGAGATATTTCGAAGTGCAGTTGCCAATTTGAAATTAGTGCTGTAAAGCACCAGAAAGCTGCCTTCTGATTGGCTAATGTCGACTTCTTGTCAGTCATTCATTGGTTGGTCAAAGTTAGCGCAAGGTCAGTCTGACGTGACCCGTAATGAGATGTCCTCAGATCTTTGTTTAGTGGTAGGGAGAACTCAGATCTGATTTTAATGATATTGAGGAATTGTTAACTGACCTGCAACCCAAATGTTTCTCCTGTCTGAGACTACCCAATCTCATTAAAATCAGACCTCAGTTCTCGCTACCGCTAAACAAAGATCTGAGGACATCCCATTAGAGGTCACGTCAGAACGACCTTTCATCCGACCAATCAGAGCATCGCTTACCAGATTATGAAAGTGACAGTCGGAATGTGAATTCTAATCATGCAACCTCGAAAACTTTAACTCTGAATGATAGTTACGGGTTTAATGACTGAATCCATACAATCTAGACCATATATTAGCCATTTCAGAATGTTCTTTTGTTCAGGTTTCAAATCTGTAATCGAGAATTTGTCAAAATATGTTTCGAAGCGTAGTCGCCAATTTTAAATTAGTGCCGTAAAGCACGAGAAAGCTGCCTTCTGATTGGTCATTCCATTGGTCGGTCAAAGTTCGCACAAGGTCGGTCTGACGTGACCCGTAATGGGATGTCCTCAGATCTTTGTCTAGCGGTAGCGAGAACTAAGGTCTGATTTTAATGAGATTGGAGACTACCAAACACAGTCCCACATTGCCACCCTCAAGAACCCGCATGTTCATTTCCAAAATTCATTTACATGATACACCTAATATAACAATGATGTTAATGAACAAATATCTTGTCAAATGGTTTGAAATCAGAGTTCCTTCCCTAAAATCAGAAGGCACAAATACTGGGTGAACATTTTTACATCTTCATCAGAGACAAGTTATTTGGGACATATTTGAATTCTATCTATGTTACATGAACTTTTGAAGTGTCAAATTATGTGGTTGCATTACTTATGACCATGAGTATATGACTGAAAGCTCACCTTCTCTTGCAAGTCGCTTGACCTCCTTCCTGCGATTGTTGAACCAGTTTGACACAATGTAGGCACTGACCCTCTCCCTCTCCGACAGTCTCCGTCCTGCTGCAACACACAATCCCCATACACATGTAACCATGGTGACCGTTATTCTTCAATAATCTGATACAAAATTTAACAGAATAAATGATGCCAATAAGGGACTGGTGATCTATTGTTGGAGAGAGTGGACAGAGGAACTGGGGGAGGGTCGCACCAAAATAGGACTGTCTCTAGGGGAGGATCAGAAGAGTGAGTTGGGTGTAACACCGCTTTTAACATTATTCCAGTTATATCGCGGTATTTCAGCTTAATGTGGGAGGAAAGCCTGAAGTGATGCAGGTCTCGGACGTTTACCACTTCGGTGAAACCCATGAGCACGGGTATGGTGCTGACAAACCTAGAAACATAATCAGGCAAACCCGGGATTCGAACCCACAATCATAGGTTTCTGGCATGCTGAAGGGACACAACTCTGCACAGCGAATCACGGCGCCATAGACGACTGGGCCACCCGTACCCCCGAGGATTGGAAAAAATAAGACATATTTGGGGAGGGTCATGCAAAATTGGACTTTTTATAAAAAAACATACAATGCTTTTGCATTGTAAAAGCATTGTGTCTTTTCAAGGAGGGTCCTCCAAAAATATGACAAGCATTAGGGGAGGGTCATTATTTTCAGTGCATCAAAAACCTCTGACCATTGGACAATCTTTGGTACTTCAGTTTTATCACATCATGACAACTTAATGTGGGAGGAGAGCATGACTAACCTTACAACAAAATCGGGGAAACTGGGATTTGAACCTATGATCATAGGTTCCTGGCATGCCTAAGGGACACAACTCTGTACCTTGGACAACTAGACCACCCCTCTGTCCTGATGACCTTGTTAATTGTGTGTCATCATATCCACACAGTGTGGAATGTTGCTCCTGTCAACAACTAGTTTGTCTTGTTGATTATTCACAGATCACACCCGTGAAGATCCAGGGTAGAATAGGTTTTTAGTAATCCATGCTTGCCGTAAGAGGCAACTATGCTTGTCATAAGAGGCAACCAATGGGATCGAATGGTCTGCCACGCTGACTTAGTTGACGCATGTTATCATATCCCAATTTTGTGGATCCAGTCTCATATCGATCACTGGATTGTCTGGTCCAGATTTGATTATTTACAGACTGCTGTCATATAGCTGGAATATTGCTGAATGCAGCGGGTGTGTATTAACTAAACAAAAATCACCTGACTAAATGACAGGACAGTGTGTCACCATATCATATACAGATTAAAACTGGTCTGATTTTCTTGGACCTCCTCTGTGGTCTAGTGGTAGTATGTCCGCCCAGAGAGCAGAAGGTCGGGGTTCAATCCCCGGCCGTGTCATACCAAAAGACATTAAAAATGGTACTCGTTACCCTGTATAATACCCTCGGCATTAAGGGGCTAAAACAAGATCTGCTGGCTCGGAGTCAGTATAGGCTACTGTGTCTGAGTGGGGTATTCATGTTAAACTGAAGCATAATTATCTCAGTGGGCTAGCACTGTAAATCGGCATCAGTCCAGACTAGTACAAGCATGCACACACATGCACACCCACACCCATGCGCTATATAAGTGCAATAATCTTGACATTAAACCCCATTTTACCTCACCTCGCCTGATTTTCTTGATTTACTAGCTCACTCACTCACTCACTCACTCACTCACTCACTCATATTTCTGAGACGAAGTGTAAGGCTGGACACTCACATATGACCTTCATGACATCATTGCATGTGACGGCAATCTGCTCGCGCTCCTCGTTCGAAGGGTACTGATTGGCTCGGAATGCTTCTTCCAGGATCTCGATGTGCTTCTCCCGGAAGGTGAAGCGCTCACGGCGAGGTATGGGCTCACCGCCGTGGATGATGGTGAAGTGACTGTCCAGTGTGCTGCTATCGAGACTGACCTCTGCCGCAGAGGAAAGTGAAACGTAGACATTACATTCATCATCGGGGATAACATTTGGACAGAGGTTTTACAGCAGATGACAGGTAAACTTGTCTTTTTGCATAATTTCAGGTTCATATTTTAAAGCTAATACGAGCAAATACACAATTACTTGCTGAGCTTCATGGACTGAGCGTAATTTTATTTGGCTTGGGCTTCAGACTATTTGCTCAAGTCCAGGACAGTCTGAGTTAGAGTCAACTGAAATGGTGATTGGTTGGCCACAAGGACTGCTGTGTGTGGATAGATGACCTTTGACCTGTCACCTTGACTGAGATGACTTTCAACTGGCCCTCATGTCCATCAACAATAATGTGAAATAAGTGGAAGCATTTTCAGTGAGTGAGTGAAGCAACTTGACTGTTAATCGTCCATCGGAAACATTATTGCAAGGGATGACAGACATGCTGCCATTGTGACCACCTGGTTTTCCTGTGAAGATCCTGGGTAGAATGCTGTCTTCAGCATGTTCAGTAACCCATGCTTGTCATAAGAGGCAACTAACAGATCAGGTCGTCAGGCTCCCTGACTTGGTTGATGCATGTCATCATATCCCCATTGCGTACATCAATGCTCATGATATCAATCACTGGTTGTCTGGTCGAGATTTGATTATTTACAGACCGCCGTCATATAACTGGAATATTGCTGAGTGTGGCGTTAAACAACAAACAAAAAATATATTCTGATTGATAGACTATGTAATCTGATCACAACAAACAAACAAACAAACAAATGCTACCTGGCGTCCTGATGCTGGGAATGATCTGAACGACTGGCTGCCCCATCCCCTTCCGGTGTACGAGGGCAGCCTGCGGCCTTGACATTGCAGGTTTGGCCGGCATGTATGTGGTGGTGCCGGCCTTCTGAAGCTGCTTGAGGTACCAGATGTAGATGGAGCGCCTCTGGTTGCTGGAGATGTCCACAGTCTCACCCTGGAGGAAGCGGTTTATGGTGGAGACGGTCAGTCCTGGGACAAGACGACGGATCAGTGACACTTCCAAGCAACTTCCTTTATTCTTTTAGTACAGAGTTAATTTATCAATCAGGTAATCCACAACTGGTTGAAGTTTACACAAATATACATTCAGAGTGAGTGAGAGAGAGAGACAGTTAATCAACAGTTGTGACAGGGAGGATTATGTGGTAGCTTTAGCAGACAGGGGTGAGTATGTTTTTACACCGCTTTTATCAATATTCCAGCAATATCACGGCGGGGAACACCAGAAATGGGCTTCACACATTGTACCCATATCGGGAATCGAACCTGGGTCTTGGCGTGACGAGCCAATACTTTAACCACTAGGCTACCTGATCGCCCCTCAGAGTGAGTGAGTTGGGTTTTAATGCCTCAATGTTGGCCCTATATGCTGTGCAGTTGCATGCTTTGAGGAGGCAACAAGCACTTCCAAAGGGAGATAACTCTAGACACTGTAAGTCATAATGAATGTAAACACTGTCACTGTGGGGAAATTCTAATACTGCTAAGTAACTGGTAAGTGATGGTAAGTCATCAAATGTTTGATACATATTGCTAGGATATCTGGCTAGGTTATGAGGATATAATGGAGATGGTAGAAGCGTGAGTTTTGAGTCTGGATCTTGAATAAACAAGTTGTGTTGTAACAAATTGTGATACAATCTTTCACTTAGCTATGACAAAATCCACATTCATCCTGGCGATAATCCTTGGTTTGTCAGGCTAGACCTGCATCGCTATGGGCTTTCCCTCCCCACTAAGCTGACAGTCGGTGAATTCAAAGTGGTATTAAACTGGACTCATTGTAGACACCTGGGCCCACTTGCACTAAGTGATCTTAGCGCTAAGATGATCGTAACTCCCATACTTTAACATAGGCTTACAACAGTCTTAGCGCTAAGATGATCGTAACTCCCATACTTTAACATAGGCTTACAATAGTCTTAGCGCTAAGATCGTTTTGTGCAAGTGGGCCCAGGTGTTCTCTCTGCAATCATTACCTGTTTTGTCTGCAATAATCGGCACCCCGACACCAGCCATCGTAACCATGGTGACGATTTCTTCAAGTCGCTTCGGAGCTGGCATTCTGTCAATAGAGAGAATACAGCAGTGTGAGACCTCTCCACAAAAACAATGTACTTGACCATGTTGACCAAACTTGTCACCTAACTTTGACATCTGTTAGACTTTAGCAGGAATAAAGCTTTTTGAGTATCAATCATATTCACAGCAAGGTCGTTAGGGAGAATGAGTGCGTGAGTGAGTTGGGTTTAACGCCGCTTTTAACAGTATTCCAGTTATATCGCGGCGTGTCAGTTTAATGTGGGAGGAAAGCCCGAAGTGATGCAGGTCTAAGACGTTAACCACTTCGGTGAAACTCATGAGCACGGGTATGGTGCTGACAAACCTAGAAACATAATTGGGGCGAACCGGGATTGGGACCCACAATTATAGGTTTCTGGCGTGCCCAAGGGACGCAACACTGCACAGTGAATCCCGGCGCCTTAGACGACTGGGCCACCTGTGCCCCCTCATTAGGGAGAATTGAAATGGAAGCGATGTGTTGCTTGAACTACTTCTGTTAAGTCAAAGTTACCTCATTACAGACAGACATCTTTGGAGCTTTGTAACAGAGGAGGCTTAAGGCTTAAGGCTTAAAAGAATAATAGAATTGATTCACAGGCAATGACTTTTGAAAATATAGTGCGGGCAGGCATTTTTGGGGGGTGTTTTTTTGCTTGTTCAACCTAGTATGTAACCAAATAAACAGCTGTGTACCATCAACCTGGGACAGGGCCTCCCTACATAAACAAGCATACAAACTCCTCTTGCCGCCATGACCATAACACGAGATGCGCAGTGAAGCAGTGCACATGTAAAGGGAAGTAACTGCGTGCTATATTGGATCAAATTGTCTTTAAGTATTATGATTTTTTTTGTAAATTTTAAATGGAAAAAAAAACGAAACATGCAGCTGACTTTATGATGATGCGAACCAGGGCTATTATTTTTTTTAGCCTAACAGGTGATAATGTCATGTTGAGCAAATGTCAGCAATTGCTCACGTAAATTGACTCAACTGGAAATGTCACCTTTGCCCAAAAGTAAGCGCTGCACTGACTTTCCTCAATACAAACATGGTACTAACTTCATGAAATCATCCAGTCTGGCTTTCAGGTCATCATCGATGCCGAGAGAGTTGTGGTTCTGGGGACTGACCAACTCACGCTCCTCGAAAGAATGTATGACAATCTCATCCTCCCCAAAACCTCCCTCCTCATCAAAGCTATCATCACGACGCCGCTTGACCCTTGACACCTCAGTAGAACTTGATGCCTTGGCCGACTGACAAGGTGTTGGCTGGTTTAGTTTCATGGCGCCCACTGGCGCCAGACTCTTGGGGACAGTGTAGAGGTGACCCAGTTCGGCATCAATGCGGCTGAACGCATCAAAGGCCTGAATCACCTGCTCCTTGGTGATACCACTGTTCCTCAATCGTCGGATGAGCTCAATCTGCTCGACGGTGAAGAGGGGCTGTCCCGCACCCACAGACACCATCGGGAGAGACATGGCTGTCCAACACTTCAGGCTGTAGGAAGAGATATAATAGGTCCTTAAATACAGGTATGCTAGTATATAGAGGAATCACTCTGAGGTTTAAGCTAGACCTGCTTAGAGACTAAGATTGGGCCCAAGTCTGAAGCAAAAATTCCTTAGAATTTAAAATATACAAACATTAAAAATCTAAATTTGAACGAAATCAAGTTTTGGTTTCCCAATTTGCCTGCCAAGTGCACTTAGTTTGGAATCCTAGATAACACTACGACTGTCCTTCCTCACACAATCTATTGGACTCAATAATACAATTGCTTGTTATTACCTGACCAATCTTCTACCCATCTTCCTGAGGCATGGGAGTTAACCGACTATAAAAGTCCAGTTTCCACCCTTGCCAAACTACGCTGGAATTTCTGGGGTCGATTATAGCCAGTGGCTATTACGAGTTATGTTCCTTCTATGTCCCTCCTATTGACCAATCAGATTCCATCTCTCATATCACTTGCATTTGTTTCCAACAAAATAGCTGTGCCCAGTCAAGACGATCTGATCGATAATCAAGATCCATATTGTTAAAAAAAGGGTATTACCTCGCGGGGTGCATCAAATCATGTGAGCACCTTGATTAAAAACAGCGAATAGATTTGCAAAATATCTGTCGATGCCCAGTTGATGGTACACATCCTTTGCAAATCCTGCAGTCGACCGAAATCTTCACGTTGAAATCCATGTTGTTTACGAACCAGATGTCAATTTTGTTACGCAACTGTGATTGGACTATGCATAGACTTGTTAGTCCAGCCAAAACAGAACTCCATAATCCCAGCCTAGTTTGGCAAGGGTAGAAACTGGACATTTATAGTCAGTTAATTCCCTTGACTCGGGAAGATGACTTCTACTATGCTAACCAAAAAGCTGCTTTTAACAGTATTCCAGTGATATTGCAGCGTGTCAGCTTAATATGGGAGGAAAGCCCGAAGTGATGCAGGTCTCAGACGTTTACCACTTCGGCGAAACCTACAAGCATGAGTATGGTGCTGACAAACCTAGAAACATAATCGGGGTGAACTCTGCACAGCAAATCGCAACGCCTTAAAGGACTGGGCCCCCGCCATACTCTTAAAAACAATTTGTATATGTATTCACTGAAGATCCCCTTTTTTTTTTCCTTTTTTTTTCATGAAGAAATAACTCCCCCTCTATTTCATATGATACATGCAATACATTCCCAGTTGATATCATTGGGAATGTATTGCAAATATCACATAAAAAAAAGAGTAGTATTCATATCCAGTGTTATCCAAATCATGACTTAACACAATGAAATTGTGCTGAACACTCAGGAATATTCCAGCTATATTCCAGCGGTCTGTAAATAATCGAGTCTGGACCAGACAATCCAGTGATTAACATCATGAGCATTGATCCATGCAATTGGGATCGATGACATGCATCAACCAAGACAGCAAGCCTGACCCCCCGATCCGGTTGGTCGCCCCTTACGTAAAAATATGTAAAAATTATACAACATAACAAAAGAATTGAATAATATGTTATGTACAAGTCTTTCTATCATTCCTATAGTTAAAATGTTGTAATTCATATAGATCTATAGCGTTTTAAAATTGTGTAAATATGTTTATAGAATGTGAACACAAGATCTATTATACAAAATTATACATAATGTTAATGTTAAATATCAATGTCGATATTTGTGTATTTTTTGTGATAAAAAAAATTCATATAAATATAAGGTGGTATTGTTAGGTCACAGGACGCCGATTGGGCAGTGGGCGTTTTGAGTGGAATATCCAGTGAACCGACACTGTAGTCCGGACCCATTGGGCGTTATCTATTTGTCTCATCTCCGTCCATATATATCTCAGGTCAACACAGTCCAGGCGCGCTGGAATATGGGGATTCCCCGAGTTTAAAAATAGATCTCGTTAAGAATTTGCAACATCACTTAATTCATGCAAACTAATTATGTTGACTCTTCTTTCATTTCTAGGTTGTTAGAAAACTGCTGCATGAAGGGCTAACTACTCCCTAACGAGCCTGTCGGCCGCCATGTTGGTTAGATCGGTTAACTTACCAGCTCTCAGCAACTCGCCTAACCGCGGCTCCCTCTACGCCATGTAACGCGCTCCACGAAGCGTTATATTGTTTTTAAACATTACAGGACATGGATGTGTTAGTAAAACTAATATCGTTCGTGTTTTAAGCCAAACCACGCACCACCTCACTAGCTAATCTCACTAACCAGGTTAACAGCGGTCGTTGTCACTAACTCATCATGTAAGAGACAGCGGTAACTATGGAACGGTCCATTCTCAGCAGATTGAGGGGTCATGGGCGAGCACTGGTTTTATAGCGCGCATGGTCTTCTTTCAAATAATTCATCTCGGCAAGTCATTGTGATTAATGACGTAATCTGCGCGATATAAATGCTTAAAAGTGATATAATTCATCATATTTGTTGTTTGTTTTTAACTTTTTATAGGCTATAGAGGGTTTTACTTTGAAAGAAAGTAAAACGATTATTATAATTATCAGTTTAACTCGTACAAATTCACTATGAGCGAATATCTTAATATCGAATGAGATGTGATATTGTTATCCATATGGCTAAAAATAAGAGAGTTAACACACACACACACACACACATAGAGGATATGTTATATGAGTGTTTATGTCATATAACAATCTTCAGCAATGACGTCGTTTCTAGTGTGACGTCATTCCGACTTTACGTCACAATAAGATTCGAATGACGTCAACAATGCCGTCCGGATGACGGAAATAATACACTGTTGCCTAGATATGTTTGGCCTCGTAGGTAATCATATATTTATTATCTACGAAGGCAAACATATCGGGTTCATAAAAATCGTATGTGCCCTAGGATTATATCACGTCACGAGACAACAGTGTATTGTTTCCATCATCCGGACGGCATTATTGACGTCATTCGAACGACGTCAAAGCTGAAGATTTTTGACATTCGACAATTTTGGTTCCGCTGCTGTTGAGACTTGCTGTCCTTATAGGTAAACACTAAAATTCGCCTCTGTATGTATAGACATCTTAATCTTCTTCGGTAATAAATTGAACATTATATTCGTGTTCGTGTCATACTATGTTTACGACACCAGTGTCTTAATTCCGATATATCCCGAGCGAGAGCATAAGGTGGGGAATATATATCCATACGAAATCAATGTGTAATAATGATTTCGCGCAGAGGTATTTCAAATACCATTGTTGACGTAATACAGAAGGCATTGTTGACGCAATGTTTTAAGACATCACACAATAATGACGTCACAACGTATCATTATTGACGTCATGTTGATCTTAAACCTAAAATGCAATCGTTTTTCAATAAATGGATTGAGTATGGAAATATTATAATAAGCATATACATGGTATGGGACCTAAAACTCCACATGGTAAATTTAAAAAATCTTCTTTACATAACACAAGGAATGAAAAAACGGCTATACAAAAAAAATCGAAATTTAGTATGGAGGGTGTTTCCCCCTGACAAACGCCGTAGGTTTCTTTTGAAGTTACAAATTGAGGGTCATTTTTCAATGACAGGTTTACTAAAGCAGAATCTACTCCAACGCGTTGATAAGAAAGCGTGAGTTTTTCTTAGTCGTTTTTGAAGTATGGTTAATTGTTTTCTCCTCGAGTACCAGTAGTTTATGGCCTTTTCACCGACAGCTTTGTTCCTAAATACAACGTAACTTAACCTCAGCAATAAAGAGGGCCACTTTGACACATTATCGATCTCGCTACCGGAGGAGGACAATGGAACAGCCAGAACAGCGCAGCCACACGTGACGAATCCGTAGCCCGGCTGTGTTTGGTTTCTATGTGCTGCTAGCCAAGCCAGGAAGCCATAATCGCGTCGGTCGGCCAAGTAAATGTGACCGAACTGTAGATAATTGATGAATTTGTCGTGAATACAAATGTTTTGACGATTATTTGAGTGTACGTCTACCATTGCGAGCATGTGGATATGTTTACGTACCCTGACAACGTGAGATAGTGAAACGGAGGGGTATGTTGAGGTGATAGACACCACAGGTGAAAAGTCAAGTGTTTGTGGGGAGAGAATGGGCAAAACAACCGACGGGCGTGGCATCGGAGTGACAGACAAAAACAAAATTATGGAGGAAGGAAAGAAAGACGCACCATCTACACCTGTCATTCAGAATGACGAGTCGAATAAACACGTCGACGTGCCGGAGAAGGAAACGCCGCGAGAGGAAGAGACGGGTAAGAGCGAGGAGCATAACGATAATGATTTAGGGAAGATATCTGTAGAAATTAAGAAGTCAATTGCTGGGGACAAGCCAGAGAGCATCAACCAGTTCGATTCAGTGTCAAATGACAAAGCTAAGAAACCTCCGCAAGTCAAGGACACCGAACTTGCCAAGAAACCCGATTCCAACAAAATGGAACCTCTGAAAACGTCAAATTCTACAATGAGTTCAAAAAGCAAGAAACCAAAGAAGGGGATATTCGTGTCCTACTCCCCAGATGCTGGGTTCTTGGAGCGGAGATTCGTTGTAGAAACGACCCAGCAACTCAAAGAAAACAATCTGGCAGACGATCTTTGGTTTGACAAAGACGAGAAGAACACGGGCAGTCCATGCTGGTTTTCTCTAAGAATGGAAGCTGTGGAGAAATGTCGAGCAGCAATCCTCGTATTGTCAGACAGTTACTTCACGTGCCCTGTCTCCGTGTACGAAGGCAAGGCGCTTATCGACAGGCATAGGATGGATCCCGCTTCCGTCCGACTCTTTCCAATTCTGTTCAATAACATAGAAAACAGCGAGGTACCAAAGCACTACAGCGGCATCCTCAAAGACGCCGTAGACCTGACTGTTCACGCCAAGTTGAGTCTGGCGGAGAAGACGTCTATCGTGATTGGTTCTGTGATGGAAGAGCTGGAAAAGTTCGCCACCCTCACCTCTCCCCCGACCCCGCTGTGTGCACCCGACGCCGAGTTCACCGGCGAATACAAACGGAAGAAGATCTGTCAATGGAACGTGGGGGACTTGCAGGAATGGTTGTTCAAACTCGGCATCAAAGAGTTCTACCGCCAGAGTCTTGCCGAGAACATGGTAGACGGGTTTCTGCTCATGTCGCTGACAGACCACGACATGGTCAAGTACCTTGGGGTGGACAGTCGAGTGGTCAGGAAGAAGATCATGCAACAGATCTTACAGACACTGGACAAGGAGCACAAACAGCCGGACAACTGGCACTTGCGAGCACGAGCTCAACGTGCAAAACCTGACGTGGTATATGTGATTTATGACCCAGCTGATGTCAGGCTGGCGCAGAATATAAAGGCTGATCTAAGGAAAAAAAACTTACAGGTGAGTAATTGAGGTAACTGTTGCACGTTTGGATTTGAATGCTTATGAGGTGATGTATTGTGATATATATCTATATTATATTTTTTATGTCCCCTCTGAAATTGTTGAAGTCATATAATATGTGAAATGTCCCAGCTTTCTTTTTGAGACCAAACTTGCACCCAGGGATAAAACCAATTGACGTTAGCCGTGAGTTTTTATTTCGAGGATGGTGGTATTAATCCCATAACAACCCAAGTGAAAGTGTTTTTTAAACTTATATGCTGACTTTATGCTTCAAAATTCCTTAAAATGATGATAATATGTGTACACATTTTTCGTAAAAAATAATTGGTCACCCGATTACAATGAATGAACTGCATAAACTGGTTGAGGGTTTAGTTGTTTATCCCCTATACAAACACTTAGGACTTGATCGGTGCCTTGATAATGTTCTCATGTAACTTGTCCATGATGACAACACACTCTCGCTGTTGCTTTTACATATGTTGAAGCCAGTGTGCACCTGTTTGAATGCATCTTCCAGAGGCAAGGGAGTTAACTGACTATACTGTCTATGCACAGTCCAATCAAAATCGCGCACCAAAATCAAAATCCGGTTCACAAAAATGTCGTGCAGATTTCGGTCAATTGCAAAATTTGCAAAGCATGTGCACCGCCAACTCATTGTCAGCAGATATTTTCCAAATCTTTTCATATGTTTAATCTAGCTGCTCACTTGATTTGATGCATGTCGCGATGTAAGACCCGTTTTATCACAATACAGATCTTGATTATCGATCAGATCCTTCTGACTGGGTGCTACCATTTTGTGTGAAACAAAGACAAGTGATACGGGAGATAGGATGTGATTTGTCCATAGGAGGAGCTTAGAAAGGACATAACTGGTAATAGCCACTGGTGGCGCTACGATCGAGCCCAGTAATTCTAGCCAAGTTCGGCAAGGGTGGAAACTGGACTTTTATAGCCAGTTAACTTTCTTGCCTCGGGGAGATGGACTGTACTAGGCAGCACAAGCACATCTGTTAGGAAAATACGGAACCAGGAACCATGGCAACATGCCTGGAAACCATGTCTGGTGTCTGGGTGTTTTGTGTAATGTGATTATCACCCATAATTTCTACATACTGAAGTAAAATCATTGGAAAATAATCAATCATGTTTACGATTGATTTCTTGATATAAACTGACACCAGCTAATCCTCAGTGAAATCTATTGACTGAAACACACACTGTACATGTACTAAATATACATTACTTTTTTGTGGTATAATTTGCCCCAAGAACATATGGTAATAGTTGTGTTGTTCGATAGATTGTGTCAGCGTGATCAGTGATCGGTAAATAATGACCTAATGGAGATGTACCCTGAAGACAGACATGGCTTGGTAGATTATATAGCTTCAATGTCTGACGAGCATTGTTGTGTGGGTATACCGTGACAGTTATAGAGATGTTCTCTGTATGTACTAGTGGCCACAGATCCCACAACTGATTGTGTTTAACTGAGCAGTGTAGGCGTCACCTGTCAACACTGATGATTCTCGTGACTGTTTTCAGGAAATAGATAGTATTGTTGTGATGTGTTTTCTACATTACATGATTATCATGATTATAGTCACAATGATATGTTTCTTTGTTGTTAAACGCAATATTCCAGCTATATGACCCAATCTGTAAATAATCGAGTCTGGATCAGACAATCCAGTGATTAACATCATAAGCATCGATCTACGCAATTGGGATACGATGACATGCATCAAACGACAGCGTCCTGACCACCCGATCCCTATAGTCGCCTTTCATGACGATGATGTATTACATTAGTGATTGACATTAAGTGAGTGTGATTTGTTTAGTAAACAGGAATTCATTAGTTGATTATCAGTGTCATCTTGTCTTGTTCGTACCAACTGACACATCAAGAGAAGCATTTTGATATAAGTGAGGTGAAATTGGGTTAAACGTTGCGTCCAAGATTATTGCACTCAATAGCGACGTGCATGCACGTGTGTGTGTGTGTGGCTGCTTGTACTAGTCCGGACTGATGCCGATTTATAGTGCTAGCTCACTGAGATACCATGCCGCAGTTCCGAGTCGACCAGTCCTTGTTTTAGCCCCTTAATGCCGAGTGCCAGACAGGGTAACAACAAGTACCATCTTTTAACGTCTTTTGGTATGACGTGGCAAGGGATTGAACCCCGGACCTTCCGCTCTGCTGGCGGACGCTCTACCACTAGACCATGGAGACGTCCCTTTGATATAAGTACTGTATAATAAACATGCTGAGATCAGTTAAATAGACACACAAAACTGAATGTGATATGATTATTTGTGAATTTGAGAATAGTTTATACAAATATATACGCTTGGCTGGTTTGTTATGTGTGAAATAATACATCAATATTACCTAGCTAGTTGCTACAGAGTAGAACATACAGTAACAAAAAAAAAAGCACTATTGTGACAAGTTACATTGTAATACTTTGCTACAAGATTTGTCCACAAATATTAAGTAACTGCATTATATATCCTACATAAATATAAATATAATAAAGATCCGGGTTAGAATAGGTCTTAAGCAATACGTGCTTGCTGTAAACACCGACTATGCTTGTCGTAAGAATGACTAACAGGATCAGGCGTTTAGATTTTGCTGTCATGGAAGATGCATGTCATCATGTCTCAATTGCATGGATCAATACTGATGATGACAATTACTGGATTGTCTGGTTTAGACTCGATTATTTACAGACCGCTGTCATATAACTGGAATATTAGTGTGTGCGGCGTTAAACAAACAAACATAAATATCACTATTACATACTCCAAATACCATGTACCATGTATAAATATTGCCATTCCAATGATATTCAGGTTTAAGTGTGTTGTTGCTTCCGCTGTTTGCCGAGCAGCTTGACCAGCATTAGGCTGTAAGCCTAGGCGGGGGGATATATTCAGTGTGTATACCATGTATACACTTGGCTATCATTGTATGGAACAATATGGTGTACACTTACAGAAGCATAATTGAAGTTATTGCCAGACACAATACTTGTAAACCATTCCTATGTATGTAGTGATCCCGGTTATACCATGGGAGTCTTTGAGGAGGGTCATCTTTAGGGGAAGTATAGGATTGATTTTATGGAAAGTATGGGACTGTATTAGGGGAATTATAGGAGTGTCTTTAAACGGCAAGAAAATTCAATAAAGCAACTGTACAGATTTTAATACTTTAAGGCATACTTAATCACAAATGCTTGATCAAAATTTCAATTTGAAAAACATAAATAGCGTAAAAACGATGATAAAAAAATGACATCATTCCCCCTAACGAAAAATTCCTCCATTGCGGGGAATCTCCTTACTGGAGGTTAAAATGGGTTCCTGGTGTTTGACGCTCATGACAATCGGACCAACGCCCAATCTGGCTGCTTCTGCCTCGGGTTTTGTGACACGCAAAAGTTTTTTTTCTGTCTGCTCATCTGTTTGATTACTGTATCCACAACATATGTCACCTTGGTAACAACACTGAAGATGCCTTCAGGTGTTTACTGAGGGGATTAATCCCTGACAGACATTTATTGTGTGGAATAGGGCCGAGGTCGGCTGGTGTTTTATTACCCGAACGGGAATTAGTAATGAGACTGTTATCACCGATCTTACATTGTTATCATAATGTCACAATCAAGGGTCGTTTCACACATTCAACGACCTGTGAAGATCTGGGTTAGAATGGGTCTTCAGCAACCAATGCTTGTCGAAAGAGGTGACTAATGGGATCAGGTGGTCACTCATTCATTCAACAATGTATGCAATGTTTCTATTTTTGTAGCATTAACAGAAATATCATAAACTGTATATATGTATTATGGCTAAGAATCACAAGATAGATAAACACGGCAAATGTAACAGCCAATGAAAATAGTTGTCACCGCTGCGCTGGTAACTTTAGGCCACGCCCCCAAATAGGTTTGTTCTGGATGCTGATTATGTAGTGTGTGATTTCATCACTTTAAAATGGATATATATATACTTTCTACAAATATTATGAATTTCTCTCAGTCAAAAATTGATATTCACAAACAAAGTCTCAATAATTTTGTCACTTTACTTGCCCTTTAACGGAGTATAGGATTGTATTTGTGGAATTACTGGATTGTATTTGTGGAATTACTGGATTGTATTTAGGGATTATAGGATTGTATCAGGGGAGTTATAGGATTGTATCAGGGGAGTTATAGGATTATATCAGGGGAGTTATAGGATTGTCTTCAAGGGGGAGTAGGATTGTATTGAGGGAAGTATAGGCTTGTCTTTAAGAGAGTTTGTGGCTGTAGGGGAATTATAGGATTGTATCAGGGGAGTATAGGATTGTCTTTAAGGAAGTGTAGGATTGTATTGAGGGAAGTATAGGCTTGTCTTTAAGAGAGTATGTGACTGTAGGGGAATTATTGGATTGTATCAGGGGAGTTAAAGGATTGTCTTTAAGGAAGTGTAGGATTGTTTTAGGGGAGTATAAGATTGTATGATGTTACCTTCATGCAACAAACAATCTAGTGAATGAGTACTTACTTAGTACTTAGCAATGACTTGATATTACCATTCTGCCCTTTTTAGGGAAGTCTCGTTCTAGGGATCATGGAATGTTTCATGTATTCGAGTTGGCCAGATTAGTAATTGATATCGGAGTACAGTGACATGGAGTGCAGGGACCATTTCAAACTCCAATACTTATTTGCAGGTCATGCTCTGGGCCCACTTGAACAAAGCCATCTTAGCACTAAGATGATCTTAACTCCCATACTTTAACATAGGCTCATGATAGTCTTAGCGCTAAGATGGTTTGGTGCAAGTGGGACCTGGAGTATAGCATTGTCACAGGAGGGAGTAGAGGATTTTGTCTTTAAGGAGAGTATGGTAAAATATGAATTGTGAGTAAAATGTGTCAGTTACCATGGTTACAAAATGTGTTTGTTTTCCAGGTCATACATCACGATGGAATGAAACTAGGCAGGTCGAAAGAGGAGTTCCTTCAAATCAATGGCCCCCAAATCGCCACGGCAACCCATGTGATTGTCCTTCTGACTGCGGCATCTACGGGATCACCGTTTGTCTTCCATGAAGTCCTGTTTGCTGATTGGTTGGGGAAGAAGCTGGTGACGTCTATGTTCAAAAATGTTTGGACCAATCTGAGAGTGTCGCTGAAGGCTGTCCTTGGTAAACTGAATGAAGACTATTATGTTGTTGTAGAACTGCAATTCACTATGTAGAGTTGTGTCCCCTTGGTGTGCCAGAATCCTGTGATTGTGTTTTTGAATCCTGGTTTGCCATGATTATGGCTCTAGTAGGGTGGGGACGGGTAACTCGGGTACTCCGATCAGGTGGATACTGAGTAGGACCCGGGTACCCTCAGGACTACCCGGACCCGTGGTTAGTCATGGGATATATTGTTTAATGTCAAAAATTATCTAGAACTCTATGGTTTCACTACAAGTCACTAATGTTCGCATTTCTTTCTGACTATGCACGCATTCCTTCTGACTTTTATATGTTTGAATAAAGGTAAAACTTCAATCAACTTCAGTGTTTGCATAACCAAATCGTTTTATACGTGTATCTATTACATTTTGCCAGGGCCACGGTCAAACAATTCGCAATAAGACATTTTGTACCCATCTCTTGAGACCTACAGCAGGTACCCGGGTAGGGGCAGGTAATAAGGGGAGGGGTACCTTGGTAGTAAATGTGGACTCATCCCAGCCCGACTTTCTAGGTTTGTGTGCACCATACCCATGCTTGTGGGTTTCACCAAATGTCTTAAGACCTGCTTCGCTTCAGGCCTTCCTCCCACGTCAAGCTGACATGCTGTGTTGATAGAGTTGAAATACTGTTCAACAAAACCTCACACTCACTCACTCACTTACTCATAGTCTTATCAATTGTCTTTAGTACTTTAATGATTTACAGTATATATCATGCATTACAATATGTTCTGACTAAATAAAATTATTTTAATGTGGGGAGGTCAGTATCATACATTTATTTGTTGTAATACAGCAATATTCTAGCAACATCACGATAACCTGTAAATTAGTGCATCTGGGCCAGACAAACCAGTGATTAAATTTATCAGCAATAATCCTTGGGACCTATTCTAACCCGGGCCTATTGATACAGAATGATCGAAGGGGCATATGTTACTTGATACAAACATAAACTGTATTCTACTATTTTCTAATGGTGTGTGATAGCTCCAAAGTTATTGGTAGTTTGATTGATAAGTTTGAATTTTGCTAAAAGGAATGTAAAAGTGATTCACTCACTTACCCACTTAACCAGTGAAGTTCTGGGGTAGAATAAGTCTTCAGTAACCCATGCTTGCTGTAAAAGGCGACCATGCTTGTTGTAAGAGGCAACTAACAGATCCGGTGGTCAGGCTCGCTGACTTGGTTGATGCATGTCATTGTATCCCAGTTGCATAAATCGATGCTTATGATGTCAATCATTGGATTGTCTGGTCCAATTATTTACAGACCACCGTCATATAGCTGGAATATTGCAGAGTGCGGCGTTAAACAACCAACAAACAAACAAACAAACAAACACTTTCCCACTTCACTGTTTCAGGAGAGTGTCCAGCCATCGACTTCGAGACCAAGATGTACACAGAGAGTCTGGATGTTCTGGAACACCACATCAAGCCGCTCCGCCGCGTTCCTGGCGTGGTCCTGGAACAGACGTACCTCAACAAGATGGCCGACGGACTGAAGCCGCTGGAGGTGCTTGCTGGCTGCCGAAGTAGGTAGTAACTCATCACCTGTCTTGCATCCGTTGTCACTGTCGACCTTGTGTTTGTATGTGTGTCATTGTAAATGCATTCCTTGTCAAGTCAAGAAGTTAGAACTTCTAGAGTCCCAATTGTATTATGTGCCACTTGGCTGTCTTCTTGTCCACAGTCAAATGTAGTGTGCACTCATCCTGGTCTTCCATGTGATATTTAGTTTTCAAAAAAGAAGCACACTAATGTCAATCCACATCTCCCCAAATACTGAGTCTGTTCTCAAACTGTCCATCCCTAGATCCAATTACCATCAAATGTGATAGTCCGACACACTACGTTCTTCTTGCATACCAATACAAGAGTAATTTCATCAATGGCCATATAAAAGGCAATGTCCCTGGCTGTTTCTTAAAGCATTAGAAAGAAGGGCATATGCTTTTGGGGATCAATTTGATTTTTTCAGTTTATTTTGGTTTGATATCAGCATATTTTATTCTAATGTTTAGGAGCTCAATTATTTTTTCAACATAAACATTTGCTAATTATAAACAATATTTTTTAGATAATTAAAAATATGGATATGTATTCTTTGAACTTGTCTTCAAGAAAAGGGCATGATAATATTTTTTCTACATTACGAGGCAGATGTAATAGGTCAGCTAAGTCTTGCCCTTTTCATTTGTCAGTTGTGCGAGTGATATATCTACTCTGATTCCATTGGTGACACCAGGTTTTTCCAGTGGTTCATATTTATTAATTTCTTTTTAATTTTCAAAAAGTTTATTTATCTAAAAGACACCTTTTGCCATTTTGCCAAAACAAGTTTATCATCATTTTATTGGACACCGCACAGCCATGTTTTTGCAGATATATATTTATTAAGCTTACACTTTACTTGTCACGTGTATTGTTTTGCTGTTACCATGCATTTTTTCAATTCACAGTAAGATCACTGATTAAGATGATTTGAGTAGGCATTTCCAGACCCACCTGCCCAATATTTGTGTACTACATTCCATCTCCCTGCAGGCTAGGGGTCTATACATAAGATATGTACCATTGTATATATGTATCACTGAACAGACACTATTGCACTGAGTCACAGCTTGGCATTTATAAATCACCGGCTTTCATGCACAAGCAGGAACGCTTTCTTTATGCTTCAGTTTTCACTGAGTCTGCTTTACTGATTGTCAGACAAAATTTCTCGGTTGAAAGTCCAAGTCTTTTGGTCCAATTTTTATGACCTTATTATTATCATTATTTTTTTAAACAGGGTCAGTGGTCAAAATAATCAGACTCGTGCTTTTATGATCGGTATTTTTTTGTTAATATTTGTAGACATGTTTTCTGATTATGATCTTCGCTATATTTACAGTTATGGGTCTAGATATGTGCAATTCTATAAACTTTGCCATAATGAAGGCATGCATCTTCCCGAGGCAAGGGAGTTAACTGACTGTAAAAGTCCAGTTTCCACCCTTGCTGAACTAGGCTGGAATTTCTGGGCTTGATCGTAGCGCCACCAGTGGTTATTACAAGTTATCTCCCTTCTATATCCCTCCTATTGACCAATCAGATTCCACCTCTGATATCACTTGCATTTGCTTCACACAAAATGGCGGCGCCCAGTGAAGAAGACCTAATAGATAATCAAGATCTATATTGTAATAAAACCGCTCTTACTTCACAAAGTGCATCAAATCCTGTGAGCACCTTGATTACAAAAATGAAAAGATTTGAAAAATGTATGTTGACACTAAGTTGACGGTGCACATGCTTTGTAAATCATGCAATCGACGGCACTTTACAAACCTGAATTTGATTTCCTTACGCGATTGTGATGCGACTATGCATTGACTCGCGAGACCAGCCATAATGTAACTCCATAATCCCAGCCTAGTTCGGCAAGGGTGGAAACTGGACTTTTACTGTCAGTTGTCTCCCTTTTCTCGGGAACATGGGTGGCATGCTAAATAAGTATGAACGTAGAAAGCTAATCTTCCTACATGAATCCATGTAAAGTTATATAGATAGGCTTATAGCCATATTTCATGCAGTGTCTATTTATTGAGGTTAGTAGGAGGGTACCATGTTGCACTCTAAAGACACTGCATGGAATGTAAACATTGCTGGCTTGCATGGGATTATAGTGAATACGTTTATCTCATTGTACTGACCCATATCACCTGGAGATATTTATTCACACGATTTCATCAGATAACAAGTTGAATGTGTGGTCATTTATAACAGTGCCTACAATAGAAGAACATAATCTTCATACAGATATATAACTGAAATTTTGAATATATGCTTATATTATTATAAGGTTAGCTTGCTACAGATATGTAACTGTATGGTTGAACAATATATGGTTATGTTACGGTAAGGCTAGCTTCCTACAGATATATAACTGAAAGTTTCAACAATATATGCTTATGTTATGATAAAGCTAGCTTCCTACAGATACTTAACTGAAAGTTTGAAAATATAAGCTTATGTTATGGTAAGGCTAGCTTCCTACAGATATGTAACTGCAATTTTCTAATGATATATTTTTCTCTTTTTGCTGCACAAATTTTAGGACGAAGGTGATGTTTTATAGTTTACTCATATAAGTATTCAGTAGTTCCTCTGGTTTCCTAGCATCATCTAGCCTAGATAGAGTGCTCATCTAGCATCTCCTCTCTCCACTTTTATGCACTTGGTGATGAAGATTCTGACTGACCCGTCACCTTCTCCCTCTACTGATTCCTCCTCCCTCTAGACATCCTGTAGTAGTTGCTTCGGTGTGTGCGATATTTCGCTACTTTCCATTGTATATCTCAGCTGCCAGTTACCATGGTTACAGGCTCCTAACTTGTTTTTCTGTAAGTCAGTTCAAAACTTTGAAAAATCTATGAATTGTAAGTAAAACTGCATATTTTTTGTGACCAGATATACAAGCTACTCAGATCAGTGAGAGTAACACAGTATGTGGTTTGACTCAATATGGGGTTCGTCTATAGTCCTTATGCGCTATTTGCGCATCTAAACAATAAGCACTGTTCACAGAACGTGTCATGAATCTTGTGCTGTTTGTCATTTGTCCACCAGTTAAACTGGTTGTAACTCCCAGTATGACACCTTTAGATATGGGCTGTTTCATCTTAAATTAAATCTTTACGAGTCATTGGCGTCCTGATCTTCCAACCCTAGCATGATGACAGTGTAGTGGCTGGTATTTTCCAGTGTAAGCTGAACGGCAGCCCACAGTCTCTACTCTCTTGCCTCAGTTTTCTTGCAGTTATTGCAAACAATCCTTAACAAATTTTCCTCCATCAAGAACAAACAGACAATATGAATTGATGTCCAGCTCATCAGAACACTAGACACTAGGGCTCCACACATTGTACCCGCGTGCGGAATCAAACCCAAGCCTTCAGCGTGACGAGGAAACACTTGAACCACTAGGCTACCCCACTGCCTCAACCGCCTATCTATGACTGCAGGACCACCTATGTAAGACTACAGGACCACCTATGTAAGACTACAGGACCACCTATGTAAGACTGCAGGACCACCTATGTAAGACTACAGGACCACCTATGTAAGACTGCAGGACCACCTATGTAAGACTATAGGACCACCTATGTAAGACTACAGGACCATCTATGTGAGACTGCAGGATCAGGTATGTAAGACTACAGGACCACCTATGTAAGACTGCAGGACCATCTATGTAAGACTGCAGGATCAGGTATGTAAGACTGCAGGACCACGTATGTAAGACTACAGGACCACCTATGTAAGACTGGGACCACGTATGTAAGACTGGGACCACCTATTTAAGACTACAGGACCACCTATGTTAGACTACAGGACCACCTATGTAAGACTGGGACCACCTATGTTGGACTGCCGGACCACCTATTTAAGACTGGGACCACCTATGTAAGACTGGGACCACCTATGTTAGACTGCAGGACCACCTATGTAAGACTGCAGGACCACCTATGTAAGAATGGGACCACCTATGTTAGACTGTAGGACCACCTATGTAAGACTACAGGACCACCTATGTAAGACTACAGGACCACCTATGTTAGACTGCAGGACCACCTATGTTAGACTGCAGGACCACCTATGTAAGACTGCAGGACCACCTATATAAGACTGCAGGACCACCTATGTTAGACTGCAGGACCACCTATGTTAGACTGCAGGACCACCTATGTAAGACTGCAGGACCACCTATGTTAGACTGCAGGACCACCTATGTAAGACTGCAGGACCACCTATGTAAGACTGGGACCACCTATATAAGACTGCAGGACCACCTATTTAAGACTACAGGACGACCTATGTTAGACTGCCGGACCACCTATGTAAGACTGCAGGACCACATATGTATGACTGCAGGACCACATATGTAAGACTGCAGGACATTTAGAATTATTCACCAAAGTTGTCACCAGCAAAGAGAAAACATGCATTAATTTGATATTGGGAGATAGATAGATATGGTGATTCTGGGTTAGAAGAGGTCCCCAGTTAGCTATGCTGGTCATAACAGGCGAGTTAATGGATCGGAGGGTAAGTTTGTTGACTAGTTAGCGTATTATCACACTCCATCGCTGCTCATTTTATCAATCACTGAATTGTCTGGTCCAGACTCATCATGCTGCCATCGTATAGGGGGAATATTGCTGAGTGTGGCATTAAACAAACAAACAAACAAACAAACAAACAGCTACAGGAACACTCTACCACGGTGGCAGTGTCTACACTTGCGTCTACTAAAAGGGTGTCCTATACATGCATGTATCCTGATCTAATAGGTACTAATCTCTTTGCGTGTGAATCTTTTAGATGTGACAAGTTGGAAAATATAACATAAACTATTCTCCATGTGAAAATAAGTGCTTTAACCATGTTTAAGCCCTCTGAAGACCCGGGATAGAATTGGTCTTCGGCAACCCAAGCTTGTCATAAGAGGCGACTAATGGGATCGTGTGGTCAGGATCGCTGACTTGCTTGATGCATGTCATTGTATCCAAATTGCGTGGATCGATGCTCATGACGTCAATCACATGGTCCAGACTTGATTTACAGACTGCCATCATATAGCTGGAATATTGCTGAGTGCGGTGTTCAACAACAAAGAAACAGTGTTTAAGGTGGTTGTTTGAGTGATCGTGTTATTAAGTTGTTTTTGTTGAATTGCTGTTGTCTTTAAATTATTATTTGCAATAACTGGAAAGCATATTGTAGAATTAACTGTTACCTGAGTTATGTGATTGTGACAAGTAGGGCATGTAGCTTCATGGTATGAATTATGGTGTTTATTACTGATATATCATATATTGACTCCGTGAAGATCTGGGATAGCATAATTCTCCAGCAACCCATGCCTGTCGTAAGAGGTGACCAATGGCATTGGGTGGTCAGACTTGCTGACTTGGTTGATGCATGTCATCATATCCCAATTGTTAAGATCAATGCTCATGATGTCAATCACTGGATTGTCTGGTCCAGACCGGATTATTTACAGCCCTCCGTCATATGGCTGGAATATTGCCGAGTGTGGTGTTAAACAACAAACAAACAAAACAATATATATTAATATATATTGACTTGAAAAAAACATCTTAACCAAGGCCATGTTAAAATAGCTTTAAATGACAAATTAACTCCAGCCAACAAACTTTTGAGAATAAAAATATGCCTAAGAAAATAATTTGGCAGCCCCATTTAAATTGAAATACTGTTCACAATGTTTGAGCTTTTGTCTTAATTTTGACTATTGCCGCTGCACTTGGGTTTGGAAACCAGGTGCTGCCTGGATATATCGCCTTTATAGTTCTGTGACATGTTTTTGACACATTTATCAGTCATGTCAAGGTCATCCTCAAGGTCATAGCCTGGACATTAGTTGGTGTGTAACCAGTTCCAGATGCATTCACTGTAGGTCAGTGGCACTTGGTACATGTCATCCACAGGGAATAGGTCGTGAGTGTAGGTCACAGAGAAGGGCATTCATAGATTGTCACTAAAAATTAAAGGCCTTGCGAATGACCTTGAAATACTTGCAACTTGAAGGTTAAATGCGCTCTCAAGGTCATATATTTCAAATTGTATTCTGTTCATGAGAATCCAAGTAGTGTTTGCTGGCTACATGTCTGTGATAGGATTACATTTGGATCACATCCATAGTGTGAGCATTGAAGTAATATTATACCTTCTTTGAAGGACAAGGTTACTAGAATGGTGTTGTTTACTGGACCAACTAGGGCAAGAGGCAGAGGTCTTTCTGTTTCAAGGTTGTACTGCATTGGGAATTTGTTTTCACAAATTAACAAGTTCTGTCTTTAATCCAGCGTCTTCCCGATGGCAAGGGCGTTAACTGACTATAAATGTCCAGTTCCCAGCCTTGCCAAACTCAAGACATTCTTATTACAGTTTTTGGAGGCATGGGACTTTCTGCACATTGCATTTATATTACCCTCCCCAACAGAAGAGTTTGTTCATGTTTCCGTCTATTGGATGTAGGTTTCCGTGTTTCATCTGGTGTGTTTGTGCATGTTTCAGTCTGGTGGCTGTAGGTTTCCGTGTTTCATCTGGTGTGTTTGTTCATGTTTCCGTCTATTGGATGTAGGTTTCCGTGTTTCATCTGGTGTGTTTGTGCATGTTTCCGTCTAGTGGTTGTAGGGTTCCACCTTCATCTGGTGTGTTTGTGCATGTTTCCGTCTAGTGGTTGTAGGGTTCCACCTTCATCTGGTGTGTTTGTGCATGTTTCCATCAAGTAGTTGTAGCGTTCCACCTTCATCTGGTGTGTTTGTGCATGTTTCCATCAAGTAGTTGTAGGGTTCCACCTTCATCTGGTGTGTTTGTGCATGTTTCCATCAAGTAGTTGTAGGGTTCCGTGTTTCATCTTGTGTGTTTGTGCATGTCTCTATCTGATCAAGTAGTTGTAGGGTTCCACCTTCATCTGGTGTGTTTGTGCATGTTTCAGTCTGGTGGCTGTAGGTTTCCGTGTTTCATCTGGTGTGTTTGTTCATGTTTCCGTCTATTGGATGTAGGTTTCCGTGTTTCATCTGGTGTGTTTGTGCATGTTTCAGTCTGGTGGCTGTAGGTTTCCGTGTTTCATCTGGTGTGTTTGTTCATGTTTCCGTCTATTGGATGTAGGTTTCCGTGTTTCATCTGGTGTGTTTGTGCATGTTTCCGTCTAGTGGTTGTAGGGTTCCACCTTCATCTGGTGTGTTTGTGCATGTTTCCGTCTAGTGGTTGTAGGGTTCCACCTTCATCTGGTGTGTTTGTGCATGTTTCCATCAAGTAGTTGTAGCGTTCCACCTTCATCTGGTGTGTTTGTGCATGTTTCCATCAAGTAGTTGTAGGGTTCCACCTTCATCTGGTGTGTTTGTGCATGTTTCCATCAAGTAGTTGTAGGGTTCCGTGTTTCATCTTGTGTGTTTGTGCATGTTTCTATCAAGTAGTTGTAGGGTTCCACCTTCATCTGGTGTGTTTGTGCATGTTTCCATCAATTAGTTGTAGGGTTCCATGTTTCATCTCGTGTGTTTGTGCATGTTTCCATCAAATAGTTGTAGCGTTCCACCTTCATCTGGTGTGTTTGTGCATGTTTCCATCTAGTGGTTGTAGGGTTCCACCTTCATCTGGTGTGTTTGTGCATGTTTCCATCAATTAGTTGTAGGGTTCCATCTTCATCTTGTGTGTTTGTGCATGTTTCCATCAAGTAGTTGTAGCGTTCCACCTTCATCTGGTGTGTTTGTGCATGTTTCCGTCTAGTGGTTGTAGGGTTCCATCTTCATCTTGTGTGTTTGTGCATGTTTCCATCAAGTAGTTGTAGGGTTCCACCTTCATCTGGTGTGTTTGTGCATGTTTCCGTCTAGTGGTTGTAGGGTTCCACCTTCATCTGGTGTGTTTGTGCATGTTTCCGTCTAGTGGTTGTAGGGTTCCGCCTTCATCTGGTGTGTTTGTGCATGTTTCCATCAAGTAGTTGTAGGGTTCCATCTTCATCTGGTGTGTTTGTGCATGTTTCCATCAAGTAGTTGTAGGGTTCCATCTTCATCTGGTGTGTTTGTGCATGTTTCCATCAATTAGTTGTAGGGTTCCGTGTTTCATCTGGTGTGTTTGTGCATGTTTCCATCAAGTAGTTGTAGCGTTCCACCTTCATCTGGTGTGTTTGTGCATGTTTCCGTCTAGTGGTTGTAGGTTTCCGTGTTTCATCTGGTGTGTTTGTGCATGTTTCCGTCTATTGGATGTAGGTTTCCGTGTTTCATCTGGTGTGTTTGTGCATGTTTCCATCAAGTAGTTGTAGGGTTCCATCTTCATCTGGTGTGTTTGTGCATGTTTCCATCAAGTAGTTGTAGGGTTCCATGTTTCATCTGGTGTTTGGATGTTTCAGCCGACAGCATGAGCTCCTTGCTGGGGACAGAGGGAGAACCCATGGTCTTTATCAGGTAATATTGTTTCCAATATCTGCCATCTATCTCGACTTAATCGTTCTTACATACAGATGTTGGCCACACATCTTCACTTGTACATTCAGATTATTTTTTTAGAATTACAGCTGTTAATGTTGTATGTGGTATTTTACCCTTCTTCCAGCTGTCAATGTGATATCTGTTATATTTCCCTGTTCCAGCTACTAATGTGATATCTGTTATATTTCCCAGTTCCAGGTACCAATGTGATATCTGTTATGTTTCCCTGTTCCAGCTACCAATGGGATATCTGTTATATTTCCCTGTTCCAGCTACCAATGGGATATCTGTTACATTTCCCTGTTCCAGGTACCAATGTGTTATCTGTTACATTTCCCTGTTCCAGCTACCAATGGGATATCTGTTACATTTCCCTGTTCCAGGTACCAATGTGATATCTGTTATGTTTCCTTGTTCCAGGTACCAATGTGATATCTGTTATGTTTCCCTGTTCCAGGTACCAATGTGATATCTGTTATGGTTCCCTGTTCCAGCTACCAATGTTATATCTTTCATATTTCCCCGTTCCACCCTGTAATATCTGTTACATTTCCCCTGTTCTAGCTTTGAATGTAATATCTGTTACATTTCCCTGTTCCAGCTGTCATGTAATATCCGTTATATTTCCCTGTTCCAGCTGGCATGTAATATCTGTTATATTACCCTGTTCCAGCTGTCATGTAATATCTGTTACATTTCCCTGTTCCAGCTGTCATATAATATCCGTTATATTTCCCTGTTCCAGCTACCAATGGGACATGCAGAGCAAGGTGGAGGAAATACAGATGTACCTGGAACGAGCAGGTCTCGTTTGTTGGGCCGACATCAGCGTGAACCTGCCTCGCGGCCACAGCAGTCACAGCACAAGAAGCAGCATCAACTGCACCAACTTGGATACAGCCAACGACACGTTACAGGGACAGATCCAACGGACAATGAAGTCATCGGCGGTCGTGCTCTGCTGCATCACACCAAAATATCTACAAAGTGACAACTGTGTGAAGGATTTAGGTCTGGCCGAGAACTACAACAAACCAGTCATACCTCTCCTCCTCCGCTTCGTCCCCATCGAGACGGCGCCGGCGCAGGTCAAGAGGCTGCTTCTACGGCAGAGCTACATCGACTTGAGCAACGAGCGACTTTATCGACAGAACATTGGTCTTGTTCTGGACAGGGTCCGGAAGGTGGTAGGGATGATGTAGCAGAGAGGATGCTGTGGGTGTCGTACATCCGTCATTTCAGTGGGATGGTGTTGGTGACTCTCTGATGTACAGGAATCGTAGATGTTCAGCTATGTGCATCCTGCAATGTTCACGTTACCTCAAATCTCAACAGCTTGTACATTTGCATTTCCGAGTGTAATTGCATGTTATGATGTAGATGTAGCTTACCTGTGTATATGTCTATACTGTGAAACCTTGTTTGCCCAGACCATATTGTTCCTAGGCTTCTGGACTAACAAGTTTCTGGATAATGTATCATGGTATTGAGTAATATCACTATGTAAATGTACTATACTACTCAAAAGAAGTTAAAGAACACTAACTTACTATCGTTATCAGTCATGGGGAATGTATGTTTACCTTCTTTTCAGCAGTGTATGTTCGGAGAGATATTTCCATCAAGATAGTGAGAAAGTATTTGTTCCGTATTCAAGGGTTTTGCTGTTTTTACTGTAACAGAAGGAAAACACATTTTTTCAAGTTACGGTAACCGTGGTGACTGGCGCCAATCAGTGTTGATTAAAATCCTTTGAGTCAAGTATCAAAAGATGAACTTGTGTAAATATGTGTGTTTGAATGCATCGCCACTGGTACCCCTTGCTCCCTTTCTGAGAATCGGTAAAGTATATTGTGCATATGTTGCAGTGGCAAATGGCTTGAATGGGACATTTCCACGCTACTTCTGTGATGGGCTCTGTGTTAACACATGTGCAGACAGTGTGATTCTGTTGAGTACAAATGTTTTTGAACTGGCAGGTAAATGCAGTTGTTTGGTCATCAAGGCAAGACTTTTCTGTAACTGTTTTACGGGTATTGCTGAGACTAAAACTTGAAATGCAAACTTTCACCAAAAGAAATTGTGCACAGTTAGTTAATCTGCAAGACAATGTACAATGTTACATGATTGTATGTTAGGAGAATTAAATGACACTGTATGCATGGCAACATGTTTGATCAAGTTTGGAAGGACAATAAAAATAATATAACAGCGTGTACTTTTTTATTAAATTCCTGACACTGTGCGATGAATACTGTGTTGACATGTCCTCTGAATGTATTGAAGGGTGACCCAGTGTAGGGGGGATATATTGTGGGAATATATCGTGAGTTGAGTGTCCTCTGAATGTATTGAAGGGTGACCCAGTGTGTGTGGGGGGGGGGGGGATATATTGTAGGGATATATCGTGTGTTGAGTGTCCTCTGAATGTACTGAAGGGTGACCCAGTGTAGGGGGTATATATTGTGGGGATGTATCGTGTGTTGAGTGTCCTCTGAATGTATTTAAGAGTTTCCCAATGTAGGGGGGATATATTGTGGGGATGTATCGTGTGTTGAGTGTCCTGTGAATGTATTAAAGAGTTTCCCAATGTAGGGGGGTTATATTGTGGGGATATATCATGTTTTGAGTGTCCTCTGAATGTATTGAAGGGTGACCCAGTGTAGGGGGGGGGGATATATTGTGGGAATATATCGTGAGTTGAGTGTCCTCTGAATGTATTGAAGGGTGACCCAGTGTAGGGGGGATATATAGTGGGAATATATCAGGAGTTGAGTGTCCTCTGAATGTATTGAAGGCTGACCCAGTATAGGGGGGGGGGGGGGGGGGATATATTGTGGGGATATATCGTGTGTTGAGTGTCCTCTGAATGTATCGAAGGGTGACCCAGTGTAGGGGGGATATATTGTGGGGATATATCGTTTGTTGAGTGTCCTCTGAATGTATTGAAGGGTGACCCAGTGAAGGGGGGATTGGGGGGGGGGTATATTGTGGGGATATATCGTGTGTTGAGTGTCCTCTGAATGTATTGAAGGGTGACCCAGTGTAGGGGGGGGGGGGGGGGGGGGGGGGGGGGGGGGATATATTGTGTGTTGAGTGTCCTGTGAATGTATTGAAGGGTGACCCAGTGTAGAGGGGATATATCATGGGAATATATCGTGTGTTGAGTGTCATCTGAATGTATTGAAGGGTGACCCAGTGTAGGGGGGGGGGGGGGATATATTGTGTGTTGAGTGTCCTCTGAATGTATTGAAGGCTGACCCAGTGTAGGGGGGATATATTGTGGGGATATATCGTGTGTTGAGTGTCCCCTGAATGTATTGAAGGGTGACCCAGTGTAGGGGGGATATATAGTGGGAATATATCAGGAGTTGAGTGTCCTCTGAATGTATTGAAGGCTGACCCAGTATAGGGGGGGGGGGAGGGGGGGGATATATTGTGGGGATATATCGTGTGTTGAGTGTCCTCTGAATGTATTGAAGGCTGACCCAGTGTAGGGGGGGGGGATATATTGTGGGGATATATATCGTGTGTTGAGTGTCCTCTGAATGTATCGAAGGGTGACCCAGTGTAGGGGGGATATATTGTGGGGATATATCGTTTGTTGAGTGTCCTCTGAATGTATTGAAGGGTGACCCAGTGAAGGGGGGATTGGGGGGGGGGTATATTGTGGGGATATATCGTGTGTTGAGTGTCCTCTGAATGTATTGAAGGGTGACCCAGTGTAGGGGGGGGGGGATATATTGTGGGGATATATTGTGTGTTGAGTGTCCTGTGAATGTATTGAAGGGTGACCCAGTGTAGAGGGGATATATCATGGGAATATATCGTGTGTTGAGTGTCCTCTGAATGTATTGAAGGGTGACCCAGTGTACGGAGTTAAACAAACAAAGAAAAACAAACACTCCATACTAACATACTTCCTCAGCTTGGCCGGGTAGACTTCAGAAGAGCTGTAAAATATCTCCAAGAGGGGGGTCAGCTGACGGGTCGAGTAAGTAAGGTGAAATGAGGTTTAACATCGCATTTAAGATTATTGCGCGTACACAGTGATGTGCATGCATGTGTGTGTGTGTAGGTGCACGCCCAGCTTGGTGTAGACAGCATCTAAGGCTCAGAAGACAAAACGGAGACAAGCTACTGTTCACAGATGAGTCTAGGTTTCATCTGGAAAGCCTTGATGGTCGTGCAAGGGTCTACAGTCGCCCAGAATGTTTCAGCGACGCTTGCGTTACTAAACGTCTTCATTTTTTTTGAGTGGAAGTGTAATGTCATGGGGTGGCATCTCAACTCATGTGAGAATACAACTCATTATTGTTAATGGCAATTTAAATGGTGTACGCTACCGGGACAAAATCGTTCGAAATCACGTTGTACTCTTTGTGCAAATGCAGGGACGTAACGTCACGTTGTACTCTTTGTGCAAATGCAGGGACGTAACGTCACGTTGTACTCTTTCTGCAAATGCAGGGACTTAACGTCACGTTGTACTCTTTGTGCTAATGCAGGGACGTAACGTCACGTTGTACTCTTTATGCAAATGCAGGGACGTAACGTCACGTTGTACTCTTTCTGCAAATGCAGGGACTTAACGTCACGTTGTACTTTTTGTGCTAATGCAGGGACGTAACGTCACGTTGTACTCTTTCTGCAAATGCAGGGACGTAACGTCACGTTGTACTCTTTGTGCTAATGCAGGGACGTAACGTCACGTTGTACTCTTTGTGCAAATGCAGGGACGTAACGTCACGTTGCAGCAGGATAATGCCCGCCCTCATGTTGCACGTGTTGTAACAGACCTTTGAGACAGTAAAACATTGCTGTTCTGCAATGGCTGGCTATTTCTCCAGACCTCTCCCCCATAGTATGGGATGTGATGGTACAATGCATACGACAGGACCAGAACCGACTCATAACGCAAGCTCATTTGGTTGACATGGAACAACATCCCCCAGACTGTTTTCAATCATCTGTTGTATTCAATGTGGACCTCGCCCGTATCAATGCAAATGGTGGTCAAACCCGAAACTGACATTGTTAACTGAGTTTTTACCCAGCCCATCGTTTAGGGCGTGTCTCTCTGTCTCCTCATAATAGGTATGGATTTTGTCAATGGACTGGTTAGGATAAAATATTGAAGAAACGATGATCAAACATCATGTTGTTATTGTTAATAACAACATTTACACCACTTTTTATGAAGCACAGTTATTTTTCCCGGCAGTATATAATTGAATAAAAGGAGTAGATTGGATTATGAATAGGGAAGTCAGTTGGAGGACAAGATACATAAAATGACCTCAAATAAACGTTTGTTTTTGTTTTGTCAATTGAAAACCACACGGAGAGATAAGTTCCACATACGATTCAACACTGAGTGAGCGAGTATGGTTGAATGCAGTTTTTAGACCTTTACCACTTAGATGATAGACACGAAAACTAAATCAACGCACACACGTATCACGCTTTCAATTACAGTCATATTTCGTTTAAAAACATCCAAAGTTGAAATTATTCATTCAACAAATGCAAAACAGTTCATAACTGAGTAAAAACAATTTAAACAGCTACAAAAAGGGTTGTATAATTAAGAAAACCGAACCCGATAATAATAATGATGATAATAATGATGATGGTAATAATATTAATAATAATGATAATGATAACACATGGCAAACATTTCGATTAACATTTGGTGGCATATTTTCAACAAAATGACACTTAATTTACTAACAGGCGCAAATTGTTTCCAGAGTATGGGCAAGCATTTTTAAAATTTTAAGTAGCACACCCTCCACACACATCCGTTTTCTAAGAAGCAGGGGGTGGGGGAGTGTTAATGTCTACATAAATTTATGGGTCCTTGCACATAGGGTCCTTACACGTCATCATGTATTTTTGAAATTCTTAGAACCCCTCGAAATATTACCAACTACAATGCAGGTGTCTCTTATGACCATGTTCAAAGATACAACGCAGTAGATAAAAAAAGCACAAGATCACACAAGATGGATGAATAGTTTCATTGTCACATCCCGTTTAGGCTAATGTCGATACGGTCTGACATTAGCTTTTCGCTGATCGGTATCTAGCAGTACCGGCCACTGGCTTACAAAACGCGGATGTAGTTAACCTAAGATGTGATGGCCTCGGGGAGAGATATATCCACCGTCGAAAACGACGTTCGTGGGTTCGAGTCCGTGGTCGTCATATGATGCTGATGATGATGGTGATGGTCCTCCGTGCCTCTCTTTCAAATAAGAGTACACGGTCTCTCGGGGTAAACACAAGCGTCCCTCTCCCTGTCAGCGTCTCTCGGGGTAAACACAAGCGTACCCATCCCCAGTAAACGTCTCTCAGATTTAACACAAATGTCCCCACACACTGTCAGCGCTTTCAGGGTAAACACAAACGGTCCCCGTCCCCTGTCAACGTCTCTCAGATTTAACACAAATGTCCCCACCCACTGTCAGCGCTTTCAGTGTAAACACAAACGTCCCCGTCCCCTGTCAACGTCTCTCAGATTTAACACAAATGTCCCCACACACTGTCAGCGCTTTCAGGGTTGACACAAACGTCCCCGTCCCCAGCCAGCGTCCATCGGAGTTACCACAAACGTCCCCAACCCCTGTCAGCATCCATCGGGGTTAACACAAACGTCCCCTATCCCTGTCAGCGTTTTCAGGGTTAACACAAATGTCCCCGTCCCCAGCCAGCGTCCATCGGGGTTAACACAAACTTCCCCACCCCCTGCCATCGTCGCTCAGGGTCAACACAAGCATCCCCACCCGCTGTCAGCGTCCATTGGGGTTAACACAAGCGTCCCTCCCCCTGTCAGCGTCTCTCAGGGTACTCACGTGTAGTTTGTTTGTTTGTTTGTTGTTTAACGCCACATTCAGCAATATTCCAGCTATATGACGGCGGTATGTAAATAATTGAGTCTGGACCAGACAATCCAGTAACTAACATCATGAGCATCGACATGCATCAACTAAGTCAGCGATATTGACCACCTGATCCCGTTAGTCGCCTCTTACGACAAAGATAGTCGCCTCTTACGGCAAGCATAGTCGCCTTTTACGGAAAGCATGGGTTGCTGAAGACCCATTCTACCCCGGATCTTCACGGGCCCTCTGTATACTGATTCACGTAGGCATTGTATTGTTTTAACAAACAGTCACGCCCAAAATGATGTCTGTTATTAACTGTAAAATACATAAAAATATATGTTAAGTAAACTACGGTTATAACGAACTCAAAGGGACCACTAATTTTAGTTCGTTATAACCGCTGTTCGTTATAAGCATATATTTGTTTTGTTAATGTCCTGAAAACAGACCAAGGCCTCAGGTCAGTTCCTCCTAGTATATGCATATACTGAGAGACCTGTCATCTGTCTACTATAAACTCATCACGAAATCTTCCATGGACGACGTCGTGAATTCGGACTCAAAATTATTAATCATACGCTACTCGGGAAACAATGATTTGCCCGGTTGAATGTGACTGAAAATGTTGTTGGTTGTCACGATAAGAGGATATTAAATGTGTTTGAGATTTATTTAACAAATTACAAAATCGGTAAAAACTCGGAAAATGTTGAACTCGGAAGGTTCGACAACCAGGCAGTCGAAACTTTGTCAGGAAAAAATCGACATTGTTTGAGACATTGTGGGTGTGTGTTTGAGATATTGTGGGTGTGTGCTTGAGACATTGTGGGTATGTGTTTGAGACATTGTGGGTATGTGTTTGAGACATTGTGGGTCTGTGTTAGAGACATTGTGGGTCTGTGTTTGAGACATTGTGGGTATGTGTTTGAGACATTGTGGGTCTGTGTTTGAGACATTGTGGGTCTGTGTTTGAGACATTGTGGGTCTGTGTTAGAGACATTGTGGGTCTGTGTTTGAGATATTGTGGGTGTGTGTTTGAGACATTGTGGGTATGTGTTTGAGACATTGTGGGTCTGTGTTTGAGACATTGTGGGTATGTGTTTGAGACATTGTGGGTCTGTGTTAGAGACATTGTGGGTCTGTGTTTGAGACATTGTGGGTATGTGTTAGAGACATTGTGGGTATGTGTTTGAGACATTGTGGGTCTGTGTTTGAGATATTGTGGGTCTGTGTTTGAGACATTGTGGGTCTGTGTTTGAGATATTGTGGGTGTGTGTTTGAGACATTGTGGGTGTGTGTTTGAGACATTGTGGGTATGTGTTTGAGACATTGTGGGTATGTGTTTGAGACATTGTGGGTCTGTGTTAGAGACATTGTGGGTATGTGTTTGAGATATTGTGGGTGTGTGTTTGAGACATTGTGGGTATGTGTTTGAGACATTGTGGGTCTGTGTTAGAGACATTGTGGGTCTGTGTTTGAGACATTGTTGGTCTGTGTTAGAGACATTGTGGGTCTGTGTTTGAGACATTGTGGGTCTGTGTTAGAGACATTGTGGGTATGTGTTTGAGACATTGTGGGTCTGTGTTTGAGACATTGTGGGTCTGTGTTTGAGACATTGTGGGTCTGTGTTAGAGACATTGTGGGTATATGTTTGAGATATTGTGGGTGTGTGTTTGAGATATTGTGGGTATATGTTTGAGATATTGTGGGTATATGTTTGAGATATTGTGGGTATGTGTTTGAGACATTGTGGGTATGCGTTTGAGACATAATGAGTATGTGTTTGAGATATTGTGGTTATGTGTTTCAGACATTGTGGGTGGGTGTTTGAGACATTGTGGGTATGTGTTTCAGACATTGTGGGTGTGTGTTTGAGACATTGTGGGTATGTGTTTCAGACATTGTGGGTATGTGTTTGAGTCGTTGTGGGCATGTGTTTGAGTCGTTGTGGGTACGTGTTTGAGTCGTTATGGGTATGTATGTGTTGGAGACATTATGGGTATGTGTTGGAGACATTGTGGTTATGTGTTGGAGACATTGTGGGTGGGTGTTTGAGACATTGTGGGTATGTGTTTGAGTCGTTGTGGGTATGTGTTGGAGACATTATGGGTATGTGTTTGAGACATTGTGGTTATGTGTTGGAGACATTGTGGGTGGGTGTTTGAGACATTGTGGGTATGTGTTTGAGTCGTTATTGGTATGTGTTTGAGACATTGTGGGTATGTGTTGGAGACATTGTGGTTATGTGTTGGAGACATTGTGGGTGGGTGTTTGAGACATTGTGGGTATGTGTTTGAGTCGTTGTGGGTATGTGTTGGAGACATTATGGGTATGTGTTTGAGACATTGTGGTTATGTGTTGGAGACATTGTGGGTGGGTGTTTGAGACATTGTGGGTATGTGTTTGAGTCGTTATTGGTATGTGTTTGAGACATTGTGGGTATGTGTTTGAGACATTGTGGGTATGTGTTTGAGACATTATGGGTATGTGTTTGAGACATTGTTTTGGGGACGTTGTGGTGGCTATGTTTTGAAGATATTGTGGTTATGTTTTGGAGACATTGTGGCTATGTTGTGGAGACATTGTGGGTATGTTTTGGAGACATTGTGGCTAAGTTTGGAGACATTGTGGCTAAGTGTTGGAGACATTGTGGCTATGTTTTGGGGACATTGTGGATATGTTTTGGGGACATTGTGGTGGCTATGTTTGGGGGACACTGTGGCTATGTTTTGGGGACATGGTGGCTATGTTTTGAAGACATTGTGGTGGCTATGTTTTGGAGACATTGTTGCTATATTTTGGAGACTTTGTGACTATGTTTTGGAGACACTGTGGCTATGTTTTGGAGACACTGTGGTGGCTATGTTTTGGGGACATGGTGGTTATGTTTTGGAGACATTGTGGTGGCTATGTTTTGGAGACATTGTTGCTATATTTTGGAGACTTTGTGACTATGTTTTGGAGACACTGTGGCTATGTTTTGGAGACACTGTGGTGGCTATGTTTTGGGGACATGGTGGCTATGTTTTGGGGACATGGTGGCTATGTTTTGGAGACATTGTGGTGGCTATGTTTTGGAGACATTGTGGCTTTTTTTTTGAGACATGGGTACAATTAGTGAAGCCCTTTTCGGATGTGATATTTTCGTTTCCTCCGCCGTGATATTGCTGAAATATTGCTAAAAGGGGCGTAAAACCATAATCTATCATTCACTAACTGTTGTCAGTACCCAACGTTCCCCAGTAAGATATTCTGCCATAGGCAATACAACCTTTAGTTTGACCTCCGTGTGACATGTCTGTCAGACTTTCGTTTCATCTTTCATAAACAGAGCAATTACACACAGGTGGCTCAGATTAATTGGGTAGATTGGGCTCTGGATATGACAATAGCACGTAAGGGGCTTTGTACATGTGGGAACTTCTGAGGGTTTTAGTAACGCATATTCGTACCTTATGCTTTGACTTCAATTACCTGTTTCCAAACCATATTTCATGACTGGTTGTACCGGTAAATTACGAGCATGGTATAATCCAAATTGACCATTAACATCTAAAGCGGAATGGACGTGATTACTAAAATCATATCATTGAATAGGATGGTAGTACATAGTTAAGTCTTATAGAAGCCCCGGAAGTTGCCTGCTGGATTATTTGCTAACTGGAATCTAATTGGTAGGAGGGTTTTTATGTCATTCATTAGAGCCAGTAAATGAGTTAGCGTTAAGGTGCCGGGTGACAAAAGTCCAAAATTCAACATATCAATTTGTAATCGGAGATGTTCTAAATATGACAAAAAGGTTTGTAACATGCTTTGAATATTTTCAATTACTAGTTCTAATTGGAATAAGGTCTTTGTGGCTCATTCTAACTTTGCTATTTGATTGCTCAATGTCCCTCCAGACATTAGCAATTTCTTGTTCAACTACATCCAGATCGTTAATGGCTTCGTTAATGTCATGTCGAGACTTGAATCCTTGTGGTATTAAGATAGAGAGCCCTTCGTGTATTACACGTGCCATATCTGCTTCAATCTCTGCAAGCTCACGTACATTTTGCTTAATAGTGCTTAGGTCAGCGTCAGACACAGTGCCAAATGAGAAAAATAAAGCCCTCCAACAAATGGCAATAGCGACCGCTTTGGTAAAGTGCACAACCTGCCATATTCTGAGAAGGCTATTTAAGGTTGTATTTTGTCTCTTGTCGGGAGCCATAACGAGGGAATATTTGCTCTATCAACAAGTGAGCGATGATTTCGGCAGTATTGTCTGGTACTGCAAAAGACTCAGGCCAACCATTGTAGAGATCTACAAAACCGACAATATACTTGTTACCTGACAGAGTAGTTGGGTATGGTCCTGACAGATCCATGCTTATCTTCGCAAAGGGATATGGAGGTACATCAGTTTCTTGTAGCAGAGGTCTTTGCTTGTGCAGAGACCAGGCTTGACAGGTTACACAACTGGAAAAGGACTCGTATAAGTCCTTGTACATATTCGGTCAGTAATACTTTGTCTTCAGGGCATCAAACGTCTTGTCAATCCCTATATGCCCATTCTCATCATGATTAGTTGGCCTTTCTATGATACAGGTACATACCATCTGGTGACTGGCTCATCATCCACATGTGATGTAGTATAACAGACCATCCAGTACGAGTTATTTCTTGAGGCTATAGCAACCATGCTGTTCCTGCTCCAGCGAGGTTTTTATCTTCCGGATCCCCTCATCCTTTGACTGTTCTGTAGTCATGTCCAGATTAGTCCTGTGGTATTGTCACAGCAGGGTCTTCTGGTTCTGAGGCTTGGCAATGAGCATACCTCTTGGGGTTTAAAATGCTCAATGTCTTCATTGTCTGTTCGAGGATGGAACTCTGGATAGTTATATCCTGCTATTCCCAGGGCCCAGAGTTGTACGTTTTTATTTTGCATTGGGGCTCTAACAGGTACTTTAATGGTTTATGATCAGTTTTGACCACAAACTCCGTATTATGCAAGTAATGGTCAATCATCTGTAGGCCAAAGTGTATTGCAAATGCTTCCTTCTCTAGGGTTGCCCAGCGTGTCTTGGTATCACTCAGCTTCTGCAACAGAAATTGAATGGTTTTCTCACACCTGTCATCACTTTTTTTGGCAAGACAAGCTGTCACTTGCATCCGTATACAGGATGTAGGGTTTGTTTGGGTCAGGATACAACAGCAGCGGCATTACCGTAAGACTGTTTCAGGAACTCTGAAGCTCATTGGCATTCTTCTGTCCAGGAAAATCTGGCATATTTCTTTGTTAACCAGATGATCAATTCGCCATTTTTTTAGAAATTGGGAATGAAGCATCGATAATAATTGCATATGCCAATGAAGCTTCTGGCCTCTTTGCCACATGTTGGGGCTCCAGTCGACGATATAGCTTCCACTTTCTGCTCCTCAGGCTTGATCCCATTCTGGTTAATCACGAATAATAAGTTGCTTGTTTCAGATTTGGCAAAGTGACACTTAGAAAGTTTACATTTCAGTGAGTGTTGTCTTTTACAATCAAACACTATATATGATTTGCCAAAATAACGATATGGACATGAGATCATTTAAAGTTTTTGGAAAGATCAAGATGTCATCTAGATATGCTTGGGAAAAGGCTTCTAGGTCTTGTAATACCTCATTCATGAGTTCCATGAAGATTGATGGAGCATGACAGAGAATTCAAACAGGCCTCGGTGGCATGCAAACACCGTTTTTTCCTTATCCTTTTCATCCATCAAAACCTGCCAGTACCCCAGCTTCAAATCCAAAGTGGTGAAGTACCTAGAATCCCCTAATTGTGTCAGTATGTCATCAATGAGTTGGAAAAGCGTGGATATTGGCCTTGTAATTTTGTTCAGTGACCGGTAGTCGATGCAGAAACGTTTGCTGCAAACTTTCTTGTCAGCATCGACAGTGGGGAAACGCCATGGGGACCTTGATCTTTTAATGATCTTTGCATCCAACATGTCATTTACGGCTTTGTCAACCACTTTTCTTTTGTTAAGTGGTGTCCGGTATGGCCTCAACTTGATAGGTGGGTGGTCACCTGTGTCAATCTTCAACTTGATGGTGTTAGTATGGCCCAGGTCCAAATCACTTGTGGCAAAGAGATCTCCATGCCTTTTTACTAAATCTTTTATCTTCCCTATATGCTCTTGTGGGTTGTCAACATCCTTGCTTAACCTTTGCCCTGCACCAGGCTCCTACTTTGAAGTTTTAACATGGTGTCCCCTGTCAAGCGAACAATAGAGGCAATGTGCAGGTCTTCCTCTAAAGGTACATAGGATTTCCTATCCTTAGACTGTCAAGGTCGTAGTAGAGCCTGATGTCATTCTGTTTCACTAACTGCCCTGATCCTGTCTGATTTTATCCTTTCTTGATCTGAACTCAATAGTACCACATATTTTTCTATACGTTTAAACCATTGTGTAAATTGTGTGGGTTCTCCCTCAAAAGTTTTAATTATCTGCGCTATCCCCTGGGTGCCTAAAACTGTCGACAGGTTAACTAACTGTCCCGTTATTTGTCCTACTATCCCTGTCAAAAAGTCCCCTACATCCTGGCCAGCCATAACGAAAAATGAACAGAGAAGAAGTCCGAGCTACTTACCCAAGTTTGATCTGAACTTCAGTCTCCACTCGGCACCAAAGAAGAATCCCAACGTGCTAAATATGGAGCTCAACAGACAGACGTCTATGGTTTCAGCAGTTTCATAAGTACTTCTATACACTAGTACGAAGCAGTTGCGAGGGCGTGGCAGAAACTGTGAGAGAGGCTACGGGGTGTTTCATTCGCCGTAGTGTGCTGGCCTTCTGAGCGATGAGTTGACTGTTGGCTTTTTGCTCGTGACTGTTCGGGTTCTTAGGCTGCTCTTTTTGGACTGCTCTGTATATCTGGTCCTGTTCGGTGTTCAGGGCCCTGCTGTGCCTCTCTGCTGGCTGCACGGACGGACCAGGTTATATAGGGATTGTCTGGCTGGCCTGTCGTGACCCGACACCTGCCTTTATCATGCTCATCAATCAGCTGGCAGCAGTTGTCAGCCAGTAAAGGTCCAATCATGGCCATCGAGTCGTTTGAGGGTCAAAACACAACTCATTAATCTGTCTGCGGCAAAACAGTAAACTCCTCAACACAGTGGCTAAGTTGTTGAGACATTGGGGGTATGTGTTTGATTCATTGAGGGTATGTGTTTGATTCATTGAGGGTATGTGTTTGATACATTGAGGGTATGTGTTTGATACATTGAGGGTATGTGTTAGATTCATTGAGGGTATGTGTTTGATACATTGAGGGTATGTGTTTGATACATTGAGGGTATGTGTTTGAGCAGTGTCTGAAACTCAGCAGAGTAAGCTGAGAGTAAGGCTCTCAGCTTACTCTGTTGAGTTTCAGACACTGCACATTTCCCAAACTGTAGGCCGAGTGGAAAAACTTTAGGCCCAAACATTTTAGCTGAAGCAGGGAGACAGACTCTTGCAATATAAATCACAAAACACAACCAGTCTACTATCACACCGAGTTCCCAGACGCTGTGTTGATAGATGAAGCCAGCATTTATCAAGGAAATTAACATCTTAACGACAACATGTCATACGCCATTTGAATTGTCTCATCCTATTTTTATAAATATGAAAGTCATGTTTATCACATTATTTAAATAAGTGCATTTATAACTTAACTACGTTCGTTTAAAAAAATTAATTAAGCTGACACATTCATAACGTCCAAATTAAGTGAGTGAGTGAGTTGGATTTAACGCCGCTTTTAACATTATTCCAGTGATATCACGGCGTGTCAGCTTAATGTGGGAGGAAAGCCCGAAGTAATGCAGGTCTCAGACGTTTACCACTTCGGTGAAACCAACGAGCACGGGTATAGTGCTGACAAACCTAGAAATATAATCGGGGTGAACCGGGATTCGAACCCACAATCATAGGTTTCTGGCGTGCCCAAGGGACGCAACTCTGCACAGCGAATCGCGGCGCCTTAGACGACTTGGCCACCTGTGCACACCCCCTCCAGATTAAGCATAAGGAAGCGAAAAATATGTCGATATTCGGTAATTATATGGTTACATAATAGAGCTATCCATTAACTTATTTCTTTTTTTTAATTTTCATCATAAAAGTAATCGTAAAATGATGATAAAAATAATTTTAAGTGCGATCTATCAAAACATTTCCCGATAATAGTGGCTTAGCGTTCAGTGGCATGAGAAAATACCTGCGTTTTCGGACCGTGAAGATTCAGGTTAGAATAGGCCTTCGGCAAGCCATGATTACCCTAAAAGCATGATGCTTGTCGTAAGAGACGACTAACGGGATCGGGTGATCAGTTTCCTCCTCCGTTTTCGAAGCTTTATATAAATAACACTTGCGAAAATTCGTTCGATGTTTGTTATCGTTAGAAAGCTCTGAACGCTATAATAGTACAGCAACCTCGCCAGTAGTATTTTCGCAGTTGTAACATGCGATTTTAACGTATAGAAATTAAGCTTTTGCCGTAATCTAATATAAGGTCATAATCATGCACATGACCTGAGGCAGCCAATCAAATTACAGCAAGTCTTTGGTCAAATCCATGTCTTGAACGTTTTTAGCAGGAAATCGCGATCGATGTTTAAAATATGGAATTTCTTGGACATATCGTTCTAGTTTACGACTTTGACAAAGATTTCTCATGCATAATATCGTATAATACAAAGACGTATATAGATTGTACATATACGTCTTTGTCGTGTCCAAGCCAAAACATTGAGGCGACAAATCCCAAGAAGTCATTTGAATTATATTGGAATGATGGAATTTGTTTACGGTTGTAAAGACACGTGTCCCATATTATTTTTTCAATAACATTACGGTAAATAGTTCCTTATTTGAAATCTATTGATAAAATATGATAAACTGAAATGAAAACGCATTTTTGGCTTTGGGATAGATTTAATAAATGAATGACATGAGAGGTAGGCTCATGAACTTATTATTTTGACGTGGCTATGATTGACCAGTACGCCGGCCTGCGTTGATGGATGAGTTATCAGGCGGATAACTTTCAAGCTGGACCCTGTTTCCCTAAGCAATCTCAGTGTTCTGATTTATTTATTATGTTTACAGCTTAAAACATACTGCCGGTCGTAAGGGCCAACAAAAAATTAGATTATCAGCCCGAGGACAATTCTGTCGGCCTCGGCATACTGTGTTTGAGACATTGTGAGTATGTGTTTGAGACATTGAGACTATGTGTTTGAGACATTGTGGGTATGTGTTTGATACATTGAGACTATATGTTTGAGACATTGTGGGTATGTGTTCGAGACATTGTGGCTATGTGTTGGAGACATTGTGGGTATGTGTTTGAGACATTGTGAGTATGTGTTTGATACATTGTTGGTATGTGTTTGAGACATTGTGGCTATGTGTTGGAGACATTGTGGGTGTGAATATGAAACAATGTTGGTATGTACATGCAGATCAGTCTTGTCTGTATCGTTGTATCGTCAACACGTCACCATCCTCGATAATGCAGTGTCATGATACATATCCTGGTCCCATTCGATACGATGGTTTGATTTTGGCAATTATTCATTTCACGTTCCAGTTTTCCAATGGATTTATTGATCTTTGATCTATGTCGGGGGCACATTACTTAGCTGGCTTCAATTTGCCCTTTGTTGTGTCCATTCTTTAAACTATCAGTGCTAATTAACACACACACACACACACACACACACACACACACACACACATGTATATGCTCTCCGCCTCATGGCCGCATTTGCCGCATCACTGAAGGGACCACGTGGTGTGGTTTTATTTTTATAATTATATATTGTGTATTATTATTTTCGTTTTAGCATCTTTATTACATCACGGTACAAGATTTTAAAACCCTGTACAATACCACTTGGACAGGTGTATCGGGGATGTTTTTTTCCACAACAACTATATATCAATGGATATCAAAAACAGTTTTAGTTTGGATCCAATGGGTGACTGGATATACACCATTAATGCGTAGCGTATTAATGTATTAAGATGATGGTCGTTTCCAGACACTTTATATCTGTATTCAATAAATTTAGATAACACCAACAATTATTCCATAACTTCAGAATGATCGTTTTCTTCACTGACGTCATAGAAAATAATATTACCATAATTATCATATATTTTGTAATGGATATTTTAACTCTAGACCACCTAAAGAAATCCAACCAAAGAGAAAAAAAATTTTGGCAATAAAATAGATAATGCCTTATGGTGTGCGACAGCGAGGGAAATACCGGAATTTAGGCGCGAGTATGGTAAACATAGAATGAAATGAACACTCATATAATATCATCCATATACCATGAGAAATTATCTACTGTATTCTCAAAATGATCTATTTATTACCGAAGAAGATGTCGACACACAGAGACGAATTTTAATGTGTACCTTATCAGGTCGCCTCCATGGTCTAGTGGTAGAGCGTCCGCCCGGAGAGCGGAAGGTCCGGAGTTCGATCCCCGACCGCGTCATACCAAAAGACGTTAAAAGGTGGTGCTTGTTGTTACCCTGTCTTGCGCTCGGCATTAAGGGGTTAAAACAAGGACTGGTCGGCTCGGATTCAGTGTACTGTGTCTGAGTGGGGTATTCATGTTAAACTGCGGCATGGTATCTCAGTGAGCTAGCACTATAAATCGGCATCAGTCCGGACTAGTACAAACACACACACGTGCATTCACGTCGCTATATAAGTACAATAATCTTGGACGCGACGTGAAACCCAATCTCACCTCACCTCGCCGTTTTGACTTCAGCCCCTTTGATCTGGAAGACAATACAAATAGAGTCCCACTGCAGATAAAGCCCGCACTTCACGTTCGCGATCACCCGGTGACGCAACAGATAACATGTAGAATGTCTCAACGCATTGAATTCTAATCTGTGTTCCGCTTATCAAAGTGAAGATTGCTCTATACGCAATGTTTTCTTTTGTCGTATTCAAACGACGCGAGGGTTCACGATGACCTGGAAAATCCCAAAACAACAATTTACTTTGTGAATGCGATGAAATGGATGATAAAACATACTATCTTTTTTAACTACACATGTAGTACAAAAGTTTGATCATCCGCGTTAACGCCTAGACACACATGTAGTGTACACATAGTCTGTCATACAGACCCTGAAACAAATACAGCCAATACTGCCCATGCAAGTCTATAATGTTTGGCAAGTCTAGATTACTGCAGTGTCGTAAACTGAAGAAAGTCCCTAGTCTCTTTTTTATTATAACTATACTACTCAAAAGAAGTTAAAGATCACCTGATTCTTTCATATTACCATAGTTAATCTCTCATGCCATGACAGATTTACATTACCAATATGAAAGAATCGGGTGATCCTGAACTTCTTTTGAGTAGTATATAATTTAACAACTGTTTTTTTCTGTTAAATATGTTCATCTCAGAGACTAGATCTTAGTCTAGTATATACTGTCTGGGCGTTACGCTCTCTTGATTGTGGAACAGACTGTAGCTTTACCCATTAACATCCATCTATCTAGGGATTACCTTCATCCGGTGTTTATTTTAACATATCAAGAACAATACCTGCTGGCAAAGTGAGAACCACAGACTCACTCGCATGCTCGTGTCCAGTGTGGTTCAGATAATAGATAGTTATTGACATAACTGTGAGCGTCAGTCGGCCCTCCCACTCTCCGACCTAGCTTGCAGAGAAGAGATAGGCGAGCCAAAACGAAGCAGGACACTATATCAACTTACACTATGCAGAGTTGACCCCCGTTCTCATCAGTGTTGTGTCGACTGTGCAGGGTGCGGGTGCTTGTGGATACACAAGGGTGGCCTTGTAGAGTACAGGTTTGATTTGTGTACCCAGACGGACCTTAGGGGTGGGGAACGATTGTATGTACCCCCTGAAACGGGTGCAAGGAGGGTCTCGTGTATGTCCCCATACGGACCCTTGTAGGGTCGAGGCACGCTTGTGAGCATCCATACGGGCTCTTGTGGCGGTGACGGACGCTTGTGTGCACACTCAGGGATCATTGTAACGTCGAGGGATGTGTTCATCAATATGGAACCTTAAAAGGTGACGGACGCTTATGTGTACCGATAATTTAAGGATCATTGTAACGCTGGTGGACGCTTGTGTATACCCACGGGTAAGTTTGCAAGGGGTAGACGCTTGTTGGTACCCGTAGAGGTGCTCCTTACGGCGAATGTCTCTTGTGGCGGGGAGGAGCCCTTCTGTGTACCCTTAATATGGTTGAATGGGTGAGAGGTTTGTGCTAACCCCGACAGACGCTGGTAGGGTGTAGATACACTTGTGTTTGCCCATAGAGACGCTGCCTGGGTGTGGGGACGCTTGTGTTTACCCTGAGAGACGCTGGTGGTGTGTGGGGACGCTTGTGTTTACCCTTAGAGACGCTGGTGGTGTGTAGGGACACATGTTTACCCGAGAGATGTTGTCAGGGGGAGGGGCGCTTGTGTTTAACATGAGAGACGTTGGCAGTGTATATAGACGTTTGTGTTGACCCCGACAGACGCTGGTAGGGTGTAGATACACTTGTGTTTACCCATAGAGACGCTGCCTGGGTGTGGGGACGCTTGTGTTATACCCTGAGAGACGCTGGTAGTGTGTGGGGACGCTTGTGTTATACCCTGGTTGACGCTGGCATTGTTTAGGGACAGTTGTGTTTACCGCGAGGGACGCTGTCGGGGTGTAGGGACGCTTGTGTTATACCCTGGGAGACGCTGGCGTTGTTTAGGGACGCTTGTGTTATACCCTGAGAACCGCTGGTAGTGTGTGGGGACGCTTGTGTTATACCCTGTGAGACGCTGGCATTGTTTAGGGACAGTTGTGTTTACCCCGAGGGACGCTGTCGGAGTAAAGGGACGTTTGTGTGTGCCCCGAGAGACTGTGGACTCGTATTTGAAAAAGAGACATGGAGGACCATCACCAACACCATCATCATCATCATATGACGACCACGGAGTCGAACCCAGGAACGTCACCTCCGTCGGTGGATCATATCTCTCACCACGGCCACCACATCGTAAGTTAACTTCACCTTTGTTGTTGTTGTTGTTGTAGTTGTTGTGTAATACAAGAAAACATTTAGATCAGTCAACAGTTGTAAGGTCAGACAATAATAAAAACGGATCTATTCATCCACTTTCGTATTTATGTATGATACCCGAGAAGATCCGGGTTAGAAAAGGGCTTCAGCAACCCACCCTTGCCCAGCTGTCAATACATACATACCTTTGAACACATTCATAAGACGTCAAGGCAAGGCCACATTGTAGGACGTAGGTCGACCCGTGAAGATCCGGGTAGAAAATATGTTTTGAGCATCCCATTCTTGCCGTAAGAGGCGACTGTGCTTGGGGTGGTCAGGTTTCACAAGGAGAGCTTGTCTCAGGTCCTTTTGAGCTATTTCTTGTTGTTTTCTCATTGTCAACAAACATCGGGTATGGTAGATGAAGCACATGGTTGGCCCAAAGATTGGGAGACAACCGATAGCAAAGCTATCGCCACGTGACCGAACGTTGGCCATGGCGACCCACATAAACACGTGATCCCTTGGAATATCACAAATATTTATTTTGCATGTCAGTGAAGTAAACGATGATTCTGAACTTCTGAAATATGAGATCTAGACCCTTATGAGTGAGTGTGTTAAGTTAAGTAGTATTTACGTAAAAGTAGCTCCTTATGAGTGAGTGGGTTAGGCTAAGTAGTATTTACGTAAGCGTAGCCCCTTATGAGTGAGTGGGTTAGGTTAAGTAGTATTTACGTAAAAGTAGTTCCTTATGAGTGAGTGGGTTAGGTTAAGTAGTATTTACGTAAAAGTAGTTCCTTATGAGTGAGTGGGTTAGGTTAAATAGTATTTACGTAAAAGTAGTTCCTTATGAGTGAGTGGGTTAGGTTAAGTAGTATTTACGTAAAAGTAGTTCATTATGAGTGAGTGGGTTAGGTTAAGTAGTATTTACGTAAAATTAGTTCCTTATGATCGAGTGGGTTAGATTAAGTAGTATTTACGTAAGAGTAGTTCCTTATGATTGAGTGGGTTAGGTTAAGTAGCATTTACGTAAAAGTAGTTCCTTATGATTGAGTGGGCTAGGCTAAGTAGCATTTACGTAAAAGTAGTTCCTTATGAGTGAGTGGGTTAGGTTAAGTAGCATTTACGTAAAAGTACCTTATGAGTGAGTGGGTTAGGTTAAGTAGTATTTACGTAAAAGTAGGTCCTTATGATTGAGTGGGTTACGTTAAGTAGTATTTAAGTTATATCACGTTGTCGTGGCTAAACACGGGAGACGTAGAATTGTAACGCTTATATGAAACTCATTAGTTTGGGCGTCATAATATGGCAGAATCCCTGATTAGAACTCATGATCAGCCGATACCTGGAGAACTGGGATTCGAACACACTTAAGGGACGCAACTCTAGACGTCGCCTCAGGCCGGCGAATCACCCGTTGGCCCGAATAAAGCAAGTGTTCTACTTTCTGTAGAAACGGATACTGACTCGAGATTTGCCTATCCTAAAAGACATAAAGGCATTGCTTTCTTGTCTGATGCTATACAGATGTCACTCGAATAGGATACAGCTGATCCTGCTGTCTAAAGAGCTGCCACCCACCACGCACAGTTGCGTCCCTTATCCCAGTCAGGATCCGATTGTTGTATGTTCGAATCCCAGATTCGCCTGTTTACTTCCTTTGATGATGGGTTTCACCGAAGCATAAAAGTATATGGCCTGCGACACTTTCGTCTTTCCTCAATATTAGCTGACTGGCCAGAAAGACCTTGAAGAACAGATCTTCAGCAACCCAAGCTTTCCGTAAAAGGCGACTATACTTGTCGTAAGAGGCGGCTAACGGGGTCGGGCGGTCAGGCTCGCTGATTTGGTTGATGCATGTCATCGTATCCCCATTACGTGGATCTCTCCTCATGATATCAATCACTTGATTGTCTGGTCCAGATTCGTTTGTATACAGACCGTCGTTATACAGCTGGAATATTGCTGAGTGCGGCTTTAAACAACAACAACAACGACTGGCCAGGGCATAATGAAATAAAGTTCATAGTGCCTTAAAACCAACTCATTCACTGGCATTGTTCCCATGCGGGAAGTACCCAGCGATCCGTACCTTCAAACGAGTTCAAACGCTTTAACCACTAGGCTTCTCCACTACTAATACAATGAACAGTGCATATTTCTGATCACTATAAAAGGTCAAAATCTTGTGTCCAATTTCACCCTTCTCTTTTTTCGCTCCCCAAACAATAAAACGATACATCAAAGCCCACCGACATCTACCTTAGTTGTTTCTTTGCAACATTTTCCAAACCAAAAAGCTCCTCTTCAGTTAAAGGTTTCCCGCAAACCGGCGGAAAGAATTTTCTGAAGGGCCTGGGAGTATATTTAAAAGTGAGTGAGTTGGGTTTAACGCCGCTTTTAACATTATTCCAGTTATATCACGGCGTGGCAGCTTAATGTGGGAGGAAAGCCCGAAGTGATGCAGGTCTCAGACGGTTACCACTTCGGTGAAACCCACGAGCACTATATTTAAAAGACATCACCTTATTCCATCAGTTCAATATTTTATCATCATTACGAGTTATTGTGTCCAGTGTCGGGATCTGTAAAACATATCGTTCCCTTCCAGCTTTGCACCGTGTATGTATGTGTATATTTGGTTGCCATGGTTATATTTCAGATGACGTTTCAGTTGTGGACATCATCCAGTCTCCTGTTCCGGTCCTGGTATCTCGACTCCATGCACGGTCAGTGGTTGTAGTGCCCCACCCACCCCACTCACAATATGTCCCACCCCTTACGTCATCAGGTACTCCATTACACTACCATCCTCCCCAATACACGACCATCCACCTCCTCACCCAACCATCCACCTCCTTAAACGACCATCCACCTCCTTAAACGATCATCCACCTCCTTAAACGACCATCCACCTCCTTAAACGACCATCCACCTCCTTAAACGACCATCCACCTCCTCACCCAACCATCCGCCTCCTTAAACGACCATCCGCCTCCTTAAACGACCATCAACCTCCTTAAACCCTCATCCACCACCTTACTCAACCAGCCGCCAACTTAAACGACCATCCACCTCCTTAAACGATCATCCACCTCCTCACCCAACCATCCGCCTCCTTAAACGACCATCCGCCTCCTTAAACGACCATCCGCCTCCTTAAACGACCATCCACCTCCTTAAACGACCATCCACCTCCTTAAACGATCATCCGCCTCCTCACCCAACCATCCGCCTCCTTAAACGACCATCCACCTCCTTAAACGACCATCCACCTCCTCACCCAACCATCCACCTCCTTAAACGACCATCCGCCTCCTTAAACGACCATCAACCTCCTTAAACGACCATCCACCTCCTCACCCAACCATCCACCTCCTTAAACGACCATCCGCCTCCTTACGCAACCATCCGCCTCCTTATTCAACCATCAACCTCCTTAAACGACCATCCGCCTCCTTAAACGACCATCACCTCCTTAAACGACCATCCGCCTCCTTACTCCATCTCCTTAAACGACCATCCGACACTTTAAAAGACCACCCGTCACCTTACTCAACCATCCACCTTACTCAACCATTCACCACCTTACCCACCCATCGACCTCCTTACCCAACCATTCACCACCTTACCCACCCATCGACCTCCTTACCCAACCATCCACCACCTTAGCCACCCATCACAATCTCCGTTTGTTTTCAACTTGTAGTAAATGATAAACATGGCAGTATAGAAATTCCTTTGAGGCTTATCCCTCCAGGAAGACGGTTTGCCATGTCCTCAGGGAACCCAACCGCACAAGTGGAAGTATCGTACGTCAAACAGTGAATGACCTCGTCGTGAGCTTAGCCCTTAAAGGGAAAATAAAGTGAGCATAGTAACGTAGCAGACTTGAATAATTTAGGGCATGCTTAATCACAAATGCTGGCAAGTGTAATTTGAAAATCGGACCTAACGTAAAACCGATATAAAAAAACCCAGGCGAAATCGTCCCCTAAACGGAAAATTCCGCCGTGGAGGGGAAACCCCGTACTCGGGTTAAAACGGGGTTCCGTTGTTTGACGCGCTGCCCAGTTTTAACTATCATGGCGATCGGGCCGACGCCCAGTCTGCCTTCTGCTGTAATATACAACGTCTTTTTTCTGTCTGCTCATCCATGTACACAACTTAAGTCACCTTGGTAAATAACACTGAAGATGCCTTCAGGTGTTTACTCAGGGGATTAATCCCTGACAGGCATTTATTGTGTGAAATAGGGCCGAGGGCAGCTGGTGTTTTATTATCCGAACAGGATGTAAGTAATAATACGCTAGTTACCGACTACAAAATGGCCACAATTTATGGATTACAACCTCTTTAATTACTGTTATCCCTTACATTAATAAAGAAATTGTTATCCATAAATTGTATCTACTTTGTCATCCGTCAACTTCTAAGTAATGCCTATCAAAAAATACTTACTGACTGTTAATTGTTATATTACATCGCAAAAACGTAACAGCAAATGAAAACATTTGTTACCGCTGCGCCGGTAACTTTAGGCCACGCCCCCAAATAGGTTGTTTTTTAAGCCGATTACGGGGCGTGTGGTATCACAAAAAGCAAAAAATAATTCCGTACTTTCTTAATAAACTCCACCACCCTTACTCGACCACCCACCACCCACCACCAACTCCCAGCATCTTACCCCGTCTCCTACAAACGTACTCCTTGAATCCACCCCTTACTCCAACTCCCAGCATCTTACCCCGTCTCCTACAAACGTACTCCTTGAATCCACCCCTTACTCCACCACCCACCATCTTATCCACCACCAAACCATATTTACAACAACAAAAAAAACAAAAACAATATTTACAAAAACACCCTAACCAAATCTCAATCCCCAATGATCAAAATTCGAGAAATGAATGTATGTAACATGTTCTAACATATCCCCATATTGAAGGACGTTTTCTCTACCAGGACTGGTGACAGCTATGGTGTTTTCGTCTGTCCTATCTGTGGTGTACGAAGGCTCTAAGTTCTACTACCACATCGGCAAGATCCTCCAAACCAGAAAGTCCACCAACAGGTACAACATACACGTAGTGTAGGCTGCAGCGAACCCTATTTCCGTACAAACAGAGTTTTTTGCTTGTTTGTTTATTGTTTAACGCCGCACTCAGCAATATTACAGCTATATGACGGCGGTCAGTAAATAATTGCGTGTGGATCAGACAACCCAGTGATTGATATCACGAGCATCGATCCGTGCAATTGGGATGCGATGACATGCATCATCCAAGTCAGCGAACTTGACCACCCGATCCCGTTAGTCGCCTCTTACGACAAGCATAGTCGCCTTTTACGGGTTGCTGAAGACCTATGGGGAACATTTTTTCACGTGCATCACTCAAACTCACACAGTGTTCTCACAGTTGAGCATGGAGTTCGTGAATATTCTTTTGTAAATACATTCAACAAAACAATGTTTTTTGAGCATTTTAGGTGCTATAAATGTTTGACATGGTTTAAGTATGTTAAAACGATCGGACCCCAGTGTTTAATCGTTAAAGTGGTTCATTAAACCATAAACCCCCTTTACACTTGTGACTGTGACGTGTGACTGGTTAAATATTCTTCTGTCGCAGGTGGCAGGGCACGTTCGTGGCCCACTACGTGTCCCGGATGTGGAAAGCCTTGGCCTATACAATCCACTTTCTGATTGGCTACATCCTCATGCTGTGCACTATGACCTATAACGTATGGATTTTGCTTGCTGTCTGCATCGGATCAGGGATTGGCCACTTCTTTCTTCTACCTCTCATCGTACACGTGCTGAACAAAGTCACAGACGAAGAATCTCGTTCTGCACGTGCAAACACGACCCCAGTTACAAGGTGTAACATTGAGTCCGACAAGTCCGACAGTTCGGATTCAGTCGAGACGGATAGCATACGTCGAGCTCGAAACAACGAGAATGACTGTCTACTTGAACTTCCTTTGAATATCCTTGAACAGAACTCGGTTGTTCGAGAAACAATGTTGTGACAATGATATACCCCCAGTTGCCTTACTTCTTACAACAGGTGCGTCCTCTTCCTCTTCTGGGGGCACGGGTGGCCCAGTCGTCTAAGGCGCCGCAATTCGCTGTGCAGAGTTGCGTCCCTTGGTCACGCCAGAAACCTATGATTGTGGGTTCGAATCCCGGTTCGCCTCGATTATGTTTCTAGGTTTGTCAGCACCATACCCGTGCTCGTGGGTTTCACCGAAGTGGTAAACGTCTAAAACCTGCATCACTTCGGGCTTTCCTCCCACATTAAGCTGACACGCCGTGATATAACTGGAATACTGTTAAAAGCGGCGTTAAACCCAACTCACTCACTCACTCACTCACTCTTCCTCTTCTGGTGAAGCAGGCCATGGATGACAAATACAAAAAACACAAAACACAGGGATATAATAAACAGGGATATACCAACTGAAACAAACCAGTTCAAAAGTCCCGTCTACTTTGAGATATATTATCATTTACCATTGTGTGGGTCGTAGAATACAGTAGAACATGGATATAACGAACTACAAGGAACCGGAAAATCAGTTCGTTAATACGTTTCCGGTCGGAAATGTCCGCCATCTTGGATCAAACAAAATTCAATACACGTAATTGCAGATTTTACTTGTATTAACAGTGATCGATGTTTGCATCTGTTCCTTGAGTGAGTGAATGTTGTTTTGTGAAATCCACACTGTGTTTCCTTGTCAGCAAAACGACAGAAGCTTAAATTTAACCTTCGTCCATGTTGGACACCTGCACACGATGCCACGAGACACACCAAGAATAACTTTGGCCATCTACGACACTGTTGGATTATGTGTTTATGTGTAAACTGGGTGTTTAAACTTTCAACTTAGTTTTCCTCTTACCAACATATTTTACAAGGACCATCTGGCACCTCGTTCAATTAACTTCCGATCATTGAGAGGAGTTTCACATATTGATTATATTTCCGTGTTATGTACTTTGTTGTTCAATCTTGTTTGTGTACATGTGCTTTATTTGAATTGAAGGATATGATTTAGGCGAAAATAATAACGTTTGGGAAGTCGTCGCAAGTCCCTGCGCAGAGTTGCGTCCCTTGGGCACGCAAGAACATATAATTGTATGTTCGAATCGGTTTGTCCCTCATTTATTCCAAAAATTCAATATAATTAAGCAACCCCTAAAAGCCCCCTCTTGGGTTGCACACACCACTTTCACCCTTTTCGGAATACACTAAATGGTCTGTCCAGGCCCGTGTGCGAAATACGCTACAGTCGGAAAGCGCACGTTAAATCTTCTAAATCAGTCAGTCAATCGGTTTGTCCTTATTATGTGTCGGTTGTCAGCACCATAGCCGTGCTTGTGGGTTTCGTCTGAGACGGGAATAAATTCAGGCTGTCCTCCCACTTAAGGCTGAAATGTTATGATACAATATTGTTCACAGAGCCGTTATACTCAACTCACTCACAGGCCGCCAGAACCGTGAAGATCCGGGATGGAATAGGTCTTCAGCAACCCATGCTTGCCGTAAAAAGGGCGACCATGCTTGTCGTAAGAGGTGACTAACGGAATCGGGTGGTCAGGCTCGCTGACTTACTTGATGCATGTCATCGTATCCCAGTTGCGTGTATCGATGCTCATGATGTCATTCACTGGTTTGTCGTCTGATCGGCGTTAAACAAAACAACAACAAAAACAAAACAAAAACAAAAAAAACGCCGTCAAATAGCTGGATTACATTATTTTCTCGGCTAGGAAGGAGTTGTTGAAAACATTCTCTCAATGGCAACGTTTATCACCTTCACATGAGTTTTTTGGAAAACTTAGTTGCATTTGGAAACCCTTCACAGCAGGGTGATTTCCCCTCGTATCCCATTATGTTTAAAGATATTAATACCATTATCAAGCGTTATGTATGATCAAAATATAATGAAATAAAGTTGCAGTTTTGTCCCATTAATACTCACATATTTTCATTTTTTACAAAACGGAACTTTGTTGAAACCCATGTATAGTTTCCTGTACAACCGGTACAATGTTCATACCTTTTTAATAAAAATAATAAACATAAAACATCACGTTTTATTTGTTTGTTGTTTTAGGCCTCAGTATGATTCCAGTCCATCTTCCCGAGGCAAGGGCGTTAACTGACAATAAAAGTCCAGTTTCTACCCTTGCCGAACAAGGCTGGAATTTCCAGGCTCGATTGTAGCGCCACCAGTGGCTATAACAAGTAATGTCCCTTCTATGTCCCTCCTATTGACCAATCAGATTCCATCTCTCATATCACTTGCACTTGCTTCAAACAAAATGGCGTCGCCCAGTCAAATCGATCTTACCGATAACCAAGATCTATATTGTAATTAAACGGATCTTACCTCGCGACCCGTGAAGATTCCGGGGTAGAAAGAACATGAATCGAAGGCTGTAGCTTCTTGAATATTGCTCTTCATGAAAGGAAAGTTGACTGTCGGAAAGTTGTTGTTGTCTTGTCGATATATTACATTTTGGTTTGTTCAAAGTATATATCGAATAAAAAAACCGTAAATCGTATTCGTTTACAATGGGCGAATGAGTTGTCAGACAACCGTAGTTTCGATGAAAAAACTTGAACTCATCAGCAAATGTTCCAGCAACATATTAGAGACATCAAGGATGGGCTTCACCCATTTAAATTACCCATGTGACGAAGCGAACACTTTAACCACTGAGCTACCCAACCACCCGATTAACCAGTTTAAAGTTAACTGCAGTTTGTGTTCCTGTGTATTTGTGTTTTTACATACTGCTTTTTAGACAAATGCTAAAATACAATCCGTTGCTTAGCTACATATCCTTGTATATGTTTTGTTTGTTTTTTTGTTTAACGGCGAACACAGCAATATTACTGCTATATGACTGCGTTCTGTAAATAATCGAGTCTGGACCAGACAATCCAGTGGTTGACATCGTAAACATCGATCTACGCAATTAGGATACGACGTAATGCATCAACCAAATCAGGAGTCTGACCCTCCGATCCCGATAGTCGCCTCTTACAACAAGCAGTCGCCTTTTACGGCAAGTATGGTCTGCTGGAGACTAATCTAACCCGGAATCGTCACTGACCCTTATGTATGTAGTTCTTCCTATTAATGTTACCGGGGGGCACGGGTGGCCCGGTCGTCTAAGGCGCCGCGATTCGCTGTGCAGAGTTGCGTCCCTTGGGCACGCCAGAAACCTATGATTCTTGGTTCGAATCCCGGTTCGCCCCAATTATGTTTCAAGGTTTGTCAGCACCATACCCGTGCTCGTGGGTTTCACCGAAGTGGTAAACGTCTGAGACCTGCATCACTTCGGGCTTTCCTCCCACATTAAGCTGACACGCGGCGGTATAACTGGAGTACTGTTAAAAGCTGCGTTAAACCAAACTCACTCACTCACTATTAATGTAACCTCTGGGTAGGACAGTTAATGTTCAACAGAACGACGGACACCCACTGATCTTCTATGTACCATTACTCAGCAGTATGTATGTGTGTCATACATGGGGAATGTTCACAAACATAAAGTGTGTCTGTGCATATATAAATAACATTCACTTTCATCGTATAAAAGATGTTCCGTGCGTGCTCAGAATTCCTGTAATCGCAAATAGCCATACAATAGGTTGTATTTGGGTTAGTCAAAGGTCACATATTGGTCTAAAGTTGGCGAGGGACTGGTATCCGGACAATGCCTTTCACGAATGGGACCGCCTCCGTGGTCTAATGGTAGAGCGTCCGCCCGGAGAGCGGAAGGTCCGGGGTTCGATCCCCGACCGCGTCATACCAAAAGACGTTAAAAGATGGTACTTGTTGTTCTCCTGTCTGGCGCTCGGCATTAAGGGTCTAAAACACGGACTGGTCGGCTCGGAGTCAGTATACTATGTCTGAGTGGGGTATCTCAATGAGCTGGCACTATATATCGGCATCAGTGCGACTAAAGGGGTCGTGTGGTCAGGATCACTGACTTGGTTGGTGCATATCATCGTATCCCAATTGCGTAGATGATGTTCATGATATCAATCACTGGTTTGTCTGGTCTGGACTCGATTATTTACAAACCGCCGTCATATAGCTGGGCAATTGCTGAGTGCGGCGCTAGACAACAAACAGACACCATTTAACAAGGTCAAGGTCATGTGTAACGGGGGCACGGGTGGCCCAATCGTCTACGGCGCCGCGATTCGCTGTGCAGAGTTGCGTCCCTTGGGCACGCCAGAAACCTATGATTGTGGGTTCGAATTCCGGTTCGCCCCAATTATGTTTCAAGGTTTGTCAGCACCATACCCGTGCTCGTGGGTTTCACCGAAGTGGTAAACGTCTGAGACCTGCATCACTTCGGGCTTTCCTCCCACATTAAGCTGACACGCCGTGATATAATTGGAATACTGTTAAAAGCGGCGTTAAACCCAACTCACTCACTCATGTGTAACAGCTCAGTGTTTCAGCGTATACTAAGGACCTGTCCCCTCCGTTCACCTGCCACGTCATCCAATCTATGCGTTTATTTAATTATATACTGACGTAAAAATGTCACTGGGCTTCATATTAAGTGGTGTAAATGTCATGTTATTGAAAATAACATAATATGTGGCCATTCATTGACAAAACCGACACTTGGCAACAGGTGACAGAAAGACACGCCCTAAAGAAATGGTGGTGTAACAACTTAATTAACGATGTCAATAAACCCACCGTCTGCAGGTTCTGATCCTGTCGTAGGGGTTGTTTTCTTCTCATCACAGAATGTTCTGTGGGGTAAAGATCTGGAGAAAAAGCCGATCATGGCAGTACAGCAATGTTTAACTGCCTCAAAATCTTTGTTTGTTACAACACGTGATATTATGAGCACCGTTCCACAACGTCAAATATAATTACAATCCACCATGTCAGTGAGCCTGATCACCCGATCCAATTCAGTCTCCTCTTGAGAAAAGTGTTCTGGGCCTATTCCAGACATGTACAAACAAATGACAAAGACCCTACCCGTGAAGATCCGGGTTAGTCACGTCGTGACGTCGACATGTACAATACGGCGGTGTTTACTGGCCGAGGAGAAAACTGTTCAAGACTAAAGTACGCAGCGAAATAATGAATTGATATGTTTGATATGGAACAAGTGATGACTGCCACACAACATAGATTACAAACAGATAATGTATGTAATTCAATATGTGAAGGGAAGTAGGTTGCTTATAACACACATTACAAGTGAGGTATTGTGTCAGCCTATGTAAATGCACTTGAGTAACCTGTTGTACGGCCCACTCAACAAACACGGTCAACGCAGCTATCAGGAAGTGTTTATGTACCCTGTCAATAGCGGTAGACGTGTGCTTATTGGTCGTATTTAGCCAGTATATGTTATGCGTGTCGTGGACAAACTATTAGATGTGGATAGCACTTTCCGCTTACATTAACAACAACCTCCCCCCCCCCCACCCCACCCCCCACCACCCCCCCCCCCCCCCCACACACACACACACCCCAACCCCGCCCACCCACCACCCCCCCCACCCCACCCCCTTGGGAATGTCTCCATAATTACCAGATAAGGAGTGGCGTGTACAAACCCCCTCTGTTATATGTGCAATAACTGAACAAGAATCAACCCGGGTTAGAATAGGTCTTCAGCAACCCACCCCCACCCCCATCACCAAACCCCAACACAGACACACTTCTACCCCTAAATTCCTCGAACACCATCTATTTTATTTTTTAGTCGCATTTCTTACCCCTGAATCCCGAATACTTATTAATACAAATATCAAAAGCATTGAGAAAAGGATGCGATTTACAATTCAATTACTAAAAAAATGGGGAAATGATGAAAAATACAAAGGATTTTTTTATACATGCCAACCGGGTGTACTATACATCTTTCTTAGTTGGGCTCCGAACTTTTCAGCCACCCCTAGTATGTATCTGACCGTGTTTGACGCTGCTCGTACAGAGATGCTGTCCCACTTCACACTTTGTCTTCTGATTACGTCGACTGAGTGAGTGAGTGAGTTGGGTTTAACGCCGCTTTTAAAAGTATTCCAGTTATATCGCGGCGTGTCAGCTTAATGTGGGAGGAAAGCCCGAAGTGAAGCAGGTCTCAGACATTTACCACTTCGGTGAAACCCACGAGCACGGGTATGGTGCTGACAAACCTAGAAACATAATTGGGGCGAACCGGGATTCGAACCCACAATCATAGGTTTCTGGCGTGCCCAAGGGACGCAACTCTGCACAGCGAATCGCGGCGCCTTAGACGACTGGGCCACCCGTGCCTCCTGATTACGTCAAATGTCGGGGGATAGTATTTTAAATGTTGATTATGCGCTCCAAATTCCCTGTAGGTTTCTTGCGTCCCACGTACCACACTGGGAGTGACCCGTGAAGATTCCGGGGTAGAATAGCTCTTCAGCAACCCATGCTTGCCGTAAAAGGTGACTATGCTTGTCGTAAGAGGAGACTAACGGGATCGTGGTCAGACTCGCTGATTTGGTTGATGCATGTCATCGTATCCCAGTTATGTGGATAGATGTTCATGATATCAATCACTGGATTGTCTGGTCCAGACTCGATTATTGACAGACCGCCGTCATATAGCTGTAATATTTCTGAGTGCGGCGTTAAACAACAAACCAACCAACCAACCAACCACAATTGGAGTTCCGAATACCCTCTAAATAGACCCCTGAAAACGGTGTCGGCAGCCTCAACTGTGATGTCACAATATCCAAGTTGACCCATCTGTACTTAGTTTCCAGTCGGCCTTAATGCTTCGATGGCGGTCACCTCAGCTAAGCACAGATAGAATATAAGAAGTCATAAAGTAGACACACTTATTGGATAACAACTTCTTTATTTACTGTAAAGGCGACGTTTCGGTATAGATCCTCATACCGTGGTCACATGACCTGTTTAAAGACGGCCAGGGACTTTTTTACCACGCCTTTCACAAATGGATTAGGGCCACAATTTGTGAATAATTAGTCTCTTAATAAAACAAGAACAGTTCGATAACCAGCTAAATCGATCAATATTCTGAAGGTCAGATGTAACCCCAAAGTGGCTTTGTTTCGCTATACGTGTAACTCATTCCAGAGTACACTGCAAACACGAAAACGTCGGGGTTTTTTCCGTATATGGTCATTGGACGGAAAAACGACTAAAAATTCATTAAAATTGATAAATTGGTCGAGTCTAGAAAGTGTCCGGAAAAGCGTCGAGTTTTTCAAATGGACGGAAAAACGATGCTTTTTTGCTCCGCTTTGTACAACTGTAAACGGCCAATCAGATGGCGCTGGTCCCCCGACGCACGTGATACCCAAGGCTTCCTTTCGGAAGCACTAGGTTTCGTATTTCTGGCATGCCTTGCTCTAGTATCTGTCGCGCGCAGTGCAGCGAGATTTGCTGATTAGTCAATTTTAGGATATGTAACATGTTAAGGAATTCAGACACGCGCCGAGAAGTCAAACCAAACCATGTTTCGTACCCACTGTTCGAAAATTAGTCTCTAGTCTCATAGTCTCTTCATTTCATTTGAAACTGAACTCGAATAGGCTATAAACGTGGTCTAACATTTATCTACTTTTCAAACACAGTCAGTTTATCTCCGTTCTACCACAGACGATTATTTCAATATCGAACTAGTTCGTGCCTTGCACAGAAGACTGTATATTCTGGCATGGCACGAGGATTGAATTGAACTCGTCTGTGAAGGGGATGTGGGTTCCTTTGATACGTTTTTTAATCATTGTAAGTAAAAAATATTCGTCAAAAGAAAACAAATATTCACTGCAACAATTGAATAGGTTGAAATAAGCAACAGATTGCTTATGGGGGAAAAGGCCACTAGAAACAAGGTTAACTGTTGGGTAAGACGTGCTACAGTACCCCTGTCAACACTACATGGAATGGCCTGACCTAGATATTTTCTTCAGAGTAGTTGTTGACAGTTACAGAACAGTTTGAAATGTCGAAAGAGGCGAACTTGCCAGTTTTTACATTTGTGCAACTTTGAAACGATTGTAGTGTTGTTGTTTGAATAAGTGCGAAGTGAAGCGGTCATAAAATCAGACGCATTTTTAAAAAATCCAAATTGATTATGTCTAATGTTTTTTGTGATATTATTGTTCATTCAAATTCGTGTATTTCACGAAGTCATTGCAGAATACTAAAGTACTCACTCTCCAACCTAGCAACTTTAGCAGAGTTGCGTCCCTTAGACGTGCCAGAGGCCGCTTGTTGCTGATTCGAAACCTTGTTTCTGCGTTAAACAACGAACAAACAAACATACAAAGTTGAAACCCAGTAACGTACGCCGTGGTTTCGAAGGTCAGGATCGCGTTTGTTGAAGACTACTGCTGCAGCATCTTGTCGTGCAAAAACGTAACTGAGCTTCACTTCCGGAAAATGCACATGAATATAGAATTCTTTACATATCATCCGTGTTGTAGTCTTGTCCAGTATGTCTGTGTCCAATGTCCATATTACACATTTGCGCAGATTCTTTCTGTCCAATATACATCGGCACCGTCTCATCAAAATCATTTTTCGGCCTAATTGGGTCGGTTTCCAACATTCCGTTTTTTGGGTCACCCCTTGCAGTCACATGACTTGTCTGTAACATCCGCCGGAAGTAGTATCTGAGCACTGGTTGCACAGTAAAATATCCAATGGCGGACCAGAGAATAACACAGATAAATATCCATACATTGAATGACATAACAGCTAACATCAGCAGATAGCTCACCAGGACTCGGATGACGTAGAGACATGTGAGGCAGACGTGGAGTTTCTTTCGTTGTCGCTGTGTGGAGCTGAAATGGAAGACAACTTGTAAGATGATGGCGGGGCGAGTTAGTTGTCAGCATAAAGGTTGTTATTTCACCATGAGGTGGAGTGAAATGGGGTTTAACGTCGCGTCCAGTATTATTGCACGTATAAAGCGGCGCGCGCGCGCACGTGTGTGTGTGTGTGTGTGTGTGTGGCTGTTTGTACTAGTCCGGACTGCTGCCGATTTATAGTGCTAGCCCACTGAGATACCATGCCGCAGTTTAACATAAATACCCCACTCAGACACAGTATTCTCAGAGCCGACCAGTCCTTGTTTTATCCCCTTAATGTCGAGCGCCAGACAGGGTAACAACAAGTACTATCTTTACACGGTAATAACAAGTACTATCTGTTAACGTCTTTTGGTATGACGCGACCGGGGATCGAACCTCGGACCTCTACCACTAGACCGCGGAGGCGGTTATTTCACCATGAACGATTAAGAGGGAATTAATATGTATGACTTATTGATAGTATTCTGACCTGTAAGACGCGCTCTGTTCCTTGTAGAAGAAATAACCATTGATGAACTCGAACAACACCGTAGCAATGGCGGACACCACTGACGCTGCTGCCAGAACTGGATCATAAAGATGCAGATATGAGGAGAAAGACAACGGCTGACGTTTGTTTGTTGGTTTGAGTTAAAGTCAGCAATATTCCAGCTATTTTAAAGTTCCTGTCAATAATTGGTTCTGGACCAGGCAAACCAGTGGTCGATGGCATGAGTAACCACCAATACCACCGGGCCACGGTGACATACTTGTTTGTTTGTTAGTTAACGCTGCACTCAGCTATATTCCAGCTATATGACACCGGTCTTTAACTAATCGAGTCTGGACCAGACATTTCAGTGATTGATATCATGAGCATCGATCTATGCAAATGGGTTACGATAACATGTATCAACCAAGTCAGCGAGCCTGGCCAGCAGATCCCGTTAGTCGCCTCTTACAAGCATAGAGGTGCCTGTTTCGGCAAGCATGGGTTGCTAAAGACCTATTCTACCCCGGATCTTCACGGGTCCGGTGACAATCTATCAGCAGTCACAGTGCCTGACCACTCGATTTCCGTGTTAGTTCACTCTTACGACAAACATCAATTACTGACAACAAAGTATTCGACAATGTATTGAGCAATTACTGACAAGGTGATTGTAATTAATCGACCGCCGCAGTAAACGTTATCCCTCAATGTCTGTCTTAATATGTTTCCTGTTAAAATCAGTTCCAGCTGCTTCCTAATAGATCATATGACGCACGTTATTCACCATCCGATATCATGCATTTATCGGGGGCACGGGTGGCCCAGTCGTCTTAGGCGCCGCGATTCGCTGTGCAGAGATGCGTCCCTTGGGCACGCCAGAAACCTCTGATTGTGGGTTCGAATTCCGGTTCACCCCGATTATGTTTCTAGGTTTGTCAGCACCGTACCCGTGCTCGTGGGTTTCACCGAAGTAGTAAACGTCTGAGACCTGCATCACTTCGGGCTTTCCTCCCACATGAAGCTGACACGCCGCGATATAGCTGGCATACTGTGAAAAGCGGCGTGAAACCCAGTTCACTCACTCACTCACTCACTCATGCATCTATCATACGTCCTCCTTGCTCTCAAACTTCAATCATGATTGTTAAAAACAACAAGAACACCACTTCTGGCGTTGATTCCCTTGTGCTCCGTAGTGTGAAATTAAGGACTCGTACTTTCCTTGTTTTTCTCATATTAGAACATTTGTGCGAGTCATAGACTGCGTTATGGTCATAGAAATAATAAAATCGTCAAACAATGATTTGAGACAATGTAGTAATAGATGAACTATAACTGTAATAAATAGAACAGTGCTTGAAATGAAAGGTTGACGTTTACTATTACTAGAAACATCTGTTTTAGTTCTCACAATCAGAAAGTTACTGATAATAAATACCCTGTACGGAGTCAGTATCCCAGATGTGGCCGAGGAAAGGCAGTGAAGAGGAGGCTGACAGATACATCTGAAATACATGCGTAATGTGGAGTGTACGTTCTCAAAACCTCAAAGGATTTGCTTGAATTTATATTTTGCAATCTCAGAAAAGAACTTAATACAATTCTGCCAAAACATTGTACCATTTTGTAATCACCTACCTTCACGACAAACTTAAGGGGGGGGGGGGGGTTGGCACAAAACTGGTGCCCATGTACTTGCATCCTATCTTCGAAACAGTCACGAGTTTGCTAAAACGTTGTTTAATCTGGGTTTTAGGGTAGGCGTGTAGTGGACACTTCCAAATTTGACGGATATCCGACGCTATTAACTACTTCAACCATATGTTCCCACGTATGTACGTGTGAACGGAGCCTAGTGGTTAAAGCGTTCGCCCGTCACGGTAAAGACCGGGTTCGAATCCCGACATGGGTACAATATGTGAAGCCCATTTCTGGTGTCCCCCGACGTGATATTGCTGGAATATTGCTAAAGGCGGCGTAATACCATATTCACTCACTCAGATGTGAACACTTGACTTGCCTTTGCATGTGTTTGTGACGGATGCCACCGGTGGGGCAAGATACGCTCGCCCTTTCACGACACCCTGGTGTCATCACCATTTGACAGTGATATGTGGTGAGGTGAGGTGTGGTGAGGTGAAATGGGGTTTAACGTCGCGTCCAAGATTATTGCACTTTTATAGCGACGTGCATGTACGTGTGTGTGTTTTGTGTGGCTGCTTGTACAAGTCCGGAATGATAGCTCACTGAGATACCACGCGCAGTTAAACATGAATACCCCACTCAGACACAGTGTACTGACTCCGAGCCGACCAGTCCTTGTTTTAGCCCCTTAATGCCGAGCGCCAGACAGGGTTACAACAAGTACCATCTTTTAACGTCTTTTGGTATGACGCGACCGGGGATCGAACCCCGGACCTTCCGCTCTCCGGGCGGACGCTCTACCACTAGACCACGGAGGCGGTCGACAGTGATTTGTAAACCCATGATAATTATATAGTCGGAGTGCCACAGTGGACTCGGGTTTGCTCATGATAATTTTGATCAAGGAAATAGTGTCATTGCATTTATCCCAGAGAGTATTTACCCATCCATATATCCAATAATCTTTAGTATTTAATCTCACCATGATCTAACTGAAATACTGTTCAAAGAGGCGCACTCCAGTCTGGTAATCCAGACTCACTTATTATCCCCCGCCCAACAAAGTTGGCGGGGGATATAGAAACGGGCTCCGTCCGTCACGCTTCGTTTCCAGAGTATAACTCAGAAACCGTTCAATATCTTTTCATGAAACTTTGCAGGTCTGTCAAGTACATGCTGAACTGGTGCCTTTAGCTATTTAGAAATTTTAAAAAATTTTACGTTTCCATGGCAACAAGATGTACTTAGGTTCCAAACTCTTCTTTTTTTACAATTTCCATGACAAGTTCCACCTCGGTGAAAAAAGGTTAGAGTTTGTTTCGATTTAATTAGTGTCATAAATTCTGCAACAGGGGCGGGGGATATAGCCACGTTAGTCGCAAACTCTTGTTACTATAAAACCTCACCTGATGTTTATGATGAGTGAGATGACTCGTGTTGTGTTTGTGTGAACTGGCATCGTCATGTGTGAGGTCATTCATTGAGCGAATATATGTTTGACCACACGTACACCCCTTGGCGTCCCGGCAGCATTGAATATCGATGTTATGTTGGTGTTTGGGAGCTGAAAGGTGCAACGTAGCGCAGTTCAACAATCCAAGAATTTTATGCCGAAATACTAAAAAAATACAATCGAAAGGAGCTGTCCATCGAGAGCTTTTTGGCCAATCTTTTTCACCACCGCGATGCCAGGAAAATACATCCTCCCTGTGAATGAAGCACGTATCTACCTGAACTTGAGGGGTGGGTGACAAATTATCGTATCATGTACGAGTGAGTGAGTGAGTGAGTATGGTTTTACGCCGCTTTAAGCAATACCCCCCCCCCCCCTCCCCCCACCACACACACACACACACACACACACACACACACACACGTTTGCCAGCGATGGTCGTCATTTCACCCGGGTTAGAATTGGTCTTCAGCAACCCAGGCTTGTCGTAAGATACGACCAACGGGATAGGGTGGTCAGGCTCGCCAATTTCGTGGATCGATGCTCATGATATCAATCACTGTATTGTCTGGTCCAGGCTCGATTGTTTCAAACCGCCCTCATATAGCTGGGGTATTGCTGAGTGCGACTTAAATGTGACAACATGAGCATCGACCTACGCAACTGAGATACGATGACATGCATCAACGAAGTCAGCGAGCCTGACCATCCGATCCCGTTAGGGGCCTCTTACAAGCATAGTCGCCTTTTACGGCAATCATGGTTGCTGAAGACCTCTTCTACCCCGGATCTTCACGGGTCATAGCTGTGTTTGAAGTTGCTCGGACACAAAGATGCTGTAACGCTTCACACATTGTGTCTTCTGATTACCTTGAATCTTGGGGGATAGAACTGGTCCCAAGTACCCTTTCAGCGGTAGAAACTTACATTTTAGTCCACTAGTCCTTATAATGATAACAAATAGCAAACCCCTTAAAAGTGGCAAATTTGTATAAGTCCCTGTGATACATAAACTATTGGGCAATTTGACAATGCATATAGTACAATTGCCAATTTCTGCCGCTGCTCATTCCTCGCAGTAACAGTCGCCTGAATGTATCGGTGGTCACGCACTACGTCTATAAGCAGATTGCGTCATTGTGCCCTGATGGCGTGGTTCTGTGCCCTAATTGCGTGGTTCCTTGACCTGATGGTGTGGTTCTGTGCCCTGATGGCGTGCTTCGTTGTCGCTGGTGGTCTGGTTCAGTCTCGTTTATTTACAGGATGTGACATCGCTGATGACTGCGACATTAAACAACATTCACTCACTCTGTCAAACGAACACTAAATTAGAGCTGAGAGCAGGTGCGTGTGGACCACATTGTATGAGGTTCTGGTATCGTGGTTATCTGACGTGCCCTGAACAATGGCATAATGAATGTTATACAACTGTGTAGCCACAGGCACTAACGGCATTCGTGGATGGATCTGTACCAACTGGACGTATCATCTGGGACACAGCAGAACCCTCAGATCAGCAGCCTTACCTGCTTGTAATAGATCCTGTCCAGCGTCGGTTGAGACTATTGTTCCACGAAGGTCTCCGAGTTAATTACATGATAAGGACGACCGTGAGAAACCCCATACCGAAGCCAGACAATTTTGTGTGCGATGACCTCTCACCCCTGACCTAACCGAGTGACCTTGACGTGGCTTATCTATCGACACATACTTGAATACAGTACTGTTGGTTCAGCTCTTGCGCCATCTGCGACAGATGATTGTGAAGCCGCCGATCAGTTTTGTTGTCAGCAATCCCATTCCGATGTCTGTCCGGTAAGATTAACAGATCCTGGCCATTGGTCACCACTCGCCCCTTTCCGTAACCCACAAGAAGACTCGTCCCCCTATCGATGAATGTTATGTGCGAAAATACGACAAACCAATCAGAATGCACGTATGATTTCAAGTTCTTCGTTAAAGAATCCCTCAGAAATAATTTTTGATTTTACATATGTCTTGCATCTAAATATATACCCAAGACACAGTTAAATGTGTTCAATCATACTGTATAATTCCGCACGTCCTAGTCTACTTTAATTGCATCTGAAATATATATTATACATGGGGAAATAATATGTGAACGATTACACAACGAGTTGACAATTGTTTTAGGTATGCCCGTTTGCGCTAAGACAGAACCCGGTAGCAAAAATGGACATGAGAGGGGCACGAGTCGCTATTCGGCTTGTCCCGGAATAACACGAGTTGGTCACGAATGAGATCCTGGCCTACTTGTACGAAGCGATCCTAGCGCTACGACGACTGTAAGCCTTTATAACAGAGTTGCAAAAACGATTATCCGTGAAGATCCGGGTTAGAATTGGTCTTCAGCAACCCATTCTTGTCAGAAGAGGCGACTAACGGGATCGGGCGGTCAGGCTCGATGACTTGGTTGATGCATGTCATGGTATCCTAATTGCGTAGATCGATGCTCATAATGTCAATCACTGGATTGTCTGGTCCGAACTCGATTATTTACAGACCGTTATCATATAGGTGATATATTTCTGAGTACGTTTTAAAACAACAGAGTTGCAATGCCCGTAGCACTACTATCGCTTTGCACAACTGGGCCGGGTTAAACAATGATATATATATATATATATATATATATATATATATTAATATATTTCTTTTTCAGGTGTATTACCATGACATATGGGTTTCCTTTGTCGGAAATCGTTTCCCGAGTCGATTTTCTAATTAGGAATTAGATTGTTTATGTGTTTTTTTTTACAAAAAAAACACAAAAAACGAGTAGATCTTGATTCTACAAGAGTCCTTACAACAATGGGCTATCACTTATCACTTGTCTGGTGTAGTAATCAAACCATTGTTCTAATCTGAAGTTGAGCAGCTCATCGCAGTGTATATTTGATGTGTGATAACTGATTTCATATTTTATCATATAACAGGAATGTTTCTAGGCAGGATAAAGCCAGCGGATAACAACGATATCCGTTGGGGGTCATATGCGGATAAAGATGCAAATATCAAAGGTCAAGTAGGGACTACTTTCAGTGTTTATAAACAAACATGGCGTCGCCCTTGTCATTCGGCGATCGAGTCAGAATTAATCATCGGGAATCTTGAGAAACAGCTGGGATAATTGCTATCATTATCAAAAGAATACTATTAGTCTAATACACTGACAATCAGTCTCTAACTGTGCCGTAGCTGAGGCATTTTACAAGTTTTGGCAACTTTTGAGAGGACACCAGCCAAGCGGGATCAGTTTCCATATCTCTGCCTGTAGACCTCTGCGGCTTGGAACCTTTTCCCAAATTAAAACAGTTGGATTTGGCCGAAATATCACCGACTTGTTTCGTTTTGTCGCTGTGTGTACATCTGACTGCACTTCGTCACATTATGACAGGCAAACTCTAAACAAACGTGTCGTCTCATAGACTAGGGTTGGAGTAGCTTCCCTTCGATAAAGGGCAGTAACTCTAGCGGACAGACCGGTGGACTGCCGCGAAAGGCAAGTAGAAATAATTTGTGTAGGTCATTGATGCTTTGCCTGTATAAAGTAACGCCAATGTATAAGAAACAGCTTTCAGTCACTATATTGACTGTTGTCATTGTCCAACTGAGACAACACTTACCTTCTAACGTAATATATATTAATGCGCACATTCCAGAAAAACTTGCAATGTTTAGGTAAAATTTGTGAGCGATGGGAAGAGATATTTCGAGCATAGAATTGAAGAATATTATATGATAAAGTGGTTATTACGCTCGTGTGTTTGGGGATGGTAAATATTCCTATTATGCATAAACACTATGTATTTAGCTCGTCAAGGCTCGCTAAATACCATGTTTATGCCCAAAACATGATAATTACCATCCCCTCACTCTATGAATTATATATTTCATAATTTGAACACAGGTGTGAATAATCATGAACGTTGTGAAACTAATATTTACCTTGACAGTAGCTTTTTATCTAACATTCTGTCTAGAGCATCAACAATGGACAATGACACGACCTGTCCTGGGGTTACTGTGTCATATATTGAGTGGAAGAATGTTCACGATAAACTACATAGTACACTATATCAGTGACAGGGTCAGTCTCACACATCAGTGCTGGCCATAATGTCTACCGCGTTATCTCATCTATCTTGTTCTGATTAAATAATCACACAACAAATTAATTATTTATTCTTTGGAACCTCATCCCTCTTCTCACTCATTGCTATTGTTTCTGATAATGAACATGCTACGTACCGTAACAGACTATTGACCCGTTTAAAGAGAATGGAGACACCGCCCAAATTTGCTCGCTAGGTGGCGCAAGTGTAGAGGTTATAAGCCGCAACCGGAAGTCAGCTTTCCAAGTTGCTCGTATCGACGATTCGATCGGCCATTTGTGAATATGCCAACGCTGCATTGAACATTTCGGTTCTGAAAGCTCGTAGTGATGCAGGCCTGAGACGTTTATTACTTTGGCGAAAGGCAGTCGCACGTGCATGGGCTGACAAGCCAATGTGTACTTAAGGAAGGAATATGGGATTTGATCCCACGATCCTGGCACGACAAAGGGACGCTACTGTGCATCGAATTGCGGCGCATTTAACGATTGGGTCACCAGCGTCACAGATCGAGGATGTGACTGACTACAGGGAGGATCAGTACCGGCTCAATAGAAGTAACAGTTTGGTTTTACTCCACTTTTACAACAAATCCCGCAGCGTCACTGCACCATCACCAGAAATGGGCTTTACTCATGCAGTACACTGATTACAGATCTTCCGGGTGATGAGCGAATATCTTATATCCACTGAACTATCAAACATAGCAAGTCTAGATTGCCCCAGCTTCTGAAATTGGGCATTAATTTAGGCTGAATTGGGATTTTATGTGTTATTTTGTATATATATAAAACAAACAAAAATATTAATCTCTAGCACCACATGGTATTGAACATCCTATTGAATAGTTGAAATAGTATTGCAGGTCTTATTGCAGCTTTAAAAATCTAATCTGGGCTGGATAGTATAAAACCTACTTTCTGTCAATGACTACAGCTATCAAAATCAGATTAAAACGACATTTAGATATAAATCAAAACCTGTGACCTTCATATTATAAAATATGACTTTCAATTAATATTTCATTCTTACAAAAGGGGCAGGTTCTCTCGGCAAGTGGTGTATTGGTGTCGCGTCAGGTCTCAACTCTGAGAGGTGCTTCACCACATGAGTAACCTTGAAAGATCGCTTCCTTGAGTTCTCTGGAGGCTTTTGTGGACAATTTGTTCAACAACGTAATTCTTTAAAAGTACATTATGTTGTTAATTTATTGGCACCTGTCCCACGATTGCTGCTCGGTAATTCCACGCGTTTGCAAGTAGAAGTTGTAGAAGCACGCGTAAAATGAATTACGTTTGATTTATTAACAGACCTAGCGTTGCATTGACACCATGTGTCAGGCGATCCAATAAAACGTTCAGATCAGTTTCCGATTCTGCTAGTAGCACTCTATCACCGACGTAGGCTATTTTAAGCGCCAATTGTTGTCTCATTAGTGACTACTCCGCTTGATCGCTTGTTTATGGCAGAAATTCGATCATTCGTGAAAAACCGTAAAAAGAATCGGTGGTAGCAAACATCCTTGCTTAAGACCTCATCTCACATCAAACCATGGTATTTCTCATGTCTCGGGTAACTACTAGTATTCAATCTAAGATTTGGTTATAACTAGGTCTGATGTTGTCAATGTATTACAAGCTATGTAATACGCTCGTGGTAGCGTAGCAAGAGAGGAATGCTCAGTTGAGTTGCCAAAAAAAAACAGTTGTAAAATGTCGAAACAGTGATCAAAGGATTAGCCGATAGTACGTTGATTGACTGCTTATTAATTATTTGACATTAAGTAAATTGTTACCACGTGTCAGTTGATCAAACAGACTCGACAACTATCAGAAACACCTAAATGAGAAACGAACGCGAGTACTAATATCCAGAAACGCTTTTCATTAGAAAAATAGAAAAAAAATGTCACCTGTATATTGAACCGCTCTAAATGGAATTTATAGGGGTTTTAAAAGTTTAATTTCAATTGAAAACGCAGTTCATTTAGCTCCATTCTACCAGGACAAAATGAAACCTGAACTCTTTGAGGTTAGCGAAGAGGCATAAGATTAGTCCATTGTTTTGAAGGGGTTGTCAATTTCTATTAAAATAACACCGACAATAGACTACAATCAAATAATGACGGTTCATAAGCTTGAACATGTTTTTCACATCACTATGCTTTGCTCGCATACATGTCAGGCATAGATAGTGTATGCCACGTCGGGAGCATGAAGTGTTCACTGGAGATGAGTAGACAAGCCTTGCAAGGTTTACCGTATTGCCTCTATTAGACGCCGGACCCCTAATAGACGCCGGCCTCTAATAGAAGCCGGATCAATTGTTCAGTGCAAAAAATAGAAGCCGGGCCTCTCTTAGACGCCGGATCGATCAATTGATACAATTAATTATCCCTTTTGGGGGACCTAAATTCGTGGTCATAGTGAAATGGGGGTATTAATAGAAGCCGGGCCTCTAATTGACGCCGGATCAAAGCTTGTCCGAAATAAATATAATCCCGGGCGTCTAATACAGGAAATACGGTAGTTCTACACTACACCATTAGGACGTCACGCCGCCCATTGTGATGCAGAAAATATGGCGCCAGATTCGGATACAGAAAAAAACGCCAAATTTCAAGCTCTCTGATGTCCCCAAAACTCCCAGTCGATTAACGCTATCGTGTTTTCTGCCAAAAATGTAATACCACATATACTTTGAATAGTGTAGTTGCCGGAAATCTACATTTAATCAATAACCTGTATGAACTGTAGTGAGTGAGTGTGCGAGTGAGTGAGTTTTGATTTTACGCCGCTTTTAGCAATATTCCAGCAATATCACGGCTGGGGACACCAGGAATGGGCTTCCCATATAGTACCCATGTCGGGAATCGAACCCGGGTCTTAGGCGTGACGAGCGAACGCTTTAACCACCCCTGTATGAACTGTAAAGAATTGTCAATTTATATGGATACAGGGTATGTGCCTAATATTGAACACATAACATCTGTCGGTTGTAATTACGATACAGTAAACTACGTTTATTACGAACCGGCTTATAACGAACTGACGGATATAACGAAATGTGTTTGATCCCGTCTGTTTCCTGTATATATGCTTATAACGAACTACGGTTATAACGAACTGGTCCCTTTGAGTTCGTAATAACCGTAGTTTAATGTATTTGCATTTTGTTTTCATTCACATGCTGTAGATTCGGACAGAATCACTCTCGTTTCTTAACGTCATCGTGGGGACGGTCTTCGATACGAGGTAGACATCACGGAGTCATTGTTTTCACGAGACTTTGTAGGCGTGTAAATGATATAAGCAATGCTCAGGAAAACTCATTGGTTTTTATAAGTCAAAATAATGTAAACGAAAATCGCAGAATGCCTAGCAAATATCTTATCAAAACTTCGTCAACAGTGCCGAAGTAACCCGTGAAAAAGCCTACATTCGCAATTAATTCAAAGTATTTTTCACCTTAAAATTGTTGATCAATGTTCCAAAAATAAGTCCTCTTTTTTTCTCCCTTGCTCGGCCCGACATGGCTTGAAAATGAAACATTGGTAGAACTTGGTAGACATGTTGAGGACATTTCCAAATTTGACGCACCAGTGACAGGGATGATGTCCGATCCAATTCCCTATTTTGACTTGTACCATATGTCCTTGTGGTGTTGCAAAACAATTGACTTGCCTTTGCATGTGTTTGTGACGGTACCACCGGTGGGACAGGATACGCTCACCTTTTCGCGAACACCTCCTATCATCACAATTTGATAGGGATTCATAAAAAAGATGCTCATAAATAGTCGGACTCGTTCAATGTTTTGGCTATTGGCATAAATGTCTTATGAATGGAAATTTAATATAATACCCGGAGTGCGCGCCGCTCAACACGAAAAGCCAGTCTGGAACATGTTGCCAACTTCCGGCTGACGTCATCATTCAAAACTAACAAACAAACAAACAACGAAACAATAAATTCACCCTCAGTCTTGTGATCCTTGAAAGCATCCACATTTACGTGGGGGTGCTTAATGAATACGGAAGCATGTATGTGTAGAACATTTTATTCATCTTGCAAACATCAGACAGTTCAAAAGAAATGCCACAAAATATAACTGCACATGGAAAAATAACACCAAAAAATAGAGCTGTCATTTAGCCGTACGTACAACATTGTTTATGGCCTATGTAAATAAACCTCTTGTTCAATTTCCACATGACAATATTTGGTCTACTTATCAACAAGGAGCCATCTGCTGGTGTAACCTTTACTTACCATTTAAAATCTTTATTTATTTCGACTTGTCGACCCAGATTGACTGTGACTTGTGGATCGTGTCAAAAATGTTGCGTTTCACGCACATATTACGTTCGGATCATCATGATACATATATGCAATGTAGGTATCGCTTAATCTCACCCAAGCGATATCTCTGTAGGAGCCTGTTTTGGGTGATAGTCTAACAGTGCGCTGTCTACAGACGCGATATACCGTGCTTAATATCCATATTTTCATGAGGTAAAGTTAATGACGTGACATTAGAAATGACGTCATGTTGACTATGACGGCGGTTTCCATTACATGCGTGTGCGATGTAAATATATTAAGGACAAAAAGTGTAAGATTTCTGATTTCATGAGTTTTGACTAGTGTTTCGTAAACCTAGAATGCTACAAACATGAATAATAATGTCTGTGTATACGGGATCGGGTGGTCAGGCTCGATGACTTGGTTGATACATGTCATCGTATCCCAATTGCATGGGTCGATGCTCATGATGTCAATCACTGGATTGTCTGGTTTCTCGATTATTTACAGACCGCCCTCATATAGCTGGAATAGTGCTGAGTGCGGCGTTAAACAACAAACAAACACACATGTTTGGAAATCACCCCAGATGAAACAGAGTGTGACGTCAATTTCCGTAGAACATATATCATATCATTATTATGTGCATGAGGACCTACGTCAAACACAACTCACTCACTCACTGTAGACACGTACATCAGAAACAAATTATGTAAATGCAAAAAGAGGAACAACTTCTCGCCATACGAAAACAACACTAATTAAATCTGTAGATTCTCCTGTGTGGGATATACATCTGCAAATAAACGCAAACTAGCAAAATATGTTGGCCATTTCAGAGTAACCACTGCTCCAGCCAAAAATGACCATACATCGGCTTGTCTAAAGAGATTTCTCATTGAAAACCTTTAGAGAAAAAATAAGGTGCAGCGATTTCAAAGCATATATAAATTGCGGCCAAATGCACAGAGAGAGACAAGCACTCAAAAACATGACCATTATGAAAAGATCAAAATGAGATTCTGCCAACTTCTGTGTCAGATCTATCATGATATATCTAATATGTCAGATGGGTACAATGTGTGAAGCCCATTTCTGGTGTCCCTAGTCGTGATATTGCTGGAATATTGCTCAAAGCGGCCTTAAAGCCATACTCGCTCACTTAAACATGTCAGATCTATGTGAGTTGTACTGAGCCGCGAATACTCTACTACACTTAAACAGCATTTAAATAAACTGGTTTTACAGAAGACCATCAATACTTCACGGGTATGCATAGACTATGTTCTACCATCATCAGTGAATACAGCAGAAATGCGCGCGCTGTAGTAATGACGCGTCTATCATAAAGCTCATTCGTCACCACACGCCCCTTTCCGTAACCTGCAAGAAGACTCGTCCCCATAATGAATGTTTCGTGCGAAAATACCAATCAGACTTCCCGTACTTCGGTCAAAGAATCCCTCAGGAATGATCTTTGATTTTACACACGTCTTGCGTCTTAAATATGCCCTTGATACAGTTAAACGTGTTCAACCATACTGTATAAATACCTTAAGTCCCGATGTGTTTTAAATAGCATCTGGAATATATGACATGGGAGAAATATATCATTAAGCAACGAATTGACAATTCTTTTAACTCTGCTCGTTTGCGTTAAGACGGAACCCAGTCGTTGCCTTAAATTGAAGCAATGTGGAGGATAGATGGCCCAAAGGCTGTGGAACTAGACACACATTTTGTCCCAGAGTTATCTTATTTAAAAATATGTATCAACAAAATAAGAATAAAATTCAAATGGAGCCCAGAACAATGCTCAATGTTAGAGCTGAGGCAAACTAGACTTGCCAAATCATTCTTGACTTCAGTTGGATTCAATTTATATTTTATTCTCTAGGGTCTGGGACACTCCTGTAGCACATATGGCGCGAGAAATAGTGCCGTTTCTGAGACGTGATCTGAGCGGACAGAAAACTCGCTGGTGATCAACTGATTAGAACCAGGCCGTGAGGTGGTTCGTTCGTCAAAATTAGCGACCTCTGAGCAAAGCGGTTGATGTATTCACGGATAATGGAGAGATGCATGGAAGGACCTCGTGTGCACATACCAGTGTAGTAGTCACGATGCTGACACATGCAATTAGACTTTGGATCGCGATGACTTCCGTGATGGCTGACTTCGCGTTTTAAGGTGCTTGGCCATATGACCACAAGAATGGCTAAGAGTTTGATCACATGCAAAAGGCTGGCACTTCTACAAATATTACCCCCAAAAGAAGTCCGTTCGCATGCGGTTGCTTCTAACCCTGTGTTTGCCCCAAAAGAGTGTGGGCAGCAACGTTAATGAGCGTGGTGCCGCAAAAATAATACATAATCTGGCGTGACATCATCACAAACCTTCGTCACCATCACAATACTCCGTCATCGTCGCATGCGCAGGCGACATTGGATGTCAGAATGGTTATATCAGTGGCTGTTGTGTCTTTGCTCAAGGGAACTAACTCTTGGTCCCCCCTGCGACTACAGTCGAGCGAGACCGATCTATGACTGGACCTCACAGTGATGGGGCGCAGCCGTACGATCTCCTCGTACTCCGCCCAGCCGCAGAAGAAGTAACCCAGTCCGATTCCCACGATGGTGGCTACCATGATCCAGACGTTGTAAGTCATCACAACCAACATCAACACGTACCCAATCGCAAACTGGGCTAGATACAGCAACGTCTGTATCAAGTGACGTTTGCTCAAGATGTACCGTCTGAAACAACAGCGAAAAAAATGTTTTTAAAATACCATACAAAATTTCTTGCAGAGACGTCAAGCAATTGTTGCGTGGATGTCGTGACTGTGACAGTGGGATTGTTTTTCAAAATATCACAAACTTGTATTTGTTTGTTTATTTGATGTAAGTTTAACGCCGCACTCAGCAATATTCCAACTATATGTCAATAATCGAGTCTTGACCAGACAATACAGTTGTTGACATCATGAGCCCCGATAGACGCAATTGGGATACGGTGACATGCATAAACCAAATCATCGAGCCTGACCACCCGATCCCGTTAGTCGCCTCTTACGACAAGTATAGTTACCTTTTACGGCATGGGTTGCTGAAGACCTATTCTAACCCGGATCTTCACGGGCTATTGAACTTATGAATTGTGGGGTGGCATTGATGGTCTTAGTGTGTTTGCATTCAATTAACTAGTGACACGGTCTGAAACCGTTCCTTCATGAACCCTCAAAAGGTCGACAAATTGCTAAATGTCGATAATTCAATTAGCTGTTTGTAAAGATAAAACAGATCGAAGCCTCATGCAAAATCCTACTGCACGTTAGCCGGGATACCGGCAATCCAGAAACTCTACCTTCCGGAAGCTTACTGTTGGGACATACAAGTTGATAAATCCATTCATAAGGCCTGAACATTGTCAGGCACGGTTCCACAAATCCTTGGGCTAAGACGATCGGAACTGCCACACTTTAACATAGACACACGGCAGTCGCTCTGCTTAAGATCCTTTTGAGGAACCGGGCCCAAGGATATCCCGTTCCACAAAGCGATCTTAGCGCTATACGACTGTCGTACGTCTTTGTCAAAGTACGGAAGTTAGGATCACCTTAGCGCTACGACTGTCGTAAGTCTATGTTAAAATGTGAAAGTTACGATCGTCTTAGCGCTATACGACTGTCGTAAGTCTATGTTAAAGTACGGGAGTTAGGATCACCTTAGCGCTACGACTGTCGTAAGTCTATGTTAAATATGAAAGTTACGATCGTCTTAGCGCTATACGACTATCGTAAGTCTATGTTAAAATATGAAAGTTACGATCGTCTTAGCGCTATACGACTGTCGTAAGTCTATGTTAAAGTACTAGAGTTAGGATCACCTTAGCGCTACGACTGTCGTAAGTCTATGTTAAAATATAGGATTTACTATCGTCTTAGCGCTATATATACGACAGTCCTAAGTTTATATTAAAGTATGGGAGTTATGGTCGTTTTAGGCTAAGACCGCTTTGTGGAACCGGACCCTGGCTTATTTCACCGTTCGGATAAACGGGGTTTTGTTGTTAAACTTCGTGTCAATTTTTTTGCATAAATTGTTGCAAGCATCTTACATTAACATCCTTTAAATCTGTCACACGAAGAGTGAGAGAAGTAATTTCAAGAGTACTGACTTGCAGTCTGTGTTCCGGCACTTCCGCCCCAGCCTCGCTCTGACCATCTTGATGACCTGATAAAGGACGGCGACGACCACCAGAGTGAGGCACACAAAGAACGTCACTGTCGACGAAAGATAAGAGTTTGTTTCATCATCGCTATGAGCAGTATTTCAAATATCTTAGCTTTGTCGGTAAAAACTGTTAGGAACTGACACCTAGATCGGAGGTGAAGTGAATGGGGTTTAACTTCGCCTCCAAGATTATTGCACTTATATAAAGTGACCTGCATGTACGTGTGTGCTTGTACTAGTCCGGACTAATGTCGATTTTATAGTGCTAGCCCACTGAGATACCATGCCCCAGTTTAACATGAATACCTAACTCCGAACCGACTAGTCCTTGTTTTTATCCCCATAATGGCGAGCGGCAGGCATGGTAACAAGTTCTAACGTCTTAAACCGATCGAACCCCCCGACATTTCGCTCTCCGGGCATCTAGGTTGGAAGCGTTTGCAACTTTGGCGAGGCCCAGGAACACTTATACACTGGCCACAGACGAGGGGTCATAATCTGGATGAATCCGGACTGCAAACCTTCACCTTGGAAAAACTAAGGGACAAGACGGGGCCCAGCAGTCCCCAGATGGTACACAACATATACTGGTTGTTTTCTGTAGAGGTGTCTCCACACTATTTACATGAAGTTTGCCTAACAGCACTTCACATAACGTAATTAAGACAGTTTTTAGTCCGAGTAAACGCCCCATCTGCTGTTCTTTATGTCTGCTAAATCTGATATAAATCGTGGACGCCAGTGATTATCTGACGGAACAGATTCCATTGGGCGTAAAAAGCAATGCATTGGTGAAAACCATATGTATGAATCACTAAAAATCCTTGATGACACATATTCGCCAAAGGGTAATCCTTGCCTGTTGACGAAAAGCAGTGTTCCTGCCATACGACGGCGGTCTGTAAACAATCAAATCTTGACCAGACAATCCACGGCGCGTTTACTGATTTAGTGGGTTTTTTTTATAAAAGCGATATGTCAATTTTGAATTACGTCTGCTACATACAAGTGCCGAGCAATAACTAGGTTAACAGAACTATAGGAAGTCGACATCAAGTTTAGAAACCCTCTCAAAACTCGTGATTAAAATGTTAAAAATGTTGTTTGAATCATGCGACTGAGCCGCGTATATATATAGCCATGGCCAAGTGTTGACTTGGTGCTGTATCAGATCCATCAGCTCAGCGTCGCACTGACGTACCATCAATCATCGTGACGTACCTTTCCCTGGGGATAGCTGCCACTCCCGGAACAGGATGAAATCGTCATTCCGCGCGTGGAACGTCATCTGCAGATATCACAATGGGTGCACATGTACATTCAGTTATGGATCAAATAAACGTGATCTTAGTAACCATAATAATAACCTAACTAAAGAATGTACATTGTCATTTAAACTTACATTACGATTATTTGATAAACGGAAACAGGTGAAGAAGTGAGGTGAAGTGAAATTGGGTTTAACGTCGCGTCCAAGATTATTGCACTTATATAGCGACGTGCATGTACGTGTGTGCGTTTGTGTGGCTGCTTGATGCCGGTTTAAAGTGCTAGCTCACTGAGATACAATGCCGCAGTTTAACATGAATAACCCACTCAGACACAGTATACTGACTCCGAGCCGACCAGTCCTTGTTTTAGCCCCTTAATGCCGAGCGCCAGGCAGGGTAACAACAACTACCATCTTTTAACGTCATTTGGTATGACGCGGCCGGGGATCAAACCCCGGACCTTCCGGACCTTTCAGTCTCCTCTTACCAACAGCACTGGAGTGCTGGGGACACACTATCACGGGTCCCACCAAAGACAATAAATGAATAAACATTAGCTGTGTTTAAAATACCCGTCTGCCCGACAGTCCGTAACGTCTATTTGGGCTGACGGACGGTCAGTTTTGAAACGTTGCACGCACGATGGTAAGACTATTATGATATTGCCTATAGTACCTAAGCATTCTAGTTTTAAAACAGTGTAAGATGTAAATTATCAGTAAACGATAAACACAGTACATGTATTGAGTTTCATGATCTGATAAGCGACGCTTTGATAGGTTGGATGAAAGGTCGCTCTGACGTGACCCCTAATGTGATGTCCTCAGATCTTTAATTTGTCTAGCAATAGAGAGAACTAAGATTTGATTTTAATAAGATTGCTAATCTGTCCAGAAAATTCGGGTCAGAAAATATTCTATCGGGTCTGGTAACTTTGCAAAGTCTGTTCCCATTCGTCACCACTCGCCCCTTTCCGTAACCTGCAAGAAGACTCGTCCCCCTATCGATGAATATTATGTGCGAAAATACGACAAACCAATCAGAATGCGCGTATGATTTCAAGTTCTTCGTCAAAGAATCCCTCAGAAATATTTTTTTATTTTACATATGTCTCGCATCTAAAAATATACCAAAGACACAGTTAAATGTGTTCAATCATACTGTATAATTCCACATGTCCCGATGTGCTTTAAATTGCAACTGAAATATATATGATATATGGGGAAATGTAAGTGAACCATTACGCAATGAGTTGACAATTGTTTTAGGTATGTCGTTTGCGCTGAGACGGAACCCGATCGCAAAAATGGCTATGAGCGGGGCACGAGTCGCTTGTCCCGGAATAACACGACTTGGTCACGAATGTATCTGTTCCGTGAACCTTACCGGATGACCATGTTGATGGTGACCGCCGCTGTTGTCATGGTGACCGCCGCTGTTGTCATGGTGATGCACATGCGACAAGTGGTCGTCCCCCTGCTGGTCGTGGATGCTGTGGTTCTGCATGTGATGGTCATGGTGATTGTCACTGGCGATGTCGTAGCCGCTGGGTGGGTCCATGTGGTGCCCCGGCATGTCCTTGTGGTGCGCGTGCATGTCATGGTCAGGTTCTGGCGTGGTCATGTTGTGCTTGTCATGCATGTGCATGTGATGTTTGTGCATGTCGTGGTTCTCCATGATGGCAGACACGGCGAATGTCCGTCACGTGGTCTATATCTCGCGCAGTACCGCGCAATAAATCTGAAACAGAGAAGTTTGTTTGTTCTTTAACACCATACTCTGCACTATTCCAGCTATATGACGGCGGTCTGTAAATAATCGGGTCTGGACCAGACAATCCAGTAATTGACACCATGAGCATCGATCTACGCAATTCGGATACGATGACATGCATTAACAAAGTCAGCGAGCCTGACCACCCGATCCCATAAGTCGCCTCTTACGACAAGCAGTCGCCTTTTAGGGCAAGCATGGGTTGCTGAAGACCTATTCTACCCGGATCTTCACGGGTGGATAAAGGTAAGAACAATACCAAAATCTACTACACTGCCGTTACGTTGCTGTCCTCCCAAAACAAAACCTCACTTGTTTACACGCGCCACTAGTCGTGTTGTCATTGTTTCGTGTGACACAGATAACTACTCCTACAGCCCTGAAAATATAATAATTGGTCCCTCTTATCATGAAAACCGAAGCTTTACCTTTGTTGAAATCAGTTTTGCGACATCAGCATACACACGTCGATACGTGCAGTCTGTCGGTGTGTGTTCTAAGCCAGCAGCTGACACATCCACCTGACTGACTGTTCAATATTGGATTGTTTAAAATGCACAATGCCATACAAATGTAATAAATACCATAACGGTATCCTCTACATACGCCGATCGGACAGATGGGCCTTGTTGTATTGATTTATACATATCGCTGATGCAAATGAGCTGCTTTCAAAAGCGGACGATGCTAGTTATGTCCGTGTAATAGAATGTCCTGGGGTCGTTAATTCTTAACTTCGTAAATTTACACTTCTATATTATCATTGTATACGTGTATATTAATACTAGTTTCAAGCGATTTACATTATTAATACTTTCATTACCATTGTCATATCCGACGACATAACAAACCACATATACATACCCATCTGTATACACCGGTTGTCTATATTCACACCTATTCCACTGTACACATTTTGCATACAGGGTAAGGAGAGGGGAATTTTATGTTTAAAAATTTCTGCAGCAGTAGCTGGAAACTGTATGGTCACAATACAAAATCCCCTGCCCTTACCGATCCCTAATGCACACCCGTTCACCCATACACATTCTACATACCGGCTTATACACACCTGTTCACCCATACACATTCTACATACCGGCTTATACACACCTGTTCACCCATACACATTCTACATACCGGCTTATACACACCCGTTCACCCATACACATTCTACATACCAGCTTATACACACCTGTTCACCCATACACATTCTACATACGGTCTAATGCACAACTATTCATCTGTTCACATTCTACATACAGGCTAATACACACCTATTCATCTGTACACATTCTACATGCAAGGTTATACACACCTATTCATCTGTACACATTCTACATACAAGGTAATACACACCTATTCATCTGTACACATTCTACATACAAGGTAATACACACCTATTCATATGTACACATTCTACATACAAGGTAACACACACCTATTCATCTGTACACATTCTACATACAAGGTTATACACAACAATTCATCTGTACACATTCTCCATACAAGGTAATACACACCTATTCATCTGTACACATTCTACATACAAGGTAATACACACCTATTCATATGTACACATTCTACATACAAGGTAACACACACCTATTCATCTGTACACATTCTACATGCAAGGTAATACACACCTATTCATCTGTACACATTCTACATACCAGGTTATACACACCTATTCATCTGTACACATTCTACATACAAGGTAATACACACCTGTTCATCTGTACACATTCTACATACAAGGTAATACACACCTATTCATCTGTACACATTCTACATACAAGGTAACACACACCTATTCATCTGTACACATTCTACATACAAGGTAATACACACCTATTCATCTGTACACATTCTACATACAAGGTAATACACACCTATTCATCTGTACACATTCTACATACAAGGTAATACACACTATTCATCTGTACACATTCTACATATAAGATAATACACACCTATTCATCTGTACACATTCTACATACAAGGTAATACACACCTATTCATCTGTACACATTCTACATACAAGGTAACACACACCTATTCATCTGTACACATTCTACATACAAGGTAATACACACTATTCATCTGTACACATTCTACATGCAAGGTAATACACACCTATTCATATGTACACATTCTACATACAGGGTAATACACACCTATTCATCTCTACACATTCTACATACAGGGTAATACACACCTATTCATCTGTACACATTCTACATACAGGGTAATACACACCTATTCATCTGTACACATTCTACATACAAGGTAATACACACCTATTCATCTGTACACATTCTACATACAAGGTTATACACACCTATTCATCTGTACACATTCTACATACAAGGTAATACACACCTATTCATTTGTACACATTCTACATACAAGGTAATACACACCTATTCATCTGTACACATTCTACATACAAGGTAATACACACCTATTCATCTGTACACATTCTACATACAAGGTTATACACACCTATTCATTTGTAAACATTCTGCATATAAGATAATACACACCTGTTCATCTGTACACATTCTACATACAAAGTAATACACAGCCACAAGCAGTTGCGACATAGTTGATATTTACTGACCTACGTCCTTCCTTATTGGGCAATATACACATGCAGATGAAGGTCAATATCACCCTGCGGCATATTACCACAAATTTTAAGTAATCATCTGACAAATCAATACACTGCACAGATGCCTCGGCTAAACATGTCAATGATCCCCCAAGGGCGAATAGAGCATTTTTAAAAGAGAGGGGGGTCCAAATCATAAAAATCCTCGGTCATGTAATTTTACTGCCTACAACATACATCTGATTTTCAAAGGGGTGGTTGGGTGAGGAGGTGTGGGGGCGGTGTGAGGTGTGTGTGTGTGTGGGGGGGGGGGGGGGGGGGGGGGCAAACCCACTGGACCCCTCCTCTGGATCCTCCTTTGTCCCCAGTGTATATGTTACCATGTATTGGCAATCGCGAAAAATCCCTGGTTTAATTAGCTTTTGTATTCATGAACATATGTTGACGATTATGTCGAACAACCAGTTTCTGTAAAGCTGAAATGGTATATTTTCTGCAACATGCTAAATAACTTACAAATGTCCTAGTTTCGCAAACACATTGTCACAGAGTCGTACACCATACTGGAGGCACGCTGTTTAATAGATGGTTACAATGTGTGAAGCCCATTTCTGGTGCTTACCGTCGTGATGTTGCGGGAATATTGCTAAAAGCCGCTTAAGAAACATACTCACTCACTGTTTTATAGCAGTACATATTCCAGTCACTAAGTATGAGTTGCCATAATTACGTCAATGCACTGAGTACACACCAGTCCCGTCACGTTTGAAGGGCGTCTAGTCATCTGACAAAAAGCCTTAGGCGTGGTCATATTGAATGAAAATCTGTATAATACATTCGATCCTGTGTGTAAAATATTGATAATATTGACATATAAAAACGAATTACAATATAATTACATGGCATGTTACAACAAAAGTAACAATTAATTTACTATTTTTAAATACCAAGAAACTCGAAATGTTTCCCTAAGTATTGTGCTTCCCGAGGCAGCGAAGAAGCACTGCTGACTGTCGGCATTCCTGGCTATGTGTCTTGTTTACTTTTCGAAGTGTCTTGTTTATATAGTGAGCGTCACGTGAAACTAACAAACTGAGTACACGCGAACTTACATTTCTGAAAGACAGCATCAATTCATCGATTAATGACCAATTAAATCACTTACGTTCAAAGTGTATTCCCCGTAAAAACACGTGGGCTAAAACGTTCGCGTGTTGATATACTGCGTATAGCTTGGACTCATGGAAAAATAATCTAAAAAGACATGTCCACCTGTATATTTATTACCGGTTTTGAGGGCTCGTCACATCCTTGTTCGATGTTATGTCGCAACTGCCTCAGCTGTGAAGGTCAGCACAACATGAAATCCACACGGAAGCACGCGATGACCCCCCTCTGGTGTTGAATGGACTCGTCCGAATCAATACGAACATCGACTCAAGTTTACATTATGTATATTCCGACTGGCCGATTGAGGGTGTGAGAGTGGTGTTTAGGTCAACATACAGACTTAAATGTACTCACCACTAGCGCTCATACATTCGGATTACCCTCCGACATCCTTCTCCCAACTGGTAGTCGTCTGATTCACCTCTAACTTCCTATCACGTATTGCTCAGGTTGTAAGTCGCTTGTCACGTGATTCGTCACATGACCACTGAATGAACCATACCGAATAATGTGCTGTAAGCGCAGTGGGCTGGCAACTTCGCAAAAATGGATTTGACTGACTTAATGCCTATGCCAGGGAGCGTCCGGGAGAATGATACTAAATAATAAAGTGTATTCTATATAATTGTGTTCTTGTATTAATTATACAAAATAACATATAGCTGGGAAAAAGTTACATACACCCCTATTCTTTTTCTTTTCAAATGGTGAATCTGCGAAGCAAATACGATTTGATTTTATTCGAACCAGAGACCATCTATTATATGGTCTCTGTTCGAACTGACGAGGTATTCGTCACGGCTTTGAAGGTAACAATGTAAATTTGCTTATGGAACAAAAATAATGTTCTTTAATAGTGTAAATTCGGTATACTATTCCATAACTAATACTGAAACACAGACGTTTTCAAAAGTTCATGCGTGGCCCCAGAATGGTTCACGGAGTATAAAACGTCCGGTACTATAACGTCCGGGCAAATAAAATATTAAACCAAAACTACCTTATTTAATAACCACCCAACACACACAGCTCCCTTAGTTCGTCCCCCACCCACTCTTGGCAATCTTTCCAAATCTCAAAATTTCAAAATTACTATATAAGCAACCCCTAAAGCCCCCCTCCTTGGTTGCACAAACTCACTTTTCCCCTTTTTGGAAACACATTAAATGGCCTGGCCGGGCCCGTGTGCGACATACGCTTGCAGTCGGAAAGCGCACGTTAAATCTCCAATATAAGTAAGTAAGTAAGCGTCCGGGCAACGTCGGGGAGCATCTGGTGGGAGCGTCCGGGAGGTTTCGTCAGACGTCCGGAAACGTCCGGGAGGTTTCATCAGACGTCCGGGGGTTTAAAAATACAGTGCAGTCAATAAAACATGTCTTTCTCAGTTTGGTAAGATCGTGAGAATATCAACTGGCGTACGTGTTTGCCACGTGCAGCGGCCAGAAGCTTCCGGTTACTGGTACGTCAATTTTCTGGCCACTGCACGTGGCAAACACGTACGCCAGTTGATATTCTCACGATCTTACCAAACTGAGAAAGACATGTTTTATTGACTGCACAGTATTTTTCAACTTCCGGACGTCTGATTAAACCTCCCGGACGTTTCCGGACGCCCCCGGACGTTCTCGAGCGTTAAATAGTAGGACCCACGAACACGGGTTATAATATCCCGAAACGATATTGTATCTGATTTTAATAAGATTGAGGTAATCTAAGCATGTGAATTATCCTGTTTTCTTTATTTAGAGCATTAATTATTTATTGTTAAGCAAGTTTATCGCTGCAGCTTTGTAATATGCAGCTACCAGCCGACTCGTGTCGCATCAAAACACGGGCTGTGTACTCGCGGGCAGATGACCACGGAGTACGCTGATCACTGTGTCGGATTAACGAGACTGATTAATGAGTGATTTCGGTATTTCGTTGCAAAATAGGTGTGTCGGAGTCGGAGTGCGAGACTGTCGGATTAACGGGTCTAAATAGCACTGATTTAATCGGTTCCCATCATTAGTGTCGGATAAAGCCGATTGTCGGATTAACGAGTGTCGGATTAACGAGACTTGACTGTATATTTTTTTAAATATTTGATTGTTACAGAGACACGTGACATCGAATACGTTTCTTTGTACAGCTGCAGACGTGTGGGATATTGTTCCTTTATGTGGATATTCACGGATACATTCCTCGAACAAGGAAGCTGCCTAAAATTATACACATAAATTTGGTAGGTTGTAATTATGATATTTGCATTTTGTTTTCCTTCATTGTCTGTAGCATTGGACAGATTCATTCCTGTTCCTCTACGTCTTGGTTGGGAAATTCTTCGATGCGCGATAGACGTTGTTTTCACAAGTCTTTTCCTTTGTCAGCGTGTATATATTACAGTCAATTTGTAAAATGTGATTCTCTCAGGCAATTTATAAGATGTGTAAATATTTCAGTCATTTTGACTGAAAAATCTGTCCATTTCTGTAACAGATTGACTAAAACTGATTAAGACGATCAAAAGGGCCTATAAACATCACAATAGATTATTATGTAGGATTATAAGCCAAACAATATACAAATGTACATTTCATCGTAACATTTTCAGTCTCTTGGTGAGGATATTAGACATTAAAATGTTTGGAATTCATTATCATAATAATACAGATGGACATATTTTTCAGTCAGTTTGTAAAATAACTGAATATTCACGCTTTTAATAAATTTCCTAAGTGAAAATTTTGCACATTTTGACTGTAAAAAATATAAACACGATAAAATAAGCAATGCTCAGGAGAAATATTTACTTTGTGTTGCAAGTCAAAATATTGTAAACGAAAGTCGCACAATTACCAAGCAAGTGACTTATCAAAAGTTCGTCACCATTACCGACACTACCCACAAAGATACCTACTTTTCCTTATCATTTCCAAACTGTATTTCATTTTGTTGATAGATGTGACCATACGCCCTTATACTATCAATAAAAGTGACAAATGCGCTTACGAATTGCGCAGCACAGGTCGCGAACTAGTCTAGGTTTCTGCTATATCATCCGGGTACTCACGGGAAAAAACAATAACAAAGGCAACAACCAGTCCCGGGGAATTGCTTCAGATCAGTGCCCCTTTACCAGAAAATAAGAGGGTCGCCTTCTCGGAAGTGGACGGATCTACGTAGATTTGTTTTGTAATGTCTGTATTATTTTGGGCTGAAATTAAATTCACAGGCAGACGAAACTTCATTTATTATATGGATGGAGAAGAAGACTGGGTCATTCCTCGATCCGTTCAAGTGAGGTGAGGTGAGGTGAAATTGGGTTTAACGTCGCGTCCAAGATTATTGCACTTATATAGCGACGTGCATGCACGTGTGTGTGTGTGTGTGTGTGTGTGACTGCTTGTACTAGTCCGGACTGATGCCGATTTATAGTGCTAGCCCACTGAGATACAATGCCGCAGTTTAACATGAATACCCCACTCAGACACACTCCGAGCTGACCAGTCCTTACTTTAACCCTTAATGCCGAGCGCCTGACAGGGTAACAACAAGTACCATCTTTTAACGTATTTTGGTATGACGCGGCCGGGGATCGAACCCCGGACTTTCCGCTCTCCGGGCGGACGCTCTACCACTTAGTCCAGTAATTAAAAGGTCCAGGTTCAACAAAATTGACGGAAAAGGTTTATTGCTGGATGTTGGTGCCTTGACATATATCCATTAAAATAAAAAATAGTTTACCAAAATCGGACATGGGGAACCATCCGAAAATAGGTCAAATCCAAGATGGCCGCCAACAAAAGTAATAATAGTCATAAACGTGGAACCAATAACAATAAAAACATTTATGATGAGTCTATCTATATTAGCTTGCCAGGATAAATGCAAAGAAATGTATATTTAACAATTTTGAAAGGAAAATTCACATAGAAATTTAAAATAATGCTTCAAAATGACGAAAAAGTACATAAATTTGTTAATATCAGTAATTCTTGCAGAAAATGAACCGATTTATTATAATGTTGACGTTTTACATATAAAATCATACAGTTTATTGTCTTCACATAAATAATCAAGTTAGAAACAAATATAATTGAAAAAACCCAAAGTATTCCCTTCTTCAAAATGGCGGTCGAGCATACAATGTTTTAAAGATAGACCTCAAGAACATAAAGGTATGTATAAGCTATTTTTCTTTTATAGCTAAAATGAAAACTTGTATATTATATAGTTGATTGGCTCTAGAGAGGAATAACTTATGACAATATGAACAAATATAAATATAAAATTTGAAACAGAGCCCTAAAATTAACATCAACATTTGTTTCCAGGAAAATCAAGGGAGATAATCCAAACTCCAGGAAGCAATTATTTTTCTCAAATGGTATTAGCTTCTCAGAAACTTTATTAAAAGTTAATTCAGAAGATATAATCAAGACATTTAGCACAAAAATCATTTGCTATAATCGGAAAAGCAACATTTGTATCTGTACACATGTCAACCATATTTCTATCAACTGTTACTATTCGCAGGTGACTATTCTCAACTGAAGGTGTCCTATGTAGATCACAGATGGCGACTTGTTTGCTATGTATGGAACCAGTTAACCTGGACAAACCCCAGGATTATGTGAAGTTGAAAGCAAAATGCTGCTGTAGCATTAATAACGCAAACAGACTGCACATTAGATGCACCAGACATCATATACAACTGTAGCCTGTTGGTACACAGACAGTGTCGAAGTATGCATATAAATCCAAAGGCAATCAAAGTAGCAGAAAACTCCTCGATCATATGTTTAAGCCTTAAATTTTAAAACTCACTGTTTTCTATGTGGTACTTGTATTGACCAGGATGTTGCATACAAACATCCATATAGAAGTGTACTTCAGCCGTGCGATGGCTCTTGAGTTACTCAACATATGTCTGCAACATACTGTGTCAACAGGCAAGATGATTGGGCCAAGATGATACAGTCAAGTATCGTGCCCATATACGATCTACCAGCTGAAGAAGCTATCCATCCCCATGCTTGTGATAAGAATTTTCGGAGAGGGACAAGTATACCTGCAGCTTATATTGAACATGAGGAGGCTCCACCAAAGAAACGGAGACTTGGTCGACTGAAGTGTATGTCCTAGATGACAGCATTTGAGATTGACATGTATTACTTGGAAGTGAATGATGATGAAACGATTCCTTTGGACAATTTGAATCACATTATGAAGTCAATGAGTGCACTGAGTGATGATCAACTACACACTACATCTCAGCTGAAAAGGGAGTTCATGAATCACTATGGGAACAAGGTATTCATAACTACAATCAGGCAACAACCTAACATTGCATCTCTTACGGCATATGAAAATATTGCAAAGGTGGACAAATCCGACATGGACAGTTTGATTAAAGTTGGGGGAGGATACATTCATACGCAGGTAGAGACCATGTCAAAACATGTTGATGTGTATCTCGACAATGAGCAGATGGCTTTGATTGACACCAATCTTTTATTACCTCCCACATGCATTACGCATCCTCCTTCAAGCATCAAGAGCTTAAACAGTAAACCCCATACTGCGTCATTGGGTCAGGCAATAATGCATTCGACATGTCCCCATCATTTCTGCCTCCTCGACAAGTTTGACAAAGTATCACATTATAACACAAATATGGTCATTGTAATTTAGTGGATATGATAAGCCAACTCGGTTTCAGCTCCTCGTAAATTTAGAAAATTCTCGGTGACCACTCATTCGTGCAATACCAGGCTGGTTATATAGATCATGCCAGCAAAAGGTTTTATGGGACTGGCTCAATCCATGCCATGGGCGAGATGGTGAAACGGAGGGTACCAAGAGTTAAGATGGACTTGGATGATGTTAAAAAAATCAACAGTGTCAAACTATTCTCTCAAAGAAATCCATAGGCAGTGCTGGCGAACATTATCTATCCACCAGTTGGTGACTTCTGTCTTGATGAAAAGAATAGCAAACTAGATATTTTGTGGAGTGCGCCACTTCTGTGTGTGTTGACCACTGTGTTCCGGTTGCATGCAGTTGCTCCATTCTGACATTCCATACCCCAGGAAGAGCTCTGAGATATTCTTGTTGATTATCAGCGTGACACCAAGTGACGAATCATGTGTCAGATCAACGCTGGAGTATATTTCCAAACATGCCAGACGACATGGAATCACACCGGTTATTACAATCGACCAGCAACTTTGGTGAATTGCATACATGATCATCGAATCACGGCCAGCTGAGAGCCCCTTGCATCAAATAGCCCTGGTCTTGAGGGATTCCATACTTGAAAGAAACAAACAGAAATTCATCACTCTGTTGGGGTCAAAAATCGAAAAAGGTGGGTTTTCAGATTAAACACTCATCCGGAGATGCTGACTATGACATTGCAATGTCTGCCTGTACATTGGCTCAAACACAGCCTGTTGTAGTGGTAGGGAATGACACCGACCTTCTCATCCTGTTGCAATATCACTTCAGACCCGATACCATGAGGCCATCTTTCTTCAGACAAGTACAAAGATCATAAAAATCTTCATCCTACAGATGATCCTTGATCCTAATCTCAGCCATTCTTTGCTCTTTGTAGATGCAATGTCAGGGACCGACACAACATCGAGGCCATATGGCATAGGGATGGTCTCAGGAATATTCAAAGGTTTTCATGGTGACAGGTGGAAACCATGCAGAAATCGAGCAGGCTTGTAATCAGGCACTTGCAATCCTCTACGGCTGTATGCCTGGCTTGGATTTGAATTCTGAACGTGTGACAAAATTCACTGAGAAGGTATGTATCAAGCTCAAATTACCTACCCCTTCGACACCTTCCACTGACATCAGATGCTGCCAGATTGCCCAGCCAACGAGTCTGACTCCAAGTGCAGACCTGGCTAGGCAACAATATGGATGCGACAGAATGGGGCTGGACGCTCCACAAGAGCAACAAGGGCACTATATTGAAACCAGTCACTCCTAAATTTCTGTTGAAAATAATCAGATACAATTGCACTGGAAAGTGTGATGAAAACACATGCTCATGCAGAATATTTTTGTCTACAATGTACCTCAGCATGTGGACAACGCAAAGGGATGACATGTTCAAATGGACCAAGTCATGACTTTTCTGACATAACTGAATAATCGTCTCTTCATGTCCAGTATACATGGTATATGAGTATGATTATAAAGACTGTCTTGAACTTTAGACATTTAAATTGATAGTAAGTTTGACTTGTAAACTGTAGTATTGCAGGGTTATATCCTCTTTATAAGACCGTGTTAAGTATTTTGTAGTCCGATATGGAACAATTGCATTTTTTTTCACATTTCGGGCAGCCGTAATTTATTTCTGTGTAAGATTTCACTTCAAAATTGTTAAATATAGATTCCCCTGTCTTGATCCTATGAAGTTGATTATAAATAGAGTCATCATCCATGTTTAGATTTCGATTGATTCTTTTTTTTTTACTTTTTCGATTTTCGTTTGTATTGATGGCGGCCATCTTGGATTTGACCTATTTTGGGTGTTTCCCCAAGTCAAATTTTGGTAAACTATTTTTTTTTTTAAAGAAGACCTATCAAGGCAGTGAAATGTGTTAAAAAACCTTTTCCGTCAATTTTGTTGAACCTTCATGAAAAATAAACCTTTAATTACCGGACTACACTAGACCACGGAGGCGGTCGATCCGTTCAAGTATTTTCATGAAAGGGATATGGCGTGTATGTATGAATGTATGATCTGACAGACACGAATACAGAGACAAATTGTAAATGAGGGACTAAACAACCATTGTAGCAGAAAAGCAGTTGCTGACACCTAAAAAAGCACATTTTTACACCTAAAAAGCACAATTCCTTTCAAAGATAAGTAAACCTCAATTTACCATGTATGCAGCACATAATTAATTCGAACTCTACACGGTCGAATATATTTATTGTCTAACTTGAAAATCGGAATCTTGTATTGACGTATCAGTCATGAAGTAACTAAACATTTAGGAAATAATGTGAAGAAAGACTAGAAAGTATAGTTACATGTATATGAAAATTTCATATAACTTTATTTTTACTAATATTTCACTCAGGCGACTAGAGTAAGTGTTTTAGAAAAAAATACTTACTTTGTGACGTAAGCAAACCCCACTTTCACAATTATTTTCATTATTATGATAGGTCGGCTCGCGTTAAAATATGAAAACAAAAATAGCATACTACGAATGAACATGTAAAAATCACATAAAAGTAATATTATCTATTCGTTTTAATGTCCAAATTTCATTTGTCATCATAGATGAAAATGTGTTAGTGAAACACGTACACATATTACTAACGAATTTTGTTATGATAACCAAATTACCAATATTGGTTACAGATAAAATCTAACTTAAACGGTCCCAAAATGCAGGGGCCCCCGCGCTTCGCACATTGGTTTTTATTACACTTTAATAAATAGTCTAGTTGCACTCCTGTGAAGGTTGTACATTTGTATTTAAGAATCGGCCTGACTACACTTGGTTTCATGTATATGTTCTATTACCCTTGCTTGAATTAGAGAGAGAGAGAGAGAGAGAGAGAGAGAGAGAGAGAGAGAGAGAGAGAGAGAGAGAGAGAGATTCACCGTATAATATAAGTATTTACAACTTCTGAGGTGGCATGGGTGGCCCAGTCGTCTGGGGCGCCGCGATTCGCTGTGCAGAGTTGCGTCCCCTTGGGCACGCCAGAAACCTATGATTGTGGGTTCGAATCCCGGTTCGCCCCGATTATGTTTCTAGGTTTGTCAGCACCATACCCGTGCTCGTGGGTTTCACCGAAGTGGTAAACGTCTGAGACCTGCATCACTTCGGGCTATCCTCGCACTCTAAGCTGACACGCCATGATATAACTGGAATACTGTTAAAAGCAGCGTTGAACACAACTCAGCCACCCTACAACTTCTGAAATCATAGAATGATAAATATTCGTCACCGGTCACTATTGGGATCTTACTGGGAGCCGCGTGGTCCTGGTAACCATGACACCTGGTGTACATGACTGTTCAGTTCGTAAAATCCCTTGAAGTCCATGGCAAATGACAAGCGCAACATTTTTATTTCATCGTTTATAACAGATTGACTTACGTCATGTATAAAAGAATGAGTATCGAACATAGGCACCAGCTCACTCTCACTGAAGCCAAATAATTAGGCACCAAACTTACCTATAATAATACAAAAAAGGTATTCCTAATTATAGAATTTCTGTTTCTGAACATCTGAATTATCAGGCATGAAATATATGCAGAAAACAGCTATTATGGTGATGCAGTGATTGAACTTTATTAAATGATATGTTTGTTTGTTTGTTGTTTAACGCAGCACTCAGCAATATTCCAGCTATATGACACCAGTCTGTTTAATAATAGAGTCTGGACCAGACAATCCAGTCATTGAGCACCGATCCATGCAATTGGGATAAGATGATACGCATCAACCAAATCAACGTGCCTGACCACCCAATCCCATTAGTCGCTGCTACAAGCTTAGCTTTTTAAGACAAGCATGGGTTGCTGAAGACCTATTGTACCCCGGATCTTCACGGGGCAAATATGTTAAGTAACTGCCAACTACATTATAACAATATCCTGAAATCTATCAAAGCAAAATTGTCTTGGGGGTCGTGTATGCCCCAAACCCAGCTAGTTAAACTGATCGCTTCAGAGACCTAGCTCATTGTGGTTCTGAATTGGAGTAACACTACAATCAGCAATGTTCTTGTGCCAACTTGTAACATCTTAATTGAGCTATCACAATTATGCTACAAATAGTGGAAAATGTGTCCAGTCAGTTCTTGCAGTGTGGTTATTTCTTATCCAGAATACTCCCTTAATATGTTCAGCTGCGATTTGTTGTTCTTTAGTCATGTGAATTTTTATTAATATTAATAGAGTTGGCTCGATTATCTAAGACGGCCTATGATCACAAGTTTGTCTTCCAGATGTAATCTGTCGAGATGATAAGTGATATTGAAAGAACAGGGATATACCTGCTCATGATTATAAGACAACTAGTCCAACTTGCTTAGCAAATATGCAAATGCAGACAATGTGACAACTCATGATGAAACCAAATGACCTGTGAAGATTTGGGGTAGAATAGGTCTTCAGCAACCCATGCTTGCTGTAAAAGATGACTAAGCTTGTGGTAAGAAGGGACTAACGGGATCGGGTGGTCAGGCTCGCAGACTCGGTTGATGTCATTGTATCCCAATTGCATGGATCGATCGATGCTCAAGATGGCAATCACTGGATTGTCTGGGCCAGACTTGATTATTTAGTCCACTGACATATAGCTGGAATATTGCTGAGTGCGGTCATAAGCAACAAACATGAAACCAACCAAAAGACTTTTTATGGCACATCTCTTTAAACTGGTTCCCCAAAATCCCGAAAGTATGACAGAAACACAAAAAACATTAAAGTCAGATCTATATTTCATTTATTTCTAGCCATTTTACACAATTATTGTTTTGATTCACAAAAATACTTTGTTGCATTCTTCAATATATTATAGATCAAGTTCAATTTGAGTAAGACAGCAGTACAGTTACCAATCACCTAGGTGTAAGTTTGAACACATGAAACAGGCGGCGGGCGGGCGAGTGGGGAGCAACTCAGCAACACTGGCAGCAAGGTTTGCATCAATTTATCTATATACAAAACAGCATAAATATTGATCATTGTAACAACTGTCACAAGCAACAGACACAAATGTCATGGAAACATGTGCCCCATCTGCTGAGGAAAGACTAATACAACACAAGGATTTGGCAAATTTCAAAATGGAAAACTCCCATTCAATGACTTCTTGAGCATCTCATTTCCTCTATTTAATGAAGGTGCATAATGTGGCAGAGATATTATCCATGTTTACCCTACAAAAACTTCACAGAATTACTTAATTATTTTATTAAGCACAAACAAATTCTAACTTGATAAAGGTTTGAAGGAAAACAAGCCCAGAAGTTCCTGACTTACATGACTAGTCAGCTTAAATGCCTTTTCTATAGCAAAGGGATTTGTAACTGGCTGTTCAAACTTTCTCATCCAAAGAGGAGCTTGAATACCATGAAGAACAACAGAAATGGTAGCGAGTAATTTACGGAACTCGCAGTGGAGTCAGGCTATAAGCACCTGCAGCAAGTAAGCAACTACATAACCATTATAGGTTGAAATGACTTCATATGGCAGTTAACAAATGCATTTGATTCTCCTATTGCAGAGACATAGCAACATTTCAGAACTCGATCCTAGAATGAACTCTCGCATACCAGCGAGTGTGAGTGTGTATGTATGACTGAACTGCATGTACATGTATCTGCATGTGTTTGTATTGCATGTGTGTGTGTGTGTGTGTATGTGTGAATGGGAGGGTAGCTGCCATAGGTGTGATGCAGCTAACCCAGCAGCAGCAGCAGATAATCATCATATAAATAACAACATGTATGTACAATCCTAGAGGAATACTGGAGGTGGCCACAAAGGGCTGCACACAAACCTCAACAACATAAAATATAATTGATCTTTTGTACACATAGAAAATACTTAAATGTAATATGTACATTAAGACTGAAGGGAGCACTGTACACATCTAAAACACTGTACGAAGCTGATTGGGTAGGGTTGTGTGGGCAGTCTATGCCATCAATAACAAGCAACTATCAGACGAATCAGCTGACAAAACCTGTCATCTAAAAAGCAAGGAATGTCTTTTCAACTTCAGGCAAATAACAACTAAAATAAAAAAAGATTTGAACAAAGCCAAATAAAACAAAGCCACTAGCTTCAAGTTAAAAATACATGGCCTCCCTTGGAGCTATCACTACAGTACTAAGAATACCTAGTGACTTTGTCAACAGTTGACAGGCAATGAACACAAATCTCTAAACTTGGTGTTAACTGTCAGCATAAAAAATACTTAAAGCTATCAATACATCACACAGGATGAATGTATCAAACCGAAGCTTCATCCCTTGTGACAATAAATAAAATCTACAGGAACTGGGTATGTCACATGTCTAGATCACAAGTTGAAAATGTTCATCACAATGGGTTACCATGGAAAAAAAATATAAAGAATCTGTCAATGACTTCATTCTGTTTTAAGACGTTTGGCAGCTGTAACATCCCCTGAGGTTGCTGTTGAGGCTACGGGCATAACAAGAATTGTATGAGTTTTTGTGTTGGGGGCAGTGGCAGCTGCTGCAGCTCGCACCGTGACAGCAGTGGGTAGTGACCCTGAAGCTCCAGTGATGGTACTGGTCCCAGGTGCACCTCCAGCTACAGTTGAGGACAACACTACCACTGTGTTTGCATTAGAACTGCTAGTGGTTGTCCCTGTTGCAGGAAGGCCATTGGCTGTGGGTCGGACTGTAACTGTAGGGGCAACACTAGTACTGTTATTTGCTGAGCTTGCATTGGATGTAACAAGCATCACAGTAGTTGTGTTGGAGTTTGATGATGTAGACACATTGTTTGCACTGTGTCGCAGAGGGGATGGCACAGCAGGTTTATCAGACTCCAGTGTGCTCAAGGCAATGGCACTGCTAAGATCTATGAACTGAAAAATGAAGTACAAAGAAAATAAGTTCATGCATACCAACTTACACAATTTGGCTACATTTATTAATGCCAGATATGACAAACTGGCTTGTATTTTATTGTAATAAATTTAGCAAACCATATCCCCTTTTGACAGCAAACAGGTATGCCCTTCTTAAACAAATTTACCCATTGATAGGATTACCTGTCGCACCTCGCCCATAACAGCAATGGGTGTTTCTCCTGTTGCCCTGGCAACCTTGTGCTCGACTAGATAGAACATGTACTCGTCATATAACAATCGGATGAGATGAAATGAACCAAAGCTGGCTGCACTGCGCAATGTGAGATCCCGGATCACCATCGAGCTGAAATATAGTAAAACCAATGAACACCATGTTCAGTGTGTAGGCAAAGCATAAAATACATAAAACAAGTGCAAAAGTGAGCATGGCTCACTAATACCCCGACCCGCCTAGTCCGTCAGTAGTTACAAATTAAATAGCTAGGATAGGGTTAGGGTTGAAAAATTCATAAAACAATGGCCAATTAATAAAAAACATTTTTCTTTTGACAGCAACTCTCCATATGACACAGATTATATGTACTAAGTTTGAGATGAATCCACTGAATAGTTTAAGAGAAATCGCGCTGACCAAGTTTTCGGACGGACAGATCTCAACTATCATTACTTTCTACACCAACAGTTTGCAGATGAACAATGTATTATGAAGGATTCTTTAAGATGGTCATAGTTTATCATCAGTAATTACTGAAGTATCACTATGTCCTTTTATCTCAGCGATTTTTTATGGTGTACAAATTAAGGAAATAAATCAACCATAGACACAGCTTACCCAGATTCAGTGTCAGAACTAACCTATAAAAGGACCATTTCAGGAGGAACTGTCTGGCTGCTTTTGGGAAGTTTGGACTTCCCTCATGCGGCTTGAGCACCTGGTTGACCACTCCCTCCAACCAAACAGCCCACTGCTCCAGCGAATTTTGTTGTTTCAGTGTTTTCTTGAAATCCTCTTGGAGCTGCTGAACCACACCGTCTTCACACTGACATACCCAGGAGGCCTGCTCCTAGAGTTAAAAAGGATTTACACCTAAAAGTATCATCTCATTGAACATAATAATCACATGGTACATTATATTTGCAATAACCAGTAAGTACCAGTTTGTTTGGTTGAGTGTTTTTGTTATTTTACGCCGCACTCAGCAATATTCAAGCTATATGACAGTGATATGTAAATAATCGAGTCTGGATCTGACAATCCAGTGATTGACATCATTAGCATCGATCAACACAAATAAGATACGATGACATGCATCAACCAAGTCAGCGAGCCTGACCACCTGATCCCATTTGTTGCCTCTTACGATAAGCATAGTTGCCTATTACAGCCAGTATAGGTGGCTATTCTACCCCGGATCTTCATGGGTCAGTAGGCACCAGTATTCTATTCAACCAGTGAAACATCCCTCCTACAACTGGTAAATTGGAGGCAGCTGGTACTTTTAATCATGTAATCACACAGTAGAATGTCTGGCTTACTGTGTTCATTTACCGATAATCAAAACTAAACAGATGTCCTTTCTTACATCAAGTCTACTGATTTGATTCAAACGTTGTTTTATGCTATATCTTTGTACATACTGGCCAATGCCCGGTTAATTATTAGCCTTGAGTACCATTTACAAGAGCGATGAAACCTGTATAGAATAAGAGCAATGCTATCTTCATGAAATTTCAGTGTGGTCATGCAAATCCTAGAATTTGATATAAGATAACAGATTAATGTATCTTATTATCAAATTAGATAGCTTTCCAAGTACACAGTAGTGTCCTTTATAGTATGAAATTTTTACATCACAAAAACTTATACAAGAAAACTTTGATGAGGGGAATTAACAAGATGGCAAAGCAAGTCTTTCCTCATAAAACTAAATTTACAATAAAATCATTTTCTCAAGATGAATCAACACAGACACATTTAAAACAATATGATCAATTTTGGTTAAAATTCATTCCGTTTTACATCTTACACCATGTCCTTGAATATTATTTGAAAAGCTCCCTTATATACTGAATTTGACAAACACAGTGGCCTATTCAGACCAGAACTAGGTCAGGCCAAATTCCGCTTGTTATTAACCGGCACATAGACACTGTCTCCCACACATTGTGGTAAACTTTCTAAAAAATGTCAAGTAAATTTCAGTTGCCCCTAAGTCCCTTTGACTTTACAGAAAACAATTACAAATATTAGAGTTATCTCCCTTTAGCTAATTTGCTAGAACTCCAGGAACACCAGAATTTTTGAGTGACGAGTAGCTTGAGCTGACTCGAAAACATTCCTTCAAATTTCTTTATTTCAGCTCATATTCAATACCTGCACATTAGCAAAGTCTACTCTGTTGAGATCAGTTAGCATCTGGTTGATCTGCGATGTGTTCTGTAGCACGGCTCTCGCAGCCTGAGCCAGATGGTTGAGAGATGTGTAGCGTCGCAGTGTCTGAGCAAAGGCACTCACAGCACCAACCTGGTAAAAGATAATGATCTATGTTGCTCATCTCAATATATCGTTAAATCTGGCTTCACTATTGATATTATTTTTCATAATTATACATGTGACAATCAATACCAGTCATCAATTACATGTGAATAACTTTATATGATTAAAGCTAATAATAGGACATCAACTGCGGTTTCAGAGGTGTGTAAATTAATGCTGAAAACACCATAATCATCTGAGTTATGCATGAACTGGTTCACTTCCTTCTACTGATGTAGTGACTACGTGAATATTTCAAACATCAGTCAGCAATATTCTGACTATATCATCAAATAAATAATCACTGTGGACTGGTGGAACAAGTGGTTGATAAATGAGCATCATCACCGAGCAATCGGGGTACATTGTCTGATAAAGATAACCCAATCCATCTCAAGTCTCCTCTGATGAGTGAGTGAGTATGGTTTTACGCCGCTTTTAGCAATATTCCAGCAATATCACAGCGTACCGATGTCGGGAATCAAACCCGGGTCTTTGGCGTGACGAGCGAACGCTTTAACTACTAGGCTACCAGACCGCCCTCTCCTCTTATGACAAGCATGTTATAGAAGATCTGGAATCCAGCTCGACTGCTGGAATACTAACCTTTGTTTTGACCATATCTTCTGGCACATCTACCATGGCACTCTTAAGCCAATTTTCTAAACTCTTGGCAAAGTTTCTGATGGCCTGAGTCAGAGAACCTGAAATCATTGTAGATGCGATATATGATTAACATGCAATATTTGCAACCAACATTGTAACCATAAAAAAGCGTATAAAATTCCTTAAAAGATATCTGCATTACATATAATTTGAAGTACAGTACTCATGATCCAAAATGTTGACAAATTAAACCAGAAGCTGATGAAGTACTTACTAGGAATAGGCCTCAGAACATCAGGAATCAATACTTCCACTAATGCTTGATAGAAAGCATAATCAGATCTTCGCACATATTTCTGAACAGGTTCATATTTACACAAAGCAAACAGCTTCTCTTTTGGCAGTCGTTTCTCAAATTCATTATCCGCACTGAAAAAAAATAAATCTCCAATTAAGTCCTTTTAGCAAATCACCAACCCTAAAAACACAACATGAATTGAACCAGAAATGCTTTCAGACTGATGCTCAACAGTTTTGGAAGTCTTAACATTAATTCAGGGATGAAAGCCAATTGCTATATGTTTTCACTATTCGGACAAGTAGACATTCTTGGTTTCGTAGGGGCTCTGACCTACCTATTTTGTTCTGATTGCTGATTCCTCCAGAAGCCTTGCCAGAGCGCTTCGATGAGAGAGAACTGCAGATTGACTACAACATCGACTACAGCCTGGAAAATAAGGAAAACATGATGAAATTTAACTATGTTAAATTACATACAGAATATACATGAAAACACATTCCTCTCATGTACTACACGGACATTTGTCATTCATTCTGAAGCTGAGCAGAAACACTCAGAAGAGCTAACTAGTTTTACTGAACATAACCTTTACAATTGTCTTAATAAAACCTGACATTAAATACGAAGAGCGAATGAAATGGCTGACCTCTGCATGCTCTCTGTACATCTTTTGAAAGGTTCTGATCTCAGCTGGAGTGACTCCATCCGGGAGGGGGTCACTGCTCGTATCTATGTCCTCAAAGTTTGGGATGGCTGTGGATGCATCACCAAGGAACTGCTGGTGCTGCTGCTGAGACGAGTTTGTCTCCTGTGACCCAGGTGTGTGACTTCCCTGGCTGCTGGTATCCCCTTCAGATCCATCCATCTTACTGTTGCTTGGCCTGGAGTGTAAGATGTAGCTATTATGGATCTAAGTAAACACTTCCCAGAAAGGACTATGTTTAAATCTGAGAGGAGCATGTGTATACCCGGTAACTATACTTCATTTGTTTTCCAAGGTTTATAATCAACTGTCTAGCAGATGTCAGAATTGTAAAAGAAAACTAAATAGGAGGCTTCAACAACAAGCAATGACATTTTCTTCTGGGAAACCTTACTTCTGTAAATCTACTTCCAGTATTGTATTGTACTTACTTTTTACTTTGATACATTGGCTGCTGGCGCATGGCCATGGTTTGGTCATCAGTGAACTGGTTGAGGGGAGAATTTGCCTTGATACGAATACCATAATAATGATACTTCGAGTTCCCCCTGAAAGCAAACAATCAGAATGTGTTACTCACAGACAATCAGGATTCATCACAGGTTAACAATAGCATCATTAAAAGATATCATAAAGGCTTGTTAAAATGGTCAGACTTTACCTGGTTCCCAATCTTCGTGTGCGGAGTCCCAAGAATACAGATCGGATAAGTTTTCCAAACGATGCTGGGTTCATGGGGTCAAGGTTCTGCTCTTGACAGTGTCGCAAGTAATGATAGTACAGTGTACTTCGAGGCAGACTCACGCCCTCAGCAGTCTCGTAGTTGTCTAGCAGCCATTGAACCTGGCAACCAATCATATTTTAGTAATCTTGTCAAAATATGAGCATTTCTCATCTTAGTAATGATATGATATTCAACGTACAATGACATGTCTAGGAAATCTTATTACAATATTACTTTTTTTCTGAATACATACAACACACCCATGACAAGTGCAAAAATGTTACAGATTTAGCATGTAGCCTTAGTATTCATCATGTTTCTTGAGAAGGTAATAGAAAGATTTCAGTTACCAATAAACAATACTTCAAACTGCATGCAAGTGAAGATACTCTCAAAACAGTTGAAGACTACATTCTCACAACAGCGTTACATGAAACCTAAAATCACATGACACCATTCAAAGTGCCATGTATATATATATATATACATATGTAACTGGTTCATCTTCACAATTTAGTCTACAAAAAATGAAATGAATGGGTGACAAATGAAAACAAAAGTACATAAATAATTAAACAAAAGAAAAATAAACGCACTGAAAACCGTGTCTCAGATTTGTACTGCTGTAACACTGTGTGCGGCTTACAAAAGACTGATTAAAATACAAAAATGAGGTACGTACTTCATAAACTCCGTGATATTTCTGTAATAAAAAAACAAATAAGAAATCTGAGACAATGTTAATCCAAATGAGACACAGCCATCACCATGCACAGTTTTCAATATCTAGGGCTACCGTCAGTAGCACTTTACAAGGTATCTGCACAAAATCAGCATGCAAAAGTTGACGACACATTCTAAGTCTACAATACACAGAATCTGAGACACGGTTTAGATGCATTTCAAATAGAACTAAGTGTGGGTAAAGAATTTCGGTATCTGTTTACATACATGCACAGAGTTCCAAAGATCACCCTCACAACAGCCATAGTTTAACCATGACTTTTGTTACCAATGTTACATGTTAAATGGTTCACACTTTGTCATATTGTATCTTTAGAACATAGTGCACATGAAGAATTTTGGCATCAATCAAGTAGAGTGCTATCCTGGTTAGTGAATACAACAGGATTTGTGTTAGTTGCACACAGCAAACATGGGTTACACATTAGGTTGTTATGCATGATACACAACTACATTAATACATTTAATCCCTGATTACTTGATACATCTGTAAATAGACAAATACAATTTAGAAAACCTGAAATAATTGCCTGACATAAATGACAGCGAAAAAGTGGTTATAGTCAAGATTTGAGTCTGACTTCACATCCACTCGATCTGGACCAAGTGTGATTCTTGTGAAACATACTGTCTACATCAGCAAGGAAATTATCGCCAGCATGTTAGTAACCTGGAAAGATACCTTTCCCACTATTTCACAGAAAGTCCAGTTTCTACTGTATCTTAAAGACAGACAAATAAGAAGGCTATGGTGGAAAGATATGCAAGCATAATATAAAACTAGCTATAGGTAAGCAGTGACCCAGACCAAGACTTTGTGAGGTTAGGCCAGATAGTTAGATCAGTGAGCATGGGTAGGTAAATCTGAGGCTGAGACTCACAACAGCAAGACATAACTGACATAAACAAACTCACCGTGGCAGGTGATGCTCTGGTTGTGTGGGTTAGAGGGGTGCCCTCCCCATCCATTGTGCCCCCCTGGATGAGATATGTGCCTCCCTGCTGTTGAATGAGTTGACCCTGTACTGCTTGCACAGCAGATCCCATCGGAACGATCCCAGTGGCAACCTAAATATACCACCAGACATCAATGTACTACTTGCACATTCATAGGAAAAAGGTACAATCATGATGAATGCAATCCATGACTTCAGCTACTTTTCCGAAGGCAGAGTTTCTCTTGATCATGTTGATCAAGCGTATCAAGTGAGATCAGCAGATACTGGTCCATATACTAACAACATAATCTACTGAAAGTTTAAGCCAGTAGACACATCTTTTGACATAAATTGTTTATGGTGAATTTGTTTTCATACTGTTAAAAACAAGACTTAGAAAGGCTGCACTATAAAGTATATTTTTATCGATGCTTATTCCTGACTATAAAGCATATTTTTATTAATGCTTATTCCTGACATAAATAAACTTCACAAGACATACATAACTTAATGTGCATGATTGAGTGAGAAAGCTTTCAGTTACTATGGCTTTATGTGGTAGGAAAGACTGAAGTGATGCAGGTCTTAAGACATTTATTCCACTGAAACCCACCACTGACAAAATCAAGGATCATAATCAGAGTGAATCAGGCATTTCAACCCATGTTCGTTGGTTTTTGGCAAGCCATAGAAACAAAACTCTGCACAGTGAATTGCAGCACCTTAGACAACTGGTAATCAGTGTCATCAAATCACAATGCAAAACATCCAGAAAAACCTACCTGTGTTCCTTGGGCTGTTTGATAATATGTTCCCGACACTGGAGTGTACATTGCATTCTGCCCATAATCCTGATAGTTTTGCCTAAAATATGATATTAAGAAAGAAATAAACTCTCATATCCAAAATAACAAGATCACAACATCAATTTACTGTCATAAAATATGTTGAAATTATTGCTAAATTAGTAAATCGTGAAGAAATATCCTACAATTTGTCGGTTCAATAATGAATAAATAAGAAAAAATCTTTTAAATTAAATTTGAAAAAAAATCAGCAATGTGATAACCATTGTAACACGACATGATTCAACTGTCAGAGAAATAATGCAGTATGTGATAAATGGCAAATGCTTGTAAGTATTCAGCAAGTTGAAGAACGGATTCCATGGCCTTGGATAAGGGAGTGGATGTTTTATCCTGTATGATTTCTCTGATGTCACAGTATATGAAAAGCAGCACAGGCATGAATAGACAGTGTAGAAGGACACAGCACACTCCAGAATGAGGTGACAATAGATCTAGGTGAGAGAACACAACAGAGAATCAAATCATCAACACGGCAGTTGGCGACAAGGCACATGCTCCTGTCGGTAGGTAGGTAGTAGGTAGGTCAGTATCAACAAAGTGCTGAGAAACACGCTTGCTTGCTGCCTTGCGCCTGAACACCAGGAGGACAGGCGACAGACAGGCAGACAGACGGTGCTGGTTAAACATATCATGCGGAACGCCATCAACAGCAGCTCAACATCGCCACTCCACATCTAGGTTTCATTTAACTCTGAACACTTATTCGTACATTTGGCCATTTGTAGTTGCGTAGATACTTGGATCAGATCCATCTACGTACTGTACTTGTGACTGATATACAGTCTGTCCTCCCTGCAAAGTGACGGTCTCTTGGCCTTGCTCCACCTGCTCACCCACTGTAGCTGGAACATAAAAAGTAAGATCAGGACTTTAAGGAAACAAATCATCTACATCAATACTCACTCAAGATAACCATGTAACATAGTTGTAAGAAAAAAAATAAGCGTGCCATGGGTACCATTATAAGCTCTCCACCAATAGTATGGCCTCCGACTGTGACAATGCATGACGACTGTCTTAAGGCTGCTTTAGCAAGACAATTTCTACAGGCAACAGCAACGATGACCAGGCCACAAATGATTGGTCTCCACAGGTAACCAGTATCTAATAGTATTTTCAGGGTATTTAAAGATAGAATCAAATATGCTATTAAATTATTTAAGCCATAATTTGTGAGCGGATATTCTGAAACTGAGATACAAGCCAAGTATAAATCTACCCTCCTCATATTGCGAACCCTTCTTTGAAGCATCTTAACAATTCAAGGATTAGGTTCAGAACTGCATTAACACCAATTAATGCCCATCAAATATTTAAAGAACCTGTAAACATAGATTGTTTTTAATTATTCATCATGGTAACAGTTTCATACTGAGTGAACACCTCCATGAATTATTTATTTCCAAATAATTATGACTGTTAAGCACTAGCTGAGGTTTGCTGTAAGGATAGTGTATTGAAAGGAATTTAGTTATTCATTAACATGTGACGACAGCCAAGCCTTAAACTCACTGGTGACGATGAACTGCTGGCCGGAGTGGGCCTGAGCAGGCTGGATGATGGTTGTTGTGGGCGCCACTTTGTTGGATGCTGTCTGCACACTGCTACCGGAGGCTGTTGTTGCTTTCACTACTGCTGCCTGAAACAGTTAACATCAGATCTCATCAATATCCAATACATGAACAAGTTCATCTGTTCTCTAATATCCATTGCTTACTTTCACTTCCATATTAACAGCTGAAAACAATACTGGAATCTGTCACGAATGAAAAACAATTTACATGAAATAAGTTGAAGAAAATATTTTCTTTGAAATACATTTAACATACTTAATGCAAAAAAACCCAAAACAATCCAATGAAATAACTTCATGTCTAAGCAAATTACTGTCATTTATCAGTTAAAGTATAGTCATTGTAAGCATTTATTGTGTCAGTAATTTGATTTGTTGTGACTAAACTCAATGAAAACACTGCAGTATTAATAACATTTATAAAATGCTTTACATATTTTGATTTTTTTTAAAACTTGTATTGCCAATGACCATAATTACATGTTTAACATACCTAAAGAAGTGTCTTGTTTTCTATTAAAAAAATTATCTAAGGATATAAAACATAGTAGGAATCAGGGTTAGAAACTAACAGCTTTTGTCCACTAGTCCTTATAATGATAACATATACCAAAACCCTTAAAATGGACCAATTTTTACTAGCCCTTAGGATGCCTTTACTATTGGGCAGTTTGGTAAGGACAATAGGACTAGTGCCAATTTCTAACTCTGAGGAAGCATTCATTTTGAATTCTGGTTGAGAAATATGTAAAAAGAAATGATATCAAAACTTAATCTAGTAAACAGTAATCATGGACATGGCAACAACTGCTTAACACTACAAGTATTGTATATAAAATAAACAAAGCAAAGCTGTAAGCCTATATAACCACTGATAACTTGTCAAGAAGTCACTGTTAGTATGGTGTTCAAGATTATTGGAGGGAACATTTGACAGATGAAAGATGAAACCAAAGCAAGAGATATGTAGGTGCTAGAAAGCAAATATCTTGTTGAAACGTGATCAGTATTCATTACTCTACTACAGAACTAAGTTTATCTCCCGTCCATGTCACTTTCGATTGATCTAGCTATGTGCAGCAGTTACGACAAGAAATCTACACTGCAAGCATGGCATCCCACTTACCCCATCAGTGGAAAGATTTAAACCCAAAGCCTGTGTAAAAGTACATGCATTGATAACCACACACAGAACTGCATTTATTATAATATGAATTGTTACGTCACTGGAGCATGCACAAATTATACAACAGAAAACAATACTAATACTGTTTGAAAACACAATCGTAAATGGCATTTTCCAGATCTGCTCTTGAAAACCAACAAACTTAATATAGTTTTAAGTGAAATGTGCAGAAAATCTATATACATGATATAGAAAATGAAATTACAGCCAAAATTGAATAGCAAGAGACACAAAATATTTACAATGAACAATTTTTACACGGATAATTCTTCCATTATGACTCCCAGAAAAACATTAAGTGAGAGAACTGTGGACTAGCAATCTTAGACTCTCTGGATGATAAGAATTAATTCCACTTTTCTAATCACATTTTTCTGATTCCTACACCATTGCTTGTACCTACCAGGTGCACGCTGTCGTTAATGTGTATCCTCAAGCATTCCTTGTTTTACTGATTATCAGTGTGTCACTACTGGGGACTACTGATCAACCAAGAAGAAAAGTCAATGTGCCCTGTTGGATTTACAACGTCCTTCTACATTAAATCCTACAAGATTCTTAATATCTGCATACCTATCTTTTTCTTAATCACAATTCCCTCCAAGAATGTATGTTTTACTTCCTCAAAAGTATAACATAGAACAATGATTCCAGATTGAAAACAAAACATGGTATGGGTAACGTCTCCCTCAAAAATACCACTGACCATGCTGTCTATGTTTGTTTTCAATATGCAATCCAGTGATAGAAATTGGAACTAGTCCTGCCCAATAGTTATCAATATAAAGACCAGTGGACTAAAAATTTTCGTTTCTATCGCTGGAATCCTTATTCAACAATGTTCAATTTCAAGCTCACTTCCCAAAACATAAAGCTTACATATTTGGAGGCAAGTGATGAAGGGAGAGATTGGTATTTTGATTTCAAAAATATTATATGTGTAGCCACTGACAGATGTACCGGTAGATAAAAAGTGTGGTGTAACTCCTACAGTGCACAGTGGTAGACGTTTCTTACAGAACAATCCCAGTAGTGGCACAGAAAAGACGATGCTGAACAAGGAATGGATGAGGGTAGACAGTAAGCACATAAGACTAAGTCACAAAATGTTTTACATTATTTTTTTATTGATGTCTGCCCTCAAAATATGCATCCCTGTGAGTGAGAGAGTTTGATCTTAACACGTTTAAGCAGCTTTTAGCAATATTCCAGCAATATCACGGCCGGGGACACTAGAAATGGGCTTCATACATTGTACACATGACAGGAATCGAACCTGGGTCTTCGGTGTGACAAGCAAACGATTTAACCACTAGGCTACCCGACTGCCCCCATGTATCCCTGATATATGCATAATAAGTGATTACTTAACTTCATAGTTCAGTATTCAGCTTGTGTAACAATACCTAGTATGAACAGGCTAAATAGCAGGTACCATAACAAAATAGCTGTATGGAAAGGGAACTGACACAATATCTACACAGGTGATAACAGCTAAAAGCAAAGTTCCTCAAATATAGACCAATAGCCAACATAATCCTGCAGTTTACTAGGTACAGATCTATTGAACACACAACTACAAGGAATCAACAGACTTCTTCAATCAGAAGAAATCAATAAAGTCAACATCTATTATTGAAGGCAGGGGAATATATGGTGATGACTTACTTGCTGTACTTGCAATGTGGCTGGGTTCATAGCCTGTAGGTCTGTTACATAGGTTTGGGTGGCCATTGGCACACCACTCTGCAATCAAAACATGCCAGTCAGTATAATTAATGCCAATTACAACATTTAAAACAATGCAAAAAAAGACAAAGTAACTCAAAGTGACAAGGAACTCTAATTAGGATTACCAAACATCACACAAATGAAGGAGGGATTTACAGGCAATTGCCCCAGTATACAATTAATTACAATAACTATTGTGTAAATAATTATTGGACAAGAAAGAGAAGAGCTATGCAGACATACCACATTTTTCATCTGTGTGTATTGTGTCCAGTCAACAATTACTAATAGGGCTACTAATTGGTCATACTTATTGTTTGTTCTGAATATTTCATTGATGTGATTAACTGCAGATCAAAAAGAGAAGTTAAGAGAAGACAAATTAAGGAATGAACACCATGAATTGGTATACCTCAAATTGATCTACCACTACGTAATATAATCATGTTCATAAAATTATAATACAAGGTCTCCATTAACTAAGCATGATATGTAGAAAAGGGACCAAATGTTACAAAAAAAGCTTCAATATTTCAAATATTTTGAGACTAGATAACAAAAAGAAAATGTCCTACATTTAATAACTTTGACACAGCAAAGTATCTGACAACTAAATATCATATCCTAAGGTTATTTATATTACTTGCATCTTCCAACAATAGATAATGTCCAATAGTGTGGTAGATAATATGTTTACATAAACCTGTACGCAGCGACAACTTTATTTGATCATCACTTCACTGAAATGTCAGAGATAACCTGACATGTCCGACAAAGTCAATATCAAAGACATTTGGAAGAAAATATAAAGCCTTAATTCTTTTATTTTCGCGAGACCTGCATGCTACAATGCCTATCAACATGCACAATAACTGTGAAAGTAACAGTATTACAACACATGGTTTCAGAATTGTACATATTTTAGGCACTTGAAAGACTTTTTCAAAATCTTCCAGAGCTAATATCTTATATCACTTGACATAATTCATGAAGAGCCCTGCTTTTGGAGGACAAGAAAAAACATGATAGTAGCTATTAAATTTTGTAGCATTATCATAAATTTATTGTCATTATTGTCCTTTTTCAAAATATAAATAAAAATAAAATTCTGACAGACATTTGTCTTTAGTCAGAGTCTTTTTCCTATGTTCACATATTTTGCAAATGAACCTAAGAGCTTGCTGTTTGGTCCTTACTCTTTAGGTATAAAAAGAATTCTTTACAATTCTCAAAATGTTTTCTTGTTTTCATGCTACATAAAACCAAGGGTATGAGCTGACTTTCATTAGATATTATCAATGGTGTGTGTCCATCATATCTACCCATCAATAGTCTATACGCAGGAGTTGAAATATCTTTTTTGTTTTACAGATTTCAAGGAGGATGGAATTGGAACTATTCTTTACCAAACAATCACTGTTACACATCATCAAAACAGAGGAAAAATTACTACAAGCTAATATGACATCCCCATTTTGCCTAACAACAGGCAACTGCCAATCACATTGCCATATGATGTCAGATTACATTTATACTACATAAATAAAAATGGAGTCTGACTGCATTGGTATGGTGTTGTCGCTTCCTTTGATTGTGCCTACATCTCACCAGTTAAGTCAAATTATGATGCATCGGTCAACTATGTCGTGTGCATATATTTAGAAGAAAACAATTGCGATTTAGAAGGGTATTTGTGTACATCAAACAATGCCATGAAGTGCAATGTTTACTATTGTTTAGGCAGTTGTCTGAACTTCCTTGTATTGGCCATCATAAATCACTATACTCAATCATCGCACTACTGACCACACAAATTCCCAAAAATTGATGCTTGAATAGCTCACAAATTTTCTCCCTCCAGTAATGGCAGAATCAAAGTCCAAGGTTGAATGATGTCTCACGATTTGTAGTGACATAATCCATTGTCAACCGGTTTTATTCTTGAGTTGCATCATCAGTTTGGTTTGAGTGACTCTGCCATGTTGTTTAATTTTATGGGGTTGTTTTAGGGTTATTATCATGCTGAGGATAAATTCTATTCGTATAATTACTCGGTCTGTTGGTAGATAACCCCAGGCCTTAGGCTTCTGCAAATAATATAGAGCCCTGAAAAATAGTGCTACACTTATAATTCAACAGATCTGACCATGCTGTGTGTAATTTATAATTAACACAAAAAATCCAAATAACATGTTTGATTCATCACTAAAAATTAAGAAAAGCTTGGGTTATCACATCAAACTAACTAAAACATATTCAAGTTTTCATGAAAAGTTGGTACTCCATATCGCTAATGATTGACACATTGTAACAAATTGTCACACAGTCACTTCAACTTTCATTTCTAATGTCTACTTATTCATTCTTATGTAAACAATGCTATCACTATGTGTGTAAAGTAAATACAAGCACCTTAAACACTTTTGGCAGGGGTCACACTTCATGGTTACCAAGCAACTTGAATGGTGCCTTAGAAGCAGTCCATAGTAGCATAGTTGCTACACAGTGTGGTATCTTAGCACATGGTGAAACAGGGCGTTTTATGACCCACTTCTAACAACTCCATGCCACAGGAACGCTGTAAAATATTTTCCGACGAAAAATATCCGATGTGCAAACACCACAATTGTTACTCCTACCCATCTGACATGGGCATGGTATGACTTCTGAAATTTGAAAATGCCGCCTTAGATCGACCGCATTTACCGATAGAGATGAAAAACGCCGCATATCCTTCGCCATTTTTACACAACAACAGCGATGAACATACGTGAAAATATTACTCTCAGTTATGATTACATATACATCGAAATTTATCTAGATAACTGTTTTTAAACGCTGCAATAACAAGTCTACATCTTGACTATACACAAGTGTCTAAAGGAAAAGAAAAATCACCTTAGTTGGTCGTGTTGGTGGGTAACAGTCGTCACAGCTACGGTGGCTATGGCGTTTATTCCTACGGCAACTGTTGCCAGCCTCTTCGCGTCAGCACAAACTATCTTCATACGCCAATTTGCCGGGTCTATGTGCACACAACTATGACAAAAACATGTCTTCTTAATAATAGATGATATACAAAGAATATATATTTATCCCTAAACGGTTGCACCTGACGCGTTTGTATAATAGAACCATAGTATGTGGAAAAGAAGCACCTTTTTTGTGGACTATTTTGTCTAGTGGAATGCGCGTTGACAGGCGAAGTAGTTCGGTCCTATCCGTTAAAGATATTCAATATGGCGGCCACGAGGGTGGAGAAAAGATGGCGTTCTTGACAACTGAGGCATTAAAGCATGATTGGGCTTGCTTATCTTTTCCCTTTCACGTGAATAAAGAGATGTCATACATTTGAACGTGTATAATTTCTCTGATAACCTCATGAACGAACAGAAACCAGCGAATGACACCTGAGGTCTAGCATGGAAATAGACAAAACCCAGGTTACATGTCGGTACGCAGCTGTGTTCATTGTCTATGTGTACGAGGCAATATAATAGAATGGCGCCAAATCAAACAATTATGCTTATACATACGCATGTACAGTGGTACTCTTATTCTGCCTAATCAACCGAATCCAAAATACATCCCTTCCGTGTTATTTTCTGGATAATATTTGCACATGAAGAGGCTAATAGGCCTAGCCTCCGTAAGGAGAGTACAAAGATCTATAGAATCTAAATATAGCGCTCTCTCTGTACTTGTCAGTCTTGGATAATTTGAACATTGTCCAGAGTAAATGATGTAATCTAATGCTGATTTTTTTTAAAAACTGTCTTCTAATGAAATCCGGGAAACTCACTCTATTATTGAATCACTCAGACTAGACGATCTTGTTTCTACCATTTTTATTGTCTAATTCTGATACAATAACACACATACCATCCCATGTCTAAATAAAACTAAGTAATAATTTTCTAAACGAATTAACAGATATTGTGGGCCAATTACACAGGAAACATTGCTCAAGGGTGAAAATCAGTACAGTTAGTATAACACCAAGTTAATATTTATAAGCAGATTTTGGCAACTTACTAAAGACTTAAGTTCCATTATCTGAACATTTTTACAATATGGTGATTTCTCATACAGCAGAATGTAATAAATATATTTGTAGTTTTCTTGTAAATATATTTATTTTGTTCATAGTTGTATATTTTTTTAAGGGTGTAGATAAGGCAAGAGGACCTCATTGACAAGCAGAAATAAAAATAATCTAATTTTTGCCATGAGATAATTACAAATATAAAGTCATCACAGATTTAATTGAAGAGGAGGCCCAACAGGTTGAGACAACAATACTCTAATGTTATTACATACAGTGTTTCATTTAAGTTTATTTCCAAGGATATTGACTGATTGTCTCACAAAATGAGGTTAGAGTTTTATTGAAATTTGGTAAAATGATATAGAGAAATGTTCTATCAAACGTTGATAAAATCATGAAAATGTCCAATGCCATTTCTCTAGCAGAGGTCATTGGACATGCTAACAATATTTTGTCAACAATAAGTTTATTAATACGTATCTATAAAAACACATGGTGGGTGGCTTCAATCTAGTCAATCCCAGGAGTGAAAGAATAAATATAGAAATGAATCCAACTCAAGTCTAGAATTATTTGGCAAGTCTAGGTTGCCTCAGCTATAGACTGAAATTAAGCATTGTTCTGGGCGCCATTTGGATTGTATTTTTATTTTGTAAATATATATTTTAAAACAAGATAACTTTACTTTTTCGATTATATGTTAGTCTAAGCTTAATCGTACATGATATCTAGCGGCTAGATGATATTATGGTAAATCGGCTGTAATTATAACTATATATATTGTTGTGTGTTTTATTGATTGATGTGAGGGAGTGACCATGGTTTAACGCCGCTTTTAGCAATATCACGTTGGTAGACACCAGAAATGGGTTTCACATAATTATTGTACCCATGAGGATAATGGAACCCAGAGAACTCAGACTGAATTAACCCGCCGCCCGTATTGATTGAAGAGTCTAATCAATATATATTGTACTTTTGATTTAAACCATTCAATCTATTATTTTGCGGGACCCATGAAGATCCGGGGTAGAATAAGTCTTCAGCAACCCATGCTTGCCGTAAAATGCGACTATGCTTGTCGTAAGAGGTGACTAACGGAATCGAGTCAGGCTCGCTGACTTGTTTGATGCATGTCATCGTATCTCAGTTGCGTGGATCGATACTCATGATGTCAATCACTGAATTGTCTGGTCCGATTATTTACAGATATCCGTCATATAGCTGAATGCGGCGCTCAACAACAAACAACTATATCCGTACGAAAATGATACACGGTTATAGACTAAACTGCGACAGCGCATTGTGACCCAATAAATCTGATGTCACTGCAAGGTAAGAGCGTCACTGATTCACATTAACGATAAGAGAAAGGCAAATCCGTTCATTATTGATGATCCCACTGCTAGAAATCACCCATTTCATTCGACTTGGGTTTGGAGTGTATGACCACACCCGAATACAATATGTGGTCCGTGATTTCGTGTATATTTGATTTTATTAGAGAATGCCGTGCATAACAATGTCTTTTGTAAGATTATTTGCCAGAATAATTCAGGATTTGTTTCTTATTTCACGTGGATACATCGAAAATCACATTGCTGATGGGAAGTTTAATATTTACTATCAAATGAACCTCAGCGACAAAAACTCTAAATAAATAAATAAATAAATAAATAAATAAATAAATAAATAAATAAATAAATAAATAAATAAATAAATAAATAAATAAATAAATAAATAAATAAATAAATAAATAAATAAAATATTGTAGGAAGAACTTTAATAACTAGACATTAGTTTAGCATTTAAAGTCCTTAAGCCTCCGCGGCGTATATTTTCCATAGTGAATACCAAACTGATTTTAAACACCTGTTTTATATTACCCTATATTTTAATTACTATTTTCTTCTTTTGTCCGTGGAACGTGCAAGTCTACTCGCGAGTTCCCGTTGCATGTCCGTATGTCCCTCTAGCCTCTTATTCCTCATTCGTAGAGTGTGACTGCAGTCCACCCCCTGCATATATGTTCTCGTATTTACATTAGGAATTTTATGATGGATTATATTATTAATAAGAGAAAATTGCTGCTAGTAATTATCTTTTTATTTTAACACATTTAGTTTAGTTAACAAATTTCTTTTTATTAAATACGATCGTTATTAAAAAGGCTTTTGTTCTATTATATATCCTCAACTATTTGCTTTCGGCATAACTTCTAAAATCGTTTCTACAAATTAGAACGCCGGATCCGAAAACCAGGCCATAAAAAAATTGTATTTCCGTATCTTTCTTGGTGACGAACCTATCTTACAATCCCAATTACGTGGATCGATGCTCATGATGTCAATGACTGGATTGTCTGGTCCAGACTCGATTATTTGCAGACCGCCGTCATATAGCTGGAATATTGCGGAGTGCGGCGTTTAACAACAAACAAACAAACAAAACCGAACCACCTTTACTGAGTGTAATAGGGCATTCCCACAGTCGTTTAAACAGGTCCTACGGTGTATATTTCCTATATAGATGTAGCCTTTACACCAGAGGTCGTAAAAAGAATGAATAATCAAGTAAATATCGAGACTTCAACACGGTTGCAAATCTCTCAGTAAATAACCATATCCACCAGGACATTGCATGCCCACACAAAAACGTGTTTTTTGTGCAAGTTAGCGGACCTTTATGATATGTATCTCCCATAGCCCAGGTATCTGTGGTGCTATACGACAGTATTGCAGGATTTATAAGAGGACTAGTGTCGTGGGATTATAATAGCCGGTTGTGGGCGCATAAACTCTATACCCACGACGCCGCATTTCTCTGACACTCCAGCAACGGGGACACCAGTGATTTGTTGCTGGGCAACAAGATTGGGGAATCCCTCTCCGCTGTTTGCTTACAGTTCTCATTGTCTGCCGGCGGGTGACACATGGCGCTGTGGTTGTGGTATTTAAATAGGAGGGTTTGGAGGCGCGGAGTGCACATAAATCTCACCCTTAGTTTCATTGCATTATTCAACGATGACTTTGTTGTGAAATCTAGACATTCGTATTAGGTTTTGGTGAACTATATTTCTTATCATATGTGTATTTTGACTTAAAGGTTCTTATAATATTGTTTTGTTAACTGCTAACCTTGATAAAGTCAAATAAACAGTGATATCTGATTGAAATCCACTCTATAAATAGCGAAGTTGAAATCTGGGGCGAACATTATTTGCATTTTTGTCATTAAGTTTAGACAAATGCTTAGTTTCTGAAAATTAATAATTTTGGTAGAAACAAGCGACTACAATTACATTGAAAGAAAGGCCCACGAGATGGGAGTTTCAGAACTTGTGTGACATCTAGACTTACTTTTGAGCTATAGAATTACATTAAGAGCTGGTCTGAAGGGAAAATAATGTGGTTCAGGTACTGAGACAAACTATCATTAACCTGTGACATGGATATACTGTGGACCCAGACATAAAGCTCACATCTTACCCATCAATGCATACATATCAAATTGAGGCTTCTACACAAACACAACTGTTGCCAATTAAAACACGCCACCAGCAACCTGTGTACATCAAGTTTTTAGTTTTTAAGATATTTCTAATCAATTTATTGATTATTTGTCTGTATATTGATCATTTTTTAACCCAGGAAGAGCTGTTTTGGCCTGATAACATGCACATATACCACAAAATGGAGCAGATAATATGGATCACCAAGAAATATAAATCCTGTTTGTCTTCAGTTGGAGATGAACTTTTCTTGAAGTCAGTTCTGAATATAAGGTCTGAAATAAATGTGGTTTACCTATAGCTAATGTAATATACATGTATTTTAAATGTCATTACAAAGAATAAAAGTTGTTAACCATAAAAAAGTGTCATGTCTTCATGTTCTTCCAACTTCCAAATGCCTGTCAAAGACTGAGCATGTTAATGTTACTTGGAGGAGATGGGTGTTCCATGTCACTGCAATTCAATGTGCAGTTGCATCCCTTGTCTGCGACAGGATCTGCTGATCAGGGGTTCAAATCCCACATTAGTACTGATCCTGATCCTGATTGTCAGCATCTGAAATGTCTACAAACTGTGTCACTTTGTCCGATATTCTTGATTTGCCAAAACCTTCACAACAATCATAATCCTATCACAGTTGAGAGGTCCACTTAACAGCAAATGTGGCACCAGCTTCAGTTTTAGTAACAAACATCGGACTCTGTCTTAAAATGTTAAAAAAAGAAATATGTCAACGCAGCATATAGCACTCACGTTTTGTATGAGTGGTTGCAGTAAAGTGTTATCACTGCCAGATCCATGTGATTTTAGTAATCTCCGGAAATATTTTGATATTCATCATGTTTGTTGATTAAGGCAACAGTAATATTCACTATATCACAGCGGCCTGTAATTATATACACCAGTGGTTGATATTACGGGTACGACCTATGTTGCCAGGGTATCACGAAACGCCCAGTCACTGGGCCTAATCATCGGATCCACTTCGTGGCCTCAAACAACAGGCTAGGGATACATGGAACAAATTGTAAAGCCGGAATCCATCAGGTGATAGCCACCATGAGTGCCTATACTTGAAGCATAAATATTGGAGAGGAACGATTGTATACTGACATAGTTTGTGAGGTGGAGTGTGCAGGTGTCTGTCCATACCTCTGTGGAGTAGAAGCCCCAAGTAATACAAAATGAACAGGTAGGGTGATACTCGTTTATTGGTGAGCACGAATCAATATATTCATAGGTGGTCCATCAATATTACATATCATTTCTCCAGGCCACAGAGAGGGATAAATGGTGAATTGTTTTCACTTTATACACAATGGAGAATAACATTTTATGATTACAGACATTGATGGCATAATGTCAACGTCAGTTAAGTCACAGATGACAAAATGTCAACGTCAGTTCAGTCATTGATGACAAAATGTCCACTTCAGTTCAGTCATTGATGACAAAATGTCCACTTCAGTTCAGTCATTGATGACAAAATGTCAACATCAGTTCAGTCATTGATGACAAAATGTCCACTTCAGTTCAGTCATTGATGACAAAATGTCAACATCAGTTCAGTCATTGATGACAAAATGTCAACATTAGGTCAGTCATTGATGACCAACTGTCAATGTCAGTTCAGTCATTGATGACAAAATGTCAACATCAGTTCAGTCATTGATGACCAAATGTCAACATCAGTTCAGTCATTGATGACAAAATGTCAACATCAGTTCAGTCATTGATGACAAAATGACAACATCAGTTCAGTCATTGATGACCAAATATCAACATCAGTTCGGTCATTGATGACATAATGTCAACATCAGTTCAAGCTTTGATGACAAAATATCAACGTCAGTTCAGTCATTGATGACATAATGTCAACATCAGTTCAGTCACTGATGACAAAATGTCAACATCAGTTCAGTCATTGATGACAAAATGTCAACATCAGTTCAGTCATTAATGACAAAATGTCAATGTCAGCTAAGTCATTGATGACCAAATGTCAACATCAGTTCAGTCATTGATGACATAATGTCAACATCAGTTCAGTCATTGATGACCAACTGTCAACATCAGTTCAGTCATTGATGACAAAATGTCAACATCAGTTCAGTCATTGATGACAAAATGTCAATGTCAGTTCAGTCATTGATGACATAATGTTAACATCAGTTCAAGCATTGAAGACAAAATATCAACGTCAGTTCAGTCATTGATGACAAAATGTCAACATCAGTTCAGTCATTGATGACCAAATGTCAACATCAGTTCAGTCACTGATGACATAATGTCAACGTCACCTAAGTCATTGATGACAAAATGTCAACATCAGTTCAGTCATTGATGATCAAATGTCAACATCATTTCGGTCATTGATGACATAATGTCAGTGTCACCTAAGTCATTGATGACAAAATGTCAACATCAGTTCAGTCATTGATGACATAATGTCAACATCAGTTCAGTCATTGATGACAAAATGTCAATGTCAGCTCAGCCATTAGACACATGATAAAAATTTATGTAAACACTGCTTTGCTGGATGCATGAGGACACATACAATCTAAGGAGGCCTGAAGAAAACAAATCTTTACATGACATGATACATGGCACACATCAAGAGTAGCACTAGATATTCAGTCTCTTCAGGAGCTTCTGGCTGTTACTGAAACACTTCCAGTGTAAAAGATTGCAAGTGGGGCATCTTTAACTTTAGTCATACTTCACCCGATACTGAGCCTTTTGAATACTTTTCTCAGTGGAAGTGCAGTACTTTTTCAACACATCTGATCGTCTGAGAGCTCCTTCAAATGTAGTTTATATACAGACAGAAGCCAGATTATACCCTGGAAATCAAGGAAACATATTACATATACACTGGCAGTGATTGTATTATGGGGGCTAGGCAATCAGTTATTCCACCTCATCCTGAAATGTGTTGTTGCAGAGAATACGAGGTTTTCTCCTGATGAATGTTGCTGGCCTACTGCGGGGCAGGTTTGTCTCCAAACTCTTCAAATGCTGCATCATTTGCAACAGTTCTATATTTGGTATCCCTGATCATTCCCGGAAATCAATAAAGGGAGATAACTTTTTTCTGCATTCTGCACTCAGCGGCACATCCCTGTAAACATAGGAACATACCACAGTATAACACAACAACCACAGTATAACACAAAACAATGACACAATACCAGAGAAGGACAGAACACAACACTAGAATAGAACAAAAGAACACTACATTAGATTAGTTTGGTTTGTTGTTTAACTCCGCACTCACCAATATTCAAGCTTTATGACGGCTGTCAGTAAATAATCGAGTCTTGTCCAGACAATCCAGTGATTGACATCAGGAGCATCGATCCACACAATTAGGATACAATGACATGCATCAAGCAAGTCAGCGAGCCTGACCACCTGATCCTGTTAGTTGCCTCTTACTACAAGCATAGTTGCCTTTTACAGCAAACATGGGTTGCTGAAGACTTATTCTAAGGGTCACTACAAGTTAATATTCAGCATTAAAATAATTAATTGCAGGTTTACATAGGTATTTTTATTTATCTGCACATAAACAGAACAATTAATTTTATCATTAATCAATATTTTGATATATTGGGATACTTTTGATATACATCAAAACTAAATTTTCCAATCCATGACACCCCTACTGACACACAATGCTAAGTTTACGTAGAAACAAACTGAGGCAAGTTCAGGAGGGCGAGCGCTCACGTGTACTCGCGATCGAGCCCGAGAGGTAGTTCGCCTCGCAATCCAAGATGGCGTCGCACATTGAACAAATGTTTGCCTTTGAAGAGATGTCAAAAGAATAATCTTTTAGACTAGATCTACCATCAAAAAGTTATTTTTGCATTTTCAATATATTGACCCGTGATGATCAGGGAAGACAATAGGTCTTCCGCAACCCATATGTTTGCCGTAAGGATCGAGTGATAACACTCTCTGACTTGGGTGATGCATGTCATCGTATCCCCATTGCACAGACCGATGCTCATGTCGATTGCTGGATTGTCTGGTCCAGCACAGGGACATGTAACTAATGATAAAAATAAACACTTTGTTATCATGAACATCAAAGTATGAACCCATGAAACTTGTGATGAAGGTAAATGTGTGAACCTATGACACTTGTGGACAGGGCTGTTTTGATCCCCGGCGACGCCATTTTGGATGCTGTGACGCGAGAGCGAGTACGCGCCTCCCGTTCAGAAAGGCGTGATATTGCCTCACTGTACTCTCGCGCGGTCGCTCGCCCTCCTGAACATGCCCCAGGTCTCAGTTAAATATGAGTTACTTCCCCTGAATGCTCATTGGCTGGTAGGAAACATGGCAGTTATCACATCACACTATTTATCCTTTGTTTAGTCCAGCCAGATAAACTTACATCAGATGGCTCCCAAACATATTGACAATTCTGTATATGGATGTCTTAAGGGCGGAGTGTAGTTGATGGCGGAGAGGGGCGTCGCTGGGGTAGGGTGACGCCTTCTGTGTACGGCGACTCGAACTGGAACTCAGCTTGAAGTGCTTCTCAACATTCTAGAAATAAACCAAACAGATAAATATAGGAATTATCACATGAACAGTGGCTGCTGTCTTTCAGTAGCAAGAACTTCATCCTGGTGTGTGTGTGTGTGTGTGTGTAGTGTGTGTGTGTGTGTGTGTGTAGTGTGTGTGTGTGTGTGTGTGTGTGTGTGTGTGTGTGTGTGTGTGTGTAGTGTGTGTGTGTAGTGTGTGTGTGTAGTGTGTAGTGTGTGTGTGTGTGTGTGTGTGTGTGTGTGTGTGTAGTGTGTGTGTGTAGTGTGTAGTGTGTGTGTTCAGTGGGGACACATGTACAGTAGATACTAGGGCAGGGGTTGCAACTGTATAAGAAAATTGCAAACAATTCTGAGGCATTTGATTAGCTAAAATGGCAATTCCTTTTTGCACATTGTGTTTCATTAAATAAACACAAAAGAAAAACTAACAGACTAACAGACTCATAAAATAAATAAAATTGGAGATGCAAGACACAGTACTTGGAGATGGGGAGACACAGTACTGGGAGATGGAAGACACAGTACTGGGAGATGGGAGACACACACAGTACTGGGAGATTGGAGACACACACAGTACTGGGAGATGGGAGACACAGTACTGGGAGATTGGAGACACACACAGAACTGGGAGATGGGAGACAGAGTACTGGGAGATGGGAGACAGAGTACTGGGAGATGGAGAGACACAGTACTGGGAGATGGAAGACACAGTACTGGGAGATGGGAGACACAGTATTGGGAGATGGGAGACACAGTACTGGGAGATGGGAGACAAAGTACTGGTAGACGGTAGACACAGTACTGGGAGATGGGAGACACACACAGTACTGGGAGATGGGAGACACACACAGTACTGGGAGATGGGAGACACACACAGTACTGGGAGATGGGAGACACACACAGTTCTGGGAGATGGGAGACACAGTACTGGGAGATGGGAGACACAGTACTGGGAGATTGGAGACACAGTACTGGTAGACGGTAGACAAAGTACTGGGAGACGGTAGACACAGTACTGGGAGACGGGAGACACAGTACTGGGAGATTGGAGACACAGTACTGGTATATGGGAGACACAGTACTCGGAGGTGGGAGATACAGTACTGGGAGACGGGAGACACGTACTGGTATATGGGAGACACAGTCCTGGGAGATGGGAGACACAGCACTGGGATATGGGAGACACAGCACTGGGAGACGGGAGACACAGCACTGGGAGATGGGAGACACAGTACTGGGAGATGGGAGACACAGTACTGGGAGATGGGAGACACACAGTACTGGGAGATGGGAGACACAGTACTGGGAGATGGGAGACACAGTACTGGGAGATGGGACACAGTACTGGGAGATGGGAGACACAGCACTGGGAGATGGGAGACACAGTACTGGGAGATGGGAGACACAGCACTGGGAGATGGTAGACACAGCACTGGGAGATGGAGAGACACCGTACTGGGAGATGGGAGACACAGTACTGGGAGATGGGAGACACAGCACTGAGAGATGGAGAGACACAGCACTGGGAGATGGGAGACACTGCACTGGGAGACGGGAGACACAGCACTGGGAGACGGGAGACACAGCACTGGGAGATGGGAGACACAGTACTGGGAGATGGGAGACACAGTACTGGGAGATGGGAGACACAGTACTGGGAGATGGGAGACACAGTACTGGGAGATGGGAGACACAGCACTGGGAGATGGGAGACACAGCACTGGGAGATGGGGGACACAGTACTGGGAGATGGGAGACGGGAGACAGTACTGGGAGATGGGAGACACAGTACTGGGAGATGGGAGACACAGTACTGGGAGATGGGAGACACACAGTACTGGGAGATGGGAGACACAGTACTGGGAGATGGGAGACACAGTACTGGGAGATGGGACACAGTACTGGGAGATGGGAGACACAGCACTGGGAGATGGGAGACACAGTACTGGGAGATGGGAGACACAGCACTGGGAGATGGTAGACACAGCACTGGGAGATGGAGAGACACCGTACTGGGAGATGGGAGACACAGTACTGGGAGATGGGAGACACAGCACTGGGAGATGGAGAGACACAGCACTGGGAGATGGGAGACACTGCACTGGGAGACGGGAGACACAGCACTGGGAGACGGGAGACACAGCACTGGGAGATGGGAGACACAGTACTGGGAGATGGGAGACACAGTACTGGGAGATGGGAGACACAGCACTGGGAGATGGGAGACACAGCACTGGGAGATGGGGGACACAGTACTGGGAGATGGGAGACGGGAGACAGTACTGGGAGATGGGAGACACAGTACTGGGAGACGGGAGACGGGAGACACAGAACTGGGAGATTGGAGACACATACAGTACTGGGAGATGGGAGACACAGACAGTACTGGGAGATGGGAGACACAGACAGTACTGGGAGATGGGAGACACAGTACTGGGAGATGGGAGACAGTACTGGGAGACGGGAGACACAGCACTGGGAGATGGGAGACACAGACAGTACTGGGAGATGGGACACAGTACTGGGAGACGGGACACAGCACTGGGAGATGGGAGACACAGCACTGGGAGACGGGAGACACAGACAGTACTGGGAGATGGGAGACACAGCACTGGGAGACGGGAGACACAGCACTGGGAGTTGGGAGACACAGCACTGGGAGATGGGAGACACAGACAGTACTGGGAGATGGGAGACACAGTACTGGGAGATGGGAGACAGTACTGGGAGACGGGAGACACAGCACTGGGAGATGGGAGACACAGACAGTACTGGGAGATGGGACACAGTACTGGGAGACGGGACACAGCACTGGGAGATGGGACACACACTGGGATGGTGTTACCTCATGTAGGTTCAGCAGGCTGGCAAGGATGGAGGGAAGTGACCGCTGGACGATGCCGTAGCTGTCTTCCGTGAAGGATGCTGCCACCAGATAGGACAGCGCTGTCAACACATGTTAAACACAGTAGTAAAGTACTGAAACATTCCGATTAGGACAAAGGAATTCATCATTAGATTTCCATCTGTTTGATCAGGTGAGAGGCATTTCTTACTTGGCTCTGTGAGTGGTATTTTGGGACAACCATCTTGTAGAAAGCAAGTGGAAGCAAATGTTCATTGTCTTTGATAAAATCAAGCAGGCAAGATGAATATCATATGATATATGATTTATTCAGTTAGACTACAAAACTAGCCCACTGGCCCGTGATTGACTACAAAACTAGCCCACTGGCCCATGATTGGCTACAAAACGAGCCCACTGGCCTGTGATTGGCTACAAAAGTAGCCCACTGGCCTATGATTGGCTACAAAACTAGCCCACTGACCCATGATTGGCTACAAAACTAGCTCACTGGCCTGTGATTGGCTACAAAAGTAGCCCACTGGCCCGTGATTGGCTACAAAACTTGCCCACTGACCCATGATTGGCTACAAAACTAGCCCACTGGCCCGTGATTGGCTACAAAACTTGCCCACTGACCCATGATTGGCTACAAAAGTAGCCCACTGGCCCGTGATTGGCTACAAAACTTACCCACTGGCCTGTGATTGGCTACAAAACTTGCCCACTGGCCTATGATTGGCTACAAAACTAGCCCACTGGCCTATGATTGGCTACAAAACTAGTCTACTGGCCAGTGTTTTGTCTTTGGAAAAACTCAAGAGAGACTCGATGACAAGGAAATGTGTAGAGCTGGTGATGTTCATGTGACTAACCATCAATGGCCCAGATCTGTTTCTGGGAGTTAGCAAACAGCTGCCTGCTTTTAGCATCTGGAAGCTGGCGGAAGAAGTAGCTGATGAGAGGCTTCTGGGCCAGGAAGGCAGACACCTGGTGGTAGAAGAAGAAAGTGAGTGAGTGAGTTTGGTTTAACACCGCTTTTAACAGTATTCAAGTTATATCACAGCGTGTCAGCTTCATGTGGGAGGAAAGCCCGAAGTGATGCAGGTCTTAGACGTTTACCACTTTGGTGAAACCCATGAGTACGGGTATGGTGCTGACAAACCTAGAAACATAATCGGGGCGAACCGGGATTCGATCCCACAATCATAGGTTTCTGGCGTGCCCAAGGGACGCAACTCTGCACAGTGAATTGCAGCGCCTTAGACGAAGAAAGATAGGCATCAGAAGGATTTGGTTTGTGTGTTGGTTAAATTTGCAGTCAACAATATTCCTGCTATATGACCCCAGCCTGTAAATAATTGAGTCTGGACCCGACAAACTGGTGATTGATATAATGAGCATCTAGGTACAATGACATGCAACAACCAGTCACTAAGCCTGACCAACTGATCCATAAGTTCACCTGTTACTACAAGCATATGTTGCTGGTGACTGATTGTTAGCCAGATCCCCCTGGGGGTGACAGAATGAACATCTCTAGAATTCACTTAAACAAACAAGTTATGGCTTTTGAAATTTTATTTCGACAATGGCGCCTGTTTCAGTATCTTCACAAAATCTGAAATATTCTGGGGATTTATGAATGCCTTAGGTTGAAACAAAAGAATCCCTTCTGTTGAATGATAATTAAAATTATTACAGAATCAAATATTATCTTGTTCAAGATATGGACCTTCTTTGGAAATTTAGCAAGGTGAAATAGGGTTTAACGTCGCATCCAAGATAATTGCACTTATATAGCGACCTGCATGCTGTGTGTGGCTGCTTGTACTAGTCCGGACTGATGCTGATTCATAGTGCTATCTCACTGAGATACCATACCGCAGTTTAACATGAATACCCCACTCAGATATAGTATACTGACTCCGAGCCGACAAGTACTTGTTTTAGGCCCTTAATGCTGAGCGCCAAACAGATTTACAACAAATACCATCTTTTAACGTATTTCGGTAAACAATTTTTACTGGGCTTGAACTGAGGTTGTTTATATCCTTGGCAAACTTTAATGAAGTTCTAAATGGGATGTGCCCCTGGCCGCGGTGCTGTATTCTACCTTGTCTGTCCACGGCGTAGATGGAGTGGGTGGTGTTGTGGTCGGCTTGCTCTCCCCCTCTCTTGTACCTGGAGAAACATAACATCACTGGAATTGCTGCCACTATTTTTCTCCCGTACATTACTTCTATTAAAATTTTTATCAGCTTCATCCAGGAAAATATATCCATCTAATGTAGGAAATGAGGTGAGGTGAAATGGGATTTAACGTCGCGTCCAAGATTATTGCACTTATATAGCGACGTGCATGTACGTGTGTGTGTTTGTGTGGCTGCTTGTACTAGTCTGGACTGATGCCGATTTATAGTGCTAGCTCAGTGAAATACCATGCCGCAGTTTAACATGAATACCCCACTCAGACACAGTATACTGACTCCCAGCTGACCAGTCCTTGTTTTAGCCCCTTAATGCCGAGCGCCAGACAGGGTAACAACAAGTACCAATTTTTAACGTCTTTTGGTATGACGCGGCCGGGGATTGAACCCCGGACCTTCCGCTCTCCGGGCGGACACTCTACCACTAGACCACGGAGGCGGTCATGTAGGAAATGAAGGCCCAGAAAAAAACTATATTGATTGGGCTAAATCAAATAAATTGTTCGATAGGAATAGTTTAGAAGTAGGCGGATGACAAAGTAGACACAAGTTATGGATAACAACTTCTTTATTTACTGTAAAGGCGAAGTTGCGGTATAGATCAAGCAAGGTTACAACATTTTTGGTGTTAACCCCTACAGCGTGAACCTACCTATGAGAGTTGTGTTAACCCCGGCAGTGCTGCGGTACCGCAATGAGGACCCCTCACCTGGAATCAGAATAGCATGGAGAGTGTTAAACATTTTGCCTTGATAACCAAGAGTGAGTGAGTCGGGTTTAACACTGCTTTTAACAGTATTCAAGTTATATCACGTGTCAGCTTATTGTGGGAGAAAAGCCCGAAGTGATGCAGTTCTAGATGTTTACCACTGTGGTGAAACCCCCAGGCACGGGTCTGGTGCTGACAAACCTAGAAACATGATCAGTGCCGACATCCCGTCTGTGTGGATCTCGTTCTAACAAACGACCAGCTGAATCTGTCCAGATAATAGATAGCTTTTTCGTCTGACACAGAAAGGGGCTTGTGGTCTCATCTACATCTGGATTATGTGGTACAGCTCAGGGACTTGGTTTATTGTGCGGTATTGCTTCCCAAAAGCTTGGGAGAATGCTCATAGTATCAACCACTGACAAGGCAGCGACTTGTGGTCTCACCTGTGTCTCATACAGAGGGGATTTGTGGTCTCATCTGTGTCTAATACAGAGGGGATTTGTGGTCTCACCTGTGTCTAATACAGAGGGAATTGTGGTCTCACCTGTGTCCGATACAGAGGGGAATTGTGGTCTCACCTGTGTCTCACACAGAGGGGATTTGTGGTCTCACCTGTGTCTAATACAGAGGGGATTTGTAGTCTCACCTGTGTCTAATACAGAGGGGATTTGTGGTCTCATCTGTGTCTAATATAGAGGGGATTTGTAGTCTTACCTGTGTCCGATACAGAGGGGATTTGTGATCTCACCTGTGTCCGATACAGAGGGGATTTGTGGTCTCACCTGTGTCTAATACAGAGGGGATTTGTGATCTCACCTGTGTCTAATACAGAGGGGATTTGTGGTCTCACCTGTGTCTCATACAGAGGGGATTTGTGGTCTCACCTGTGTCTAATACATAGGGGAATTGAGGTCTCACCTGTGTCTCATACAGAGGGGATTTGTGGTCTCAACTGTGTCTAATACAGAGGGGATTTGTGGTCTCACCTGTGTCCGATACAGAGGGGATTTGTGGTCTCACCTGTGTCTCATACAGAGGGTATTTGTAGTCTTACCTGTGTCTGATACAGAGGGGATTTGTGATCTCACCTGTGTCCGATACAGAGGGGATTTGTGGTCTCACCTGTGTCTAATACAGAGGGGATTTGTGGTCTCACCTGTGTCTAATACAGAGGGGATTTGTGGTCTCACCTGTGTCTAATACAGAGGGGATTTGTGGTCTCACCTGTGTCTAATACAGAGGGGATTTGTGGTCTCACCTGTGTCTAATACAGAGGGGATTTGTGGTCTCACCTGTGTCTAATACAGAGGGAATTTGTGGTCTCAACTGTGTCTAATACAGAGGGGATTTGTGGTCTCACCTGTGTCTAATACAGAGGGGATTTGTGGTCTCACCTGTGTCTAATACAGAGGGAATTTGTGGTCTCACCTGTGTCTAATACAGAGGGGATTTGTGGTCTCACCTGTGTCTAGTGCTGAGTGGGGCTTGTGGTCTCACCTGTGTCCGATACAGAGGGGATTTGTGGTCTCACCAGTGTCCGATACAGATGGGGGTTTGTTGTCTTACCTGTGTCTGGTGCTGAGTGGGGCTTGTGGGAGACTTGTGTCCTAAACAGAGGGGGGCTTGTTGTCTTACCTGTGTCTGACACTGAGGGAGGCTTGTGGGCTACCCCTGCCATAGCGCTCCAGTTGGACTCCTGGACGTGTGTTGTGAGAAGGTCAATGTCCCCCAGGCAGGCTGTGGACAGCTTGTTCCATGTGTGAGGGTGGCCCCCTACAGGTAACAGGTATCATGGCAACTGATGAGAAACTGTACTCAGTGGGAAGTTAAACTTAACAAATTCCTTTAACTGAATTTAGAACCATCTGAATTTGCTGTAAGTCAGAAGAACATATATTAAAAACAATATGTTACCTGGCTGACTGAGAGTGAGCACTTGCTTGCGTCGTACAGGTGAGAATCTGGCCAGGTGTAGCAGATCCAGGTAACCCAGGTACTGCAACAATCATCACATCAAACACCGGGGCTAGACATCCGGATGACACAGGTAGGGACTAAGGCCAGGGTGGGGATTAATGTGTGTGTGTTGGGATTGTGTTACAGGTAGGGATTGTGTTACATGTGGGGATTAATGTGTGTTGGGATTGTGATACAGGTGGAGATTAATGTTACAGGTGGAGATTAATGCGTGTGTTGGGATTGTGTTACAGGTGGAGATTAATGTTACAGGTGGAGATTAATGTGTGTGTTGGGATTGTGTTACAGGTAGGAGTTGTGTTACAGGTCAAGATTTTGAGGTGGATGGGAATTTTGTTAGAGTTTGAGGATTGTGTTACAGGTGGGGATTTTGGTGTGGGCGGGGATTGTGTTACAGGTGGGGGTTAATGTGTGTGTCTGGATTGTTACAGGTGGGGATTTTGGTGGTGGCGGGGATAGTGTTACAGGTGGGGGTTAATGTGTGTGTCTGGATTGTTACAGGTGGGGATTTTGGTGGTGGCGGGGATTGTGTTACAGGTGGGGGTTAATGTGTGTGTCTGGATTGTTACAGGTGGGGATTTTGGTGGTGGCGGGGATTGTGTTACAGGTGGGGGTTAATGTGTGTGTCTGGATTGTTACAGGTGGGGATTTTGGTGGTGGCGGGGATTGTGTTACAGGTGGGGGTTAATGTGTGTGTCTGGATTGTTACAGGTGGGGATTTTGGTGGTGGCGGGGATAGTGTTACAGGTGGGGGTTAATGTGTGTGTCTGGATTGTTACAGATGGGGATTTTGGTGGTGGCAGGAATTGTGTTACAGGTGGGGGTTAATGTGTGTGTCTGGATTGTTACAGATGGGGATTTTGGTGGTGGCGGGGATTGTGTTACAGGTGGGGGTTAATGTGTGTGTCTGGATTGTGTTACAGGTGGGGGTTAATGTGTGTGTCTGGATTGTGTTACAGGTGGGGGTTAATGTGTGTGTCTGGATTGTTACAGGTGGGGATTTTGGTGTGGGCGGGGATTGTGTTACAGTCGGGGGTTAATGTGTGTGTCTGGATTGTTACAGGTGGGGATTTTGGTGTGGGTGGGGAATATCTAGCAGCAGCGGTTCAGAAACACACAAAATATCGCACAACTTGTGTAACCAGAAAATGATACAGAAGTTGTCATGGTTGCATCAAAGTCAAACTGAACGTTTACACCTCTCCTGCATATTCTAACCCTTGCCTCCATGTTTACTATCCCATGTATATCTGCAGCAAGGCCCGGGGAGTAACCTCCCCTTGTTTACTAACTACCTGCAGCAAGGACTTGTTCTGACAGGAAATGGCCGACAGCAGACTCTTGTTCTTGTAGCTGTCAAAGGCGCTGTCCACTGGAAACTCCTGGCGCTGAAGCCGAGAGAGATTGAATTGAGGTTTTATTGTATAGTTGAGGATAACTGAATTTCTTGTCTAGAAGCTGTAGTATCAATGAAGCCAGTGAGTGAGTGAGTGAGTGAGTGAGTGAGTGAGTGAGTGAGTGATAACACGTCTTTAAACAGTATTTCAGTCAAATCAGAACATGTCAGTTTTGATGTGTTTGCAAGTGAAGCTGGTCTTTGATATGGTTACATACATAAATATGATGCATTCCAAGAACAAGAATCAGCAAACCAGGGCTGAAGGTCTGTATGCCTTCAAACCAGTTTAATGAACAGATTTTGAAACAGAGAATAACAGCGTTTGGAAGTGACACTGGGCATCGAGAGAAGGCCAGAAAGACAAGTTGGACTGGGCCAGGTATTGCTGACCTCTGTGTGGTACACCCGGTACAGGAGGACGGACAGACTCCAGGTGTAGTTCAGGAAGCACCCCAGCAGCAACAGCTGGAGGGCGACGCCCACATCCAGGAGACCCCACACAGTGTCTAGGGGTTGAGCATCGGGGCTGAAATCAGAAAATACATCTGTACATGTGTAACGTCTTGTTACATTCCATGTTTATCATCGACAACCTGAGGGAGGGGAGAGGGAGAGGTTTGGAGGGGGAGGTGTGGGTGGGGAGAGAGAGGGGTAGTGAAGAGAGGAAGGGGGCGGGGAGAGGGAGAGGGAGAGGGAGGAGGTGGGGAGGGAGGAGGTGGGGAGGGGGAAGGGTGGGGAGATATAGTGGAAGAGGGAGGGGAAAAGAGGAACGGGATGGGGAGAGGAAGAGGGTGGGGAGGAGAGGGATAGGGAGGGGGAGGGGTGGGGATTGTGAGAGGGAGAGGGTGAGGAGAGGGAGAGAGAGGATTGGGGAGAAGAGGGAGAGGGAGGGGGAGGGGTAGGGATTATGAGAGGGAGAGGGTGAGGAGATGGAGAGAGAGGGTGAGGAGAGGGAGAGAGAGGGGTGGGGAGGAGAGGGAGAGGGAGGTGGTGGGGAGAGGGGTTTGGGAGGAGAGGAGAGGGAGAGGGTGAGGAGAGGGTTGGGTAGAAGAGGGAGAGGGTGAGGAGAGTGAGAGAGAGGGTGGGGAGGAGAGGAGAGGGAGAGAGAGGGTGGGGAGGAGAGGGATGGGAAGAGGGAGAGGGTGAGGAGGGAGAGGTGGAGAGGAGAGGAGAGGGGGAGGGGGAGGAGAGGGAGAGAGAGGTGGGGAGGAGAGGGAGAGGGTGAGGAAAGGGAGAGAGAGGGGTGCGGAGGAGAGGGAGAGAGAGGGGTGGGGAAGAGAGGGAGAGGGTGCAGAGAGGGAGAGGGAGAGGGTGAGAAGAGGGAGAGAGGGGTGGGGAAGAGAGGGAGAGGGTGAGGAAAGGGAGAGAGAGGGGTGGGGAGGAGAGGGAGAGGGTGAGGAGAGGGAGAGAGAGGGGTGGGAGAAGAGAGGGGTGGAGAGGAGAGGGAGAGGGGTGGGGAAGAGAGGGAGAGGGTGAGGAAAGGGAGAGAGGGGTGGGGAGAAGAGGAAGAGGGTGAGGAAAGGGAGGGAGGGGTGGGGAGGAGAGGGAGAGGGTTTGGAGAGGGAGAGAGAGGGGTGGGAGAAGAGAGGGGTGGGGAGGACAGGGAGAGGGTGAGGAAAGGGAGAGAGAGGGGTGGAGAGGAGAGGGAGAGAGAGGTGGCGGGGAGAGGGAGCGGAACACTTTGATTATGATCAATTCCAGACTTTTCAAGGTGTTTTGTCTGAATTCCAGACCTTTTAAAGATAATTTGGCAGTTAAGGCTCAGCAGAATATTAAACAGGTGATCTCAGACTGCGCCCACCTTAGCATGAGGTTCAAACTGTGAAGAATCCATCCTCTGGGCACGTGGCCTGGAAACAACGGAACACATGGATTAAACAAAACCTGGTCTTACTACTCACATTGATGCCAATAAAATAATGATACTAATAATAGGCCACTTAAAGGAAGAGCAGACTCCACACTATGAATGCTCAAAGTGCATGACACCAGGGTGATCAGATTGCAATCTCAGCTCCCTGGGGATTACACAAAATTAAATCTTTTCAGCTCACCTCGACAGCAACAGTGTGAGCTTATGATATGGACACTTTCATTTTCTAACAACCAAAGCTTTGATTACTAATAAAATAAAATTCAATCTGATGGACTGATGGTTTTCATTTTAATACCCCCTGCAAAACGTGTTGCGGGGGATAAAAACAGTATTGGTAACCAATATAACAAATAGCTATTTATATACTCACCTAGAAAAAAATATAGCAGGTAAAAGTATTTCATTTGATGGAGGGTCTCTGTAAAACATCTGATAAACATGGTTGCCACCTCACTACGGACTTGAAAAAACTTCTCCCTCTGAAAAAATGAATATCATTTTGCATGGTGAATGAGGGTTAGAATGTCATGTTTTATTGACTATAAACTTTAAAAAGCATATGGGAATATAAGGTACATGTGCAAGCAATCAGTCCTGTGGTAAAGGGTAGAGTGAGTGAGTATGTTGGGTTTAATGCCGCTTTTAACAGTATTCCAGTTATATCGCGGCTTAATGTGGGAGGAAAGCCGTAAGTGATGCAGGTCTCAGACGTTTACCACTTCAGTGAAACCAACGAGCACGGGTATGGTGCTGACAAACCTAGAAACATAATCGGGGCGAACCAGGATTCGAACCCACAATCATAGGTTTCTGGTGTGCCCAAGGGACACAACACTGCACAGTGAATCGCGATGCCTTAGACGACTGGGCCACCCGTGCCCCCTGGTAAAGGGTAGACATGGAATAGGGGAGACAACTCTCACCTGGATGACAGGAAACTGAAGGTAGTTGAGTTGACACAGGTAGAACTGGCAGCAGAAGTACAGGCCCGTGTACATCCCATACATCACAAACACCACATGGCACTCGTTCAGGTAGACAACATCCCTGAATGTAAACAAAACACAGGTCAGTAAAGTAATAACAATAGGCTATTCATATTGCGCATATTTCCACACAACTCAGGGGCATGCTCAAAGCGCTTTTACAGACCACCATCACAAAGTCACTGGATCATTGTGCACTAAAGAATCATTCTCAGCTCCCTGGGGAGTATATAACCCAAGCTTCCTGTTAGTGCTAGAAGGTTAACAAGCACATTTCCATCTCATCCTACCGGTTACCCATTCAATGTTGGGTGAGTGAGTGAGTGAGTTTGGTTTCATACCGCTTTTAACAGTATTTCAGTCATATCACGGCGTGTCAGCTTAATGTGGGAGGAAAGCCCGAAGTGATGCAGGTCTCAGACGTTAACCACTTCGGTGAAACCCACGAGCATGGGTATGGTGCTGACAAACCTAGAAACATAATCGGGGCGAACCAGGATTCAAACCCACAATCATAGGTTTCTGGTGTGCCTAAGGGACGCAACTCTGCACAGGGAATTGCGGCGCCTTAGAGGACTGGGCCACCCGTGCCCCCTACTGTTGGGTGAACAGAGGCACATTTCCAATAAAGTCACTTGCCCAAGGAGATGCCACATGTGCTATAAGTACTTCAGTGTGTGGCAGGACCGAAGCCCTAGAAACTCTCAGGAGTCGAGCTGCTGAAACACTGTCACCCATCCAAAGTCTCTGCGACGCTGCTTAACTTCACCTGATTTGTGACCTGTGCACTCTGTAGTTACAGTCTACAGTTACAGTTACAGTATATTTTTCGAACAAAGTCAGCTTGTCATCAGGGTTTCCCCTTGTCAATTTTTAGTGCAAGGAAAAATAACATTTCACTTTTCTTTGAGGTTGAAAATATATTTGTAGTGACTTTGTCTCGAAATATTCAAAAAAGAAGAGCAACTTGTGACTGAACTGTGTTAATGACGTGTAGACCTAACTAAGTTACTTCAGAGATGACGTAACAGCACTGGACATGAGGTTGAAAGAATTATGACCAGGTAACTTTCATACATATTTTTATTTGTTGAAGTTGGGACTGACAAAAATTAGAGGGAACTGGAAATATTTAGAGTTGCCAGTCCACTGGGACTGTCAGTTTCAAAAGCAAGCGGGAACACTGAGTGGGAGGAAAGCCTGAAGTGGAGACATCCATCACTTTGTTGCAACACATGAGCGCGGTGTGGTCCTACCCCACCCTGAAGCACATGTGACACATGTGGTGTCTCAGTGGGGAATTGACTTTGTTCGAATTCTGCCTCTCTTCACACAGCAGTGAATGGGTACCCAGTAGGATGAGATGGCAATTTGGTTGTTAACCTTCTAGCGCCTAACAGGCAGCTTGAGTTGTATACTCCCCAGGGAGCTGAGAATGATTCGTGAGTGCACACTGATCCAGTGACTGGGGTAATAATAGCGTTTTGAGCATGCCCCTCAGTGGTGTGGAAATATGCGCAATATTAACAGCCTTTCATTATTATTATTTTTATTATTATTATTATTATTATAATTATTATCATTATTATTATAAAGGTGACACAGAGATTTGTAGCTGCCATAAAGCTAGTGCTATTCCAATCAAGGAACTGATCATGCCACAAGTGTTCCATTTTAGTCCTCCTTAATCATACACTGATGTTAAACCAATTATGGTAACGGTAAATCAAGTTTTCATTTTCAATGAATGTCCAACAATCATTGCTGCATTACCCACCGTTCATATTCTGCATACTTGACGAATCGCGAGAATCTGTCTCCCGCATACAGGGAGGCGCAGCATGAGATGACGAAGCCGGCAGTCATGTACACCGAGATGTGCATCAGACGGCCCGGTCTCAGCAGCCAGGCCACCTTCCTCAGTCGAATGTCGGTAACACTCGGAACAACTGAAACAGAGATGGAGGACTACAGTGAGTGAGTGAGTGGTTGTTGAGTGTTAGGTATAGGCGGACGTTTTCAGTTCTAAGGGATAACGGATTTGAAACATGTCCTCCTCCCCCCCCCCCCTCTCCCTCTCTCTCTCTCACACACACACACTCACTCTCTTTCACTCACTCAAACTCTCTCTCCATCTTATCCACTCTCTCTCTCTCTCACACACACACTTTCTCACTCACACTCACTCTCCTTCAATCACTCAAACTCTCTCTCCCTCTCAATCACTCTCTCACTCAAACTATCACTCTCCCTCTCACTTTCTTTTGAAAGAAGAATGGTCATGAATGTATGCATACACATAGATTAAATCTAAATTAAAATATTCTGGAGAGCTTAATATGATACACTCGCAGAAAAATGGAGAATTGATCTATATCAGTTCCCATCCCCCATAAATAGCAAAGAGTGAGTGAACGAGTTGGGGTTTAACGCCGCTTTTAACAGTATTTTAGTTAAATCACGGCGTGTTAGCTTAATGTGGGAGGAAAGCCCGAAGTGATGCAGGTCTCAGACGTGTACCACTTCGGTGAAACCCACGAGCACGGGTATGGTGCTGACAAACCTAGAAACATAATCGGGGCGAACCGGGATTCGAACCAACAATCATAGTTTTCTGGCGTGCCCAAGGGACGCAACTCTGCACAGCGAATTGCGGCGCCTTAGACGACTGGGCCCCCCGTGCCCCCCCGAGGACTACAGACAATCTGACATGAACCAAACATACACATAGAACAGTTCCCATGTAGACAAGTTCCCATGTAATACCAATTTGAAAAAACTTGTAAATAGTTCTTTGTGAGTAAGATACCAGAACTTTCACTCGTTTTATAAAATTGATATTACACTGGAGTTATTTTAGTATTTTATGTTTTAGTTACCATTTATATTATTTAAAAAACAAACAAATTGGTGTTAGGCAGAGATCTATGAGATCCACAGCCTACTCCAGTTTAACAGAATAACACAAACACTTTCACAACGCTAAACTCCCATACTTTAACACTGACTTACAACAGTTGCATAGCGCTAAAGTGATCGTAATTCCCATACTTTAACATAGACTTACAACAGTCGTATAGCGTAAGGGTGATCGTAACTCCCATACTTTAACATAGACTTACCACAGTCATATAGCGTAAGGGTGATCGTAACTCCCATACTTTAACATAGACTTACGACAGCCGTATAGCGCTAGGGTGATTGTAACTCCCATACTTTAACATAGACTTACAACAGTCGTATAGCGCTAGGGTGATCATAACTCCCATACTTCAACATAGACTTATGACAGTCATCTAGCGCTAGGGTGATAGTAACTCCCATACTTTAACATAGACTTACGACAGTCATATAGCGCTAGGGTGATCGTAACTCCCATACTTTAACATAGACTTATGACAGTCGTATAGCGCTAGGGTGATCGTAACTCCCATACTTTAACACAGACTTACGACAGTCGTATAGCACTAAGGTGATCGTAAGTCCCATACTTTAACATAGACTTATGACAGTCGTATAGCGCTAGGGTGATCGTAACTCCCATACTTTAACATAGACTTATGACAGTCGTATAGCGCTAGGGTGATCGTAACTCCCATACTTTAACATAGACTTATGACAGTCATATAGCGCTAGGGTGATCGTAACTCCCATACATTAACACAGACTTACGACAGTCGTATAGCACTAAGGTGATCGTAACTCCCATACTTTAACATAGACTTATGACAGTCGTATAGCACTAAGGTGATCGTAACTCCCATACTTTAACATAGACTTATGACAGTCGTATAGCGCTAGGGTGATCGTAAATCCCATACTTTAACATAGACTTACGACAGTCGTATAGCGCTAGGGTGATCGTAACTCCCATACTTTAACATAGACTTATGACAGTCGTATAGCACTAAGGTGATCGTAACTTCCATACTTTAACATAGACTTACGACAGTCGTATAGCGCTAGGGTGATCGTAAATCCCATACTTTAACATAGACTTATGACAGTCGTATAGCACTAAGGTGATCGTAACTCCCATACTTTAACATAGACTTATGACAGTCGTATAGCGCTAGGGTGATCGTAACTCCCATACTTTAACATAGACTTATGACAGTCGTATAGTGCTAGGGTGATCGTAACTCCCATACTTTAACATAGACTTATGACAGTCATATAGCGCTAGGGTGATCGTAAATCCCATACTTTAACACAGACTTACCACAGTCGTATAGCGCTAGGGTGATCGTAACTCCCATACTTTAACATATAGACTTACGACAGTCGTATATGTATTTGGTCTGCAACACTGGTCTGACTGGCTTAAATTTGCAGAATGGTTGTTTGTTTGTTGTTTAACTACACACTCAGCAAGATTCCAGACAAGCTGACTTCGTTTGCAAAAAAAACTTTATTGACCATCGCTAATGTTACGTTCAACAACAATGATTTACAAGACACCTTATTTGCTGGTCCACAGGGACTGGCAGTCAAGAATTACCAGTCCAAACCTAATTTTACCACTAAAAAACCCCAGGTAATTACCGGTCAAGGGGAACACTGCATTATCTGAGGAGGTGACTATCAACACTCAGCAGACAGTTCACCCAAATTTGAATGGCCCTTTACAGCAGTCAAAATGAATCACGCTGGTTGTGAACATATAAAGATGCTTGTGTAACTAACAATACCTGAGTATGCTGACGCTGACAACCAAGCGAGGCCCCCATCAGCAGCCATGATGACACCTACGGTGGACATAAAGTAAACAGACAGCATGGCGGGGACTGTGTCTGAAAGTAGAGCATCACGTCCTGTATCAAGGGAGTCTGTCAGTAGCAACACCCTCTGTAAGGGCTTGGATGTGTTGCAAATGATTTGTTTCTGGTGAAATAGAAATTTTGTTCAGTCTTTTGAAGATGTTATCTACAGGACTAGATGATTTCTTTTTCAAATTATTTGTTAATGGGCAGTGACTAAAACTACCAGTTATCCATGTGAGTGGAGGGGGGAGTGTCTCAACACACCTGTTATCCATGTGAATGGAGGGGGGAGTGTTTCGACTTACCTGTTATCCATGTGAGTGGAGGGGGGAGTGTCTCAACACACCTGTTATCCATGTGAGTGGAGGGGGGAGTGTTTCTACTTACCTGTTATTCATGTGAGTGGAGGGGGGAGTCTCTCAACACACCTGTTATCCATGTGAGTGGGTGTAGTGGATAGTGGCTCCACTTACCTGTTATCCATGTCAGTGGGTGTAGTGGCTCCATTTACCTGTTATCCATGTGAGTGGGTGAAGTGGATAGTGGCTCCACTTACCTGTTATCCATGTGAGTGGGTGAAGTGGCTCAACTTATCTGTTATCCATGTGAGTGGGTGTAGGGGATAGTGGCTCCACTGACCTGTTATCCATGTGAGAGGGTTAAGTGGATAGTGGCTCCACTTACCTGTTATCCATGTCAGTGGGTGTAGTGGCTCCACTGACCTGTTATCCATGTGAGTGGGTGTAGGGGATAGTTGCTCCACTGACCTGTTATCCATGTGAGTGGGTGTAGGGGATAGTGGCTCCACTTACCTGTTATCCATGTCAGTGGGTGTAGGGTGTAGTGGCTCCACTTACCTGTTATCCATGTGAGTGGGTGTAGTGGCTCCACTTACCTGTTATCCATGTGAGTGGGTGTAGGGGATAGTGGCTCCACTTACCTGTTATCCATGTGAGTGGGTGTAGTGGCACCACTTACCTGTTATCCATGTCAGTGGGTGTAGGGGATAGTGGCACCACTTACCTGTTATCCATGTCAGTGGGTGTAGGGGATAGTGGCTCCACTTACCTGTTATCCATGTGAGTGGGTGTAGTGGATTCAGCTGTGCAACAAGAGCATACACAACAGTGAGAGCTGGTAGAGACAGGAGATACCACGTCATGCTGGCTGCTGTCCTCCATACATACACCTGGAAATAGGAGGAAGCATTTCTAACAAAGTCTGCAAAACCTAGTTGACACCGTAACGCCTCCCTTGTGAGAAACTTGTAGACATTTACCACTTTGGTGAAACCCACGAGCATGGTATCGCGCTGACAAACCTAGAAACACCCAAACCCCGCGAACCAGGATTCCAACCCACAATAACAGGGTTCTGGTGTGCCCAAGGGACGCAACTCTGCACAACGAATTGTGGTGACTCAGACGACTGGGCCACCCATGCTACATAGACTAGGAAGGCAATATAATTTCTGACGCTCTCATCATGGAAAGCGGATACAGCCACATAGTATAGGTCGACGGAGATTATTATCGGTGATATTTTTATATGTGCAGCTGTGAATTCCTGTGGACAGAAATATTAAGTCGAAAGGAATTTGGTGGTTTTAACGCCACACTGAACAATATTCCAGCTGTAGGACGGCGGCCTGTAAATAATCGAGTGTGGACCAAACAATCAAGTGACTGATATATTATTATTCACAATGATTTGCAGCATTAGGGTACGATCACAGACAAGTCACCAAGTCGGACCATCCAATCCATGAAGTCGTCAGTTATAACCAGATTGGATTACTGAAGACCTATTCTAACCTGGAACCCCCACAGGGTTGATGGTCAAGGGCTACGGGCATAAAGTGAGTGAGTGAGTGAGTGAGTGAGTGAGTGAGTTAGGTTCAACACTACCTCGAGAAGTAATCATGGTAATTCAGTAACATCATGGTTTGACAGTTTTTTCTGCGATAAAAGCTTAAAGTGATACAGATATGAGTAGTAATTCTCTTCCTCTTCCTTCTAATACATGCCTCTGGGGTATTCGATGTCAGGTAGAGTGAGTGAGTTAGTATGGTTTTACACCGCTTTTAGCAATATTCCAGCAATATCATGCCAGGGGGACACAGGAAATGGGCTTCAAACATTGTACCCATGTCGGGAATAAAACCCAGGTCTTCGGCGTGATGAGCGAACTCTTTAACCACTAGGCTACCTGACCGCCCCTCGATGTCAGGTAGAAGCAAGAGTAGACTTAACCAGAAAGAGAGAATGAGTGTGTATGGTTTTACACTGCTTTTAGCAATTTTCCAACAATATCAGTAGGAGCACCAGAGAAAGGCTTCACATATTTTGCCCATGTGGGGAATCAAACTCGGATCTTGGGCGTGACGAGCAAATGCTTTAAACACAAGGCTACCCCACCACTCCATCGAACAGAGGATCGATGGGCATAGATAGAACACTGTTGGAAGTAAATCTCAGGCTACACGACAAAACCTACATCTTAGGATTTGAGATGTACTCAAAATAAGTGAAGCAGGATTCAATTAGCAGGCTGGTGAGTTAAGCAGAGCAATATTGTCCCTGCATCAATCTCAATAAGATCAGATCTTAGTTTTCGTTACTGCTAAACAAAGATCTAAGGACATCCCATTACGGGTCATGTCAGAACGACCTTTCGCGAATTTTGACAGACCAATGAAATGACTGAAAAGAAATCGACATTGGCCAATCAGATGGCAGCTTTCTCGACCTTTACGACACTGGTTTCAAACTGGCGACTAAGCTTCGAAACATATTTTGTCGTATTCTCGATTAAAAATTTTAAAACCGATAAGAAGAACATTCTAGTATGGCTTATAGATGGCCTAGATTGTATGGATATAATAATAAAACCCGTAACTGTCGTCCAGAATACCCCGTGTTAAAAATATCGTGGTTGCATGATTAGAAAACACATTCCGACTGTCACTTTCATGATCTGGTAAGCGACGCTCTGATTGGTTGGATGAAAAGTCGTTCTGACGTGACCCGTAATGGGATGTCCTGAAATCTTTGTTTAGCGATAGCGAGAACTAAGATCTGATTTTAATGAGATTGTCACTGCATCAGTATTGCATAGGGTTGATCGAATATTGAACAAAGCGAACCGATACTAAATATCTTGATTGCGATGCAATGTCTCAGAGTTAGAAAATGATAATACCTCTTTCAAATACCAGATGTCAATAGAATCCATAGCACTTCTTGTAGAAAACAACAACTAGTTAGATATATCTGGCACCGATCACACCATCTGTGATTTGTCACGTTTTTCGTTTTGAAGGGAGCGCCATGGCGAGTTTTACAAATAATTCAAAGCCGTGAGAAAACGGACAAAGATTAGGAGACACGCATGATATGTGCCATAGCGTTCAGCAATTTTCCTGAATAAGACTGAAAGTTCGAGTGTACTTATCGTCAAATATCAAATTGGCATGTAATGACAAATTTATTATATTCTTTATTATCATAATTCGTTTTAACGAATCGAAGAAAGTATTTTTACTTAACCCGTGGAAACAAGCACCTGTCACGGTATTGTTGTTTCAAGGCATCTTCTAATGAAACTTGATGCACGTGATAGAAGTACCAAAAAATAAGGATTTAGGAAAACTTTGTTTTGTTAATGCAATTTATTAGTGTAAGGCCTTTCTTTCTCGAAGGCTCTCTTCCTCTTCCGGTGAAAATACCAAGATGGCCGGCCACACAGCAGGCGATCCTCTCGAGTGCCTGAGTGTAAGTCAGACTACAGCAACCGGCATGATCAATTCACAAAATCAAAATAAGTCAGCATTTCCTCCAAAGATTTCAAAATTAAATGAAATGATACGATGTTCTCAAATGTAGACAGAAGAAATATAATCAATGCTATGGGCGTGGTTACAAAGCGAAAAAAATTGATAAATGTCATTGTCAGTTGTCATTCTTTCAATGACACTTCAAACGTGTAACTCGCTTTGTGTCAGAGTCATCCCTCATTACCCATAATTATAACAAGTGACTAAAAGTAGATCAGTTGGACATAATGGCAGCCTGGTTCTGCTAGGAATGAAACAATAACATTTTATAAAGAGACAGTTCGACACTTGGATCCTATTAATCAACCATTATCTCATGTGTATTTATATTTGACTTATATGACATTATTCAAACATTACTTCACCTTTAATTTCAAGTATATAAGAAAATACTACATAGTGTTCAATGGAAGTTTTTGATCCTTTCGCTAGATCTAGTGAATCAGAACGTCATAATTCCTACACAATACATGAGAAAAGGTAATATTCACCTGTATATAGGGTTATAGAACAGGTTCCATTTTAGCTCACGCTGACTATGCAGACAATTGCATGATTCTACTATTATTTTAGGTTATATATTTAAGATTCCTCCGTAAACTTACTTCATATTAAACTTCCAATGTGGCCTTCACAGCAGCCATACAGAATAAAGTGTGAAAAAGCATGATCGGTCAAGTTTCAATTTTGTTACCAATACTACCACAATTCTGTATGCTCAGCTCTGATCATTGTAGACGTTGTTCTCTTTCATACTTAAATTTATACAGTACATACTCATATTTCTGGGGAATGTTTTCTGATTTGATATGGCACTGATTTTTCCAACATTATGGTTCAATAAATATCCTGATTGTTGAATCTTTCCATTTCAATAAGACAATGTTGAGTTATTGAATACTCAGATAATTAGATATTATTTGGAGTGTAAATAAAAAGGATGTTTGGAAATAGATTGATAAACAGGCTTGTGTATGGTTTGTAAAGTTGGCTGTCAGTTCAATATCAAATTCAAAGACTTCATGTATCCAACAACATTTGCAGATCGGAAAATACATAATTTTGGAAATAAATAACTGGCTTATGTCACGTAGTGTTGTTAACTTGTATCTCCTGTCAAACTGCATCAAACCTATGAAGCTGAAACCTTTAATGAAGTGTCCAAGCTATGATGTCTCAAAAATTGCTCACAAAATCCTGATTGGACTTTTAACATGGTCACCATGGCAACCATATTTTCTTCTTCTGCTTGGGGCACGCCAAAAACCTATGATTTTAGGTTCGAATCCCGGTTCGTCCTGATTATGTTTCTAGGTTTGTCAGCACCATACCCATGCTCGTGGGTTTCACTGAAGTGGTAAACGTCTAAGACCTGCATCACTTTGGGCTTTCCTCCCACATTAAGCTGACACGCCGTGATATGACTGGAATACTGTTAAAAGCGGTGTTAAACACAACTCACTCACTCTTCTTCTTCTTCTTCTTCTTCTTCTTCTTCTTCTTCTTCTTCTTCTTCTTCTTCTTCTTCTTCTTCTTCTGTACCGCAGTTATCCAGTTACTAGTATCTGCTACAATGTGGTTTTATTTGTTCCCTAACCAGTGGATCCGTTTTGCATCCCAGTTATCATTCTCAACTCCCTGGGAAGGATACAACCCAAGCTGCCCAAGTGTGCTAGAAGGTTTTTACATACACCTTGTATAATGGGTACCCATTCCCTGCTGGGTGAACAGAGCCACATTTGAACTAAGTCACTTGCCCAGGGTGACACCACAAGTTTTCCCACTAGTCTTGTGTTTCGGTTCATGTACATATTCGTGTTTCCACCATCTGGTCATCTACCATTGGACGAGTGGGTTCTTTCGAGTGCACATGGTGTATGTACAGTATACTAGGGGTAGTGACAACACTGTAAAGACTTGTAAACATTGTTGGTCCCAAGGCTGAATAACAACCTGGTCCCTAGCGGGATACAATCTCAGATCTGGCACTTGCTAGCCTGGCTGTATTTAATCATGCCGTGTACCGTATTCGATGTAATAAGCGCCCCGCTCAAATAAGCGCCCACGGCGATATTTGTTAATACATTGGCAAGTAAGTAATCCCAATTAGCACCCCTTTCGATTGATAAATGTACCCTTATATATTCGTGTATTATACGCACTAGTTTGTTATACATGTTATATGCACCCTTTATTATGGGCAATTAAATTCTGGAAAATATATCTGTCGTGTATAATATGCACAGACTCTTCTTTTGTGTCATTTCAGGCTGTCAGCATATAGCACGAAATTTATGATCTTTCAACTGTTTTTCTTCTCACCAAAATTATATTCTAATAAGAGCCCCCTATTTCTAATTATGAGAGCGCCCTGGGCACTTATTATGTTGAATACAGTATGTGTTATGTGGAATAACTGGTATTTGGAATATTTTGATTATTGATCCAGTTGCAACTACAACCTTTGAACTTTATGTATCACACATTTTCTTGTGTTATTGTATATTGACATCCCTCATACTATAAGGTCAATGAAACCCGTGAAGATCTGGTTTAGAATAGGTCTTCAGCAACCCATGCTTGCAGTAAAAGGTGACTATGCTTGTCGTAAGAGGCGACTAACGGGATCGGGTGGTCAGGCTCGCTGACTTGGTTGATGAATGTCATGGTATCCCAGTTGCGTGGATCGATGCTCATGATGTTTATCACTTGGATTGTCTTGATTATTTACGGACTGCTGTCGTATAGCTGGAATATTGCTAAGTGCAGTGTTAAACAACAAACAAACAAACCAAAAAAACAAGGTCAATGAAGCTGAAACTTATCCCAGCACCAAGGTGTCTAAAATTGCATACAGAATTCCAATCTGATGGTAAAACATAGCTGCCTTTATTTCTTCATAATTCAAGTGAGCTCTATCTTTATCATGTGTATTATCTGGGTGTGGTCAGGTGGATATAGTACTGTAGATAGTGGTCTCCCTTAGTCATGACAGTATCTGCTTATCTTTGGTTTGAGTGAGAGAGTTGGGTTTAACTTTTACCAGTATTCCAGTTATATCTCGGCGTGTCAGCTTAATGTGAGGGAAAAGCCAGAAGTGATGCAGGTCTCAAGACGTTTACCACTTTGGTAAAACCCATGAGTAGGGGTATGCTGCTGACAAACCTAGAAACATAATCAAGGCGAATCGGGATTCGAACCCTCAAGCACAGGTTTCTGGTGTGCACAGAGGCAACTCTGCACTGCGAATCGCGGCGCCTTAGACGACTGGGCCATCCTTGCCCCCTCTTTGGTTTAAATACTCATTGATCTTTGATCTGGCAGCACCAAACCTATGGTATAAGTGCTCATTTGTTTCATCAAAGTTTTAAGACATTGATGACTTTTGTCATAGAGGAGCAGCCCATTTCTGGTGTCCCCCGTCGTGATATTGCTGGAATATTGCTAAAAGCGGCGTAAAACCAAACTCACTCACTTACTCATAGAGGAGCATGATTTGGGGTTCTCCTTTTCTCACCCCATTAACCTGGGAAGATCTGGGGTAGAATAGGTCTTCAGCAACCCATGCTTGCTTGCGACTGTGTTTGTCGTAAGAGACAACTAACAGGATTGGGTGGTCAGGCTCGCTGACTTGGTTGATGCACATCATCGTATCTCAGTTGCATGGATCGATGCTCATGATGTAAATCAGTGGATTTTCTGGTCCAGACTCAATTATTTTTCAGACCACTGTCATGTAGCTGGAATATTGCTGAGTGTGACGTTAAACAACAAACAAACAAAACAAAACACATTAAGCTGATATGCTCTGATATAATTAAAATACTGTTCAGTGCAGCTATATCCTGAACTCACATGACAGGAAATCAGTTACAACATATTTTCGGTTGGTTTTGACCCGTTCTATTGTTTGTGTTGTAGATCCCCATTGTCCTGGAGAAGGAAGCGGAGTTGGACCAGCAGGGAAATCCTGTCTTAGACCCAGATGGTAAACCCAGGTATCGTTGTGGCTTCCGCATCGGAGGTGGGATCGACCAGGACCACCATCAGAGTCCTCAGGGATACCCCGATAAAGTGAGTGTTACCCTTAGGATCTCTTAGATACCCCTATAAAGTGAGTGTTGCCTATGGGATCTCTTAGATACCCCGATAAAGTGAGTGTTGCCCTTGGGATCTCTTAGATACCCCTATGAAGTGAGTGTTACCCTTTGGATCTCTGAGATACCCCGATAAAGTGAGTGTTACACTTGGGATCTCTGAGATACCCCTATAAAGTGAGTGTTACCTTTGGGATCTCTGAGATACCCCGATAAAGTGAGTGTTACTCTTAGGATCTCTCAGATACCCCTATAAAGTGAGTGTTACCTTTGGGATCTCTGAGATACCCTAATACAGTGAGTGTTACCCTTAGGATCTCTTAGATACCCCTATAAAGTGAGTGTTGCCTATGGGATCTCTTAGATACCCCGATAAAGTGAGTGTTGCCCTTGGGATCTCTTAGATACCCCTATAAAGTGAGTGTTGCCCTTGGGATCTCTTAGATACCCCTATGAAGTGAGTGTTACCCTTGGAATCTCTTAGATACCCCGATAAAGTGAGTGTTACCCTTTGGATCTCTGAGATACCCTAATACAGTTAGTGTTACCCTTTGGATCTCTGAGATACCCTAATACAGTGAGAGTTACCCTTTGGATCTCTGAGATACCCCGATACAGTGAGTGATACCCTTAGGATCTCTGAGATACCCCTATAAAGTGAGTGTTACCCTTGGGATCTCTGAGATACCCCTATAAAGTGAGTGTTACCTTTGGGATCTCTGAGATACCCTAATACAGTTAGTGTTACCCTTAGGATCTCTGAGATACCCCTATAAAGTGAGTGTTACCTTTGGGATCTCTGAGATACCCCGATAAAGTGAGTGTTACCTTTGGGATCTCTGAGATACCCTAATACAGTGAGTGTTACCCTTAGGATCTCTGAGATACCCCTATAAAGTGAGTGTTACCTTTGGGATCTTTGAGATACCCCAATAAAGTGAGTGTTACCCTTTGGATCTCTTAGATACCCCTATAAAGTGAGTGTTACCCTTAGGATCTCTGAGATACCCCTATAAAGTGAGTGTTACCTTTGGGATCTCTGAGATACCCTGATAAAGTGAGTGTTACCCTTAGGATCTCTGAGATACCCCTATAATGTGAGTGTTACCCTTTGGATCTCTGAGATACCCCTATAAAGTGAGTGTTACCCTTTGGGATCTCTGAGATACCCTGAGACAGTGAGTGTTACCTTTGGGATCTCTGAGATACCCTAATACAGTGAGTGTTACCCTTGGGATCTCTGTGATACCCTGATACAGTGAGTGTTACCCTTGGGATCTCTGAGATACCCTGAGACAGTGAGTGTTACCCTTGGGATCTCTGAGATACCCCGATAAAGTGACTGTTACCCTTTGGATCTCTGAGATACCCTATTACAGTGAGTGTTACCCTTGGGATCTCTGAGATACCCCGATAAAGTGACTGTTACCCTTTGGATCTCTGAGATACCCTATTACAGTGAGTGTTACCCTTTGGATCTCTGTGATACCCCGATAAAGTGAGTGTTACCCTTTGGATATCTGAGATACCCTGAGACAGTGAGTGTTACCTTTGGGATCTCTGAGATACCCTAATACAGTGAGTGTTACCCTTGGGATCTCTGTGATACCCTGATACAGTGAGTGTTACCCTTGGGATCTCTGAGATACCCTGAGACAGTGAGTGTTACCCTTGGGATCTCTGAGATACCCCGATAAAGTGACTGTTACCCTTTGGATCTCTGAGATACCCTATTACAGTGAGTGTTACCCTTGGGATCTCTGAGATACCCCGATACCCTTTGGATCTCTGTGTTACCCTTTGGATCTCTGTGTTACCCTTTGGATCTCTGAGATACCCTGATACAGTGAGTGTTACCCTTGGGATCTCTGAGATACCCTGATACAGTGAGTGTTACCCTTAGGATCTCTGAGATACCTCGATAAAGTGAGTGTTACCCTTGGGATCTCTGACATACCCCGATAAAGTGAGTGTTACCCTTAGGATCTCTGAGATACCCTGATACATTGAGTGTTACCCTTTGGATCTTTGAGATACCCTGATAAAGTGAGTGTTACCCTTGGGATCTCTGAGATACCTGAACCGTGAAGATTCTGGGGTAGAATATGTCTTCAGCAACCCATGCTTGCCGTAAAAGGTGACTATGCTTGTCGTAAAAGGTGACTAACTGGATCGGGTGGTCAGACTCGCTGAATTGGTTGATGCATGTCATCGATCCCCATTGCGTGGATCGATGCTCATGATGATATTCACTGGATTGTCTGGTCCAGACTCGATTATTTACAGACCGCTGTCATATAGCCGGAATATTGCTGAGTGCGGCGTTAAACAACAAACCAACCAACCAACTGAGATACCTCGATAAAATGACTGTTACCCTCTAGATTTTGAGATACCCTGATACCCCGAGTGTTACTCTAGGGGTCTGTTAGACACCCTCATAAATGAATGTTACCCTTAGGATCTCTGAGAAACCGATGAAGTGAATGTTAACGAAGTGATCTCCGGGATACCTAATAAATAAAATGTTACATCATAATTGTTCAAGTCATTATATTTTTGTTTGTTTTTAGCCCTAGAAAATGTGTGAATATCAATGCTGAAAGCAATTTTTTGTGAGTGTTTCTACTGACATTTTAAACTGTTGACAACCTATGCAGGTGAACTATTGTGCCTGTTCCACTATGTACAGAAATGGAGTGACACCGGTCACTATACATGTTAAACATCTGTCAAACACACGCAGAACACATGCTGAACACATGCTGAACATCCTTGTATTGTTGTAGGGCGTGTATGTGACGTATATCCACGACAGCAGTCCAGCTTCCCGGTGTGGTCTACAGCTCCACGATAAACTTTTACAGGTGAGTGTATAACAGTAGATCTTCAGTTCTACAGGTGAGTGTTTGTTTGTTTGTTTGTTTGTTTGTTTGTTTGTTTAACGCCGCATTCAGCAATATTCTAGCAATATGATGGCGTTCTGTAAATAATCGAGTCTGAACCAGACAATCCAGTGATTATTATCATGAGCATCGATCCACGCATTTGGGATCGATGACATGCACCTGGGCTGATACTTCTGACCAATCCAATGAATAGATTGCAGAGTAATGGAATGAGATTCTGTTTTTCAAGGGTCTTCGCTAACCACCTTAACAACCCTTATTGTCTCGCCTAGGTGAATGGCAAGGACTTCACAGTCGTCACACACAAGGAAGCTGTGGAGTGTATTCGCAAGAAAGCCTTTCTCAAAATGCTTGTGTACCGAAAAGGAGTCCCACCCCTACAGAAGTCCCCAGGACATGTACAGCCTCAGTTCCATGCCTATCAACAACAACAGCAACAGCAACAACAGCAGCCACCACAGTTCCAAGGACAACCACAGTATCAGTACTAGCTGTAGCCATGGTAACAGGGGAGATAATCAAACTTCATCCAACCATCGAAGATGGCATGTCCATGCATTTGTCTTAATAGTACCTGTGTCACCAGTCCTTTCACTCTCTAACATGTCCATGACATAAACCATGAAATCTAAATTTCAGTTTCTTACATTGGGACTATTTTTTAACAGGACTGCACAAGAGAAATGTTTTTTCTTCCATTGTATGCATCAGTGTATATAAAACTGATATTCCCTTTATTGATTTGGCATGGCATGTTTTATATGTGTTTACAAGTGGGATCCATTCTTCTTACTGCTACTGTTTTGTAGTATTGGTCTGAAATGCTGAACACTGGATTTAGCGGTGGAAACTATTTTCCTAATCCACCAAATTCCACATATTTCAATCTCATTAAAATCAGATCTAAGTTCTCGCTGCCGCTAAACAAAGATCTGAGGACATCCCATTACGGGTCACGTTAGAACGACCTTTCATTCAACCAATCAAAGCGTCGCTTACCAGATCATGAAAGTTACAGTTGGAATGTGTTTTCTATATGTGTCACGTCAGAAAGACTTTTCGCAAACTCTGATCGACCGCTGAAACGAATAACAAGAAGTCGATATCAGCCAATGAAAAAGCAGCTTTACGGCACAAGTTTCAACCTGGCGACTTCCATTTCAGACTACGTGGGAAAAATATGTTGACACAGTTCTCGATTAAAATTTTGAAAACTGAACATTCTGGAATGTCTAATATATCAGATATATGATTGAGATTGTATGGCAGTGTTTCCCACGTACTGTGCAATGCCTCCTCTGTTCAAATATTTTTCCCACGGAAGCGAGAGACAGAACATAATTTTGACGGAATCAGTCATACGGGCCGTAACTGTCATTTGGAATACCCCTTTTAACGTTTTCGATATAGAAAACACATTCCAACTGTCACTTTCATGATCTGGTAAGCAACGCTTTGATTGGTTGGATGAAAGGTCGTTCTAACGTGACCCGTAATGGGATGTTATCAGATCTTTGTATAGAGATAGCGAGAACTAAGATCTGATTTTAATGAGATTGCACATATTTAAAATTTTCATTTTTTATTAAATTATTATAGCTAACTCAAGCCATCTGCATCAAGTGATACAACGTGCTTGCTTGGTATTTTACCTTCTTTATACAGTCTGTGTATCCATAGTTGAAAATTTATAATAGTGTGAAGGATGTTCTCTATGTCAGGTCTATAGTGCATATGCCATATCAGCATCTCCTGCAACATATCATCAAAAAGAAAATTGAACATTATTTTAAAGTATGTTATCTACTTTGTTTTAAAGTATTCTTGTTGGGGATGACATGGGTTGTTGAAAGTTTTTCAACTCTTAGGTGATTTCATTTTCTGACACAATAATCTCCCTTTGGGTGTACTTGTTAACAATACTACTTGTGAGTAGTTGTTGGGAGGTAGTATTTCATGTAGGTCATGGCATCCTACATGTGGGATATCTCCCAGGAATATAGAATAGTTATTTTACATTTTGTCTCTGATGGCCTGCACTGATGGTGATATGAATTTGCAAAACCTTGTACACACCTGAATGAACTTGTGTCTTCTACACATCACATATGAAAGATTTGTTTAATGTTTTTGTATATTTTACTTCTATACCAATTTTATGCTCACCATGATGTGATAAACTTGTCAATATTCATAATATGTCATGTCTTCCTATTTGACAGGTTTTATGGTCTAAATATTAGAAAGTTGGTCGATTGAATTTCAATAGCTCTGTGGAGTGTGGCATGTAGAGTCTTCTAGTTTTAACTAACTAATCATTAGCCAGGAATCGCCTTGTGTATTTTGGTACAACATTCCTTGCAGCAATACTGTTATGCACAGTTATGTGTCAGACTTTAGTTAGATGTGTGTGAATCAATTAATTTATTTATAGGCACCATGTGTATTTTTGTCATAATATTGCTAATTAATAGGGCTTTTATCGCTTATTAAAACCATTTTGTATCAAAGTAAGGCCACACATTTTTGGCTCACGAACCCGCCGCCAAAACTGAAAAGCAGCTGGAAAAGAAATAAATTAAACATTAAAATATTTATTTTTATTGTCTCCCACTAGTAATATTGACCCTCAATACAATATTAAATGTTATATAGAAATTCCATGTCTGCATCACTATCAGTAGTTCAAGAAGCCAGCTGCAGTTTTAACTCCATGGCAGAATGACTTTCATATAAATCAATGAATGATTGACATAGCGGTTTATTTTCATTTTTATTTCGGCCGACCTTGTGTGGAAAAGCTGGAATAAATCTGTGAAACATATAATTGAAAAAGTTTGTCTTAAGGGCTTTTTGTAAGATGGGATTGATAAATTACATGGATGATAATTATTCCTATTGGAAACGAAGAGATGATAATCAAATGAGGTTTGATACTGATGTTGTGAAATGTTCTCCGGGATGGATGAATGATCTGTGTGATTATAGGCAATACTCAACCGATGTCATCGATGTCATTATGGCTTTCAGGCGTAAGATTCTGGAATCCAGGAGCATATTTGGTGCTAGTGTGAGGTGAACTGATTGTACGTGTGATGGCAGTTCTGGGAATAATGTACCATAACACTGGTGGATAACAGCTCCAACATTATTACAACATGGTAATTGGTGTAACTGTTATAACACTGGTGGATAACAGCTCCAACATTATTACAACATGGTAATTGGTGTAACTGTTGTAACACTGGTGGATAACAGCTCCGACATTATTACAACATGGTAATTGGTGTAACTGTTATAACACTGGTGGATAACAGCTCCAACATTATTACATCATGGTAGGACTGTGTTATAATGCTGGAATGAATACCTTGTTCTAGATCCTAACTTCATCCAATGATTCTTCGTCTGCCATGCTTATTGGTTCCATCAACGAAAACAGTTACGGGTCACTTTGAACTTTTCTACCACATTTCTGACGCACAGTGATAGAACTGATATTCTGTTGAAAGCAGTGTTTTAATAAACTTATTCACTCACCCACCCAAATTTATTCCATACAGTAACCACAGTTACGACAAAAAATGGATAACTATATGTTGAATTTTTCATGACATCAATGGCCACATTGGAACATGTTGATAAAGTAACAGGTTCAACCATATAGCTTTCCTGATGTTGTCTCTCCCTCGATTTCATTCACGCAGGTGGGATATATGATGTTTTATTGCATACTTTAGTGTGAAAGACTGAATTTTCTGAAGTCGAGAAAAGTGATATTTTCATTGCAGTGAACATAACACTTAGACGGAACTATTGTCATATAAAGCTACCTCCCCGTAAATTATCTCCCCTTTGCATTGACATGAAATACTGACATGGCCATTAATGGAGTTAATATCGCTTCTAGCTGCTGTTATTCTCTTGAAAATGCTTCTTTGTAAACTGTAAACTATAAACTTGGAACTTCTTTTTGAGTCGCAGTTACAAGGGGTGTTGAAATGTCCCTGCAAATTAGGTAGGGAGAATTTGAGTTTCAAGGTTTAATATTTCTTATGAAAAATATTGATTTTCCAGTAGACAACTATACAAAAAGTATGATATATCACCCGATCCTTTCATATTGGTAATGTTAATCTGTCATGGCATGAGAGATTAACTATTGTGATATGAAAAAATCAGGTGATCCTTAACTTCTTTTGAGTAGTATATATAAATCCTATGTTTATCCCCACTGTCATCACATGCATTGTCAGTGTAGGAAATATGGCATTGATCAAAGTTATTATGAATGAAATGGCTGGCATATAAATGTGATAGCCACGCCTGGTTATGATCTGTGACAAACCTACGATCGACTGATGAACTGATTCTTCCCAATCATCTTCTATCCATGCACCATTCTTCTTTTGAAGAAGAAGTTGTTTTTCTTTGTTGAATACATGATATGATATCTAGTGTTTGAACTTTGCTTCATCTTTCCAGGATAAAAGAGAAAGGGTTGTCCTTTATGATCAGAGATTCGGAAATGGGACTGTGTGAAGGGAAGTTGTGTACAGTACGTTTCTGTGCTGCTCAATGTTTGTGGAGATATTGATTCATGAATACATGACTCTTTTTATGGATAGCAACTTCTTTTATTCTTTGGACGTTTCAGAGCTGCTTCGTACTCATTCATCAGCATTCACCTGATGAGGAAGCAAAAAGCAAGAAGTAGTTCTGAAACATCCAAAGAATGAAAGAAGTTCCTGTCCACAAAAAGTGTCATGTATTCATGTTCTTCCAACTTCTAAATGCCTATCAAAGACAATATTGATTCAGTATACAAGGAGGGCGGTCGGGTAGCCTAGTGGTTAAAGCTCGTCACGCCGAAGACCCAGGTTCGATTCTCGACATGGGTACAATGTGAAGCCCATTTCTGGTGTCCCCCGCCATGATATTGCTGGAATATTCCTAAAAACGGCGTAAAACAATATTCACTCACTCACTCAGTATACAAAGAACATTTGTTTCCATGTCCTTGGTCCATGCAATGTTCAAACTAGTCCGAGGTAAGTTTCTGACTGGTGGGTTAAGTTTGAAGCTGATGTCTGTCATTGTTGTCTGTAAGTACCATTCAACAATTCAGAGTAATAACAGCACCGGCATCCTTCCCGTGGATATCCCAAGCAAACTTTGAGCACTTTGTACTTGTACTACAAACCAGAATATGTTCGCAACCCTACATTGACTGTCCTCGTCTTCAGCGCATCAGTCAACGTATACTCTGCAAACAGAGTTAAAGAACACCCTAATCGTTCACGTCACATGGAATGACAGATTAACTACAGTAATATGAATGATCCGGGTGTTCCTTAACTTCCTTTGAGTAGTATATGTTAGACAACTTGTCATCTGCTTCATATTGGAAAACAGAAAGATGCGTGTTTATGAGATACAATATAAAGTGTTTATTTTCCCTGCTGAGTGATTGACTAGCATTTATTACTGTATATCTCAGATACATATTTACATATTTTGCTATAATTGTTGCACTTCAAGGTTGTTTGACTCCACATGAATCTCACACAGGCTTGTTAAATACAACAGTCGGAGTGGCCAGGCTGTGAGCCAGGATAGCACAGAGTTGTCTCCCTTTGGATGAAGGTCGAAGTGGTGTGCCACTGCATTAAATCAATGTAGGGTCATGGCTTCATGGTCTGAATTGGCAAACCCTACTTAGTCGGTCTATGTGACTAATATTACTGTGAAAGCTAACCAGATATGTTCACTTATTAATATCATTCCAAAATTTTAACATACTGACAAAGTAGCAGTGACATGATACATCCCTAACAGGGGATTGTGAGAATCTCCATCTTGAATGTTAAGAATGGAGCGCTGATGAAGATGCTCCATCGTTGCAGATCTTGGCTTAGAAGTTCGGCCAGTATTCAGGGAAGGTGGAGCTAATTAATCCACACCAATTCTGTGTCCATGATTTTTATAAAACTATTTCAGTTTACATCTTGATGCTCTCTTTTTAATTTTCTTGCTTTGTGTATGAATGTTTATATTGTAATCTAGATTGTGATTTTTCAATATTTATTAATGTGCATCATTGTCTAGTGCTTCTTGATCTTACAAATATACCTCATTGTAACAGCCTTTGTCCTCATACTGGAAGCCTTGTGGGAGACCAGCCATTATGTCCCAGTGCTCCATGCTTGTCAGGATAGACGACCGACATGGTGATTGGCTGGTCAAAATGGCTGATTGTGTAATTAGTACTATTAGCAGACCATGGGGAAGATCTCTTAGTGGTGTAGTTCTGATGGAGTGTCACAGTGTACCTTCATGTAGACCTACTCCATTTCAGTTGAATCATGCAGGCCACGACACAAAACACATTCACTCCTTTTGCATCGTGAGGTCCGCTTGTGTTAAGGACATCTTTACATCATCATAAAACTTTTATGGTCATATCGAAATAAAACCAACTTCAATTGACCTAAAGTGAGAAGGCTTAACGTGTTTTTAAACTCCAACATTGCTTTTTTGAAGACACATATGCTTGCAAGGGGTTAAATACCGGTGTTTCTTATAACCTATATTTCCCTACAATTGGTTTCTGGATGTGTAAATAGTACGGTATACTCTGCAGTATCCATGGTATTAAGTGACCACACTTGCAGTATTGATGAAGTCATTCAAACTGTATTTTCAGCTCTCATCGATATTTTTCATCCAAGGTTAGAGGTTTAGTTAGATTATATTCAACTCTGAGGGTGTACCAGAGGACTCAGTATTGGGAGAAACAAGCTGGTGTATTGACTAAACAAGTTGTGCAGTTATGCTGTATTCACATCAATTTCTACAATCTTAGACTATTTTTGTGACCAGTTATATATTACAATGGGTAGGCTGTTGATAGTACCATCACTTCATGAACTTGAAAAGTATCACTCTCTCCTTATAATTACCAGTTTTCACTCTGCCCCTCCCCAAATTCATGTGTATTTTTCTCATCACACAAACAGACTGTTAGCTGACAGCTGGTTCTATAGGTAATATCAATATTTTGACATTGCAATATTTTTTTCACAGCCTTCCATGGCGTGTACTGTGATGATATTGAGACATTCTGCCATGTTTGTTAATGGCACAGTTATCTCCAGCCTACCCTTGGTGATGCATAACGGTCCTATTGGCCAACTGTTATTAGATTTTCATCCCCGCCCACCTTGCTAGCAAACACCCAACCTAACATCATTATATTGTGGGGGCACGGGTGACCCAATCGTCTAAGGTGCAGAGTTTGAAATTGCAAGATACATGTATGTTCCTTCATTTCTATATTATGAGAAATACATACTTCTATGGAAGTCATACCACACAATCAGGCAACATTGGGATCACATCCATAACAGTTGTTCAAAGATGCCTTGAAGTTTGTGTAAATTAAAAAATAAATTAAATTAAATGCCGCTTCCCTCATTTTTTAAACATTTGGATGAAAATCAAATAATTAATTTATTGTGGCCTTATCTTAAATTGTATGTTTCTATCACAAACTGGGCTGTCAGTGATTTGTGCTTCCCCATCCTGTGCAAGGAACACTAGCTGGTGAATCTGCAGTGCTATGGGTACGCCTTAACATAAATGACATGTTATACATGTGTTATTAACTCTTGATAAAAGTGCTATGATTAGAGAAGTGAGTTTTTCCTTTTGACCCACATTTTGTGTACATTGATACCTTGATAGGTAGTCAGAGCCCAGAACAAAGTGCCTCTTAGCCATGTGATTGTAGTGCCCGTGTTGTGACATGCTGACGTGTTATTGTAATGTCTTGCTATGTAGCCTGCTGAAATCTGCTTTTAAGCAATAAATATATGTTTACACGATAGTAGACTTTTTGTTTCCTGTAGTTCCTGTCAGTGCCATCTACAACCTGCATAACTTCAGGGTACCACTGTACGAGGGCTGGCTGAAAAGTTCTAAGCCTAACTGTGAAAGACCCGTACCAAGTCGATGGTTTTCATTTATTTCTCCACATTGTCACCTTCCAGGTTTACACACTTTTGCCAGCGATGCTGTAAGGTCTGGATGCCGGTCAAGAAGAAATTTTCTTCAGCCATCCTAAAAAAGTCATTCACAGCGGGAAACAGGTGGAAGTCTGACGAGGCCAAATCGGGTGAATAAGGGGGATGGTCAATGAGTTCGAAGCCACAATCATGGATTGCTGACATGGCAACCACCAATTTGTGAACAGGAGCATTGTCTTGGTGGAACAGGACTCCTTTGGTGAGCATTCCCCGTTGCTGAGCATTGATAGCTTTACGCAACTGTCTCAGTAGGTCAGCATAATATCTTCCATTGATAGTCTGGCCTTTTTCAAGATAGTCAATTAGCAGAATACCCTTGGAATCCCAAAAGACTGAAGCCATCACCTTTCCAGGGGAAGGAACCAACTTGGCTTTTTAGTGGGGCTGGTGGTTCCGGGTGCTTCAATTGTTTAGACTGAATTTTGTTTCTGGTTGAAAGTGATGAATCCAGGTCTCATATATGGTTACAAATCGGCCAATCATCGGGATCTGCTTCAAAACAGCATAAATTGTCACGGGACGTCAGGAATCTGTCACGTTTCTGTTCTGCTTTCAAGAGCTGTCAAGAGCTTTGGCACCCATCTAGCAGAAATTTTAGTCATTCCCAACTCGTTGGTGATAATGTGCTCAACCCTCTCATGAGAGATGCCCACAACACTGGCAATATGTCGAGTGGTCAATTGTTGATCAGCCATCATCATGTCATGCACCCGGGTAATATTTTCCGGAATGGTTGCTGTTGAAGGCCTTCCTGGATGCGGGTCATCGTCAAGGCTCTCTCTGCCATGCTTGAATTCTGCAGCCCACTTCTTGGAAAAGGAAGGGGCATCATCCCCCAAAGTGGAGACCATGTCAGCATGTATCTGTGTTGGAGTTAGCCCTTTCAGTTTGCTGGTACTTGATGACTGCCCTATAGCCAGTTTTGTCCATTTCTGGTGATTTCAATGGGGTAGGTTCACAAGATGGTCTGGTACAAAGACAATAATAACACTGCAGTTGCAGTTCTTACGTCTATGATTCAATAAATGATTGTACTGGTTGGTGGCAAAAGTTTGTTTCAATCAGATTGAGATATCCCACTTAGGCTTAGAACTTTTCAGCCAGCCCTCGTACATGGATTGGCCATGACTGAAACAATGACAGACCGAATTCTCTCACTTGCTTAGAGACCCGTGAAGATCTTGGTTAGAATTGGTCTTCAGTAACCCATGCTTGTAAGAGGTGACTAATGGGATCGGGTGGTCAGGCTCGGTGACTTGGTTGATGCATGTCATTGTATCCTACTTAGTAGATATCAGTGTGCATGTCAGTCACTGGATTGTCTGGTCCAGACTCAATTATTTACAGACCATCGTGACAGCTGGAATATTGCTGAGTGTGTCATTAAACAGCAAACAAACTCGCTTAGAGAAATGGCTCATCTCTCATAAAATGACCTACACTGGTACTGCCAAATGGCATTTGGTTAGCTAAAAGTTGGGGACTGGTGGTGGAGTCTTGGAGGCTGGTTGTCAAAGGCGCCGCAAGTCGCAGTGGAATAACTGAAATACTGTTCAAAGCAGCGTTAGACCCACCTCACTAACTCACTCTTGGAGGATGCAGGGTGTCTGGTTTCTGGAACTGTGACGACTCCCTGCTCATGGCTTCCCAATCCGGATCCTCCCCGACTAGAATCCTCAGCTCTGTCAGCACCACACCCACGTTAACTGGCTCCAAGTCGTAACAGTGTCACTATTTTCAATCTCCCAAATTCAGCTGAAATATTGTACAAACTCATTCAATGTTTCATGTGGACAAATAACAAGAAATACAAAGCTGAATCACAGACATTTAATGACCAACAATGCAATAGGGACCAACATTGATGGTGGCCTTGCCCAATGATACCATAGGGACTACGCTGCTGGCGGCCACGCCCAACACTATTATAGGGACCAACAAGAACATCAGCCATGCCCTGTAATGCTAAAAGCATTAGGGACAAACACGGAAGTCAACCATTCCCAGTAATGCTACAAGCACAACCTGGACACTACTAGTGTTGACCTTGCCCTGTAATGCTTAAAGCACCAAATGAGCCAACAGATGTCAACCATTCCCAGTAATGTCTAAAGCACAACCTGGACAATACTAGTGTTGACCTTGCCCTGTAATGCTTAAAGCACCCAATGGGCCAACATGAATGTCAACTTTACCCTGTAATGCTAAAAGCACTATAGGGACCAACTCTACTGTCAACCATGCCCTGTAATGCTAAAAGCACTATGGACCAATACTAGTGTTGACAATGCCCTAAAATGCCACAAGAACTTGTTCGGTGCCAGGCGTGGCCTTCTCCAGAGGGACCATAAGTTGGGGTGGCTGTCCCCATGGTTACTCCAGTCTGAATAAGGCACTTCTTTAAGCAAGCTTCGCCTTCTCTCCATCCATCTTTCTGTCAGTCGGTCCTGTGCTACCAAGTTATCACCTCTGACACGTACACTGTAACCATGGCAACAGCACACAGCCAGTTTACACTTTGCGTATTAAATTTACAAGTAATTTGTACAAAAATATCACCAATATGACCTAGACATGGACAGTCAGTGAGCAGAAATAATCACAACAATTTGTAATAGCACAAAACATTTGAGGATTATTTTTCACATCTTATTTTTGATTACACGTAAAGTAACTTTCTGAGCACTATACTTCAAAATATCTGGGAACAACAAACATAACAATAAACATTTTGGAATAATGTATCACTTGAATTATTTTTGATTTCCAACAGTGATCACAGCATTTGAAGAGCTCTATTTAAATACAACTACTGAATGTATAACTGTACAACAAACATGCCATTCCGTCTCTTCCCTTGGATTAGCAGCGTTCATAGTAATCACAGCTCCACTCGTAGTGAGAACACAGATGCATAACAACACATTCCATTAGCCAAATGCATCCTCTCCAATTTCCTTGGACATACCATTGGCTATAGTATCGAATTGTTTGATAGGCATTACTTAGATGACGGATGACAAAGTAGACACAATTTATGGATAACAACTTCTTGAATACTGTAAAGGTGATGTTTAGGTATAGATCCTTGTCAAGCAAGACTGGACAATGGTATAAGGATCTGTACCGAAGCGTCACCTTTATAGAATTCAAGAAGTTATTATCCATAAATTGTGTCTACTTTGGCTATATTATCACCTATACATTATTCCTGTAAAGATGTCTTGACTATAGTGTCACCAATGTCACAATGTATATTTTAAAGAGAATCTTAGATCATTTGGTAGGGTAATTGTCCAACATTTGAGCAAATTTTAATCTTCCGGCATTCCAGTTATCTTAAGCCAAAATATCAATGGCCCATAAATATTAGAATTTTTTCCCTCTTTCAACAAATACATTTCATCTTCCTCAGCTAGAGTCTGTCTCATGATCATAAAGCATTGTGAGGTTGTCTTCTTATAATACTATAAAATTGTTGTCAAATGATAACACTATAAAGCATTTTAAAGTAGTTCACAGAATGTCCAAATATTTGTGTTGTTGAGAAGATCTGGTATCCATGGCAACATGACTAACTTTGGGAGTAGGCATAGTTGCATACAAATGTTGATGAGCTCACAAGGCTATTATATACAACATACCTTAACAAATGAGTGAAGAAACAATGTAACAACAGCATCCATCTGTTAGACACAATACAATAATGCTTTGTTTTCAAATCAAGTAAATTTACAGCAGAAAAAGTTCCGTTTCTAAAACAATTGTTAGAAACAAATAGCCAAAGTCTAAAAAATCTCTAAAAGAAAATGTCTATCTTTGGAATGTACAGCATAAAATAAACAAATCGGACAACAAAATGATATACTAAACATAGCACTGTGATGAAGCTACTGAAAAGAGCACTTTCCGCTACCGGGCTGGGGACAAGCCAGTACAATGCTAGACATGATATCGTGGCATCCAAGGGTAGGACTGCTTGGACTGTGTCGTATTCACTGCAAAGAGCTATATATCCCCCCAATACCTGGTGTATAACCACACCATAACACACACATTAGCAATGACCACCAACATATGGGAATATTTCTGTAAAAGATGATATCTAGACTCTCACCTATACTTTGAAACACATGAAATGAAATCGGCAATGCTGAGTAAGTGCTTCCATGGTGACCGTTACCATTGGCAACCTTTTTCTCTGTATATCACACAACAGCCTATGATTCAACTTCAGCCCATGAAATCTTGTACAACATGAATTCATGTTTGATTGCTGAAACATCTATGGCATTACCAAAATGGAATATATTTGTCCTTGATACTTTATCTTTCACTGGCTTTGTTTCAAAGGGAAAATCCAATTGATGTTGACATGTGTGTTCTATATGTGTTAAGAAGCACAGAGTTGCTTCCCCTGATGTGTGACCGGTCTGGCTGTGTGAAGTGTGTGTGAAGTGTGTGTGAAGTGTCTTAAACTGAAGACACACCCAAACCACTCCCTACTGTCGCCTTCACATCCGGGTAGAAACTTTGCTTATCTACCATTTAAAACTTTACTGACATTTGTCATAGCTATAAGAATGTACCTCAATACCTAAGTAGAGGCAGTGGGATAGTCTAGTGGTTAAAGTGTTTGTCGTCACACCAAAGACCCTTGTTCGATTCCCCAGAAGCCAATTTCTGGTGTGATATTGCCGTGATATTGCTGGAATATTGCTAAAAGCGGCGTAAAACCATACTCATTCACTCACTCAATACCTAAGTATGAATAAAAGGACTTGAATGATAATATGAATAAATAAATTCTTGAAGAAATTTACAAATGTCATTGAAAAGAGTTCTGAGAACACATATATTCTATAAATAGTCCTTAACAAAGCAATATTGTTAATAACAGAATGTCTGGAACTTGAAATCATCAAAATAAAGAGTTAATGATTCTTGCAGTAGTTAACTGTTAAGCATATATATGTGGACACTGATATTGAATAATGAAACTCAAGACACGGTACAGGACATTGACTATGAGGACGAACAAGCGACAACATCACGGGGTTAATATTGCAAAACTCTTGGACGGCATCAGCAACCAAAGAAATGATGTTCATAAGTGTGGATAATTCAGCAATGTCTTAATATGTAAGGAAAATTGTTGAAATATTTCCCTTAAAGAAAGACAATGGAAGAATCTCAAAATTCTGATAACCGGGATCCTTCATAAAATGCTTTGTAAATATCTAAAAAAATTGCTCAGTTTAAACTCATCATTTCTCTGATTCTTCACAATTGAATACATTTTTTTAAACATCAACACAGTGCATTAGGAATGATACATGTATATGGCATTATGAATGTGTAGGCATGGAAATATGAATGCATATCATGAGTAATATGTGGATGTATTAACAACGTGAATACACCCCATGTAAAACATGGACATGTCAACAATGTAAATAGACCCCATGTAATACATGGATGTGTCAACAATGTGAATAGACCTCATGTAATATATGGACACGTCAACAATGTAAATAGACCCCATGTAATACATGGGTGTGTCAACAATGTGAATAGACCCCATGTAATTTATGGATGTGTCAACAATGTGAATAGACCCCATGTAATACATGGACAGGTCAACAATGTGAACAGACCCCATGTAATATATGGACATGTTAACAATGTGAATACAAGTCAAGTAATACATGGACACGTCAACAATGTGAATAGACCCCATGTAATATATGGACATGTTAACAATGTGAATACAACTCATGTTATACATATATGTGTCAACAATGTGAATACACCCCATGTAACACTGGATCTATCAACAATGTATATGTTACATGGATGGAGGGATGCCACTAGCAACAATATAAAACACAGGATACAAGGGAAATACTTGATATATATCACAACCATATATACAGTGGCATGAGATGACTTCAATACTGCCTACATGCTCTCTCCTAATGGGACTTTAGTACAACAAGCTCAAGTTATCAGGTCACTGATGCTGCTCACAGTATAGCATGAATAACATGGATATAAAATACTATGTTTTTCTCTAAACATAATAAACAAATCCAAAAAATATCTCTTCAGCATGCATAAATTTGCATATATTATGTACCTGCCAACAAAATAACAAAGTGAGAGGACGGAATTGCCATCTGGATATTCTATAATGCTTTCTGGTTACGGGCACAAACCTCCGCTTTGTCTATGTAATAAATGTGTTTCTATCTTTTACACCAAATAATATTAAATATGAAATGTCAGAATCACACTAGTTACTATGGCAATGAAACGATGACATTTCTACAACTGAAACACACCTTAACCATGTTTATGAAGATTTCTCCATTATTATAATCACACGATGAATTGGAACGATGTGTTTAAGGGTGAATTATGGCACATTATTTATGTTATTGCTGATAAATAATGACAATATTCCTACATGTGTATTTTCCTCAATTATTTACACACATGGGAGGAGGGTAACAAGGAGGATGAGGGGGAGGTTTAACCAAGGATGGATGAGGGCGCTTCTCTGACCTGCAGATTTCAACAGTGGAACTTGGACAGGATTCGCCACCAAAATCATCACCAGTGATAAAGTGGCTGTTTTAAAAAATGGTAGCAAAAAATCACAATGAGGATGATTATACGAGTTAGCAGTGATCTGGTGACAATCCAGGCATCTTAGTCTCATCATGTGTATGTTTGAGAAGATCACAATGTTAAAGTGTAATGTTAAGGAGTGATGTTCAACTTTCATCCCACGACATTTTTCTGGTCTATAAACTGAAGGCAGAAAACCTGGCTCTGATACGGCAGGATGTGGGAGGATGTCCTGATTGTGTTGGGACACTGAACACCCTGTAGACGAACAATGCCGAAGAGTAGGAGACTACACTGCCTTTTCGATTACACAACATCTTCCAATGTAGGTTTGATAATGAAGAGAAACAGCTCGAGTTTAAGAACTTGGTTGCTCGACTTCTATGTGGTTTGTGTGAAGCAAACAAGTTTACTCAAATTTCGTGATGAGTTAAATTTGGCTGTTTGAAAGATGATTAAATTCAAAAGTTAACACCATTTAACAGATTAAAATGTCAACAAGCTTAGAAAAACATAATTCTGCGTAGGTGACTTGGACATAATAATATCCAGTCTTTGAAAGTTCAGCAATGAGTGTATCTCCCGCCATGTGTCTATCAACCTTTTCGCAGTGGTGTCACACAGAGAATGACAGAAGTTAAATCTTGACAAAACTAGTTATATTTACTTGGTACAAGCTAACCTTCTCTTGCACTATCACATCTCGACCAACAAAGAATTTTCTAGATTGTCTCAAACATGGCAGTCATCCATATATCTAGAACAAATCCTCACTCATACTTCCCAAGCAACGTTTAGAACCAACATCTCTCCACTAATACTTCCCTAGCAACATGTTAACAGTTTGGACCAACATCTGACAACTATTTTCTCCCTAGCAACATGTTAACAGTTTGGACCAACATTTGACAACTATTTTCTCCCTAGCAACATGTTAACAGTTTGGACAAACATCTGACAACTATTTTCTCCCTAGCAACATGTTAACAGTTTGGACCAACATCTGACAACTATTTTCTCCCTAGCAACATGTTAACAGTTTGGACCAACATCTGACAACTATTTTCTCCCAAGCAACATGTTAACAGTTTGGACCAACATCATCAACTACTTTCTCCCTAGCAACATGTTAACAGTTTGGACCAACATCATCAACTACTTTCTCCCTAGCAACATGTTAACAGTTTGGACCAACATCTGACAACTATTTTCTCCCTAGCAACATGTTAACAGTTTGGACCAACATCTGACAACTATTTTCTCCCTAGCAACGTGTTAACAGTTTGGACCAACATCATCAACTACTTTCTCCCTAGCAACATGTTAACAGTTTGGACCAACATCTGACAACTATTTTCTCCCTAGCAACATGTTAACAGTTTGGACCAACATCTGACAACTATTTTCTCCCTAGCAACGTGTTAACAGTTTGGACCAACATCATCAACTATTTTCTCCCTAGCAACGTGTTAACAGTTTGGACCAACATCATCAACTACTTTCTCCCTAGCAACATGTTAACAGTTTGGACCAACATCTGACAACTATTTTCTCCCTAGCAACATGTTAACAGTTTGGACCAACATCATCAACTATTTTCTCCCTAGCAGCATGTTAACAGTTGGTACAACTTCTCTGTACACCAAGTCGCCTAATCCCTCATTAATACTATATCCATTACCACTAGTAACAAATAGGATATTTGTTTATGAAACAGGTGAAGATATTTCACAGTTATGTTGAAAGACAAAGTACATGTGATTAAAACAGGGACGGAAAAACTTCTTCTGACTTGCAAACGAAGCAGTTAAAGCATCTAGAAGACATATATACCTCCTCAGAGATCAACAGGATGATATGAAGATGCAGCCATGAGACTAGCTGTCATTTGATGAAACCTGAAACCTTTGGAAAACATGTAAACATATCTAAAAGTGACAATATGTATTTCAAACGTGGACGGCTCTGGACGGAGATCCTACAGTCATAACTGACATTGATTAGAAATAACCAATGTTCATCTGCATAAGGCTTCAAGAATAACACAAACTTTACACTGCGTGTAACAAAGACATGAAACAAGAACTCAAGACTGAAACCTGAATTATTACCACTATCTCCTAACTGATACATAGTATATATGCAAGATTGTAAGATACAGGGTAAGAGAGATGAGAAGTTATTGACCATCCTCCAGCCTCTACAAGAATGGGGTGGAGATAGCAAGGTGATGTGATCACCTGGCTACTAAGTCCTGACCAGGTCAAATATAGCAAGTGGTAAGAATATAGCATCACAGTCTCACTTTGATTCTTACCAGATAATTCCAATTTTGGCCTCATTTTCAGCAAGGGAAACACCTGATGACTTCTGCACAGGGCAGTTGCCCTTTCGGCATGATAATGTTGATAATAAGTGATACAGCATTTCACAACACAAGGAATATACACATATATACAATACAAGCTGGGCACTATATTCCCAGCAACAAATGATAAAAAACAGGATGCCATAAAGCAGAATGTCCACAAACTACGCTGCCATCTTGGGACTTCATTAAAATGGACGGTTACGTTCTGTCACTGAATATCACAATTCTGTAGTGTTCGTTTTCTAAATGCTGACAGACATATTCCCAGCTTGGTATGAAGCGCTGTAGTCACGACACCTGAGTGCGTAGTACCATGTTTATCTGATGTGTAAAAAATGTCCGTTTGATGTGTAATTACGGTACCCTTCTCCCGTAGAAACAGCATCCTCTTGACGTGTACAAACATCAGGCGTGTAAAACCAGAACAAGTATTACCATAAGTATGATAATACGTCCCTGCCAATCAATCCAGTACGAAAAAAGATTGTCCAAGCTTGTCACATGCCAACCAATGGTGGAGCAGGTAATGAGGCCGTGTGTCGTCATGGTGACAGGATGGAGGAGGCTAGGTGGAACCATCAGCTGCGTATACTGCGGAGAGTCGACTGTTGCAGCGGTCCACGGCCGACAGCTGCAGGAACTGTTGCATATTGGCCTCCTCCGGCCCAGCCATGCTGAACTGTTCAAATCCGGTTGGCATCTGTTGGTCACCATATCCTGTCACACAAGACGAAACATCTCAACACATGACCTGGCAACGTTGAATACAGAACAAATATTACATAAAGAGGATATAATACACAATTAGTGCATGACCATAGACATTTCAGAAACCACTCTACCCAAAGACTTAATACATTATTAGTACTGGTACTAAGATGGCTTTGTGAAGGAGAGCCCAGATTTTCAGCATAATGTTATAATGTACATTGAACAATACATGGATCTGCACTCTATCACTACTTCAGACCATCAAGAAAGTGTCTACAATCATCCAAATCTCTATACATCAGTGGACACCAGACACATTGCAACCATGTGAGAAGTCATCCCTGGACAAGGTTAACTGACGTTACCACACAGCAAGAGGAGATTGAAAAGAGACATTTTTTTAACCAAAGGCTATCACTTCTAAAAGCACTTCTCACAAGAGCATCCAGACACAGGGAACTGACAACAAAACTCATCCAAGGAAGAGAATTTATGGATGTCAATTTCTTTATTATAAGGAACACAATGTTTCGGAGTATATTCTCCTTCACCTGATGGAGGAGTAAGTATAAACTCCAAAACATTGTGTTCCTCATAATAAAGAAGTTGACATCCATAAATTCTCTTCCTTATATATATATTTTCTAAATGCCTTTCAAAGATTTAAAACTCACCCTGTTGGCTGACAAATGCCTTCTGCATGTCCACAGGCATGTTGGCAAACTGCTCCTCGGTGAAGTTCTGGAAGGACACACGCTGTGACTGCATGGCTCCCATGCGGCAGCTGTTGATGTTGGTGAAGGCGTTGGCGCCGGCGAACGGCAACCGCTGAGTGTACTGAGGGTACCCGCTCTGGTTGGGCATGTCTGCAAACAAAAAAAGGTACCACTATATATATACACAGGAACAGCATTTGTGTTGAATCTATTTGCTAAACATTAAGCCTATTCTGACATTCCTGAATAGTTGCTGCAAATCTTCTATTCCCACCAGTATTTGTCTTTTAAACAAGCCATGTGAACATCTAAAGTATTAGTTTCTTAAAATCATGTTTCTATTAAATCAGGCCATTATTTTAAGAAGTCATAAAGTTTCCTCAGCAACATGTCTTTCAATCTTCTATTGGTTTATTGTCTTTAGTTTTAACCTTTAATCTAGTGTTTGTGTGTGTGTGTGTGTGCGTGTGTGTCTCCTGTGTGTGTGTCTTCTGTGTGTGTGTGTGTGTGTCTTCTGTGTGTGTGTGTGTGTGTGTGTGTGTGTGTGTGTGTGTGTGTGTGTCTGTCTCTTCTGTGTGTGTGTGTGTGTGTGTGTGTGTGTGTGTGTGTGTGTGTGTGTCTCCTCTGTGTGTGTATGTGTGTGTGTGTGTCTCCTCTGTGTGTGTGTGTGTCTCCTCTGTGTGTGTGTGTCTCCTCTGTGTGTGTATGTGTGTGTGTGTGTGTGTGGATCTCAGGTTGTATGTGTCAGCGTGGGGGTAGAAAACTAACCCTGCACTGGGGGTGGGGAGTGGGTGGTGGCAGGGGTGTATCTCTGGTAGTAGGTGTCAGCCTTCCTAGGGGTAGCAAACTTACCCTGCATGCTCCCGGATGGGGGGTAGCCCTGGTAGGATGTGGCAGGGTAGGGGTTGGGTTGCATATTGTTCAGCATGTTGGGGGCGTGTCGGCTGATGGGTGGGAGTGGCCGGGGACTCAGCATGCCCTGGGAGGGGCCGGGAGAGTAGCCACCCATGCTGAAATGATACACATGAGATAATTAGATAAAAAACACACTATAATCAGTACATTGACAAACTGTTTACGGGTACATCCATGTGCAACAGCGCAACAAAGTCATGACATACCACCGTATTTGACTCTAGAAAAGCCACATTTTGAGGACCAGAAAAACAGATTCTGTAGAAAGGAACTGGCCTATGTGAAGGTAACATGGATCCGGGTAGTCATGTGGGTACCAGGATCCTACTCCATACCCACCCGACCTGAGTACCTGGGTTACCCATCCCAGCCCTACGGACATAACATTTTGATACAGACTTCTAGGGTCAAGTGGCTTGAATATGAGACTGGCTTATCTATGGTCATATACGGTATGTATCTTAATATTTGATACATATGATACACTTTGCGATACAAATAGATACATGTAAGTATCTATTAAATCATATTGAAATATGTCCCTGTCTGGACAGGCAAACCAGTGACTGACAGCATGAGCAACGATCCACGCTCTTAAGGTGCAATACCATACTATCAGCCAGGTCACATATTGTGACCACACATTCGTTTTTTAGTTGACCCTCACATCAATCAAGGGGTGCTGTTGAACTATTCTGACCCAGAATTGTTAAGGGGCTCAATACACAAATACAAAACTTCCTGTATCATTAATCTATCTCACGATGTACGGGTGCACATCATAACAAAACAAACAACAATTAGCTACTCATGAAATCTTATGTAAAAGCATTCTTTAGGGCACTAAAAATTGTCAGTGCTCCCGATTATTCAAGCAAATTCTGCATAGAAACCCAAGGCCATAATAACTATTTCTACTTCAAAGTCGGAGTGATAACATTTTTTTATCTTTGTACCCAGGGCGGACATGTTGGCCAACACACACGACGTGCTCATCCTGGATCCATGTTCCCTTAGGGATCTGGCTATTTCAGACCAGTCTATCTCTAACAGCTATTTCTGTCTCAAAGTAGGGGAGTAGGTCCTCTTTCTCCCCCTTGCTGACAGAGGGATGCACTTTCCCCTCACACCGGGAAGCTCCACCCACTCACCGGGGTCATGTCACACCGATGTGTCTCCACCAGACCTAAAACACCCATCTGTAATACCTGTCTGTAATACTACTTATAACGCCCACCTATAATACTACATGTACCACCTACTTGTAATACTACCTATAACACCCACCTATAATACTACCCATAACACCCACCTATAATACTACCTATAACACCCACCTATAATACCTGTCTGTAATACTACTTATAACACCCATCTATAATACATGTACCACCCACCTGTAATACTACCTATAACACCCACCTATAATACTACCTATAACACCCACCTATAATACTACCTATAACACCCACCTATAATACTACCTATAACACCCACCTATAATACTACATGTACCACCCACCTGTAATACTACCTATAACACCTACCTATAATACTACCTATAACACCTACCTATAATACTACCTATAACACCCATCTATAATACTACATGTACCACCCACCTGTAATACTACCTATAACACCTACCTATAATACTACCTATAACACCCACCTATAATACTACATGTACCACCCACCACCTATAACACCTACCTATAATACTACCTATAACACCCACCTATAATACTACATGTACCACCCACCTGTAATACTACCTATAACAATCACCATTAATCGAGATGTGATATGGAGCTATGTTTTCTGATTGGAGACTAGGGACGGTTGACTGATGTTATTTTGCACCACTGATGGAAGACAAAATAAAGTAGACAGGGCACTAGGTGATGAAAGCCCCTAAAGATAAGACGCTGAATATTTTGTCCGCCCTCACCTGTCCTCCTCATTGACCACGCTGAGAGTGCCGGTGTTCATGGGACTGCCTTGCATGCTGACGGGGGACTGGTGGCTGCTGACGCCCGTGGCAGTACCGCAGCGACTGGAATGTGTGCTGGAGAAGCTGATACCTGCAGAACAAAACACAGGTGTGTCACAACACTTCACAACACAGGTGTGTCACAACACTTCACAACACAGGTGTGTCACAACACTTCACACCACAGGTACATCAAAATACTGCACCAAACACGTGTTTCAGAATACTTCACAATGCTTCAAAACAGGTGTGTCAGAATACTTCAAAACACATGTATCTTAGAATACTTCACAATGCTTCAAAGCATAGGTGTGTATAAGTTTACTTCACAACACAGGTGTGTATAAGTATGCTTCACAACACATGTTTGTGAGGAAACAAATTAAATCATAGCCTAACACATTGTTAGAAATTAATTGTTATTTTCATTAGTCTGCAAAAAAGTTTTTTTTACAGAGTTGCCATCTGCCTAAAGGTAAAGTCAGGGTAAGTCAGTCACAAATTTGATTTTTTTACATGTACTTGGTGCATGTAGACATAAATATTTAATAAGGCTGCACTTTTTAAAAATAGGTTGCTCTGGTGCTTGTTTTATACAGCTAAATCAAGCCCTGTAACTGTGAACTCAGCAATTTTCAACATCATGCAACACTTATCATGTACCTTGTCTAAATTTCCTAACCCAAAATGAAATGATGCAGTGACCCTAAAATGGTCATGTTTTTGTTTGTTAGGTTGTTGTTTAACGCTGCACTCAATAATATTTCAGCCATATGACGGTGGTCTGTAAATAATCGAGTCTGGACCAGACAATCCAGTGATTGACATCATGAGCATCGATCCACGAAATTGGGATATGATGACATGCATCAACCAAGTCAGCGAGCCTGACCACCCGACCTGTTAGTCGCCTCTTACAACAAGCGTAGTCACCTTTTACGGCAAGCATTGGATACTGAAGACCTAATCTACCCCGGATCTTTACAGGTGAAAATAGTCATGTTTGACAGGGGGGCAAAAAAAGAATACTAAATAAATTGGAAGCAAAATTTACTTAGAGAAGAATCAGGATATTATGTTGTAATTAATGTAAAATAAAAGGCTGTCTAATGAATTATCCTCGAACCAGCTCTTACACAACTGTTAATTCACAACTTACAACATATTACGAGTTTGCATGAGTGGCCAATCATAATCACCTATTGTTATCCAACAAAGATGCTGATATAATACATCAGTGACATAATTCTCAGATACGAAACACCATACCCACTTAACTAAAGTATTTCACATATAGTCCTGTATAGATTCATATTTTATTTTATATTTTCATGTTTAATTAATATTCTTAACTTCAAAGCGATCAGAGGCCTCTGTTCTAGTCATTTGCTAAATGGTGTGGAAACTCTAGTTTTATCTGAAATGGGGTACTGATTGAAATGACACATTTATATATTCAGACCAGATATTCCGGAAGTTTAAAGCCTGGTTACTAGTGTTTTGTACCCTTTTGTATCATATGTATACGTATCATATCAGGAACAAAGTACCGGGATACCCATCGTATCGGAGATTGTTGTATCATTACATGAACTTACATCGCTATGTAATGTTAAGGCTTATCCATTTTGTGAGTCATTTCAATGGCAGTAATCTCAGTCAATTTTATTTAATGACTGCCTCACAACACTTGGACTCCTCGGATACAACTTAGAAATATCTTTTAATACTAACTGTCCAGAGGACAAGAGCAAAACCTATTTCACTTGTCCTCCATGTTGGTAGCTAGTACTCAGTACTGATTTGTAGTAAAATCACACCCTGAGAACTGGTTCAGAATTACAGCCCTGAAATAGCACTAGTGATTGAGGTCTACCATCACTGAATAATTAATAGTCCTCTGCACAATTTGGTGATTTCAGGCTAGCATGAATTTGGAAGGCTGCAGACAAAGTACAGAGTGACAATGAGTTGTGTGGCAGATAGCACTAAACCTGGCCATGTCAACTACACACCATAACAAGCTGAAATATTTCTGTTGAAGCAGAGCTAGGGTGCCATGATCAATCAAAGTTAGGGTCACACCTCATTCAAGGAACAATACACCCCAATCAAATAACTGCATTTGACATTCCATATTTTCTCGTCAATCAATATTCCAGTGATAAAATATTGCTTTTCAGCATGCTATTCTCACATCATAATTCTAAAAATATAATCATGTTTTCAAGTTATCAAAGGCTGACATGGGTATTATCTAAATCTCCAGCTTAGATGGTAGAAAAGTGAAGCGTCGTTACCTGTGAGAGATAAGAGAAAGTTTAACATATGACAGGTAGTTGTCTATTTGCCATATTACGTGACTGACAAATGGCATCGACCTTACACTGTGCATACAGCTTCGACTTGAGGTGGTGTTTAGCGGTCATTATGTACCTGTCTCTCCATTACCCTGACAATTGTTCTCATTGAGACCTGGGACACGGCTCTGACCAAATACAGGTATATCCTAGCTACGCTCAACTGTTGTTTGTACATTAGATTACAAGCTAGATGGGTTTTAGGGTGACTGACTTAACTAGCAAAGCTGGGTGTTTGAGTCAGCACTGGAAGATCTTCAGGTTGGAATGTTAGGAGGCCATCGTCATGTTTGTCATATATCACTGGCTGGTCATGTGATAAGAGGAAACAGGGACTTAATGAACTATATGCTGCTTAATTAATCCTAAAACAATCTACAACAGTTAGTCAATGGACAGAAAATAGCAAAGATGTCTGGTATTCACATGTTTTTTTCAAAAAACAGGTTTCTTGACAACATATTAACAATGTAACAACTTTTCTGAATTGTTATGGGGCACGGGTGGCCCAGTCGTCTAAGGCACCACGAGTTGCATCCCTTGGGCACGCCAGAAACCTATGATTATGGTTCAAATCCCGGTTTGCCCCGATTATGTTTCTAGGTTTGTCAGCACCAGACCTGTGCTCATGGGTTGATATTAACACTCAAGCCTTAAATGTGTGTAGTGATGGGTATTAGCCTGAATATGGTACTGCAATTCATTGCAATAATCAATCATGTATTGCAATATGTACCACAATATATTGAATGCCTTGTTTCATCTGTAAATTGTATGAACCTGAACAACAAAAAAAACCTGCATGTTTTCGACAACTTCATATTTTGTTGCTATGGTCACAAAGCATGCGTAATAGACACATCATATACAGGAAACTGTCACAAATAGTTTCACTGTTTTGACCATCCAGAAAAGTTGCTAATTACTTAATTTCCGTTTGAATTGACACTAGCGTAAAATGTCCCAAAGAGATGATATGCATGATTTTGAAAAGATGCAATATATCGTTATTTTCCAAATGTATTGTGGTACATATTCATTGGTATTTCATATCGTGGTATACCAGTAATATCGCACACCTCTAAATGTGTGTGATGCTACAGGCTGTCATCTGTTACATAATGGTAGATATAGACAATATACCCTGCTATTAACACTCAATTCCTTCTTTGTTACCCGTCAGGCATCTGTTTAACAGCTGACATCAGGACTTAGACAACTGACATGTAGTCCATGGAGTTGTGACTTTTTTTTTTGTTTGTCGGTTAATGCAACCCTCAACAATATTACAGCTATATGATGGCGGGACTCACTTGGGTACTTGTGGGCTGTGGGATTTCCTTGGGTAATGTGTTTCTTACTTGGGTACATGTCTGATGCGGTGCCTGGCATGGATGCGTGGGGGGAGCGTCCGAGCCCGCTGTCTGTGTGCTCCATGGGAGAACCCTCTGGTCGCAGTGGCTGGATGGAAAGGCAGTCATTGAGGAGGTCGGGTGGTGGCATCTCGGCCTCCTTCTTCAGCTGGGGAAGAACAGAAAAACACATGAGTGAGTGAGTGAGTGAGTGAGTGAGTGAGTGAGTGAGTGAGTGAGTGAGCAATCAGCAATTATCGTAGCAGTCTATGAATAATGCAGTTTGGACCAGGCAAACCCATGACTAAAATTATAAACAACAATCTAAGCCATTGAGTTTCAAGACACGCAAACAACCAAATCACAGAGACTGATCACCACATCTTTAGTCAGCTTCTACAACAAATATGAGGTACTGGGTACCTATTCTGACCTGGAGCCCCTTCAGGACCAAAGATATATCTAGTATACACACCAATGTATATATAGTATACACACCAATGTATATCTAGTATACACACCAATGTATATCTAGTTTACACACCAATGTATATGTAGTTTACACACCAATGTATATCTAGTATACACACCAATGTATATCTAGTATACACACCAATGTATATCTAGTATACACACATATGTATATCTAGTATACACACCAATGTATATCTAGTTTACACACCAATGTATATCTAGTTTACACACCAATGTATATCTAGTATACACACCAATGTATATCTAGTATACACACCAATGTATATCTAGTATACACACATATGTATATCTAGTATACACACCAATGTATATCTAGTTTACACACCAATGTATATCTAGTATACACACCAATGTATATCTAGTTTACACACCAATGTGTATCTAGTTTACACACCAATGTATATCTAGTATACACACCAATGTATATCAAGTATACACACCAATGTATATCTAGTTTACACACCAATGTATATCTAGTTTACACACCAATGTATATCAAGTATACACACCAATGTATATCTAGTATACACACACAAATGTATATCTAGTATACTCAATAATGTATACAAGCTCAAGACACAAGTATTCATAAAAACTCAACTCCACTCATTGATAAAAGTGGAAAAACGTCTCAGCAAGCCTGAGAGTTTTTCCATTTTTATCAACTCATGTTCACATATTTTATATTAAAAGACACTCGGTGAGATTCTCTATTTAGCTTACACCTGTGTGAGTGGGCCTCTGATTTTAGAAAATAAAAAATGGATGGTCTGTATCATAAATTGTACAAAGATTTTTCAATTATATAATTTGATAGGTTCACTGTAGGTCAGATAGTTGTCCAGCTGTTGTGGTTTAAGGTGCTGCCTGAATCATACCGTGTGTGTGTTCTCTTATACTTATATCATGGAATTATTATGGTTCTGTTCGGTTGAAAAAAACCTTCCAAATGGCGTGCTGGTTTTCTTGGGGGAATTAGTCAGCAAAGAGTCGGAGTAACAGGAGACTAATCACAATTTTATTTACAAGAACAATTAACAATTTACATTTTACAATATCTTAGAAAATAGCTGAGGGTGCCACAGAGAGTCGGTACAACCCTCTGGGCTGTGAGAGAGAGATCTGCTTGGTATGAGCGTCAAACCCCTTCTGCCTAACACTTTGCTTCAGTCTGTATTTAACAAAAATTGGAACAATAAAAAGGAATATGATTGGTTGATACACGATGGGTTGTGCCCTTTACTAAATGAAGAGGTGCTAGACAGAGGTGAATACTTAATCCTGTTGGCACTAATCTTGTTGACATATTTATTGGGTGCTTGGAAAGAGATTATGGTACATGTATCATTATAGACGAGCTTGTATGGGGGCTAATCCTTAATGAGTCTTAATTGAAGTAATTGCTGAATGTTATTCTAATATAGGTGATGACAGATTTACTTAAATAAAATAGTTCAAGGCAATCTATAAGACTATGTAGACATATCTTTTGTCTGGGAAATGGGATCTTGATACCTTAGGCTAGCATTTATCTAAAAGCTTCAAATCTATTTAACTATGTAGACACAACACTTGTCTTATTGAATAGTATGTCTAGGAGATGCGCTCCCATTACCTTAGGCTAGCATCTATCTAAAAAGCTATAACTGAAACTACTGATATTTTATATATGCATTTTACCTAACAATAAGTATTACTTGCTAAACTATAATAATATAAAATGATGTATAAATATTACACCATGATAACTCATAAAAGCACTTGATCTGGATCTAATTATTACAGGAAAACTTAGTATAAATGTTATATCATGATACTTATACAAAACTCTTCCTTTGTTGTTGACTTGCATAAACACCCAACTGGACATCAGCAAGGGCTATCTTGACAAATTGTCCAGCTGTGTACTTTACTGAAGGGTCGACAATTCTTCTAACACGGTCCATAGCATCAAACAATAGTAATTTGCAGTTAGTGGTACATTGATATATGAACAAGGACTTTTTCCACGAGTGTGTCTTACAGACATTGCCACAAAGAAGCTGTATATCTAAGGCAATAAAAAACAGACAAGTCTGACTTTGGTTTTAATGAATACTTATCATAAATCCCTCATTCGGCACTTTAGCACTTGTGTACAAGAAGGTAAGACCCCATTCTTTAATTGACCATCCATCAAGCAGGCAATCCTTGGGACAAACAGCAACCCCCAAGCCAGTGTCGAGAGCCATCGCCTACCATCTTGGCATTTGTCCAGCTGTAGTAATTCATAACTGTAGCAGGTACCCAGAGTTTGCGATCTCTCAGCTCCAGAGTGGCAACACGACCACAAATTAAGTAAAGTCACCAGTTCCTTAATAAATTTTGGAGCCATTATTATTTACTTTGCTTTTCATGAGGAGCATGAAGGCCGGGTGATTTATTTGGTTGGCCATTCTCTGCCTGGATGGAGCCTTGCCAAGTAAAACATGGTTAGAAAAAAAACAGAAATCAGAAAACACTGCTTAACGCTTCCACACAAACTGTGATATTTTAAAAGAGACACAGAAATTATCCTCATGGCATAAATATCAATCACCATTCCCAAAGTAAATTATTAGGCTTTCATTCATAACGATAAAAGTTGTCGGTTAAACCTTGAATATAAAATATTCTCAGACAACATTTACATTAGTTCACTACAGGTAAGAGAAATAACGACATATAATTTCTCAGTATTTTATGCCATTTTCCTCTAAAACAATCCAAGTGACAGTTTAACATATTAGAGTTGGCAAACCACAGCATCAACTAATTACCAGTGATTTCTGCTCTGGAAAGAACCCAAGGTAGCTTTACTTAGAAAAATCTAAAAATACACCTTCAGGTAAAAACTTCTCCACACCTTGTAATAAAAGGAAGGTTCCAGGAAGAGCATCAGGTTGGGTTACCTTCAACATGTATGTGACTTCAACCTGCTGACTTGTTAAGGAGGCCTTGTCAAGCACGAGAAATAAACGTCAGCGTTTCGGTTTGTACAAATAATTCCAGACAGTTGAAATGAGGAGATCTGCTCTGCCCGTTTCATTACAAACTAACTGCCTAATGGTATTTATTCCTTTCTAAAGACAGGATATTCCAAGTATTTGAATAAAACAGGGTGATGTTAATAACCAGTGATAGACTTGTTGAGCTTCAGTTACGCTGACAGTTTACTGTATCAGCATTAAGCTAATGAGTAGCAACAGTTGTAAGGAAGACACTATTGACATGTGTCTTCATGCTCATGGACATGCAAATACATTGGAGTCATTTATTTTATCTATGACAGCCAACAAACTATTTTTTTGCAGTAAAGACAAGATATTTTTCCGAATGACTTCTTTATTCTATTATCTATTGTGACGCAATATTTCAGTATAGATACTTCTACCATTGTAGGGCAAGAGAGAGTCTTTATTCTATTCTGATGCAATGTTTTGGTATAGATATGTTGCATCATCCAAAAGTAGCTCATCTTTGCTGTTACTAACTGGTGTGGGGATGATACAAGGATGCATCGGAGGATCGCAATATTCTACTTCCCAATACAAGTATCGACCACAGTTGCACACTAAGTATAAAATATTGATTCATACCTTAAATGTTTACTTTAATGCCTGATACACCAAACACTAATTAGTAGGGAAAATGTAAATGTTTTCATCCGCTGCACCATACTTGACACTGCCAACTGTAAACCGTCAGAGTGCCAGATATTTGACTATCCTGTCTATGAAAAAGATGGCTTACGAACCACAGATATGAGGACATACAAGCATCGTGATATGTATCGGATCGGGGTCGTGTGAAAACCCATCACACCAACGCTCTTGGTGATGTCATGAACAGTGAGACATAACTGCAGCCAAGAGGCAGCAACTTTCAGGTACCTCTTGTTCCATTCTACAGAGGTCAAGAGGCATGGGCAACTCAATGGTCTCGTGTCATACCAAGGAGCAGGATCTGCTGATTGTTGGTTATCATGAACCTTGGTATGTCTGCACCATACTCATGCAATGTGGTCGACAGCCTCCAAAACTAAACTTTGACATGACTTGCAATAACATAAGTCCTGTTCAGTCACTCGCTAAAAGTTTGCTAAAAGATAATTGTAAATTTAGGGTCCAGACTTTATTTTAGGGGTGGGTCAGTCAGAGGGAACGAGGGGAGGGTCACGAAAAAATATCACAGAGCCATAAAAAATAGGAGACATTTTTGGGGAGGATCTTGAAAAAAATGTACAAGGACATGGGGAGGGTCATCCAAAACTATGACGAGCATAAGGGGAGGGTCATTATCTGCACTACATTAGTGCAACACCCATCCACCCCTGTATTAAATGACTGGTCCCTCACCAAGAAAGCAGGGTTGGTGGGGCTTGACTTTTTAACCAAACTTATTAACCCCACTTTGGAACCTCAGGACGACATGATCACACTGAGACCAACTGCTGACCTCACTGGTTAGACATGGGTCCTTCATGTCAGACATTACACAATCCGGTGTTTACATTATTCACACATACTTACCATCCATAAACACATACCACCTCTTTAAGCCATCCTACCATATCGTGTTGCTGGCCTCTCCGGCGCAAATGCCTCATAAACATTTTTCAGTGTCTTGCTAATATGTCATCCATGGCTTGTCGTCATTTACAAACATACGAGGGTCACCATGCGGCCACTCCACAGTATTGTGTGAAAGAAGAATCAATTTAAACTGTATATTTGACTTGGAATCCTGGGCATGTCAAGAGACCACTAAATGCGTATTTAAATCTCTAATGGGAATTCTTTGCCATCTCATTGTGGTTACGATTCACAAGAATCATGGACAAGTCTCTTTCTCCAACAAGTTATAGGTATTTATAACATCTGTACACGGACATCTACGTGACTTTGATGGAGGTTATATATGTGTAACTGCCAATGTCCAATGACAGGCAGAAATTATGTTCTGTCATATGAGACACTGATCCCGAGATCAGTGATTGGAATTATGCTTTGTGTTAGTGACTTCTTACCTGTAGATCGGTGTTATCAACCTGTTTGTAATGCCAAAAGGGGAATAAAACCCAACTCACTCACTCACTCACCGCAAATGTGTCAGTTAGGACCTTGTCTCATGACCTGTTATTTTCTATTGTTTACATCAGCAATATTCATAAACACCATTTAATCCATAATATTTTTTAAGGAAACTGTAGAAAGTTTGGGATTGCCAATAAACTATAATACATGAGCTGTGAGTTCCTCTATTGTTGGACAAAAGTCACATGAAACCTTCAGTAATGTCAAACAAGGACAACATTTTCAATTTTCCACAATAATTTGCAACATGATGTCACACTGCTGTGGGCCATGTTACAAACAATCAAAATAATTGGCATGAATTAACCAATCAGCATGAAGCAACTTCATGTATTACATATTTCAGTGACACTTGCCAAAATTATACCACATATACACCAGTTGGCAAGGCTGTAGTTAACTTTTTTTGACAGGGGGGGGCAAATATTTGTACAAGTATCACTTGTCCCCAACTTGTATTTTCATGATTCAAATAAAACTGCTGTTTTCTATAAAAATCTAGGAGGGGCAACTGCCCCCCGGCTGGCTACGGCACTGGTTGGTAATATTCCTGAATCTAATTTTAACTTTTAGTCATATGTTTGTCATGACTGGTTTTTAAGTCATTGTTATTCCGTAACCTTTGTTTCACTACAGTACTAGTGAAGAGCTACTTGTTTGTCTTGCCAGTTACATATCTAAGTAATATCATATCCTTGATAGAACATCAGGCTTTATATACACGTCTACTAGTTCAACAGAACTAAAAACATCCCAATCAACAAAACAGATTCCAAAGATAACATTCAAGACACACACTGATTTTATCAACATTAAAAAAACAAATAAAGGAAGAAAAGGATAATAAAAAAATGAAGTATCAAGAAAACATACCACTATAAAATAGATAATTTAACAGCCAAGCCACTTGGCTACCAAACATGCATTTATTAGCCTGCTAGACTTTCCTTATTCAGCATTCAATCAGGTTGTTTGAGTTGAGAAAACACCCTTGGTATGGATGAAAACATGTACAAGTGTAGAAAAACATGGGAGAAAGGCTCCATGTTGGGTAGGTGGCACCTAGGTTAGCCTAAACAACCTCATTAATTCATAATTCCCCTCCTATTGACTATTGCCGTCTTTGATTCCTAGCACAGCGTGAAACCCTACTCTCCCTAGTGTCCCCAACTCAAGCACCTGTAAGTGAAGATTTCAACCTGAGATAGCCCGGCCATTTCTCCTCCTGCATGTGTGAATACTAACATGAGCTAGGCAGTCGTGTGTATTACTGAACTGACAGAGGTGTCCGTCATGACATTCACAAACGAAGCAAAATACACTCTCTCTTCTGGGACATACATTTGCTCTCTCCAATTAAACAATCAGAACAAGTTTCCATTTACACCCCCTTCAGAAGTTGACCGCCTCCGTGGTCTAGTGGTAGAGCGTCCGCCCTGAGAGCGGAAGGTCTGAAGTTCGATCCCCGACTGCGTCATACCAAAAGACGTTAAAAGATGGTACTTGTTGTTAACCTGTCTGGCGCTCGGCATTAAGGGGCTAAGACAAGGACTGGTCGGCTCGGAGTCAGTATACTGTGTCTGAGTGGGGTATTCATGTTAAACTGCGGCATGGTATCTCAGTGAGCTAGCACTATAAATCGGCATCAGTCCGGACTAGTACAAGCAGCCACACACACACACACACGTGCATGCAAGTCGCTATATAAGTGCAATAATCTTGGACGCGACGTTAAACCCCATTTCACCTCACCTCACCTCACCCTTCGGAAGTTCCATGGAGAATAGGTCCACAACACTCCATGCTTGAGTAAGAGCTGAGGATGATGATCAGATGGTGACAGCGTATGACCGTGTATGACCATGCTGACCGTACGTCATCATACCCTGATTGTGTGGAGCATTGCTCACTCTGCCAACCACGTTATTTTCCATGCAATCAATAATAAAACACCAACGCCAGAGAATAACCAGTCTCGATTTTCCGACGCACAGATTCCATTGGGTGCAAAATGCAAAATAGCGGTGAAAATTATAGGAATGGATCACGGAAAATCAGTGATGACTTCAGGTGTTTAAAGACATCCATTTAATGATTTAGATAAAAGCTGCTTTTTCAATAGGAGTATTGCAATCTTCTGATTGTCAGAACTAGTAGATATATGTACTTTGGATATAAGTCTTAAAAATAATAATATAACGCATATAAAGAATAAAATTGCTTTTGAAATTATCTTTGAGAACTGATAACTCCAAATTGTTATATAAACTGAGAAGTTGGCATCTCACCACAGCAGCTCTGCCACTGGCAAAGGTATATTCTTGACAACTTAAACCAGTGTTTTAAGGAACACATAAAATGTTTGAAGACTACGTGACAATAAAGTTGATTTCTCTTTGATATTTTCATAAATGTCACCTTGAATAGAACCTAGACACACATATATCTCTTAAAAGTTCAACAATGGTTACATACAATACCACATCTAAAAGTGATTACATTCAACCATTGTATCTTTTGAAGTTCTGTCAGTTGTAATCATACTGGTGCCAGTATGGCTCTGTCCAGGTCATAAATCTTATATCACCAAAGCAAGTCCTAGTGGATGACGGAGCAAGACACACTTGTGCAATGACTCATACTATAAGCCCTCTCAAGTTCCGTAGCATCAAGATATTTGACAGAGGGTAAACACGGTTAAGCTCACTAGAACAGCACAATGCTGTACATAACACTACCTGTAATACCCATATAACTATTTATTACATATTAAGTAGTTGTTCTACAGGTGGTACGTGTCAGAGCTGTCTTCTTGTCAACTCTACCATGGTATGCTGACCCAAGAGCCAACTCTACCCCTGGTTGCTGATCCAACAATAAAACCTATTCCCGTTGGCTGATCCAAACGTAAAACCTACCCCTGTTGTCACATTCCATTAGAACCTAACCTAAACTTACAGGTCGGTCCAATAGCCAAACCAATCCCTACTGGCTGATCCAAGAGCCAAACCAATTTCATTGTCCAACCAAAAGTCAATTCTACCTATGTTGGCTGATTCAGAAGCTAAACCAATCCCTATTGGTCACTCCAAGAGCCAAACCAATCCCTATTGGTCACTCCAATAGCCAAACCAATCCCTATTGGTCACTTCAAGAGCCAAACCAATCCCTATTGGTCACTCCAAGAGCCAAACCAATCCCTATTGGTCACTCCAAGAGTCAAACCAATCCCTATTGGTCACTCCAAGAGCCAAACCAATCCCTATTGGTCACTTCAAGAGCCAAACCAATCCCTATTGGTCACTCCAAGAGTCAAACCAATCCCTATTGGTCACTTCAAGAGCCAAACCAATCCCTATTGGTCACTCAAAGAGCCAACCAACCCATACTGGCCAATCCAAGAGCCTGACCAATCCCTATTGGCCAATCCAAGAGCCAAACCAATCCCTACAGACCAATCCAAGAGACAAAGAGATCCCTACTGGCCAAGACAAGAGCCAGACCATTCCCTACATACCATTCCAAGAGACAAAGAGATCCCTATCACCCAATACAAGAGCCAGACCAATCCCTACAGACCAATACAAGAGCCAGACCAATCCCTACAGACCAATCCAAGAGCCAGACCAATCCCTATCGTCCAATACAAGAGCCAGACCAATCCCTACAGACCAATCCAAGAGCCAGACCAATCCCTATCGTCCAATACAAGAGCCAGACCAATCCAAGAGCCAGACCAATCCCTATCGTCCAATACAAGAGCCAGACCAATCCCTACAGACCAATCCAAGAGCCAAACCAATCCCTATCGTCAAATACAAGAGCCAAACAAATCCTTGCTGGACAATACAAGAACCAAAGATTGGCTCTGGACCAATGAAATAATCCCTACCGTCTGATCCTACATCCAAATCTAAGCTGTTAATCAAGATGCAGACTGATGACTAACTGTCCCCAGAATGACACACATTACATAGGACAAAACCTCTGCTGGCTGATCTAAGACAAAGCCTACACAACAATTTCCCTATCTGTGCCACATCTAGGATTGATAGCCACAGATTACTTCTGGACTAAAATAGAAAAGCTGAGATTACCTAGAGTCCCATTTTCGTCTGGTTGTAAATATCCACAAATCTTTCCATATTGCAAGATAATACATTGGATACAAATATTGGACAATATATTCGTGTTTGGCATTAAGTCAAGTGAACAATTGAACTTTCGTGCAGCACGTATGCGCCCCACATTTCAAGGTTCACCATGTTGAAGCATTTCAGCAAACATCAATGGTTGACAGACTTCCAACAGGCTTCTGTGGACATTTTCATTGGGCTCTAACATAACTTTTCAGAACTTAGCAAAGACTGGCAACTTTCACTTCCATTCTCTGCATCCCACTTGTGACCAATGAAATAATCATTACAAAGTAATTATGTGTAAGCACAAACATCTTAATGATTTACAAGCATCTAAATAGAAGTACCATATACACCTGGATAAAAGAACACTGAACACATGCTGACTGCATGACAGAGCAGAACATATTGGTTAGAAAGAAGGTGAGAACAGACTCCTAGCTGTCATGTTCGAACAGGGAACGTCTATTGGGTCAATCCCTCGTGAAAATGTCACTTGGATCCCAGTGGGATGTCAAAATCCCGATGGCATTACTTCATCCTAGTGGGATATGGTATTTGCCAGTTGGGATCCCATCTCACTGGCATTACTTGTGTGTGGGATCCTACAGGGATGTAATTTCGTTTTTATATTATTATTCTTTAAATTGTTTGGTGCAATTTCTTAGAAGTTGATGAATGACAAAGTAGACTCAGTTTTTTTACACAACTTCATTAATATACTTTAATAGCGACGTTTCAGGATAGATGCTTACTTATACCATTGCTAAGCAAAACTAAAGAAACATTGCTATAAAAGTATATTTATGAAGTTGAAGTTGATGTCTACCTTTTCATTCCTTAGTCTACTTCAGCTTATAACTCTACAGTAGGATAATGACACAAAGATAAACATTTCTTTGTCGGAACTAAACTCATTGGTCTTTCGGAATTTTTAGCATATTTAACAAGACGTCTCTAACCTACCACTGAATAATATGAAAATACCCATTAATTTTGAAATTAGAGTAACCTCCCCCTTTAAAATGGATGCCATCTAGTTATCGATAGTCCAGTTAGGCAATTGTGGACATTTGTTGTGTACATTTGTCCTAGTCGACTTGCCTCTGGAGGAGAAAAATAGATTTCAGTTCTTGAGCTGACCTGGTCTAGGTAATTGCAGTGTTTTTAAAGTTTTTGTGGATTCTATGACTAACATAGTCAACAGAAATGGTCACGACCTTGAGATCAGTCAGTTCACCTCATGAGACATCTGATAGTCTCTCTATGTACAATGTTGATAGTGCTCCTGAAAAGTACTATTTTTATGTATGTTTATCTGTATGTGTGATACAGTTTGTAAAGGCATGTTAATTTGTTTCTTGAATATTTCACACAAAACAAAAGCAGATTAATTCATGTACCCAATCTCTTGAAAAAAAATAATTTTACTGACTGGTTATCTGAAAACTAAGTTACACTTAATGCTTTTAGTGATTCCTAAATTTATAAAAAAAAAATAAACAGGGATGTGTGGAATCACACTGGGATGGGCATGGGATCCCAACCAAAAATCCCAATGGAATCCCAGTCATACGTGTACGTCTATGGGCTAAGTGCACACTTTCTGAGTAATAAGTGTGTCTGTGGGCTATCTAAAAATTTTCAATGACAAAGAATGCCTGAGAAAATCTCTCAATGACAAAGAATACTGGTAAGGCTTAAAAAAATAAAAGAATTGGTTCTCAGGCAATGACTTTGAAAATATAGAGTGGGCGGACGGTGTTTTTTTCTTTTTGCGCTTGTTCAAACTAGTATGTTACCAAATAAACAGCTGTGTACTATCAACCTGGGAAAGAGCCTCCCGAAATAAACATTACTATTTCCATAACACGAGATGCGCAGTAAAGCAAGTTCTCAAAATTAGAATTTGGGCGGCTCTTATTAGAATATCATTTTGGTGGAAAAAAAGATAAAATTGGATAAAAAAAGGTGGAGTTGAAAGATAAATTTCGTGGTTTATGCTCACAGCATGAAATGTTTATATACGACAGATATATTTTTCCAGAATTTAATTTCCTATTATTAAGGGTGCATATAACATACATATTATACACGAATAAATGAGTCTTGTGTACATTAATCAATCGGAAGGGTGCTGATTGGGATTGTTCACTAGCCAATACATTAGCAAACATCGCAGTGGGCGCTTCTTAAAGCGAGGTGCTTATTACGTCGAATACAGTATTAGGTTTTTTATATCTTTTTTAAAATGGAAATTAAAAACGAAACATATGGCAGACTTTATGATGATGCGCGCGGTGCCTGAGAACCAAGACTATTTTCTTTTATAGCCTAGGTGAGAACATTGACCAAGGGAATGAGTTTACCTTCTTCTTCTGCTGCTGTTGCTGGTCCTTTTGACTGTGATTCTTGACATGTTTGCGGAGCGAGCTGGGGTCCGTGTACCGCTTGTTGCAGGCTGGGTACTGACAGGCGTACGGTTTCTGACAAAAACAAGTATTGCATGCAATAAATCAATTAATTGAACATCTGCAAAAACAAATCATATTTTGAAAATTAATGTAGTGAAGGCTCTATTTTCATATGGTAATATTTTTTTAGGTCATCATCTATTGGCTTATTCTTTACCAACAGCCAATCAACTTGAGTGTTTCTTCACCCCGTCGCTGGAATACTCATAATGGCGAAACTATTAGACTATTGAACAATGTTCAGGTTGTTTTCGTACTATTAGATAGTTTTTGTTGCCATATTTTCTTCAACCTTGTCGAGGTCAATTGTTTTGTCATAACCCTGTAGATTCTGCCGTGCAGTGCTCTTGAAAATGTTCAGATAGAAACAAATCTTTCAATGGCATTTAGAAGTGATTCATGTAAGAGAGAGAATTGAGGGATGTCAACATCTTTATGAAGAACCCCACATTTCTCTCTCTCTCTAGAAACAGTTCACGTGGCTGAAGAAAAACACAACTTATTCCCTGCTTTTTCCGCTCCTGCATCTAGACATTTAAAAAAGAAATGTCCATAAAACAAGTAATAAATGTGGCCTGGTCTTTCTGTGAAAAACTAAATAGTTAAGAATTTTCATTTTCTTTTTGTGACTTACAATATCCTGCTGGTTTGCCTTCATTACTGTTATCTAATAATGAAGACTACTGCTTTTAGCCTCAGCTTATTCCAATATGTGTGAGATCTATATCCCACTGGCACTTGTCAACACCTTCATATAACTGAAACATCTACCTATATACTTTTTAAAGTGGTGTCAAACCCAGCTGTCAGATTGGGAACAGTGAATACAAGCAAAAACAAATACTGTTCCGAACATAGATTTCAAAATAAAAAATGATTCATATTCTAATGGTTTTTTTAAAACTGCATTTGAATTAGACAAGGAGTACTAAGGATAACTTCTTTACTATACATAAACAGTTTCAGGGCTTCTTGCCCTTCAAACAGTGTATGCATATATCACACAGCTAAATGCCCCTGAACACTACTTGCAATACAAAGTAAACAGCTATAAGTTGTAGCATAATATGTTCCAATATGTACATAATTCTGTAAATATACATACAATGTCATTTACAAAAGTTGTTTTTGCAATGAAGCCTATTTCAGTTACACAGCAAACAGGTGCTTGGAATAACCAATGGCCTAGGTATATAACTATCTACTTGTGTATCTGGAGGTAGCATTGAATTGTAGTCATCAATTACCCACCAACACGACCTTGTTCCGTGAACTGAATCTGTAAGCCGACTCCCAATGAAAACACTGATTTATGTGTTTACAATCCTTCGGCTACATACTCTGCTGAACAAATCTATTAGACATGTATGAATAACTATTTCAGACCCAAAAAAACATACACAAGAAACTACACGTTCAAAGACTTTGTAGTTCGGAAACCCTTACTGAAAACACATGGCAGTTTGCGTCATAGCATAAGTGTCTGAGAGATTTATAGCTCTGTTCTCACATCAAAACTTGTCTGAGTTTAAGTTGAAAACACGAACATGTTTAAGCCTAGCTATCACATGTGATGGGAACTTATTTTGTGACAGATCCAATTCAAAGCCAACTCACTGAAGCATAGCATCTCTGTTTAACCTCTGACCCTTGAGGTCACGTACACAATAAAGTGGCACAAGCTGTGATTACAGAACATGTTCTACCCAGCACTCTTGAAGTGTATACATAGCCATTGCTCCCTGACTTTGTAGTCTTCATCAAAGAGACACATATTCTGAAGACTGCAATCACTGTGCAATCACTGTGTTATCACCGTGAGATCAGCGCCGTTGCATTAACACCAATCCTGTTATATATATGACGGTGTCTGTCATGCCTCTACCCCTCTCTCAATGTTCTGCATGTCAGGAGCTGAACAGAACTGAACACGCTAACACCAACGACCCGCCTCAATACTGAGAGAGTATTGTTTTACGCCGCTTTTAGCAATATCCAGCAATATGACGGCAAGGAACACCACACCCATGTGGAGTGAGTGAGTTTGATTTTACGCCACTTTTAGCAATATTCCAGCAATATCACGGCGGGGGACACCAGAAATGGGCTTCACACATTGTACCCATGTCGGGAATCGAACCCGGGTCTTCAGCGTGACGAGCGAACGCTTTAACCAGAAGGCTACCTGACCGCCCTACACCCATGTGGAGAATCGAACCCAAGTCTTTGGTGTGACGAATGAGTGCTTTAACCACTAGGCTATCCCACCAACCCCTCCTCAATACTGTACAATAGAGGGATATAACATACTACTCAACATTTGATAAGGACCACACCTTTGACTAAAGATGACTATATTAGTCCCTAGCAAAAGTTGAATAGAATGCCCTTGATACACATTCAAATTATCTGGATGGCAATCCAATTTAGAGTTGTAATCAAACATATAATTGTTTCAGCACACAATATTTGCTCTGTTCAGTCAAATCATGGTACATTATGGGGGATTTATTGTGTCATTATTGATTATACACATTCACAGCTGGACCTTTATGTGAGTCAGCTTAACACAGAGGCTAGGGAGATGATAAGTCTGAACCAGACAAACTGGTGGTTGATACTATGAACAACAACCAGGGATGCTTCTAGGTGTTCTCAGAGGCTGATGTTCTCTTAGAGTTGATAGAAATAAGGCCATTCATATTGCATTATATTGCCGCACCACAGAGGGGCATTCTCAAAGCACAAGTTGCAGGACTGGCTGTTATCATTTGCTCTGAAAGTGAGTGAGTGAGTGAGTTGGGTTTAACGCTTCTTTAAACAGTGTTCCAGTTATACCAAGGCGTGTCGGCTTAATGTGGGAGGAAAGCCCGAAGAGATGCAGGTCTCAGACGTTTACCACTTCGGTGAGTTTGTGTCTACATCAAATATCATTAAAAAAAACAAGACAACAAATGTTATCAAAACTAATGACAAGGCTTGGCAAGCATGACTTGTCTTTCATTTTAACAAGGCCTAAAAAGAGTAAACAGCTTTAGATTCAATCTTTAAATACCACTGAATTTAAGAAAATCAGAACTTTCAGAACATTCCCAACTTTGGACAAAATAATGTGTTTGTCCCAAGTTCCTTGAAACAGGCACTTAGTTTGAAATTCAAGATAAATCCCTTCATTACATAAAGTATGTTTTGCTGGCAGCTCCACTTTTTGTATTCGGCCGTCATTGTACCCATCTTATGCATGTCACAGCCAGCTCTATTAAGAAGCACGAGGGTTACTAGGAACCAGGGCCCACTTGCACAAAGCGATCTTAGCGCTAAGATGATCTTAACTCCCATACTTTTACATAGGCTTACAAAAGTCTTAGCACTAAGATCGTTTTGTGCAAGTGGGCCTAGGTGGATAAATCAAGTGTTCACAATCAAGGTCCCTTGCCACACAAACTGTGAACAAATTGTTATTTTGTTTAAAATTGGATTTTTTTTAAATAAAGCAAGCTCCCACACAAAGTGCTGGACCTTCATTATATTCTCATATTATAGCACAGAGAAAAGAGTATGGCAGTTGGGAGCTTTGTTGCAGTATCTGACAGGTAAAACATGCTGTTTGATTGGCTCTTGTCGTTTATATACAATCTTACTATTGGCTTACATCCAACATAAGGGGCGGTAGGGTAGCCTTATGGCTAAAGCGTTGGCTTGTCACATTAAAGACCAGGGTTCGATTCACCACGTGAGTACAATATGTGAATCCCATTTTCCGTTGTCCTCTGTCGTGATATTGCTGGAATATTGCTAAAAGTGCCGTAAAACCATACTCACTCACTCACTCACTACACCAACATGAGCAAAGCTTTCTATCAACAACACAGCAGTAGTGTCAACCATAGACTTGTACAAGTCTCTAAGGTATAACAAGAAAGAAGTGAGCAAAGCTCACATATCCCCGTTATCCCCGCTGATCAACAACAAATAGTAAATAGTTTGTTAATTAATGAAATATACCTGTTGCTTTAAGTCAGAGGAACTGCCCTTTCCTTTGTAACCCCATGAGGATGCATTATGTTTGAAATGAACACATGTTTTTCCAAATATATTTCAATCTAGTGTGGGATAATCAATGCTTAGCACAACATACATTCTTGATGTTTCTTAATGGGTACATGGAAACCGCAAAAATTAAAAAGTTCAGAATCTTCAAACTAGCAAAAGGCACAAGTACTCATTGTGGTAAATGTGTGTAGCAAGTTTGGTGAGGCTAGGGTGCATGGTTAAAAAGTTATGGGCCGTACAAAAGCTCATACAAAAGCTCGGATGGAAGGACGGACAGACGGAATGCTATATACCCCTGATTTACTTCGCAAACGGGGGTATAATTATTAGTTTAAATCATATTTTCTAGAATATGTAAACAAGTTGTCCCTATGAGAGACTGGAGTCCTTAGGAGAACTGTCCACATATCTAGACTTGCAAATGAGGACAGAATTACTACACATCCATGGACTTTTCTTTAAGTACAGCCTTATCACTACAACAACAGGAATTGGGAACTCTTTCATTCCAATTTGAAAATTTTGCCTGACATTTCCTGCCAAATTATGTTAATAAAGCAGGTCTAGATACATGCCTGGTGCTCATTCCACAAAGTGATCGTAGCACTTAGACGATCATAAATCCAATACTTTAACATTTATGCAGGAAAAGGCTCCTGCCAGCACCTACCGTGTCAAGATGTGTACGCTGATGTTTGGCTCGGTCGGAGGAGTTGCTGAAGGCCTTCGTACAGCCGGAGTGTTGGCAGAGGTATGGACGTTCCCCTGTGTGCGATCTCAGATGTATCTTCAAGTTCTCGAGGCGAGAGAATGCTTTGTTACAGCCCTCGAACTGAAAAAATGAAAACAGTTTGTCAGAAGTCCTCAAATCATAACATTAAAGTAATTGTTCTAGGCCTCATAAGTAATGGTGAATTATTAAGTTTTAAAAGAGAATGTCTTGATACAACCCTCAGACTGATCTGTGTATAGTTCCCACATCTTCCCAAGGCAAGGGAGTTATCTGACTGTAAAAGTTAAGTTTCCACCCTTGCTGAACTAGGCTGGAATTAAGGAGTTATATTTTGTCTGGACTAGCAAGTCTATGCATAGTCCAATCAAAATCGCATAACAAAATCGACATCAGGTGGTGGTGCTACGATTGAGCCAAGACATTCCAGCCTAGAAGTGCAAGGGTGGAAACGGGACTTTTATAGTTAACTCCCTTGCCTCAGGAAGATGAAATTACCAGTATTCTATTGCTTGTCATAAGAGGCAACAAAGAATGCGATCCTAGTTTTCTATTTCTATTGCAACAAATTTGGATTGGAATATTGCTGACTATGGCTTAAACAAAACAAAAATCTTGTGATAGCACAGACAATCTGTAGACAGAGACTATCCCTGTCTGGTTTCAATAAGCTCTTCAGGGAATGTATGAACAATCGTGACAATAGCACAAAAACTCAACACAACAACCCGTTAAAAAACCATGAAACTCTTCATGTCAAAAGCAAACTTGCATCACTGTGGCTGCATCTTCAGGGAGTGTTTGAACAATAACACAAGCAAACAACACAAACAGGTCTCTATTTATAAAACAAGCGACTCGGACTTCAAAAGGACACTTTTGTGGCATCATCCTTCCTAATGTCATTTCATCTATCACGCTATCTTACAGCAATAAACGCACACATGGCAGAATAATAGCTCTTGAACAGGAATATTCAATATAGGGCTCTGTGTCAAAATAAATCGCGCATTGATTTTTGAAGCATGGTCAAGTAATTATCAAGAAAGAATTATCAATAATGTTGCCATGGTACATTTCATTTCACACTTGAAGCTCTGTAACATATCTGAACAATGCAGTTTCTTAGGAGATATCAAACTGTAACAAATTGCAATGAGTGTTTGATTGAAACACCTTGACCTATACACAGTGGAATCTTTGATCCATGTGATTAAGAAACAAAAGACCAATTGTGACATAATTCCTGTTCACATAAATCAAATGATTCATAGCGGCTTGCTTTGAACGTGAAAAGATTTAAATAAATAACACAATTTCACTCTTGAACAAAGCTTCTGTAAAGCTGGATCTCTTGACATAGCATATGAGCTGAAATGCTTCAAACTCATGTTTAAATAATTGAAAACCTTAAATTGCTTTACAATATCTTAATCACCATTACACAGATCAATAAGGCCCCGCTATCGGTAAAGCAAAGTAATCATGACTGGGTAATGACCTGGTACAAGATAAATCAATGAATTTAAATAACCATTACTGTCAACGTATTTGCCTACGACAAACAATAAACTCCACGACTGTTTTCTGCAGACATTCAGCAGCAGTCCAACCATCAGTCACTGCCAATACCTGGCCACAGTTCTCGGAGAAAACAACGAATGAATACCCGCTTATAACAAAAACAAAATATAACGAGCTGCAAGAGACCACTTTTCAGATGCCACGATCGTTCTTTAACCTCGATTTAAAGGCCTTTGCAAGGCTACATAGACAAACAACCAACCCATAAGTAAGAAATGTCGACACCTATTGTGTTGCTCAGCCCATGAATATTTTGTTAAGTTTGCTTATGGAATGCCCACGTGGAAATACAATATACCTTATTTGAACAGGTGCAATTAAAGCACCATACTTGCTCATGCTTTCCTGTCCTCGTCTTATGGGTAAACAAAAACATTCTCACAAAACCTCGCCATCCAGTGTGATAATGGAAAACCTACCCAGTAAACGTAGGATAGTTTTGTTCCTGGAACATTCCTTACAACCAAACCATGCAATCACTAGATAGTTTTGATGTGGGGGAAATACCTGATTCATGTTTTCATTGCCCTTGTCTGCTGACTTTCCACTCCATGAGAAATTTCATTGTGAAAGATACATTGTTGACAAGGTTAAAGAAAACACTGACACCTATGTTTTGACTAATGAGTGAGTGAGACGGGTTCCACGCAGCTAGTATTATATCAGACCTATCCAGAAATAGCTACTTGAGTGGAAACTGTGCCAGTAATACAATCCATCTAGACTGTAGCGAGCTGGAAGCACTGTTTAAGCATCGAGACGTTCAAAATAATTACTCATATTCGTACAGTTATCATTAGGTTTTAAATGGATAAGTCAACCTCTATTAATTTTCGAAATCATTGTTGGCTAGTGAGCCTACTGTGAGACAATACTGTTGTAGAATTCTGGCCAAAAAGCACTCTGTCACTGTCCCAAATACAAGTTTAAAAACAAAGCCCAGTTTCAGTAGATTTCCCATACTGCATCTCTCCCAGAATGACCTGCTGGGTGAAATTAAGCCTAGAACAGAGGAACCAGTGGATGACACTGTTCGACCTCATCCATGCCATCAAGTCTGGCACAGAGGAACCAGTGGATGACACTGTTCGACCTCATCCATGCCATCAAGCCTGGCACAGAGGAACCAGTGGATGACACTGTTCGACCTCATCCATGCCATCAAGCCTGGCACAGAGGAACCAGGGGATGACACTGTGTGACCTCATCCATGCCACCAAGTCTGGCACAGAGAAACCAGTGGATGACACTGTTCGACCTCATCCATGCCATCAAGTCTGGCACAGAGGAACCAGTGGATGACACTGTGAGACCCCATCCATGCCATCAAGCATGGCACAGAGGAACCAGTGGATGACACTGTGAGACCCCATCCATTCCATCAAGTCTGGCACAGAGGAACCAGTGGATGACACTGTGAGACCCCATCCATGCCATCAAGTCTGGCACAGAGGAACCAGTGGATGACACTGTTCGACCTCATCCATGCCATCAAGTCTGGCACAGAGGAACCAGTGGATGACACTGTTCGACCTCATCCATGCCATCAAGCCTGGCACAGAGGAACCAGTGGATGACACTGTTCGACCTCATCCATGCCATCAAGCATGGCACAGAGGAACCAGTGGATGACACTGTTCGACCTCATCCATGCCATCAAGCCTGGCACAGAGGAACCAGGGGATGACACTGTGTGACCTCATCCATGCCACCAAGTCTGGCACAGAGAAACCAGTGGATGACACTGTTCGACCTCATCCATGCCATCAAGTCTGGCACAGAGGAACCAGTGGATGACACTGTGAGACCCCATCCATGCCATCAAGCATGGCACAGAGGAACCAGTGGATGACACTGTGAGACCCCATCCATTCCATCAAGTCTGGCACAGAGGAACCAGTGGATGACACTGTGAGACCCCATCCATGCCATCAAGTCTGGCACAGAGAAACCAGTGGATGACACTGTGAGACCTCATCCATGCCATCAAGTCTGGCACAGAGGAACCAGTGGATGACACTGTTCGACCTCATCCATGCCATCAAGCCTGGCACAGAGAAACCAGTGGATGACACTGTTCGACCTCATCCATGCCATCAAGCATGGCACAGAGGAACCAGTGGATGACACTGTGAGACCCCATCCATTCCATCAAGTCTGGCACAGAGGAACCAGTGGATGACACTGTGAGACCCCATCCATGCCATCAAGTCTGGCACAGAGAAACCAGTGGATGACACTGTTCGACCTCATCCATGCCATCAAGTCTGGCACAGAGAAACCAGTGGATGACACTGTGAGACCCCATCCATGCCATCAAGTCTGGCACAGAGAAACCAGTGGATGACACTGTGAGACCTCATCCATGCCATCAAGTCTGGCACAGAGGAACCAGTGGATGACACTGTGAGACCCCATCCATGCCATCAAGCATGGCACAGAGGAACCAGTGGATGACACTGTGAGACCCCATCCATGCCATCAAGTCTGGCACAGAGGAACCAGTGGATGACACTGTGAGACCCCATCCATGCCATTAAGTCTGGCACAGAGAAACCAGTGGATGACACTGTGAGACCTCATCCATGCCATCAAGTCTGGCACAGAGGAACCAGTGGATGACACTGTGAGACCCCATCCATGCCATCAAGTCTGGCACAGAGGAACCAGTGGATGACACTGTGAGACCCCATCCATGCCATCAAGCATGGCACAGAGGAACCAGTGGACGACACTGTGAGACCCCATCCATGCCATCAAGCCTCGAACAGGGGAATCAGTGAAGGAACCAGTGGACGACCGCATCCACATTGGCAGACAGTCCTGAATATGCAGTCATGTTCTTCAAACTAAGTGCCTTTGGCAGGCAATTTGGCTAGAAAATCGTTATTTTGCTCAAATTTGTCAGTAAAAAACAAGTCACCTCTACAATGCCATATATTACTATATAAACATAACTTGAGAAATTTGTAATTCCAATTTTGCAATTTTTAGTCACTTGACAGAGACTCTGGGGCAGAATATCGGCCTCTGATCAGGTCTAGATAAATCCCTGCTGAATACCAACAAAATCATACTCACTCTTGGACTTGAGGTGTCAAGGATAATCGCGTACAGAATATTTGTTGATAAGGTATGTCCTGATTTATAATGCCTTATCTCAAAGTCAGTGACCCTCTTGTCCACTGAGCTTAATGACCTCTGTCCAACACGAGGTAAAAACAGAGCAGAGGTGATGACCCAGAAGCCAGTGCATTTGCTTGTCTCTAGAACACTACTTATCTGCTCAACACTTGACTCATTCAGTCAAAGTTGTTTCCATTTGAAACAATATACATGATCCTTAAATTCCATACATACACTTTCTAAATTTTATATATTTCTCTTCAACTTTAAATGCCACACTTGATAATTGCTGATGTAAACTGAAGCAATTTGTACAAGCCAAGCTGCCTGTGAGGTGCTAGAAGTTTAACAGTCATATAAGCATGTCATCCAACAGGATATATTAACAGAACTAGACCGCCTCCGTGGTCTAGTGGTAGAGCATCCGCCCGGAGAGCGGAAGGTCTGGGGTTCGATCCCCGGCCGCGTCATACCAAAAGACGTTAAAAGATGGTCCTTGTTGTTACCCTGTCTGGGGCTCGGCATTAAGGGGCTAAAGCAAGGACTGGTCGCCTCGGAGTCAGTATACTGCGTCTGAGTGGGGTATTCATGTTAAACTGCGGCATGGTATCTCAGTGAGCTAGCACTATAAATTGGCATCAGTCCGGACTAGTACAAGCAGCCACACACACACACACACGTGCATGCACGTCGCTATATAAGTGCAATAATCTTGGACGCGACTTTAAACCCCATTTCACCTCACCATTAACAGAACTGTAGTCTTAAATTGAATAAAACTTTAGTTATTATTAAAAGACTTCAACAGATTGTGTGGGTGTTCACATACTACAGCGTTAGAAATTAGCAATAGTACTATTGTCCATGCCAAACTGACCAATAGTTAAGGTGCCATAAGAACTAGTAGAAATTTGCCCTTTTTAAGGGTTTTGCTATATATGTTATCATTATACGGACTGGTTGACCAGAACCATTAGTTTCTACCTATGTACCATGGACTAACACTGAGACGCTTAATAAACACTTAATATAAATATATGTAATTTCGTCATTTACTCGAGAGTCTCAGAACAACTCTTCTGTAACTTCCTGCTGTGCAATTTTGCTCAAATACCATGAGTCTTTCAGTGCCCTCGGTAAATATTGACAACATTTGTACAGCTTGCACCAGTTACTTTTGTCCCAGTTGGTTTGGAATCACCCAAGCGGGTTCAAGTAAAATATACCGCATTGAAAGGCCACATTGTGGCAGTGCCATCTGGAGGCAAGGGCAGGTAATACATGGACTATGCCATCCTGGCAGTAACGTTGCTGGAGCTGTCACGTCTCATTATAGACATGTACCTGTCAGCAAGGGTGTAAACAGGGGACTGTGCCAGCACAATACACGACAGGGGTAAGGTTTCCCAGGTGTGAAGAGGTGGACTCCGTGACTCAAGGTTCCTTGCTAGTTATGAATGGAGGGACTGTTACAGCCCACATAGAGTGTATTCATCAACACCACAGCACACAACTGTTGACTGTCTGGCAGGACATTCTTCAGCTACCAATCTTTGTCCATGGCAGTTAAATCCCTTGATGACTCATAGGAGTGCTTACTGGTTTCACTGAAGACTCTTAATACTTAAAACTTAACCATCAAAATTAAAGTTTGCTATTTTTAAAATGTTGTCTTAAATGCCTGGCCAGGATTCACAAAACTAAATCATTGTTCAGGAATAAATACTTTTGTCCCTGCTTGAGATTAATACATCTGAAGAGGGAAGTAACAATGCACTCTGATACAAGAATCAAGATAGTAATGAGTGAGTGAGTGAGTATTGTTTTACGCCGCTTTTACCAATATTCCAGCAATATCACAGCTGGGGACACGAGAAATGGGCTTCACACATTGTACCCATGTCAGGAATCGAACCTGTGTCTTCGGCGTGACGAGCAATGCTTTAACCACTAGGCTATCCAACCGCCCTCCAGATAGTAAGGCTGTGATACAATACAGAACAGCTTTACTTTAAGATCTTTTCATTCTACACTGATGCATTACAGCCCTAATTTACAATACCGTATTCGAAGTAATAAGCGCCCAGGGCGCTATCAAAATTAGAAATAGGGGGCTCTTATTAGAATATAATTTTGGTGAAAGAGTTGAAAGATCATAAATTCTGTGCATTTAAGACATGACAGATATATTTTTCCAGAATCTAATTTCCCGTAATTAAGGGTGCATATAACAAATGAGTACGTATTATACATGAATAAATAAGTCTTGTGTACATTAATCAATCGGAAGGGTGCTAATTGGGATTGTTCACTCGCCAATATATTAGCAAATATCACTGTGGGCGCTTATTAGAGCGGGGAACTTATTACATCGAATACGTTGTTTGAAAAGTTCAATATGTATTCGAGCTTTCACAACAATATTACATCCAATCCAAGTCATGACTGCAAAACCAGTAACCCAACATTTCTGTGGACAGTAACCAATCAATCAAGCATGGTCCAGAAGATGTATGTAACACAGCTACTTTAACAATGTTTCAGAAAAACACAACTTTTATGGAGAAACTATTACTTTCATAATAATCCAACATTTGATTCCATTATTCTTAGTTTGATATTATGGGTCAAATGTCCTTAATCCACAAGTAACGTTTGACATTTGTCCCGTAGTACTTGCCAAGCTGTCCAATAGTTAAGGCATCACAAGGACTACTAGAAATTTGCCATTTTTAAGGATTTTGCTATATGTTAACATTAAAAGGACTAGTGGACTAAAAATGTTAAGTTTTTACCGCTGACAAAACCAGTAACCAAACATTTTTGTGAACAGTAACCATGGTAATCAAGCATAGGTCCAATGGATGTATGTAACATAACTGCTTTCATGGAGAAATTATTACTTTTATAATATTCCAAAGTTGGATATAATGGGTCAAAATGCCATAGAGCCACAAGCCTGCCATGCAGTGCCATCTTACCGTGCACTTATTGGGCTTCTCTCCTGAGTGTACTCGCATGTGGATCAGGAGCTTGTACCGGGCATTAAATGGCCGGTATCTCCTCTGACATCCCGCCCAGAAACATGTGAAATCCTCGCCCTTGCGTTGGTCAATATGGGCCTTCTCAATATGGCGCACTAGTTCGTCCTGTTCACTGAATTGTTGGTTACAGTCGATCCAGCGACATACTTGCTGCCGCTCATCGTTTTCTTCGTCATACTCTTCAGACTTGCTTGTCTGACCTTGACCTTGAGATTGTGGATTATGGAGGTACATGTTCTGCTGTGGCTGTTGCTGCTGTTGCTCCACAGCCTGGTCATAAGGAGGTGGTGGTCGGATCGGTACTACATTGTTCATACCAGTGTTCATACCATTGTTCATACCATTGTTCATGGGGTTCATAGTGTTCATTCCATTGTGCATACCACTGTTCATACCATTGTTCAAACCACTACTCATCCCATTGTTCACACCGTTGTTCATCCCACCATTATTCATACCACTATTGGTCATACCATTGTTCATACCGCCATTGTTCAACACACTGTTCATTCCTCCATTGGTCATACCATTGGTCATACCATTGTTCAAACCACCATTCATGCCAGTAGCGATGCTGGTGTCCATGGTGTTGAATGGCTGCCCCTGCTGCATGTGTTGTGAGTTGGCCATGCCCTGCTGCGACTGGATGTTGCTCTGTAGACTCTGATTCGTCTGCATGTTGAACAGAGCACACTGCTCTATGTAGGGAATCTGATCCTGAGGTGCCACATACTGGTTGGTCATCAAGTCGTGGAAGCCATGGCTCTCAGACGGTCCCATACTGAAAAAGTCTGTATTTTCCTGTTTAATTCCATTGGAAACCGAACTCTGAGGTGTGAATCCATGCAGCCTGTTGCCGCTGGACCCTGAGAAAGGGCTGTTCCGGGCATACATGTGGCAAAACGAGCCAGGCATCATACCAGGTTGAGGCGAGACACTTGTTGATGATCCCCGGGAGCCATTCAAGATGGTCACCAAGGATGTAGGCGAAATACGGATGATTTGGTTAAGGTCCAAGCCATCTGAGAAAGATGGTGATATTGAAAGAGCACGTTTCTGTGATGCACGACCATGGATGTTGGCTGAATTACGTGGACTTGTGAACGTTGACAGTGATGGCGACATGTCGACTTGGTATGGGGACAAGTTGCTGCTGTTGCAAGGGTACTGTGAGGTGGCGCTCCCTGGTGGATGATAGTTATCCATGTCGCTCCCTGCCACCGACCCCGTCCCGCTAGCAGACACACTGGGAAGGGTCTTGTAATGGCACCAGTCCTGTTGTTTGGGGAGCGGCTCCAGAAACACATGTTTATCGCCATTGTTACTGAACCCGCCTGGCGTGGACAGTGAGTTCCTGTCATTGGACACAATTGAAAGGGACGGTGTGTTGACGCTGTGGCGCGGACTCATGTTGGATCTGATGCTGGACACCTCGCTTGGCGTAGGCGTGGATGTTTGAAGCTGATGGTTCGGCAGGTTCAAGTTATTACCTCCCTTGTTGAGAGCCGCATGGCGTATATTATGCCCGAAGCTGGGTATGGCTGACCGGCCTGGACCCAGTGGGATGCATTGTGGGCCATACCCAAAAGCATCTGAAACACACAAAAATATCATCAACATTTAGAGAAGAAGATACCTAATATTTCACAAAGTGAGTAAATGTATGGATAATAATCTTGCATTCACTCTGTGGTAGACCAGAGAGTTAAAGTTTGAGTGTGGGAGAAGCATTTGAAACAAAAAATTTCAATACTTGCAAAGAGAATACAAGGGCTTGGACAATTTCAAGTTTACCCCCCGGTACCCAACCCCCTATTACCCAACCCTACGCGGGTACCCGCTGTCGGTCTCAAGAGTTGGGTACAAAATGTCCGATTGGGACTAGTTTGACCGGAGCCCTAGCAAAATGCACTTAGATGCACATATAGAACGATCTGGTCATGCATACACTGAATTCGACTGAAGCCTTATCTTTATTCGAACATATGAAAGTCAGAAGGTATGGGTCTTAAAGAAATGCGAACATTAATGACTTGGAGAGTAGCCATGAAGTTCTAGACAACTTTTGTCATTAAACAATATGTCACGTGACTAACCATGGGTCTGGTTAGTCCTGTGGGAAGTCACCTGAACCGAGTACCCTAGTTACCTGTCCCAGCCCTAGAGAACACCAAGACCAGGCTCTAGGGAGATGGTCCTTTGCATGTGTAGCGGCCATTAAATTTCCGAGTCCCGTGATGAGATTCGAACCACGGACCTTCTGATCCGAGGTCAGACACCTTGTCCAAAGAGGTTAACCCCGTCAGCAAGCTGACAAGGTAAGGATGTCATCTGTGGGATGACTCCACACCCCCTGCAAGCTGACAAGGTAAGGATGTCATTTGTGGGATGACTCCACACCCCCTGCTACATACTCCCCCGTCAACAAAAGGCACGTCCCGGGCGGCATAGTAGGGTACTGAGGCTTATTTTGCTCAAATTTAATATGAACGTGCTCAGCCCCACGTTTGGTGCCAATGTAGCGGCCATAAAATTTCCGGGTCCTGTGATGGGATTCGAACCAGGGACCATCTGATCCAAGGTCGGACGCCTTGTCCACATGACCAAAGACGTAAGGATGTCATCTGTTGGATGACTCCACGACTCCTGCTACACATGGCTTCTATGTAAGAGTGAATTTTATCCTACCCTATTTTTTATCCCGGGGATGAAATTCTCTAGTGTCAAGATGATTCACCCAAGTAAATTTGAACCCATACCAGTGTGTTTAATCCTATCCTATACTATACACTAGAGTAAAACTTCCCCTAGGATAATATTTAGGTAGGATATAATCCTTGCTTACATACACACAGTCGTCATGCACTAAAGCAACCACCATGTTCAGTTACAGACAAATGCACATTCACAGTCAGATTACAAAAAATTCCACATGCCACAAGAGTCTCACAGGTATATCGCCCTAATCACACACTAAATGCATCGTCATTTGAGTTCCCTTTGTCACATACTAGCACACATGTATGCTCTTAAAATTTGGGTAATACATTCAACCTTTCACGATAACTAGTCACAAATCACTCTACACTGGAAGACTGATTGGAAAAAATTGGCAGGTATTACTAGTATCAACACCAATAAACATGATAAACAAACTTTACGTAAATGAGATATGAACATTTGCATTTTAAGCATGTCAATAAAAAGTACACGCTTTAAAAACATTTAATCATATTTAGATAATGATGACTCCCTCAAAACAATCCGACCTCATATATCAATCCGATATCAGACATGTCCGTTTTATGAACAGGGGGTTACGTTAGGTATTTTCCAGACATTTTCACATCGAATATCTGTATCGTTTCTCCCAATAACCATTGTCATATCTCTCCCACTTTTTATGCATTCATTCAGCCATTGCATTCATTTGCGTTGCCCAGTTACATCTATGGGGAACAACTTACTAGACACGTCCCTTTCAAATATGATGTTGTCCATTATACGTCATCAAATTGCGAGCGTATGTCCAGCAATGACGTCATGATTGAACAATGTTTTATCATGAAATAAACCACGCATCATTCTTCATTGTTCTTTTCCATTTATTACGTAGCTATCTCATATTATGGTATCAAACATCGTTCAAACAATATTCTTGGTCACTTGTTGATTTCTGAAAATTTCAGTACCACTTTCTTGACATCAATGAAGTCTGCAAGAGTTTAATTCTCAAGGAATGCCCTCTACCACATCTCCAGCTGTAATTTCTTCAGTACTTTTTGTCATTATTGAAGTATTCCATTTGCAAAACAAGTGAAGGGTTGAAAATAATGTGAGTTAGTGTTGGAGAATGTCAGGAAGCCTTTCAACTACCTCCCCTAACTAGAACCTGCAGCATGACTGATGGTTAGGATATCTACAGTGTGGATGCACACCAGTTGCTAATTACAAATAATGTGGAGTTGAGCTCTCTCAGACACTACAATTCAACATGTGTGGCCATAATGTCTGCCGACTTCAATTCCTTGCGTCAAATATTACATTAACACCTGGTTTTACTTCCTAACATCAAACTAAAGATAAAAATGTACCTGCTCCTTGCATTTTTCTTCAAAAGCGAGTTTGAAAGCTTACATGCAAATATTCTTCCTCCAAGAGAGTTGAGCATATCATCATGGTCTAAGTGGTTACATTTTGCAATATTCAGTCTAGTAAACGCAGTTTAATGCCAAGAAATGTCTGGAGAGTCAATAAAATACTACTACATGGATGTCATATCAGATCCTACACAACAAATTTACCAGAATCTCTTTCACATCCATTACCAGAATCTGTCACGTCCATAACCAGAATCTGTCACATCCATAACCAGGATCTGTCACGTCCATTACCAGAATCTGTCACGTCCATATCCAGAATCTATCACATACATAACCAGAATATGTAACGTCCATATCCAGAATCTGTCATGTCCATAGCCAGAATCTGTCACGTCCATTACCAGAATCTGTCACATCCATAACCAGGATCTTTCACGTCCATTACCAGAATCTGTCACATCCATAACCAGAATCTGTCACGTCCATTACCAGAATCTGTCACATCCATAACCAGGATCTGTCACGTCCATTACCAGAATCTGTGACATCCATAACCAGAATCTGTCACAACCAGAATCTGTCATGTCCATTACCAGAATCTGTCACGTCCATTACCAGAATCTGTCACGTCCATTACCAGAATCTGTCACGTCCATTACCAGAATCTGTCATGTCCATTACCAGAATCTGTCACGTCCATTACCAGAATCTGTCACATCCATAACCAGAATCTGTCACAACCAGAATCTGTCATGTCCATTACCAGAATCTGTCACGTCCATAGCCAGAATCTGTCACGTCCATAACCAGAATCTGTCACATCCATAACCAGACTCTGTCACAACCAGAATCTGTCACGTCCATTACCAGAATCTGTCACGTCCATAGCCAGAATCTGTCACGTCCATAACCAGAATCTGTCATAACCAGAATCTGTCATGTCCATTACCAGAATCTGTCACGTCCATAACCAGAATCTGTCACGTCCATAACCAGAATCTGTCACGTCCATTACCAGAATCTGTCACATACATAACCAGAATATGTAACGTCCATTACCAGAATCTGTCACGTCCATTACCAGAATCTGTCACGTCCATAACCAGAATCTGTCACAACTAGAATCTGTCATGTCCATTACCAGAATCTGTCACGTCCATAGCCAGAATCTGTCACGTCCATAACCAGAATCTGTCACATCCATAACCAGACTCTGTCACAACCAGAATCTGTCACGTCCATTACCAGAATCTGTCACGTCCATAGCCAGAATCTGTCACGTCCATAACCAGAATCTGTCATAACCAGAATCTGTCATGTCCATTACCAGAATCTGTCACGTCCATAACCAGAATCTGTCACGTCCATAACCAGAATCTGTCACGTCCATTACCAGAATCTGTCACATACATAACCAGAATATGTAACGTCCATTACCAGAATCTGTCACGTCCATTACCAGAATCTGTCACGTCCATAACCAGAATCTGTCACATCCATTACCAGAATCTGTCACGTCCATAACCAGAATCTGTCACGTCCATAACCAGAATCTGTCACGTCCATAACCAGAATCTGTCACGTCCATTACCAGAATCTGTCACGTCCATAACCAGAATCTGTCATGTCCATAACCAGAATCTGTCACGTCCATTACCAGAATCTGTCACATACATAACCAGAATATGTAACGTCCATATCCAGAATCTGTCACATACATAACCAGAATATGTAACGTCCATATCCAGAATCTGTCATGTCCATAACCAGAATCTGTCACATCCATAACCAGAATCTGTCACGTCCACGTCCATAACCAGAATCTGTCACGTCCACGTCCATAACCAGAATCTGTCACGTCCATAACCAGAATCTGTCATGTCCATAACCAGAATCTGTCACGTCCATTACCAGAATCTGTCACATACATAACCAGAATCTGTCACTTGTTGCCTGATTAACAAATTGCAGAAAATTGGACGTCATATTGGAAATGTCCATTTATGAGAAACAGGCCAATATGAAATCTCTTCATATCCGACAGTTTTTTCCACAAATCATTATTTAGAACATACAACATATTCTAGAAATCCAGAGTCATCCCGTTGTAGTTATGCTGCTGTGAGGAGGCGGCGGACTATGTCCAGTCTCTTGATGCATTTCTTCTTTCTCACGCCCAAGCCACCATTAAAACTGCCCCCATCCCTACCTGACCACTCGATCCTCTTACAAGCATGGGCTGCTGAAGATCTATTCTAACCAAGATCTTCACGAGTCTTATTCTTACCATAATGTACTGTGAGAAACAATATTTGTTTTGCTTATGACATGCCTTTCATTGTGTGTCAGATTCAACCTGACACCTGGCTATGGACATCCCTCGAGATGTGGAGCCATGATCAAACGTGGTCACATGGTACATTAGAAATAGATTCATAGGCTTGTAAGCTATCAAAGAAAAACAAAAACAGATTTTTTTTATAAAATTCTACCTTTCACCCAGTCCGTTGTGAAAATAACCCTGTGAAACAAAACATTTTTTAACTGGCCTTAGTCAGCATGTTTTGATTTAATGATGCAGTGGAGACATTTAACACAAGTTAGCTACTGATGCTTTTACAGGTAACAGACTCATTTCATATTTAACTAATTCTCATTATAAAATACTTAGTGAATCACCTACGAGTTACGAGGAATTACAGATGATCTGTCCCGAGTGAACGCTGGCTCGCAACTTACAGGATTCATTCACAAGGGACAGGTAATCATTAATTCCGAGTTTCAAGGAGGTTGGTCTATTTATAACTCATTAACATTTTGAGAGAGTAAATGAAGACAAAAATGTACGAAATATCACCCTTACAGAGAATTTTTTCTGGAGGCAGCCCATTGTTCAGATGATTTGGTTGGTTGGTTGTTGGTTTGTTGTTTAACGCCGCACTCAGCAATATTCCAGCTATATGACAGCGGTCTGTAACTAATCAAGTCTGGACCAGACAATCCAGTGATTGATATCATGAGCATGAAGACCTATTCTACCCCGATCTTCAAGGGTCATATGACATAATTTAATCAATCTGTGAAGTCATGAACAATGGATGACACAATATCATATTTTTCTCAACAAAACAGTGTAACGTGATATGGCTTAAACTAACCAATCACACTGAAGATCGCTAAAATGCACATATGCATATATCGAAAAATATTACACACGATCATTCTATCCTTATGGGTACAACAGTAACTGTATAGTTCACCGATCAACAGTTAAATACAGCCAAGCATCACTCAGGAATAGAGACTTGCTGCTCTATCATTATGTGATAGCAAAACAGGTCTTCAGGTGGCAATATGCCTGTTGCAATAACATTAAAAACTGAGCCATTCACAGATGACAAAACAACTTAGTTCATAACTTGTTCAGTGTTTAACAGTGGAGTAGACAACATTTGATTAATGAAGTGCAGACAGACGAGACTCCAATGTGTTTGTAAATGAATAAGCATCACAATTGATACAATATACGAAAGATAACACATGAAGCAGATCGGCCAACTTATCTGTCTGCCACAGAGTGAGAGTACCCTGCCATCTGCCGCTGTAGATATTCTTATAATAAGCGTGTTCTTTCCATGCCCGTAAGCCTTTCCAAGTAAATAAATATATTCTGATGGAATAAAAACCTGTTGTATTTGTGGCTCAGGGGTTGATTTTGTTGCTGCTGGAGAGTTTAAGTAGCTTTCACTGGAGTTTCTCAATCTGATATTTGTCTACTACGAGCAGCTCACAACTCGACAACCGCACTAGACGTAAGTGATGGAGCAAGTGAGTGTTACAACAATGCTGTTCCTTTTCATATTAAATGATTCCCGTGAAGATTCCGGGTTAGAATAGGTCTTCAGTAACCCATGCTTGTCGTAAGAGGCGACTAACAGGATTGGGTGGTCAGGCTCACTGACTTGGTTGATGCATGTCATTGTATCCCTATTGTGTTGATAGATGTTCATGATATCAATCACTGGATTGTCTGGTCATGACTCGATTATTTACAGACTGACTGCTGCGATAGAGCTGGAATATTGCTGAATATGGCGTAAAACAACAAAAACAAAATCATAAAAAATTATGCCATTTTGTTATTTTTCAGTCAGCTCTATACATAACTACATCAAATTATTAGCAATAACAAAACACATAATCATCATAGATAGTATAACCAAGCAGAAATGGCCACTGGAATAGCCAATTTCAGAAATAGGAACTTATTATATGGGTCTGCTTTGAGTTTGCTGAACAAAGCTTCAGTTAAAATTCTTCAAAATGGACACAGGTTACAATCACAAATAGAATTTCTGGTAAATTCACCTGGTATAAGTCAATTTGCATAAATCATTCGTTCATTTGGATATGCCTTGAAAAGCCTACTTCAAAATTTTCTACGACCTCCTTAAGTTCAACAGAAGATAGCTTTGATCTCTGCTTACATCGACAGACATGTTATTACGGGGTCTTGTTTTATTGTGTACAAGTGTTTGTGTAGGTAGACTATCCAACTGACACACTGGAACAACGCAACAAAGGAGCAGTTACAATAACAAAACACATGAGTGACTGTAACAGATGAAATCCTGCACAACTAATGACAAAGGTTCCTCGAGAAATACGCCTTTCATCATGTTCATTCAACACTCATAAAGAACAGACTATAACTGGTCACAGTCACTGGGTAGATGATATATGCATTGTTTATATCTCTATGTAAGCACCTGCGTGACAGTTTTCCCCGTACTATGAGTGCGTAGAAAGAGGGGCAGTTAATAAAAGAAGCACCTGTATTCCTTAAGTATTATCGATATACTGTCCCCTACGTCTCAATCACATCATAAATAAAACCGACAGGCTTAAAACGCTAACTATCTTACTGCGTATGTGAACTGAAAAGCAAGTCTATAGGTAGAGTCAGGTATTTTGTTGCTCTTTGTCATACCGGGAGCAGGTCAGAGCCTGCCAGGTGGAGCTGACTGTCACAACAGATAATCTTTCACGTTTAATGCTCCGACCCGTTAAGTTCATAATCCTAGTGTGTGAGGACACTTGTGTGTGGAGACAAGATAATGAGAGCTTCCGAGACGAACATCCACTGCCTCTACAGCCAGTCATTACCAGCAATACCTGATGGCTTATAGTGTATAACTTGGTAGCAGTGTCAGTGCCATACGGTATATAACACCTGATGGATGACATAAAAGAACACTGTAGCAATCAATATGAGTGCTATACAGCATATAACACCTGATCATGACATTAAAGTGAGTGAATTAGTGAGTATGTATGGTTTTATGCCGTTTGTAGCAATATTCCAGGAATATCACGGCGGGTGACACCAGAAATGGGCTTCACACATTGTACCCATGTGGGGAATCAAACCTGGGTCTTCGACGTGAGGAGCGAACGCTTTAACCACTAGGCAACCCGACCGCCCCCATGACATTAAAGAACACTGTAGCAAGCAATGTGAGTGCTTTACAGTATATTATACCTGATGGATGACATTAAGAACACTGTAGCAAGCAATGTCAGTGCTATATAATATATATACACACCAAGAAGCTTTACATTTAACAATGCTGTAGCAATATCAGTACCATATAGTACACAGGGGAGTTCAAATGCCAAAATTACCTACTTGCCCTGGGACAATAGACTAACATCTAGTCTCTGAATAAACATATTTTACAGAAAAAAACCACAGTTGTTAAATTATAGTTATAAAATATAATAAAAAGAAGCTGGGAGACTTTCTTCATGCTCTGATACTGCAGAAATCTATACCTGCCAAATATTATAGACTTGCATGGGCTATTGGATATACAGTAAGTACGGTTATAACGAACTTAAAGGGACTACTAATTTTAGTTCGTTATAACCGTAGTTCGTTATAAGCACATATATACAGCATAACTACAGCAATTAGTCAGGACCAAAAAAGTAAGTTTGTTATATATCCGTAAGTGCGTTATAAGCGTGTTTGTTATAACCGTAGTTTACTGTATTTGTTTCAGGGTCTATATGACAGACTACAAGGGCATGTTAACTTAAAAGATCTACTTGCTCAGCCTGATTTTCAACTTCCCTCCTAAATCAGCGAAAAGAAGAAAACTTCAATTTTAACAACAAAACATTATTAACTGATGCAACTGGTATTGGGAGATATGCAGAATAGAAAAAAAGTGATCTCCAAGCTACAAGTGTCGTAAGCATATATTAAGTATGAGAGTTAAAGGGAAACACCACTCCTAAGACCGCTGTGTGGAACTGAGGCACCTATTGTACAGCATACAATACGGCAGCAGTGTTTGTGCTCAAAGTTGGGACTATTATGCAAATTAACTCTACAACAAGTCAACCCTAATATAATACTCATGCAGCCCAAATATATTTTTCTGATGCACTGAGGAAACATTTGTCCTTATGATGAATAAATAAATTGAATGCCTACACCTTCCGTTCAAGCCATCCCGAAGTTGGGGATACAAACTTGAAAACGCTTGATGCTGAAGACGGATGCCTTATCATTGGTCCTAAACATCAACTGGCCCTTCAAGCAAGTAGAGATGAATAAGACTCCTATTTCTCGTTGAGGAAAAGTGATATCAAAAACATTCATGAAATTATCCACAGCCTCTTTACATTACACCTAAAGAGAAGTTAATGTTACATTATGCAAGTCTCCTGAACAACCTGCAGAGTTCTTGTTCAGAGATGTCAGCCTCACAGACACCTAGTGTCAGACTCATTCCTGCTCCTCGTGCACATGCCCTCCTAAAAATAAGACTCAGAGTCTTGAAAGTTGTTACAAAATGAAAGCGCACCCTCGAAACCAACATCAAAGTCAAGTCCATCAACTAGAAATTGTGTAATGCTCGTGTGTGTTTTCTTCATCAAGTGTTAACAGAGGATCTGTGTAACGGACAAAAAGTGGCTCAGTCAGAAATAGGCAGGTTTGGTCTTGGCACTGGTTTCAGTGGGAGCCAGGTGGATCAGTCATGCACGAAGGAGGTGCTGCTGTTACAGTCAGCGTCGGGAGGAGAGGTGCCGAGCCTGCAACTAAGCAGTGCTGTTGTCTGTATTTAACTTTCATCTCACCTGTTAACGACCTATCACAACAATACTGGCTGCATAAATTTCACAGCTGGTAGTTTTCCTACCATGTCTGCTGGCCTCATCACAGATTGGACACATACAAACATGTTTTATATGACACGATAGATAAACTATTAACTTTGTAAGAAGCAGAAATGATATTTATTACAAGCTGTGATCTATAGCAGGGAGTGATAGAGCATTCCAAGAACCATTTCAATGCGATAAATCCAGAAACCCTATACCTGAGAGAAGGATTAAGCAATATCATATTTGTTGATTTAATGAGCTGTTTGTAGGAAAAGACATGTTGTGAAACTTTTGATATGGAAACGTTCCTGTTGCATGAGTATATAATGCTTCAAGAAGAACAACAAAAATCTCTACCAAGAACATCACCAAAAAAAAAATTAAACTTAAAACCTTTCTGGATGAGGGCTTGATTTTCTTTGTCATTTGCAAGTTTCTAACAGTTGCACTACAGAGATTTGTTTGTTTGTTTGTTGTTTAATGCCGCATTCAGCAATATTCCAGCTATATGATAGCAGTCTGAAAATAATCAAGTCTGGACCAGACAATCCATTGATTGACATCATGAGCATCGATCCACACAATTGGGATGCGATGACATGCATCAACCAAGTCAGCGAGCCTGACCACCCCATCCCGTTTGAGTCGCCTTATACGGCAAGCATGGGTTGCTAAAGGCCTATTCTACCCCGGACCTTCACGGGTCTACAGAGATGGTGGTGGGGTAGCCTAGCATTTGAGCGTTCGCTAGTCATGCCGAAGACCCAGGTTTGATTCCAAACATGGGTACAATGTGTGAAGCCCATTAATGGTGTCCCTCACTGTGATATTGCTAGAACATTGGTAAAGTGGCGTAAAAACATACTCACTCACTCACTCACTACAGCGGTATAATTAAACATGGTTTGGTCTATGGAATGAACAAGGAAATTGAAACAAACTAAAACGGAAAATAATTAAATGTTTTTATTATTTTCTCTCTATTTGATGGTTTGGTCACAATATAATTGTTTGTTGTTTAATGCCTCACTCATAAATATTTTTGCCAAATGATGTTGGCCTGCTAATAAGTGATTCTGGTCCAGAAAACCAGTGACTATTATGAGAAATGTCCCACACAATAGGTGAATGATATAAAACAATCAACTAATTGTCTTAACATGACGTCCCAGTCCATTTAGCAACCTCTTATGACAAGCATGGGATAATTGCTGATGACCTATTCTAACCTGGAACACCCACAGGGGCTATACATAACTGACCAAATGCTTCCTCTTGTCTCCTGCAACTGCAGCGAGAACAAAGACTACTCTTATGAATGTGACAACTTCCTTTCCTTTTAACAGTTTTTCATCTATTTCTGCAGCTTTCTCAACCAACCCATACAATGTTAAGCTACCAACTAAAGTACAACATATTCAGGTACACACATTCTTGTTATTCTTACTTTTACTTCAACCTTCCCAAAGTGACTTGCAAAAATGTTTGTTTGTTTGTGTGTTTGTTTGTTGTTGAATGCCGCACTCAGCAATGTTCCAGCTATATGCCGGCTGTCTGTAAATAATCAAGTCTGGATCAGACAATTAAGTGATTGACATGAGCATTGATCCACGCAATTGGGATACAATGACATGCATCAACCAAGTCAGTGAGCCTGACCACCCGATCCCGTTACCGGGTAGTCGCCTCTTATGACAAGCATACTTGCCTTTTACAAGAAGCATGGGTTGCTGAAGACCTATTCTACCCCGGATCTTCACGGGTTAAAATGTAACCAAGTACATTAATAAAAGAACTGCTTAAATTGTATACTTCATCAACAGTATGTATGGGTAGATTATTACAGCATGGTCAACTGAACATAACATGCGAGTGAGTGAGTATGGTTTTACGCCGCTTTTAGCAATATTCCAGCAATATCACAGCAGGGGACACCAGAAATGGGCTCCACTCATTGTACCCATGTCGGGAGTCGACCCCGGGTCTTCGCCGTGACGAGCAAATGCTTTAACCACTAGGCTACCCGACCGCCCAAAACATAAAAAGAAGTAAAAATATTGGATAGTTTTGATTTTTCTAAAACTGAATACTTGATCAAATTTGACAGTGGTTATTGTTGTTGTACCCATTAGAAACATATTTATTACCATTATTAGAATGAACCAGAGCAGTTCCCTCACTTCTACTGATCAGATATGTGAGGCTTTGTTCAGTTTATATTAAAATTTAAGTCACGTTAGCTCCTGTGAGGAAAATCGTCATGACTCTAATCTTCGATTACTACTCAACTCAAATAACATTCTGGTTGGACTTTACACTTACGGCTTCTTTATCAGGGAGCGGGGCATTTCTGTTCTATCTTTGTCTTGTGAATGGGTTTCAAATGTTGATTCATGTTTGACCCATGGCAAAGGTTATGGACATCAAATCTAATCATTGGTAAGTAGTGAGTGCATTTCAACTCTGTAGTCAGCAATATAACAGTTGTAAAACAGCAATATCACAGTTGTACAACAGCAATATCATAGCCTTATCACAGTTGTAAAACAGCAATATCACAGTTATACAAACAGCAATATCATAGCCTTATCACAGTTGTCGTATAACAGCAGTATCACAGCTACTCAACAGCTGTATAACAGCAATATCACAGCCTTATCACAGTTGTAAAACAGCAATATCACAGTTATACAAACAGCAATATCATAGCCTTATCACAGTCGTATAACAGCAGTATCACAGATATTCAATAGTTGTATAACAGCAGTATCACAGCTATTCAATAGTTGTATAACAGCTATATCACAGCTGTATCACAGCCTTATCACAGCAATATCACCACCTTATCACAGTTGTATCACAGCCATATAACAGTTGTATCACAGTCATATCCCCATGTTGTACCCTACATTCCATGTCATGAAATATTGTTAGGATGTGAATTTCATAAAAACGAAATCGTTCTTAAAACCAGTTCAACATGATCCTATCCAGTTCAGCATCATATCTGCAATTAACCAGTGAATCAATATCTCATAAAATCTGCACAATGTAAGCAAAGAAAAAAGTCACATTTAAGACTTTTCCCCAAACAAAATGTTGACACAAAAACGCCTTAAAGCTTAGATGCACTCTAAACACATCTGTAATTGCATGAACATTGGTCTGAGGAGCTATTAAATCTTGTTGCTTCTAGAAGTATTGTTTAGTTTACATTTCAGGCCTCCATCAGCCATGAGACTGAAATAATGAATGGGCAACTCCGCAGCATGAATGGCTACCATCGGATACAATCAATACCCCTCCTGTATTGATCCCAGTTAACCACACAGGGAAAACACAGGTTCTTTCACAGCTCAAATGGCTGTTAGACGAAAATGACTATTATTAAGTTCATCATTATTCAATTTTGTAGAATTAAAACACTTGTATCGATCTCCTTCATAGTACATATGGAAGAGTGTGTAAGGCAAGTGTAAATACTGAAAGTGGTGGGATAGTTGTAAATACAGATACAGTAAATACAGTTTTAGGAAAGTAGTATACACAGATGACATTGAACATGAGTAGTAGAATGGCAGCATGTACAGGTAAGTTTTGTTTGTTTGTTTGTTTGTTGTTTAACGCCGCACTCAGCAATATTCCAGCTATATGAGGGCGGTCTGTAAATAATCGAGTCTGGACCAGACAATCCAGTGATTGACATCATGAGCATTGATCCACGCAATTGGGATACGATGACATGCATCAACCAAGTCAGTGAGCCTGACCACGCGATCCCGTTAGTCGCCTCTTATGACAAGCATAGTCACCTTTTACGGCAAGCATGGGTTACTGAAGACCTATTCTACCCAGGATCTTCATGGGTCTGTACAGGTTAGTGGTAGAATCAGCTTTCTATTGGCTGTACATTCTGCAGAATGTAGACATTAACAAATCCTTTCTTCTAATGACCTAACTATCAAAGTGTGAATAGATTGCAGAACAATGATCTATGTCTAAAATCCACCAAAAGTATTGGTAGTAAGTCATTTGAGCAAAATGTCAGAACAATTTTGGATGGTTAGGTAATTAGTACTAGTATTGGGTGACAGTTGAATGACTTATATCCCCCTGATGATGAGTGAGTGAATATGGTTTTACGCCGCTTTTAGCAATATTCCAGCAATATCACGGCAGGGGACACCAGAAATGGGCTTCACACATTGTACCCATGTCGGGAATCGAACCCGGGTCTTTGGCGTGACGAGCGAACGCTTTAACCACTAGGCTACCTGACCGCCCCCTGATGATGAAGGAGGTTCCAACTGGTTCTCCGATCGCCTCAGTCACCTTGAGTCTTTCATGACACACATTTTGACAATTTGTACCAATATTGGGGTCCTCTTGACCTGCCTTCATTACATATCCACCACATCTGTGTAGGATAACGAGAAAGTATTAGCTCACCTGATTTGTGGGACCTGTTGAAGGTGCCACTGTGGCTGACTGAATGGCCGTGCTGGGTCCCGTTTGTGCGTGGCGTAGGAAATATTGACTTCTGTTCAAATCCATTTTGGCGAGGTGTGGGTTTACCTGCATTCACTAAAGAGCGTGAGGAGCTGAGGGCAGGAAAATGTAGTCCCTTTTCACCAGCGCGTGTGTTTGTTTGTGGCGGGCCCGGTGTGTTGCATGCTGGGGGAACTGGAGTCTCTGATTGGATACGGAGTGTAGGGATGTCCATGCGGTTGCCCTTGCTAGTCGGCGGTCCATTCTGGCTGCTCGGATTTCTCGAGTTTTGTCCATTCATTCTCCTGAAACACAACACAGGTAAGTTGTACAAGAGACATAATGCAAATGGAACACAGGTAAGTTGTACAAGAGACGTACTGCAAATGAAACACAGGTAAGTTGTACAAGAGGCTAATGAACATACAACACAGGTAAGTTGTACAAGAGGCTTAATGAACATACAACACAGGTAAGTTGTACAAGAGGCTTAATGAACATACAACACAGGTAAGTTGTACACGAGGCTTAATGAACATACAACACAGGTAAGTTGTACACGAGGCTTAATGAACATACAACACAGGTAAGTTGTACACGGGGCTTAATGCACATACAACACAGGTAAGTTGTACACGAGGCTTAATGAACATACAACACAGGTAAGTTGTACACGAGGCTTAATGAACATACAACACAGGTAAGTTGTACACGATGCTTAATGAACATACAACACAGGTAAGTTGTACACAAGGCTTAATGAACATACAACACAGGTAAGTTGTACACGAGGCTTAATGCACATACAACACAGGTAAGTTGTAAACGAGGCTTAATGAACATACAACACAGGTAAGTTGTACATGAGGCTTAATGCACATACAACACAGGTAAGTTGTACACGAGGCTTAATGCACATACAACACAGGTAAGTTGTACACGAGGCTTAATGCACATACAACACAGGTAAGTTGTACATGAGGCTTAATGAACATACAACACAGGTAAGTTGTACAAGAGGCTTAATGCACATACAACACAGGTTAGTTGACAAGAGGCTAATGAACATACAACACAGGTAAGTTGTAGAACAGGCTTAATGCACATACAACACAGGTAAGTTGTACAAGAGGCTTAATGCACATACAACACAGGTAAGTTGTACTAGAGACGCACTGCACATACAACACAGGTAAGTTGTACAAGAGGCTTAATGCACATACAACAAAGGTAAGTTGTACTAGAGACGCACTGCACATACAACACAGGTAAGTTGTACTAGAGACGCACTGCACATACAACACAGGTAAGTTGTACTAGAGACGCACTGCACATACAACACAGGTAAGTTGTACTGGAGACGCACTGCACATACAACACAGGTAGGAGGGGTTGCCAGCTACCTGGCTCTGATGATGCATACATGGAGATGTCTGTTTATATTTATCCTGTTTAGACTTTCATTGTAATAAAAGAATGGTTTGTCATAAGAAGTCATTTTGAATATTGTAATTGACTTGATTAATAAACACCCCAATTTTCATCACCCTGAAGTACAATAATTATGTATTATGAGTCCCACACACTAACTAAAATGTTGTATTTCCAAATGACAACATGATTTCTGAAAAAAACACTTCTAATGTCTAATAATAACAGATTTCTTTGTTTTAATGATGCTATCAGGTGGTCCAATGGTTGAAGGCACCAATGAGTATCCACTGGCCATGGGTTTTATTCACATTTTTGCCCGATGTCTTCTTGGTCTTTGCAGCATCAAAATGGTACACATCTATCCTTCACCTGTGCCACTTTTGGCTCTCCTCCCCAATTAAGCTAAGAAGCCATGACATAACCATAATTCTGCACATCAATAAAACCCAACTCACTAACTCCATGTTGGATTACTTCATGGCTGCCTCTGTCATCTGGACTAAGTGCTGCCACAACACAGACCTCTCTCACGGTGTACCCTAAACCACCTGGTCTGACCCTGCCAGTGTAATGCAGGTAACATCTTAAACATTTGTATAAACACCTCAATCATGGCTAGTAGTAAAGGCAAACTAGGCCAACTGCCCTGTTGCCAATGCACAAGTGGTGATAAAGAAATTTGACTGAATTGGATCTTGAGCTCATGGTGACCTGGTTATTAATCAATGTTTGACATTCAGTATTTAGGGAACAGTTAGGACTTAAGATAGATCACAGGCCCTACTGCCATAGTTTGATAGCACACATCTAGGACAGGGTGCCCACTTGTATTTGGCATGACTAGTCCCATATAGAGAACACTAGGACCCAATTGGCGTTCATATTGTACTGGATGACAGTCACCTCCAGTAGAACATTAGGGCCCAATTGGTGTTCATATTGTCAGATGACAGTCACCTCCAGTGGAACATTAGGGCCCAATTGGTGTTCATATTGTGACAGATGACAGTCACCTCCAGAGGAACACTAGGACCCAATTGGTGTTCATATTGTCAGATGACAGTCACCTCCAGTAGAACATTAGGGCCCAATTGGTGTTCATATTGTCAGATGACAGTCACCTCCAGTAGAACATTAGGGCCCAATTGGTGTTCATATTGTCAGATGACAGTCACCTCCAGAAGAACACTAGGACCCAATTGGTGTTCATATTGTGACAGATGACAGTCACCTCCAGTAGGACACTAGGGCCCAATTGGTGTTCATATTGTGATGGATGACAGTCACCTCCAGTAGGACACTAGTGCCCAATTGGTGTTCATATTGTCAGATGACAGTCACCTCCAGTAGGACAATAGGACCCAATTGGTGTTCATATTGTCAGATGACAGTCACCTCCAGTAGGACAATAGGACCCAATTGGTGTTCATATTGTCAGATGACAGTCACCTCCAGAAGAACACTAGTGCCCAATTGGTGTTCATATTGTGACAGATGACAGTCACCTCCAGTAGGACAGTAGTGCCCAATTGGTGTTCATATTGTGATGGATGACAGTCACCTCCAGTAGGACACTAGGACCCAATTGGTGTTCATATTGTGACAGATGACAGTCACCTCCAGTAGGACACTAGTGCCCAATTGGTGTTCATATTGTCAGATGACAGTCACCTCCAGTAGGACACTAGTGCCCAATTGGTGTTCATATTGTGATGGATGACAGTCACCTCCAGAGGAACACTAGGACCCAATTGGTGTTCATATTGTGATGGATGACAGTCACCTCCAGTAGGACACAAGTGCCCAATTGGTGTTCATATTGTCAGATGACAGTCACCTCCAGTAGGACACTAGTGCCCAATTGGTGTTCATATTGTGATGGATGACAGTCACCTCCAGTAGGACACTAGGGCCCAATTGGTGTTCATATTGTGATGGATGACAGTCACCTCCAGTAGGACACTAGGACCCAATTGGTGTTCATATTGTCAGATGACAGTCACCTCCAGTAGGACACTAGTGCCCAATTGGTGTTCATATTGTGACAGATGACAGTCACCTCCAGTAGGACACTAGTGCCCAATTGGTGTTCATATAGTCAGATGACAGTCACCTCCAGTAGGACACTAGTGCCCAATTGGTGTTCATATTGTCAGATGACAGTCACCTCCAGTAGGACACTAGTGCCCAATTGGTGTTCATATTGTGATGGATGACAGTCACCTCCAGTAGGACAATAGGACCCAATTGGTGTTCATATTGTCAGATGACAGTCACCTCCAGTAGGACACTAGGGCCCAATTGTTGTTCATATTGTGATGGATGACAGTCACCTCCAGTAGGACACTAGTGCCCAATTGGTGTTCATATTGTGACAGATGACAGTCACCTCCAGTAGGACACTAGTGCCCAATTGGTGTTCATATTGTGATGGATGACAGTCACCTCCAGTAGGACACTAGGGCCCAATTGGTGTTCATATTGTCAGATAACAGTCACCTCCAGTGGAACATTAGGGCCCAATTGGTGTTCATATTGTGATGGATGACAGTCACCTCCAGTAGGACATTAGTGCCCAATTGGTGTTCATATTGTCAGATGACAGTCACCTCCAGAAGAACACTAGGACCCAATTGGTGTTCATATTGTCAGATGACAGTCACCTCCAGTAGGACATTAGGGCCCAATTGGTGTTCATATTGTGATGGATGACAGTCACCTCCAGTAGGACACTAGTGCCCAGTTGGTGTTCATATTGTGATGGATGACAGTCACCTCCAGTAGGACACTAGGACCCAATTGGTGTTCATATTGTCAGATGACAGTCACCTCCAGTAGGACACTAGTGCCCAATTGGTGTTCATATTGTGATGGATGACAGTCACCTCCAGTAGGACACTAGGACCCAATTGGTGTTCATATTGTCAGATAACAGTCACCTCCAGTAGGACATTAGGGCCCAATTGGTGTTCATATTGTGATGGATGACAGTCACCTCCAGTAGGACACTAGGGCCCAATTGGTGTTCATATTGTAATGGATGACAGTCACCTCCAGTAGAACATTAGGGCCCAATTGGTGTTCATATTGTCAGATGACAGTCACCTCCAGTAGGACACTAGTGCCCAATTGGTGTTCATATTGTGATGGATGACAGTCACCTCCAGTAGGACACTAGGGCCCAATTGGTGTTCATATTGTCAGATGACAGTCACCTCCAGTAGGACACAATACCCCAATTGGTGTTCATATTGTGATGGATGACAGTCACCTCCAGTAGGACACTAGGGCCCAATTGGCGTTCATATTGTACTGGATTACAGTCACCTCCAGTAGAACATTAGGGCCCAATTGGTGTTCATATTGTCAGATAACAGTCACCTCCAGAAGAACACTAGGACCCAATTGGTGTTCATATTGTCAGATGACAGTCACCTCCAGTAGAACATTAGGGCCCAATTGGTGTTCATATTGTCAGATGACAGTCACCTCCAGTAGGACACTAGGGCCCAATTGGTGTTCATATTGTGACAGATAACAGTCACCTCCAGTAGAACATTAGGGCCGAATTGGTGTTCATATTGTCAGATAACAGTCACCTCCAGTAGGACACTAGGACCCAATTGGTGTTCATATTGTCAGATAACAGTCACCTCCAGTAGAACATTAGGGCCCAATTGGTGTTCATATTGTCAGATAACAGTCACCTCCAGTAGGACACTAGGACCCAATTGGTGTTCAAATTGTCAGATAACAGTCACCTCCAGTAGAACATTAGGGCCCAATTGGTGTTCATATTGTCAGATGACAGTCACCTCCAGTAGAACATTAGGGCCCAATTGGTGTTCATATTGTCAGATGACAGTCACCTCAAGTGGAACATTAGGGCCCAATTGTTGTTCATATTGTGATGGATAACAGTCACCTCCAGTAGGACATTAGGGCCCAATTGGTGTTCATATTGTCAGATAACAGTCACCTCCAGTAGCACACTAGGACCCAATTGGTGTTCATATTGTCAGATGACAGTCACCTCCAGTAGAACATTAGGGCCCAACTGGTGTTCATATTGTGACAGATGACAGTCACCTCCAGTAGGACACTAGGGCTGAAGTGTTGGTGTTCACATGACAGAGCTCCAAGGTCCCAGTCTATGTTAAAGTATACTGGTTACGGTATACATGGGTTAGGGTGGCTGTATAATGTCCGCCTGGGACACTAGCACCAAAAAGCATCAAGTCAAGCTTAATGTTTGGACTCTTCCACCAATCAGTATCTAGGACAAAGTAAATATAGGGCACCTGCTGCCACAACCTGGTTCATGGACAGCCGGGGGCACCTGCTGGAGACTTCCACCACTTATTTCCTCTGAGGAGAGGGTATTGATCTCCCCATCCACTATGATCAATTTGATAATGTCAGATATTAATTGATTCCTTCTGAAGGCGAGGAAAATCATATTATCTCAAGTTCACTTTAAAGGTCAAGAAGCTTGCACTCAAAATGTAATCATATAAAGTTAATATTTCTTTATTTTCAGAAAGCTGAATGACTTATGCAGGCAGAATCAAATGAATGACATTTTGGCCAAAGGTGTAGATCAAGAGATTCTTCGTCCTTTGGGTTGCAGCTAGGTGCAGACATGTTTGACCTAGTTAACAATCTGTGCTCAAGTAAACTAATTGCTGACACATTCTAACAAACAGCATGAAATATCTACATTACCCAATCCTGTTGGAAACTTTTAAATATCTTCAGCCTGCAACATTAATATATCCTTTGTCAATATAAACAATACTTACATGTACTGTCAACAACATTTGCATGTCCTTTAAGACATTCACATGTTGGATGATTGGTTTGTTTGTTGTTTTACGCCGCACTCAGCAATATTCCAGCTATATGATGGCGGTCTGTAAATAATGGACCAGACAATCCAGTGATTGACATCATGAGCATCTATCCACGCAATCAGGATTGATGACATGCTTCAACAAGTCAGCTAGCCTGACTACCTTATTCCGTTAGTCGCCTCTTACGACAAGAAATAGTTTTGTTAGAAAGTATTGAATGGGTTTTGAGTTATGCTCCAGAAACAAACACTACCCAATAGAACCTAAGTCCAACTTGTTGCAATGGAAACGTAAAAAATAAAAATTTATAAAACTCCTAAATAGCAAAAGGCACCAGTTCAGTATGTGCCTAGTAGACAAGCAAAGTTTTATAAGAAATTATTTAACAGTTTTTGAGTTATGCTCCGGAAACGAACACCACCCTTATAGAACCTAAGTCCAACTTGTTGCCATGGAAACGTAAAATATAAATATTTATAAAACTCCTAAATAGCAAAAGGCACCAGTTCAGTATGTGTTAACGTAAGTCCAACTTGTTGCCATGGAAACGTAAAAAATAAAAATTGATAAAAATCCTAAATAGCAAAAGGCACCAGTTCAGTATGTGTCTGGTAAATATGCAAAGTTTTGTAAGAAATTATTTACCGTTTTTTGAGTTACGCTCCGGAAACGAACAGCACCCTTATAAAAAGCTAAGTCCAACTTGTTGCCATGGAAAAGTAAAAAAATAAAAATTTATAAAATTCCTAAATAGCAAAAGGCACCAGTTCAGCATGAGTCTGACAGACATGCAAAGTTTCGTAGAGAAATATTTAATGGTTTCTGAGTTGTGCTCCGGAAACGATTTGACACTAACCAATGTCTAGTACTGTATCTCAATCTTAACACTAAACCGACATACAGCAGACAGTTCGTCCAGTCATAACACTCCAACTACCAATTACCGACACTCCTACTATAAACAGTAAATGGGTGGTGTGGAACCAACAAAGACACAGGCAATTAACTCTGATGTATTTATTGCCTGCTAAAATGATAATGCGTAGTGTCATGTCCAGCCATTCTTTCAAGTCGTTAAAATCCATCTTTGATGGTATATTAAATTTTAACAGCACGGACATCCTCCACCTGTAAGTATCAGTGGCTGACGACACATCACATTCTATTTTATAGTCAATGGGCACGTCATTCATGCTCAACTGTAGGTCCAAGAATCTCACTGTTAGGTCATTCCAAATAGCTCACTCAAGTGATCCATGAATACATCAGACCCTGCCCCTACAACTGCCTCACCGTACATGCCATTCTGTGTACCCTTCAATACCACAGAACTACACAACTCAGCCCCTACAACTGCCTCACCGTACATGCCATTCTGTGTACCCTACAACACCAAAGAACTACATAACTCTGCCCCTACAACTGCCTCACCGTACATGCCATTCTGTGTACCCTTCAACACCACAGAACTACACAACTCAGCCCCTACAACTGCCTCACCGTACATGCCATTCTGTGTACCCTTCAATACCACAGAACTACACAACTCTGCCCCTACAACTGCCTCACCGTACATGCCATTCTGTGTACCCTACAACACCACAGAACTACACAACTCTGCCCCTACAACTGCCTCACCGTACATGCCATTCTGTGTACCCTTCAATACCACAGAACTACACAACTCAGCCCCTACAACTGCCTCACCGTACATGCCATTCTGTGTACCCTACAACACCACAGAACTACACAACTCTGCCCCTACAACTGCCTCACCGTACATGCCATTCTGTGTACCCTTCAATACCACAGAACTACACAACTCTGCCCCTACAACTGCCTCACTGTACATGCCATTCTGTGTACCCTTCAATACCACAGAACTACACAACTCTGCCCCTACAACTGCCTCACCGTACATGCCATTCTGTGTACCCTTCAACACCACAGAACTACACAACTCGGCCCCTACAACTGCCTCACTGTACATTCCATTCTGTGTACCCTTCAACACCACAGAACTACACAACTCTGCCCCTACAACTGCCTCACCGTACATGCCATTCTGTGTACCCTTCAACACCACAGAACTACACAACTCGGCCCCTACAACTGCCTCACTGTACATGCCATTCTGTGTACCCTACAACACCACAGAACTACACAACTCTGCCCCTACAACTGCCTCACCGTACATGCCATTCTGTGTACCCTTCAATACCACAGAACTACACAACTCGGCCCCTACAACTGCCTCACTGTACATGCCATTCTGTGTACCCTTCAACACCACAGAACTACACAACTCTGCCCCTACAACTGCCTCACCGTACATGCCATTCTGTGTACCCTTCAATACCACAGAACTACACAACTCTGCCCCTACAACTGCCTCACTGTACATGCCATTCTGTGTACCCTTCAATACCACAGAACTACACAACTCTGCCCCTACAACTGCCTCACCGTACATGCCATTCTGTGTACCCTTCAATACCACAGAACTACACAACTCGGCCCCTACAACTGCCTCACCGTACATGCCATTCTGTGTACCCTTCAATACCACAGAACTACACAACTCTGCCCCTACAACTGCCTCACCGTACATGCCATTCTGTGTACCCTACAACACCACAGAACTACACAACTTGGCCCCTACAACTGCCTCACCGTACATGCCATTCTGTGTACCCTACAACACCACAGAACTACACAACTCTGCCCCTACAACTGCCTCACCGTACATGCCATTCTGTGTACCCTTCAATACCACAGAACTACACAACTCTGCCCCAACAACTGCCTCACCGTACATGCCATTCTGTGTACCCTTCAATACCACAGAACTACACAACTCGGCCCCTACAACTGCCTCACCGTACATGCCATTCTGTGTACCCTTCAATACCACAGAACTACACAACTCTGCCCCTACAACTGCCTCACCGTACATGCCATTCTGTGTACCCTACAACACCACAGAACTACACAACTCTGCCCCTACAACTGCCTCACCGTACATGCCATTCTGTGTACCCTACAACACCACAGAACTATACAACTCTGCCCCAACAACTGCCTCACCGTACATGCCATTCTGTGTACCCTACAACACCACAGAACTACACAACTCTGCCCCTACAACTGCCTCACCGTACATGCCATTCTGTGTACCCTACAACACCACAGAACTACACAACTTGGCCCCTACAACTGCCTCACCGTACATGCCATTCTGTGTACCCTACAACACCACAGAACTACACAACTCTGCCCCTACAACTGCCTCACCGTACATGCCATTCTGTGTATCCTACAACACCACAGAACTACACAACTCAGACTCCCTACAACTGCCTCACCGTACATGCCATTCTGTGTACCCTACAACACCACAGAACTACACAACTCGGCCCCTACAACTGCCTCACCGTACATGCCATTCTGTGTACCCTACAACACCACAGAACTACACAACTCGGCCCCTACAACTGCCTCACCGTACATGCCATTCTGTGTATCCTACAACACCACAGAACTACACAACTCGGCCCCTACAACTGCCTCACCGTACATGCCATTCTGTGTACCCTTCAATACCACAGAACTACACAACTCGGCCCCTACAACTGCCTCACCGTACATGCCATTCTGTGTACCCTTCAATACCACAGAACAACACAACTCGGCCCCTACAACTGCCTCACCGTACATGCCATTCTGTGTACCCTTCAATACCACAGAACTACACAACTCGGCCCCTACAACTGCCTCACCGTACATGCCATTCTGTGTACCCTACAACACCACAGAACTACACAACTCGGCCCCTACAACTGCCTCACCGTACATGCCATTCTGTGTACCCTTCAATACCACAGAACTACACAACTCGGCCCCTACAACTGCCTCACCGTACATGCCATTCTGTGTATCCTACAACACCACAGAACTACACAACTTGGCCCCTACAACTGCCTCACCGTACATGCCATTCTGTGTACCCTACAACACCACAGAACTACACAACTCTGCCCCTACAACTGCCTCACCGTACATGCCATTCTGTGTATCCTACAACACCACAGAACTACACAACTCAGCCCCTACAACTGCCTCACCGTACATGCCATTCTGTGTACCCTACAACACCACAGAACTACACAACTCGGCCCCTACAACTGCCTCACCGTACATGCCATTCTGTGTACCCTACAACACCACAGAACTACACAACTCGGCCCCTACAACTGCCTCACCGTACATGCCATTCTGTGTATCCTACAACACCACAGAACTACACAACTCGGCCCCTACAACTGCCTCACCGTACATGCCATTCTGTGTACCCTTCAATACCACAGAACTACACAACTCGGCCCCTACAACTGCCTCACCGTACATGCCATTCTGTGTACCCTTCAATACCACAGAACAACACAACTCGGCCCCTACAACTGCCTCACCGTACATGCCATTCTGTGTACCCTTCAATACCACAGAACAACACAACTCGGCCCCTACAACTGCCTCACCGTACATGCCATTCTGTGTACCCTACAACACCACAGAACTACACAACTCGGCCCCTACAACTGCCTCACCGTACATGCCATTCTGTGTACCCTTCAATACCACAGAACTACACAACTCGGCCCCTACAACTGCCTCACCGTACATGCCATTCTGTGTATCCTACAACACCACAGAACTACACAACTTGGCCCCTACAACTGCCTCACCGTACATGCCATTCTGTGTACCCTACAACACCACAGAACTACACAACTCTGCCCCTACAACTGCCTCACCGTACATGCCATTCTGTGTATCCTACAACACCACAGAACTACACAACTCAGCCCCTACAACTGCCTCACCGTACATGCCATTCTGTGTACCCTACAACACCACAGAACTACACAACTCGGCCCCTACAACTGCCTCACCGTACATGCCATTCTGTGTACCCTACAACACCACAGAACTACACAACTCTGCCCCTACAACTGCCTCACCGTACATGCCATTCTGTGTATCCTACAACACCACAGAACTACACAACTCAGCCCCTACAACTGCCTCACCGTACATGCCATTCTGTGTACCCTACAACACCACAGAACTACACAACTCGGCCCCTACAACTGCCTCACCGTACATGCCATTCTGTGTATCCTACAACACCACAGAACTACACAACTCAGCCCCTACAACTGCCTCACCGTACATGCCATTCTGTGTACCCTACAACACCACAGAACTACACAACTCGGCCCCTACAACTGCCTCACCGTACATGCCATTCTGTGTACCCTACAACACCACAGAACTACACAACTCGGCCCCTACAACTGCCTCACCGTACATGCCATTCTGTGTATCCTACAACACCACAGAACTACACAACTCGGCCCCTACAACTGCCTCACCGTACATGCCATTCTGTGTACCCTTCAATACCACAGAACTACACAACTCGGCCCCTACAACTGCCTCACCGTACATGCCATTCTGTGTACCCTTCAATACCACAGAACAACACAACTCGGCCCCTACAACTGCCTCACCGTACATGCCATTCTGTGTACCCTTCAATACCACAGAACTACACAACTCGGCCCCTACAACTGCCTCACCGTACATGCCATTCTGTGTACCCTACAACACCACAGAACTACACAACTCGGCCCCTACAACTGCCTCACCGTACATGCCATTCTGTGTACCCTACAACACCACAGAACTACACAACTCGGCCCCTACAACTGCCTCACCGTACATGCCATTCTGTGTACCCTACAACACCACAGAACTACACAACTCGGCCCCTACAACTGCCTCACCGTACATGCCATTCTGTGTACCCTACAACACCACAGAACTACACAACTCTGCCCCTACAACTGCCTCACTGTACATGCCATTCTGTGTACCCTACAACACCACAGAACTACACAACTCGGCCCCTACAACTGCCTCACCGTACATGCCATTCTGTGTACCCTACAACACCACAGAACTACACAACTCGGCCCCTACAACTGCCTCACCGTACATGCCATTCTGTGTACCCTTCAATACCACAGAACTACACAACTCTGCCCCTACAACTGCCTCACCGTACATGCCATTCTGTGTACCCTACAACACCACAGAACTACACAACTCGGCCCCTACAACTGCCTCACCGTACATGCCATTCTGTGTACCCTTCAATACCACAGAACTACACAACTCTGCCCCTACAACTGCCTCACCGTACATGCCATTCTGTGTACCCTACAACACCACAGAACTACACAACTCTGCCCCTACAACTGCCTCACTGTACATGCCATTCTGTGTACCCTACAACACCACAGAACTACACAACTCGGCCCCTACAACTGCCTCACCGTACATGCCATTCTGTGTACCCTACAACACCACAGAACTACACAACTCTGCCCCTACAACTGCCTCACTGTACATGCCATTCTGTGTACCCTACAACACCACAGAACTACACAACTCTGCCCCTACAACTGCCTCACCGTACATGCCATTCTGTGTACCCTACAACACCACAGAACTACACAACTCTGCCCCTACAACTGCCTCACTGTACATGCCATTCTGTGTACCCTACAACACCACAGAACTACACAACTCGGCCCCTACAACTGCCTCTCAGGGAGTGTCATGCCAAGGGTACACAGTTCAGTACTAACCACTACACATAAACCAAAACCTGAGACAAACACACAGCCAAATAATAATTAATTATTTCCAAAGAACATTTTCAATAATCATGTGCAAGTTCTGTGTACAATGTTTATTTTTTCTTCTATATATTGAAATATAGTTTGAGTCCCTAGAGTACTGATGTACAAGCCCCTAGAGTACTGATGTACAAGCCCCTAGAGAACTGATGTACAAGCCCCTAGAGAACTGATGTACAAGTCCCAAGAATACTGATGTACAAGTCCCAAGAATACTGATGTACAAGTCCCTAGAGTACTGATGTACAAGCCCCTAGAGAACTGATGTACAAGTCCCTAGAATACTGATGTACAAGCCCCTAGAATACTGATGTACAAGTCCCTAGAGTACTGATGTACAAGTCCCTAGAGTACTGATGTACAAGCCCCTAGAATACTGATGTACAAGCCCCTAGAATACTGATGTACAAGTCCCTAGAGTACTGATGTACAAGTCCCTAGAGTACTGATGTACAAGCCCCTACAGTACTGATGTACAAGCCCCTAGAATACTGATGTACAAGTCCCTAGAATACTGATGTACAAGTCCCTAGAGTACTGATATACAAGCCCCTAGAGTACTGATCCATGTGTATTGGACTTTGCAACCTCCCAAGTGTTTGGTTTACCAGGTGACCTGATCCACACATCCCATCACAAGGTTCAGTGTTTTCACCCTGTCATGCCCTGTAGGTAGAGCGTGAGTCTCACCCTGTAGGTAGAGCATGAGTCTAACCCTGTAGGTAGAGCGTGAGTCTCGCCCTGTAGGTAGAGCGTGAGTCACGCCCTGTGGGTAGAGCGTGAGTCTCACCCTGTAGGTAGAGCAGGAGTCTCACCCTGTAGGTAGAGCGTGAGTCTCGCCCTGTAAGTAGAGCGTGAGTCACCCTGTAGGTAGAGCGTGAGTCTCGCCCTGTAGGTAGAGCGTGAGTCTCACCCTGTGGGTAGAGCTTGAGTCTCACCCTGTGGGTAGAGCATGAGTCTCACCCTGTGGGTAGAGCGTGAGTCATGCCCTGTGGGTAGAGCGTGAGTCATACCCTGTGGGTAGAGTGAGTCTCGCCCTGTGGGTAGAGCGTGAGTCATGCCCTGTGGGTAGAGCGTGAGTCATGCCCTGTGGGTAGAGCGTGAGTCACACCCTGTGGGTAGAGCTTGAGTCTCACCCTGTGGGTAGAGCTTGAGTCTCACCCTGTGGGTAGAGCATGAGTCTCACCCTGTGGGTGGAGCGTGAGTCTCACCCTGTGGGTAGAGCATGAGTCTCACCCTGTGGGTGGAGCGTGAGTCACACCCTGTGGGTAGAGCGTGAGTCATGCCCTGTAGGTAGAGCATGAGTCACGCCCTGTGGGTAGAGCGTGAGTCTCATCCTGTGGGTAGAGCATGAGTCTCATCCTGTAGGTAGAGCATGAGTCATGCCCTGTGGGTAGAGGGTGAGTCTCACCCTGTGGGTAGAGCGTGAGTCACACCCTGTAGGTAGAGCATGAGTCTCACCCTGTGGGTAGAGCATGAGTCATGCCCTGTAGGTAGAGTGTGAGTCATGCCCTGTGGGTAGAGCGTGAGTCATGCCCTGTGGGTAGAGCGTGAGTCACACCCTGTAGGTAGAGCATGAGTCTCACCCTGTGGGTAGAGCGTGAGTCATGCCCTGTGGGTAGAGCGTGAGTCATGCCCTGTGGGTAGAGCGTGAGTCATGCCCTGTGGGTAGAGCTTGAGTCATACCCTGTGGGTAGAGCGTGAGTCACACCCTGTAGGTAGAGCGTGAGTCTCACCCTGTGGGTAGAGCGTGAGTCATGCCCTGTGGGTAGAGCGTGAGTCATGCCCTGTGGGTAGAGCATGAGTCTCACCCTGTGGGTGGAGCGTGAGTCTCACCCTGTGGGTAGAGCATGAGTCTCACCCTGTGGGTGGAGCGTGAGTCACACCCTGTGGGTAGAGCGTGAGTCATGCCCTGTAGGTAGAGCATGAGTCACGCCCTGTGGGTAGAGCGTGAGTCTCATCCTGTGGGTAGAGCATGAGTCTCATCCTGTAGGTAGAGCATGAGTCATGCCCTGTGGGTAGAGGGTGAGTCTCACCCTGTGGGTAGAGCGTGAGTCACACCCTGTAGGTAGAGCATGAGTCTCACCCTGTGGGTAGAGCATGAGTCATGCCCTGTAGGTAGAGTGTGAGTCATGCCCTGTGGGTAGAGCGTGAGTCATACCCTGTGGGTAGAGCGTGAGTCACACCCTGTAGGTAGAGCATGAGTCTCACCCTGTGGGTAGAGCGTGAGTCATGCCCTGTGGGTAGAGCGTGAGTCATGCCCTGTGGGTAGAGCGTGAGTCATACCCTGTGGGTAGAGCGTGAGTCACACCCTGTAGGTAGAGCATGAGTCTCACCCTGTGGGTAGAGCGTGAGTCATGCCCTGTGGGTAGAGCGTGAGTCATGCCCTGTGGGTAGAGCGTGAGTCATACCCTGTGGGTAGAGCGTGAGTCACACCCTGTAGGTAGAGCGTGAGTCTCACCCTGTGGGTAGAGCGTGAGTCATGCCCTGTGGGTAGAGCGTGAGTCATACCCTGTGGGTAGAGCGTGAGTCATGCCCTGTGGGTAGAGCGTGAGTCATACCCTGTGGGTAGAGCGTGAGTCACACCCTGTAGGTAGAGCATGAGTCTCACCCTGTGGGTAGAGCATGAGTCATGCCCTGTAGGTAGAGTGTGAGTCATGCCCTGTGGGTAGAGCATGAGTCTCACCCTGTGGGTAGAGCATGAGTCTCACCCTGTGGGTAGAGCATGAGTCATGCCCTGTAGGTAGAGCATGAGTCATACCCTGTGGGTAGAGCATGAGTCACACCCTGTGGGTAGAGCGTGAGTCATGCCCTGTGGGTAGAGCTTGAGTCATGCCCTGTGGGTAGAGCGTGAGTCTCACCCTGTGGGTAGAGCATGAGTCACACCCTGTGGGTAGAGCGTGAGTCATACCCTGTGGGTAGAGCGTGAGTCACACCCTGTGGGTAGAGCGTGAGTCATGCCCTGTGGGTAGAGCTTGAGTCATGCCCTGTGGGTAGAGCGTGAGTCATGCCCTGTAGGTAGAGCATGAGTCATGCCCTGTGGGTAGAGCGTGAGTCACACCCTGTGGGTAGAGCATGAGTCATGCCCTGTGGGTAGAGCGTGAGTCATGCCCTGTGGGTAGAGCTTGAGTCATGCCCTGTAGGTAGAGCATGAGTCATGCCCTGTGGGTAGAGCTTGAGTCATGCCCTGTGGGTAGAGCTTGAGTCATGCCCTGTGGGTAGAGCATGAGTCATGCCCTGTAGGTAGAGCGTGAGTCATGCCCTGTGGGTAGAGCTTGAGTCATGCCCTGTGGGTAGAGCTTGAGTCATGCCCTGTAGGTAGAGCGTGAGTCATGCCCTGTGGGTAGAGCATGAGTCATGCCCTGTAGGTAGAGCTTGAGTCATGCCCTGTAGGTAGAGCTTGAGTCATGCCCTGTGGGTAGAGCATGAGTCATGCCCTGTGGGTAGAGTGTGAGTCATGCCCTGTGGGTAGAGCTTGAGTCACGCCCTGTGGGTAGAGCATGAGTCTCACCCTGTAGGTAGAGTAAGAGTCTCACCCTGTGGGTAGAGCATGAGTCATGCCCTGTAGGTAGAGCATGAGTCTCACCCTGTGGGTAGAGCTTGAGTCATGCCCTGTGGGTAGAGCTTGAGTCATGCCCTGTAGGTAGAGCTTGAGTCACGCCCTGTGGGTAGAGTGTGAGTCATGCCCTGTGGGTAGAGCATGAGTCATGCCCTGTAGGTAGAGCATGAGTCTCACCCTGTGGGTAGAGCTTGAGTCATGCCCTGTGGGTAGAGCTTGAGTCATGCCCTGTAGGTAGAGCTTGAGTCACGCCCTGTGGGTAGAGCATGAGTCTCACCCTGTGGGTAGAGCTTGAGTCATGCCCTGTGGGTAGAGCTTGAGTCATGCCCTGTGGGTAGAGCATGAGTCACGCCCTGTGGGTAGAGCATGAGTCACGCCCTGTGGGTAGAGCATGAGTCTCACCCTGTGGGTAGAGCTTGAGTCATGCCCTGTGGGTAGAGCGTGAGTCATGCCCTGTGGGTAGAGCGTGAGTCACACCCTGTGGGTAGAGCTTGAGTCATGCCCTGTGGGTAGAGCGTGAGTCATGCACTGTGGGTAGAGTGTCTCACCCTGTGGTTAGAGCATGAGTCTCACCCTGTGGGTAGAGCGTGAGTCTCACCCTGTGGGTAGAGCGTGAGTCACATCCTGTGGGTAGAGCGTGAGTCATGCCCTGTGGGTAGAGGGTGAGTCACACCCTGTGGGTAGAGCGTGAGTCTCACCCTGTGGATAGAGTGTGAGTTTCACCCTGTGCGTGCGTGACGTGAGTGACACCCGTGTGTCCTGCAATCACTGTGTTCATATGAGGCTTAACATAGTTAGAGTGTCTGATAGTCTTGCACAGATTTCTTGAATACCCTACGAAATTTGATCTGGATCTATTATCAATAGCATAAGTGATTGGCATGGTTAGGTTTGGGATTAAGATATTAGTAGACATGGTAAAACATACACATATGTGATAAATTGTCAGAGGGTGTGAGGCACATTAAGCCTTAGTATCAGTTGGATGTTTGCATCTATCAGGAAGGATTTAAATACAGCAACAAATAACAATATTATATAAATAGCACTCTGATATATCCGATTTTTAAAACAAGGTCTACATTATTTTGTCATGTTTGTGGGTTATTTAGACATATTTTGTGGGTGTATTTCAATGTTTTAACATAATTTCTGATAATCTCTTAACCAATAAAGTCATGTGTTATGGCGGATCATTTGTATTACATAAAGCAGCAATAAACGCACTAAGAACATGAAGAAGGTGAGAACAGTTCATATGAGGTCGTGATAATCACTCAGCTCATTATTCATTTCAAGTTCATCTCTTCGTGCACCTGTCTGGACTATCAGAGTTCTGGACAGTTCGGGAGGTATCACATGTATACATTCTCATGCTATGTAACAGAAAAATAATGTGTTTCTGTATGTTACTGTTCTATTTCACACACGGCCAAACCAATTCATTTCTTTGTTTGACAGAGTTCTTTTCAATATACCAAGAGGCAGGAGGGAAAAAAATATATAAAAGTGTTATCAGGGTGGATTTACTGAAAAACATACGAAACCCTTAAAAATGAGTTTAAATTTTTTAAATGTTTAAAATCATGCCTAAAATAACAAAGCTGTCCTGCTCTACCAGTCTACAGAAAACGTAAATTTTATTTACCTCAATCAAATTCTAAACCTTTCGAAACATCATTAAAGACAGGTCAAAGCTCGAAATAGGAACAAAAATATCATTTATCCACAAAATAGACATATTGACAAGTTCCACATGAAAAAACGGCAAAGTAGCCCTCCAAAATGACATTTTCAATATTGGTAATCGACAACTAGGATCATCATCTGATGTGAACATGTCAGACCCCCCCCCCCCCCACCCCCACCCCCCCCCCCCCCCCCCCCCCCCCACCCCAACCCAAATCAGCACCAAACCATTGGCTGGGTACAGGAAGTTGAAACAGTTTTTGTTTCTGGCGAAAATACATCAGTAGATAATTCTACACATGAACTTTATCTAAACTTCCTAACTTGTAACACTGCAGTATAACACACTGCAACCTTGTGAGGGGCCTTCTACTCCGTAGCAGATAAGTTAAGATTGATTTAAAACACTTTCCCCACGTCCTAAGTCAATCAACCACTCCAAAATGACGGACACCTGCTACAAAGGTAGCTTTCTGCTTGTTCCTTGTCTGTTATGGTGTGCAAGACTCACACCTAGGTTTAGTCTTGTACACGCAGTAAATCAGACACATCTCAGTCAAGATGGCCGTCTGTCCAGCTTGTCAGGAATACACACTCCATGTCCCTCAGTCTGAGGAGTGAGTAAGTGCATGTTGTTTATACACCAGTCAGCAATAGTAGCGCTATCACAGGATCATGTCAGCAACAGTGGAACAGACAATCCAGTATGTCAACTGTACAAGCAGCAGTCTTTATCAGTGGACCTTCATGTACAGGCTGTCATCCTGTCAGGCAGGAAGATGTTTGTGAGTACCAACCCCAGAATTGCCCTGGTTCTAATCCTTGGTGTCAACCCTGGTTCTAATCCTTGGTGTCAGCCCTGGTTCTAATCCTTGGTGTCAGCCCTGGTTCTAATTTTTTGGTGTCAGCCCTGGTTCTAATTCTTGGTGTCAGCCCTGGTTCTACTTGTTGGTGTCAGCCCTGGTTCTACTTGTTGGTGTCAACCCTGGTTCTACTTGTTGGTGTCAACCCTGGTTCTACTTGTTGGTGTCAACCCTGGTTCTAATTCTTGGTGTCAACCCTGGTTCTACTTGTTGGTGTCAGCCCTGGTTCTACTTGTTGGTGTCAGCCCTGGTTCTACTTGTTGGTGTCAGCCCTGGTTCTACTTGTTGGTGTCAACCCTGGTTCTAATTCTTGGTGTCAACCCTGGTTCTACTTGTTGGTGTCAACCCTGGTTCTAATTCTTGGTGTCAACCCTGGTTCTAATTCTTGGTGTCAACCCTGGTTCTAATTCTTGGTGTCAACCCTGGTTCTAATTCTTGGTGTCAACCCTGGTTCTAATTCTTGGTGTCAACCCTGGTTCTACTTGTTGGTGTCAGCCCTGGTTCTACTTGTTGGTGTCAGCCCTGGTTCTACTTGTTGGTGTCAACCCTGGTTCTAATTCTTGGTGTCAACCCTGGTTCTACTTGTTGGTGTCAGCCCTGGTTCTAATTCTTGGTGTCAACCCTGGTTCTAATTCTTGGTGTCAACCCTGGTTCTAATTCTTGGTGTCAGCCCTGGTTCTAATCCTTGGTGTCAGCCATGGTTCTAATTCTTGGTGTCAGCCCTGGTTCTACTTGTTGGTGTCAACCCTGGTTCTAATTCTTGGTGTCAACCCTGGTTCTAATTCTTGGTGTCAACCCTGGTTCTAATTCTTGGTGTCAGCCCTGGTTCTAATCCTTGGTGTCAGCCCTGGTTCTAATTCTTGGTGTCAGCCCTGGTTCTAATTCTTGGTGTCAGCCCTGGTTCTAAGGCTTGGTGTCAGCCCTTGTTCTAAGGCTTGGTGTCAGCCCTGATTCTAATCCTTGGTGTCAACCCTAGATCTAATCCTTGGTGTCTACCCTAGGTCTAATCCTTGGTGTTAGCCCTGGTTCTAATCATTGGTGTCAGCCCTGGTTCTAATCCTTGGTGTCAACCCTAGATCTAATCCTTGGTGTCTACCCTAGGTCTAATCCTTGGTGTCAGCCCTGGTTCTAATCCTTGGTGTCAGCCCTGGTTCTAATCCTTGGTGTCAGGACGGATTCTAATCCTTGGTTTCAGCCCTGGTTCTAATCCTTGGTATCAGCCCTGGTTCTAATCCTTGGTATCAGCCCTGGTTCTAATCCTTGGTATCAGCCCTGGTTCTAATCCTTGGTATCAGCCCTGGTTCTAATCCTTGGTGTCAGCCCTGGTTCTAATCCTTGGTGTCAGCCCTGGTTCTAATCCTTGGTATCAGCCCTGGTTCTAATCCTTGGTGTCAGCCCTGGTTCTAATCCTTGGTGTCAGCCCTGGTTCTAATCCTTGGTGTCAGGACGGATTCTAATCCTTGGTATCAGCCCTGGTTCTAATCCTTGGTATCAGCCCTGGTTCTAATCCTTGGTATCAGCCCTGGTTCTAATCCTTGGTATCAGCCCTGGTTCTAATCCTTGGTATCAGCCCTGGTTCTAATCCTTGGTGTCAGCCCTGGTTCTAATCCTTGGTGTCAGCCCTGGTTCTAATCCTTGGTATCAGCCCTGGTTCTAATCCTTGGTGTCAGCCCTGGTTCTAATCCTTGGTGTCAGGACGGATTCTAATCCTTGGTATCAGCCTTGGTTCTAATCCTTGGTATCAGCCCTGATTCTAATCCTTGGTGTCAGGACGGATTCTAATCCTTGGTGTCAGCCCTGGTTCTAATCCTTGGTGTCAGCCTTCTTCACCTCTTCACAGTGCCTTATGGTAAAACAATTCAGAAGGCTAAAGTATTGTTCAGCCAAACTCACTCACTCTGGAAAAAACACTTGTACAAGAGCATACAATCAACCTGGTCAGTCATTGATGCTCATACTCAGCAACCACTGTGGAACCTAATCAGAATCCTTACTGGTGCTATGGTCTCATCTTCGTTTCTTCTTCAACTTGAAAAAACTCAGTTACCATCAAAAGTCCCCAGTGTTCCAGTTTACAAGGTTTTGCTGTGTCCAGTCAACTCTACTAATGACAATTCTAAGGGACCTTTCAAACACATTGTTATATGTGAAATTTATTTTAAAAAAACAAACCTCTGTGATTGTAGAATCGGCTTTGTTATTGCCCATATTTTCATGAAAAATTAACATTCAAATTGCTTCAAGTTTAATGTATACAAGTTTCAACTTACCACAAATTTAACTAAAATAAATACATATGAACCAGAAAAATGTATTGAAATGATTATTGTTTGATAGATTATCGGTAATATAATCGGAAGATTAGAATTGACCACAGTCCTTATCTGAGATTTTGGTGATTTTTCTGTTTTCCTAAATCTCAATGTTTACATTAAGAACATGTTTTGTGGCTAATTTCTTTCTTTTACAATCAAGTACACCTGTCCGCTTACCCTTTCAGTGAAAACGGTGATGATCCTATGGAATCACGCACCTCCAGCAGACAGGTAATCATGCCGTGATGGCAATCAGTCGCAGCCAATCATGCGTGCAACTCAAGAGACAATAATTACCAGGATCCCTTTCAGTGGCAATAACAACCACTTTCACTGGTGTCAACAGAATATGCATGACTTGCAGGATTGCTCCGAAAACAGAGATCATGTGGACGATTCCAATCAAGCCAAAAACTCACGATAATCACTTGTTGTCATGAACATTCCACACACAATATACCCCGTTTAAAAAACATCTCCAGTAATTACGCTCCTCATCTGTCTGCTATTGGCCATGTCCCAGAAGACAGGGGTGTTAAATGTCTGTATTACCGTCACATCTGTCATTCCCCAATATCTCTTTACAAGTCCTTATCAATGGAAAACAAAAGCTACATAATAGGCTGATAACCAACACGACAGAATATATGTAGTCAGTTTATAGACCTGATGATCCAAAGAATGCTTTTGATGTATTGGGGAACTTTAGCACGCTACCAAGGCAAAGGGGCTACCATTGCAAGTAGGCATGACAATCTGCCAGAACATACACTGTACTCTGTGTCTAGTGTAGCTCTTCAGACAATGGAGGGGCATTAACTTGAGTGATCAGGGTAGGAAACTATTACCTATTCTTCGCTTCAATGGCCTCTGACACAACATGCAATTTGTTAAACCCGTACAAGTCAAAAGAGTTTAAGTCTGACCTGGGCTCCATGCCAAAAAGTACTGGGAAAGTACAACACAACAAATGTACAAATGTACCCATCGTTGTTCAATCAGAACTGAACTTACAAACATTCACAGGATTACTGGGGGGAAAATGTGTACCTGGGAAATAACTGAGATATTTGGGGTCATGAGAGACTAAGCCTGTCGTTATGATATATCATGATATACCCTACAGCTGGAACTGATACTCAATGATATCATCAGCGAAATAGTAGATATATGCTATTTCATGAGTCATTTTAAACTGATTATATTTTGTCATTGAGATAAACATTCACATTACATGTTTCTAACTTGATAACACTGCTTATGCCTAAAACATAATTTAGTGTTCAGATAAACATTAATTCAAATGAAATGAATTAGCATTGTTTCAGTTTTAGGGTGGTACTTTCTAAACCAAAATATCTTTAAAATAAGTTTTACCTGAATTCTTCATTAACATACTTCATCACTTAGTATTAAATGCATGTAAGAAATCATTTTTCCACAAATTTTAATGGAAAATTCAAAACATGCATATAACAAACAAAAACACATCACAAAACAGATTTCTATTTTATAAAATAAAACAGAACTATTTTTTATTGTAAAAGAGATAATAAACAGGATAATAATAAAAAATCCAGCCCTGAAGCCACCTAGTTTCAAAGACCTGACAGAGCAGAGTAAATCTGTCAAGGTTCATATAAGTCACCAGGGCGCCCTGAGGCGAGACAACATAATATTCTCATCACAACTAAAGGTTAATAGCCTGTCCAAACAATCAAACATGATAGCATGCGTATGCTATATTTGATAAGAATATAAGCATTGCCATCAAAGTGATCAGAAATCACACAATTAAGAGTTAAGATATCTAATCCTGCCTACAAAGCCACAGAATATCCTGAAGGAACGAATAGTCATATAAGGCATTTTGTGGTGATGTCAACATAGCACTGTGTCCGTGCCCAGCTGAGACTGTGACTGACAGGCTAATAACCTTGTATTACCCTGGTTAGATCGTCAATAGGAAGGACAATACAACAGGTTTGGATGGTCAGCTGGCCGGTCACTCACCCCAGACAACTAACTGCTCACACAGAGACGACAAGGCCTTGGTGCATAGTAGCTATGAAGAATTGCACAATCTTAATTTGTCCAGACCTTGGGAAATGACGTGTCCCTATTGTTTCCCCGAATAGGACATTAATCAACAATTTATACATCCATGAAGAAAAATTAAAACATTTTTGTTCGAGAAGGAAACACCTGTCATCACCTTATTCATGCAAAGTAAAACGTCTTCCCAAGAATAAAGTCTGAATGTTTCCTAAAGCCCAGAATAGCTAAGGCACCCACTATACTGACATGCATGGGTGCAATGTGGGAATGTTGAAAGGATTCCAAGTCATGCTCTCAAAACAGTCAAAAACATAGTTGTCTTTATCTCCAAAAATCAAAATATAATTTAAGACAATGTAACTGGGTACACTCCCTATTGGCACCATGGGATTCGAACCACGCACCTTCTGATCAAAGGTCGTCGGATGCATTGTCCACATGACCAAAGAGGTTAGACCCGTCAGCAAGCTGACAAGGTAAGGATGTCATCTGTGGGACGACTCCACGCCCTGCTACATAAGGACTTGTTTTGATGGGCTCCAGGAATTAACAAGATTTCCCTGTATTAGCAGTTCAATCTATGATCAGTGTTCCTGCAAACAAGGATTTATCTAGGATCTCAAATTACTGCCCTTGGCAGGGAAATTTGGGATTTTAATTTTTTCTCTCCAAATTTAGGATTTTCCAGAAAAAGAGTTTTTTTTGAATTGGTGAATATTTGAACATTGCACTCAGTTCAATACTGAAAAACTAAGCATCAATGCCTCCTTAGACCTCATAATTGGTCCTGTTATCAGTGAAATACAAGTCCTCTCTACAAAGCCATAACATTGGTTATTGAAGGTCATAACTATAACAACATCAATTGAGGAATTTTCAATTCCAATTTGGGAACTTGTAGTGATATTGGCTGCAGCCTTGGAGTAGAATACTGACCTCTGAGTAGGTCTAGCTAAACAGCAAGTTAACAACAACATGAAAATTATAACTGCTTAGTGATTCATTTTGCCCATTATTGGTGACCATCCTACACATATGAGAAGATGAAACAGCACTGTGTACTGGACGATGATAATGACAATACTGAGTCTCAGTCACATCCAGCTAGTCTCAGTCACATCCAGCTAGTCTCAGTCTATTCAACTAGTCTCAGTCACATCCAGCTAGTCTCAGTCACATCCAGCTAGTCTCAGTCACATCCAGCTAGTCTCAGTCTATCCAGCTAGTCTCAGTCTATCCAGCTAGTCTCAGTCACATCCAGCTAGTCTCAGTCTATCCAGCTAGTCTCAGTCTATCCAGCTAGTCTCAGTCACATCCAGCTAGTCTCAGTCACATCCAGCTAGTCTCAGTCACATCCAGCTAGTCTCAGTCACATCCAGCTAGTCTCAGTCACATCCAGCTAGTCTCAGTCACATCCAGCTAGTCTCAGTCTATCCAGCTAGTCTCAGTCTATCCAGCTAGTCTCAGTCACATCCAGCTAGTCTCAGTCACATCCAGCTAGTCTCAGTCACATCCAGCTAGTCTCAGTCTATCCAGCTAGTCTCAGTCACATCCAGCTAGTCTCAGTCACATCCAGCTAGTCTCAGTCTATTCAACTAGTCTCAGTCTATTCAACTAGTCTCAGTCACATCCAGCTAGTCTCAGTCACATCCAGCTAGTCTCAGTCACATCCAGCTAGTCTCAGTCACATCCAGCTAGTCTCAGTCACATCCAGCTAGTCTCAGACTATTCAACTAGTCTCAGTCACATCCAGCTAGTCTCAGTCACATCCAGCTAGTCTCAGTCTATCCAGCTAGTCTCAGTCACATCCAGCTAGTCTCAGTCACATCCAGCTAGTCTCAGTCACATCCAGCTAGTCTCAGTCACATCCAGCTAGTCTCAGTCACATCCAACTAGTCTCAGTCACATCCAGCTAGTCTCAGTCACATCTAGCTAGTCTCAGTCACATCCAGCTAGTCTCAGTCACATCCAGCTAGTCTCAGTCACATCCAGTTAGTCTCAGTCACATCCAGCTAGTCTCAGTCACATCCAGCTAGTCTCAGTCTATTCAACTAGTCTCAGTCACATCCAGCTAGTCTCAGTCACATCCAGCTAGTCTCAGTCACATCCAGCTAGTCTCAGTCACATCCAGCTAGTCTCAGTCTATTCAACTAGTCTCAAGTCACATTGAACTAGTCTCAGTCACATCCAGCTAGTCTCAGTCACATCCAGCTAGTCTCAGTCTATCCAGCTAGTCTCAGCTGGTCTCAGTCACATCCAGCTAGTCTCAGTCACATCCAGCTAGTCTCAGTCACATCCAGCTAGTCTCAGTCACATCCAGCTAGTCTCAGTCTATTCAACTAGTCTCAGTCACATCCAGCTAGTCTCAGTCACATCCAGCTAGTCTCAGTCACATCCAGCTAGTCTCAGTCTATTCAACTAGTCTCAGTCACATCCAGCTAGTCTCAGTTACATCCAGCTAGTCTCAGTCTATCCAGCTAGTCTCAATCACATCCAGCTAGTCTCAGTCTATCCAGCTAGTCTCAGTCACACCCAGCTAGTCTCAGTCTTATCAGTCTATCAACTACCTATCTTGTCTACATGTTTGTGCATCCTGGAATTGTAATGTCAGGAAGTAGAACAGATGCCACAGATCAGTGTCAGCCTGCTCACCGCTCTTCATTTGTCTCACAGTCCCAGTAGAGCCATTTCTACACTTAGAGCAGTTCAAGTGAAAGTTGAACTGACAAATGGTTTCAGGAATGAAAAACAAATCCTGTAAGAATATCATGTGGATCCTTACCTTTATGAAGAAATTGTAAATTTCAAATCAATACAATACCATACTTCTGACACAGGAGGCTCAGCTTCAAATAATTTACATATGTTGGGACCGCCTTCATGTTCTAGTGGTAGAGCGTCCGCCCGGATAGCGGAAGGTCCGGGTTCAATCCCCAGCCGCATCATACCAACAGACGTTAAAAGATAGTACTTGTACTTGTTGCTCGGCATTAAGGGGCTAAAACAAGGACTGGTCTGCTCGGAGTCAGTATACAGTGTCTGAGTGGGGTATTCATGTTAAACTGCGGCATGGTATCTCAGTGAGCTAGCACTATAAATCTGCATCAGTCCGGACTAGTACAAGCAGCCACACAAACACACAAACGTACATGCACGTTAAACCCCATTTCACCTCACCTTACATATGTTGGGAGTCAAACCTAGACCTCATCAACCACATCAACCACATCAACCACAGGGCTACCACTAACAAATTGGCAGTCAGACAGATCCATCCATCCATAATGGCATTACATTTGTTGTACTCACAGCTGTGTCTCCCTCTAGTGGGAAAATGGAGGCTTAGAGGAATACAAAACAGTTTCCTGAGACTGAATACCTTGTGAAAAAACAACAGTGATTACAGTTGAAAAATGTGCATTCCTTGCTTACAGGATATTTCAGGGGCAAAAGATATTTGCTAATTAAGATTGGGAACAAAGACACGAGAGATGAACAAAATTACTGTGGTCTTACGACTGCAGTGTTTTACTTTGTTTGTTCACTGCAGACCTATTAAGATTCTCACTCTAGATAGAGGCTCTTTCAGGAAACGAACTACTTATTTTCTTGTAAATTTGGCAAATAAGTTGTCAAGACCTTGAGTCATAGACAGCAAAACATTAACTGAGTTTTAATTTAATCTTCTTTCCATCATTGAGTGCTAGGTGGAGAATGTAGTGTTTATAATCACTGAATAATGAATATTCTATTTACCTAGATATAAAGATGTTGCACTTCCACCCATGATAAATGACTTTCTCCTATTCTACAATGATGAAGTGCCTTATAAGATGTGACTTCTACGGCAGTATCAAGGGGGTGGGTTAAGCTAGTATCCAGACATCGTACTTGGTCAGGGTCCCTCTACAGACAGGGACTACTGTGTGACTTAGTTTCAATTTCCTTGCAATATATGCCGACCCGTGAAGATCCGGGTTAGAATGGGTCTTCAGCAAGCTATGTTTGCTCATGAGGCGACTATGATTGTCGTAAGAGGCGACTAACAGGATCAGGTGGTCAGGCTCGCCGACTTGGTTGATGCATGGTATCATATCCCAGTTGCTTAGATCGATACTCATGATGTCAATCACTGGAGTGTCTGGTCCAGACTTGATTACTTACAGACCTCTGCCATATTGCTGGAATATTGCTGAGTGCGGCGTTAAACAACAAGCAAACAATCAAACAAACAAACAAAATCTACACTGCCTCATGAGTGGTTAATGACCTGACAGCTGTACAAGCTCCTGTTGGTGATGGGTTCGAATCTGGTTATACCTACGATGGAGCCTAATATATCAGCAGCTTGCAGCAGTAGGCATCAGATGAACTCTCTGATACCTATGTCAATATAGCCTTTGTACAATATCCTAGCGAGATCAGGCCTGCAAATAAGTCTGGACCAGATAAACCAGTGATTGATGATGTGAGCAACTTCACACACCATCTGGGTATGCCGAAATCCAAGTATGACGATGCATTCATCTAGTTTGCTCTTATGACAAGAATACGTTGCTGGGGACCTACCTAGTCTAACCTGGAACGCTGACAGGGCCTGGGAAACTGAGCTGACACACAATGATATAACTGAAATGCTGTTCACAGCAGTTGAAGTCACTCACTCATACACTCTGACACATCATCACTACTGTCACTACAGGGTTTTCACATTTCGTATCTTGTCATCTCAATTCATAGTATCCTCATCCATCTTCGCTCATGTTTCAACACAAACAATAATGTTTATAAACATGTTGAGTTCTATTTTCTGTTGTTTCTGTTGCTAACCAGAGTGAGTGAGTGAGTGAGTGAGTGAGTGAGTTGGGTTTAACGCCGCTTTTAACAGTATTACAGTTATATCGCAGCGTGTCAGCTTAATGTGGGAGGAAAGCCCGAAGTGATGCAGGTCTTAGATGTTTACCACTTCGGTGAAACCCACAAGCACGGGTATGGTGCTGACAAACCTAGAAACATAATCGGGGCAAATCGGGATTCGAACCCACAATCATAGGTTTCTGGCGCGTCCGAAGGGACGCATCTCTGCACAGAGAATCGCGGCGCCTTAGACGACTGGGCAACCCGTGCCCCCCTTACTCACCAGAAGTGTGTGATGTTGAGAAACTCGGATGAAGGTGTTTAGACTGTGTTTACAGCACCAGGAACTACAGAATGTGTGTCACTGTCAGCCTGCTCTCCTACCACTACTATCATGTTTATTTCAACAAGTTTTTATAACAGTATTTAAAGTAATTTATTTGCATTGATAAATGAGGTTTTTTTTACAAAACATTTTACTTATTTCTGGTCAGCAGAATTAAAAAAACACTGCTTTTCATTTATTATATGTTTTCCACATTTAATTCATTAATCAAGATCTCAAGACAGTCTGGCCCTAGCTCAGTGTACATTGTGAGACATTTTCACACTGGGTCAATGGCATCAACCTGCTTCGTGTAATTTTCAAAAACAAGTAAACAGTAGCATTAAGAAAAACCCAGGTATAGTCAGGGATGAGTGACTTTGCTGGTTAGACAAAGCAGGCATATTGATCAAGCCATTTTACTGTTAACAGATGCACAGGATTAAAACAAAAAGACATTTATATGTGTTGTATGTTATTGCATCATTTGCAAACAAGTTGTAAACAAATACTGTGCAGCACTTATAACCACAAGCATAATTATATAATAAACAATCATTGTGTCAGTGTCTGTCCATTTGACCATGGGTACTGGGGTAAGTCGGTTGGTTGGTTGGTTGGTTTGCTGTTTAACGCCGCACTCAGCAATATTCCAGCTGTATGATGGCAGTCTGTAAATAATCGAGTCTGGACCAGACAATCCAGTCATTGATATCATGAGCATCGATCCATGCAATTGGGATCGATGACATGCATCAATCAAGTCAGCGAGCCTGACCACCCGATCCTGTTAGTCGCCTTTTACGACAAGCATAGTCACCCTTTACGGTAACTGGCATGGGTTGCTGAAGACCTATTCTACTCCAGAGGGGTAAGTTTGAATAAACATACTACCTTGGACAAAGTCTTTGATAGGCATTTAGAATGCCTTGGACAGTATTTCAGTAAATAACGGCATGTGAGATTAATGTAAGAACATCCAATTACAGCTTGCGTTGTGTGGAATGATGCTATTCATAAAGTGTGTTAAAAATGATTTAATAACAGTGTTATGTACACATCGTATTAGCTTTCCTGCATCAAAATGAAAGAAGAACGTTTTAGGCAATTGGCACAATTAAGTTTTGTGATGCATCACTTTCACAACGAAACATGACAGATTACTGACGTCTAGCTAAAAGTGAAACAGGTAAGACATAAAGAAACTTTCAAATTTCAAACACATGGCTGACATTTTGTTTAAACTGAATAGATAAATGTATGATTACCTTCTTAAATTGGGACTGACTTTGTGAAAAGAAAATGGAAGAGATACCCGACTTCTGTACTTCATCATTTTTTAAATTTTTTCTAAATATTTTCAGACATATTTCAAAAGTATACCAGTAATTAGTTTTGAATTTTTTAAAAGATAATGCCAGTGGTATATTAAGATAAACGGCAAGGATTTCCGTTATGGTCCTGCGTCACACATATTCCTATCTCCCACTATCTGGGGATTCCTGATTGACTTGGCAAACAATCACAAGATTGACATTTCCGCAACGCAGGCCTATGGCCCCATGAAATAATACTCACAATGTTTAAACTTTTATCAACTCAGTGCTCCTATCAAATAATGACATCGCATTATCAACAACAAAACACAATACACAGATTGTTGGCATTATGAAATGAATGAATTTTTCATCAAGTATATTTACCTTCACATTATTCAGAGATTACGTGAGTGTGCATCTTTTATTAATGAAACTGTGTCCCGCTCAGATGTAGCCATTTGTTAGTGAGTGAGTATGTTTTTACACTGCTTTTAGCAATATTCCAGCAATATCACCACCAGAAATGGGCTTCACACATAGCGATTTGTTAATCATATAGCTCAGCAAGGCTGTAAAGTTGAAGGAGATTGACACTATTTCATCAAGTGTAACATTTGCAGCGTGAAACAGACACCACATTAACTGTATACACTAACTAAGAAATATTTAAACCTACTTGAAATTAGATGTCTGTTCAGTTGAGATGTAAAGTAGTGGATTTATTTAATGTTTATTTATTCGCTCCACCCAAGATATATGTAAACATCTTCCTTTGACATCAGAAGTAGCACACAATGATTTCTTATGGAAATACATAAATTGCTCAAAATGTAAACACTCTCATATCGGATGATTTCACGATGCATTTGCTTACATTAATGTGACATTGGGAAAATATAATCTGTGGGAGTTTAGATAAATTATTTCATTGTCATTTTTTGCTTTTGTATTGGAAACCTTTCAAGAGAGTGGAAGTGAGGTAAGGTGAAATTGGGCTTAACGTCGCGTCCAAGATTATTGCACTTATAGAGCCACGTGCAAGAACGTGTGTGTGTGTGTGTGTGTGTGTGTGTGGCTGCTTGTACTAGTCCAGACTGATGCCGATTTATAGTGCTAGCCCACTGAGATACCATGCCACAGTTGAACATGAATACCCCACTTAGACACAGTATACTGACTCAGAGCAGACCAGTCCTTGCTTGAACCCCTTAATGCCGAGCGCCAGACAGGGTAACAACAAGTACGTCTTTTGGTATGACGCGGCTGGGGATCGAACCCCGGACCTTCTGCTCTCCGGGCGGACGCTCTACCACTAGACCACGGAGGCGGTCAGAGAGTGGAAGTTGAACATTACCGGTAATCATCATTTGAACCTAAACCGACCACCACCTGAGAAGGGTTTAATATGGCCATATCATTTAATTTCAAGTGTTCAGATGTAAATGGCCAGCTACACCACACACTATAAATCATTAGTTATGACTTGTAATGTTTACAATAAACTGTACCATGTTTACCTCATGCTTATTAAGAGCCTCAAACCGCTGATAACGTTACTTCATAAATTCCATGTTAAAAGTCTATTTGTTGCATCCCAACTTTAAAGATGGAAGATTCATGTTTCATGCCATCAGACCATTAGAGGTTTCCAAGACTTCCAATAATTAGTATATGTATGAAACTCCAGGTATGGAGATCTTTGTGGACTAGCATATCTAAACACAATAACTATAATGACTATGGAATATTGGGGTGGGGAATAAGGGTGCAATGATATGGGGCCATGATGTGATATGCATCTTGATACAATGGTCACAATAAGATACGTATCTCGATTAGCCCGAATAAGAATAGAAAGGCCATGAACTGAAAAGTTTTGTTTGAATTTTAAAGAAAAAGTTAAATCTCTTACATAAGAGTCACCTCAGCCGTCACTGGTAATAGCAACTGATGAAGCGTTTTTAATCCCTTCAAGGACGTCAAGTTTATGATCATGCAACAATATGGGGTATTCTTTCTATGGTAAGTAGTAAAAACATATTTTGTATGGACATGAATCAAGATACAGTTCTTTGTGTATCGTATTGAAGTCCACTTACCGTGGAGCATTGAAATTTCAGTGTATCATTTCACCCTTAGAGGGGATGGTAGGTGATGTAGGCTTGTGGGGCTGGAGTCAAAGTTGTGGGGTTGTGTATGGGGCTAGAGACAGGGGTGTGTGGTTTGATGTGGGGTTGTGGGCTGGAGACAGGAGTGTGTGGTTTGATGTGGGGTTGTGGTGTGTGGTTTGATGTGGGGTTGTGGTGTGTGGTTTGATGTGGGGTTGTGGGCTGGAGACTGGGGTGTGTGGTTTGATGTGGGGTGTGTGGTTTGATGTGGGGTTGTGGTTTGATGTGGGGTTGTGGTGTGTTGTTTGATGTGGGGTTGTGGTTTGATGTGGGGTTGTGGTGTGTGGTTTGATGTGTGGTTGTGGGCTGGAGACAGGAGTGTGTGGTTTGATGTGGGGCTGTGGTGTGTGGTTTGATGTGGGGTTGTGTAATTTTAGATTTTTTTCAGAGATTGGGACAAAAAATGGCTTCCAAATAAGCTTATAAACATTGAGGGTCCCTTAATTTTTATCAACATCTTGCAGAAATCATGATCATCTAACCATGCTAACGCTACCTACATTACAAATGGTAAATTTGTGCACTGTATTGACAATTTGTGTACTGTATTGACAAGACTGATGACTTGGCACTGTTGGACGAATGTTCTTATTTAAAATATGAAAAGACAAGTGTTGTCAGGGTTTGTTAATTTCGTTTTGAAACCTCCTTAAATAAACTTAGGACAACATAAACATCTTCAAAATAGCCACACTTTGAATCAAACACAGAATACTTTAATTTTCCTTTCTTTGCTCAACTAATGGCATACCTATCAGTAAAAAGACTGAAAACAAACAGTCTTAGTGTCATACTAACGTACAACTAGCAAATCAGTCTTTTCTTAGTTTGACAAGGTAGGCTGCAAGGTGGGTATCAGCAGTGTGAGGAGGCTGCACTTGGGATAAGCGTTTCCACTCAGTTTACTTACGGTGGTCTCGCAACGCAAGTGTGGAGCCTTGAGCATTCTTGGCAACAATGACGAGTAGCATGGGAAAAAAATCAACAATATATTTGACAAATATATCCATTTAGGTTAATGACTGTTCTAATCGTACTCCCTCCATAAATAATGCTACATACTAAGTAATGCCTAACTTAAAGTCATGTCATTTGATAAAGTCAAAAAGATTTTTAGAAAAAGGAACAAATATTAATTTCTCATCAAGTGATCAAAGTGATCAAAATGGCTAAGGTTACTTATGACCTACGAGAACCTGACATGAAAAATGAAACAATATTTCTGTGAAGCTAAATATCTGAACAAAAACCATAGAGTGTGTCATGTGCAGATATGTAAAAACGCAAACATATCCGTTTCAGGGTCTATTTTTACGACACATTCTCATCGCTATGTGGTGTTAGCAGAGTTTACACTTCTCCTCCCAGGTTCCTGTGCTGCAATGGAGTGCCAATAATCAGATTTACATAGCCAATAAGCAGATGTCAAAAATCAGGTGCCGCTATGCTTCCAGCCTGTTAAATCCCCTGCTGAAGTGGCTCCTATCCCTGGGACTGACCCGTCATGCAGTAACACACCTATAAGCTGGGGATAAGTCCTCGTATCACAACAATCCAAGACAAGGATGTAATACGACACGTATCATACATGGCACATATCATAATGCTTTACATATAGCATAGATAAACAATGCTCCACATTTCATGCCAAGGAACTTACAAAGATAATACGAACGTCTGATTCATGTATAAAATCAACAGGCTTGTTTGTAGAAGTCATGACACTAATGGCTGAGAGTTGTTTTCAGACTTTCATTATTAATTTATCCTGACTTCTCAATGGCATGTTGTTGTTTAGTGCAAAGAATATAGTACTGGTTGCTGTGCGATATGACAAAGCTTTCAGTGCGATATGCAAGCCCAGAGCAACTGTCCTTTCCAGTAACTGATGGCACAGTCAACTTTATATTATAAGCTCCATATACAAGTGGATGGTCTAGTTCTGTTATTATTCTATGTTTGACAAAGGATGAGTTGTGTTTAGAGGCTTGAAATATCTTAATGGAAAGTATTGGACATGTTCATAGTGCTGACACTTTCTTTTTGTTTGTTTGCTGTTTAATGCAGCACTCAACAATATTCCAGCTATATGACGGCAGTCTGACCAGACAATCCAGTGACTGAAATCATGAGCATCAATCTACACAATTGGAATACAATGACATGCACTGAGCCAGACCACCCAATCCCGCTATTTGCCTCATTAAGATGGCATGGGTTGCTGAAGATCAGTTCTAACCCAGATCTTCAAAGGTAGAAATCAAGGTAATAATGATCTTACCTATTTATCATTTCGATGACAATTGTGTTCCTACATAATGCCACAATCGTGACAATTATGGTTCAATCAAATTTCTGAAAATTTATTGATAAAAGCATAATACCACATTAACAGACCCGCTTATCCCTCTAAAAAACAAATGTTGTACATTGTAGACATTAAAATTATCTGAGAATGGATTTTGATATTTTGGACTTCTCCCTTTTAAAAATCCTGGATCCGCCTTTGGATCTTCATGTAAATATGAAGTCAGTAGAATTCCCCATATCATGGCTGAAACGGTTGACTTCAGGAATATGACAAGAACTCCACAGCTTAGATACATTCTATCCACTGATACAGTATTTACATGTATGCATTAAATGATTCCTCAAATGTTCCTGCAATGAAGACTGGCATGCCAACATGTCAGAACACAGCGATCCTCATCCCAATACAGTAATGAGAACACCATCAACATCACTCCCAGTGTACCTGCTTCAGCCATCAACAGCAGATGACTAAATGTTCACAAAAGAAGTGCAGTGCTGCAACACAAAAAATCAAACCTAATAATATCCACATCAAGTTCTATTTTCGCCTAGTTGAGAACGACCAACCACTACCTGCCTCCGATGTTAATGCAAATGTATGAGTAGGACCTACTTGTACACATAGTCACAAGAAGGGGTGCGATACAGTAGATATTGCCATGCAGTATTTGGAATATGATACATCCATCACACCATGTTGAATATTTGCAGTATACTCCATACCATGTTATCAGTATCTATCTATTCAGGGTGTGATATAATATGTTCTCAGACACATTGTGGGTGTTATACATGTCACCATCATCCAGATACACACAGTTAATTATTTGCCTTTTGAATGCTTCAGATTATCATGTACACAATGTAAAACTGTGTATAGTATTGTGCAGTAATGTATCAATATATCAGTAAATAGCTAACATGAAAATACAATCTGGGAGCTGTATCCTAGACTGGTTGGGAAACACCTTCACCCCAGCGTAAGAAATAGGCACTAGTCCTGTAGTCCTTGCCAAACTGCCCAATAGTTAAGGTATCATAAGGACCAGTAGAAATTTGCCATTTTTAAGGGTTTTCTACATGTTATCATTATAAGGACTAGTGGACTAAAATTGTTAGTTTCTACCGCTGCCCTCCCTAAAATGCTTCCTCAAAGTATACTTAGATGTCTCAAAGACACTAGAATTACAGACTCTCAGTGTGTGCTATTTACTGTTTCCGTATGCTTGACAGCTGCATATTTCTCTATGAATTAAGGAAGTAATGAGAATGACCCAAGCATGGCTGAACCAGATCATGAAGTTCACATGCATGTGGCAGCACTCATTCACTGCAAACTCATTACACAGCTATACATCACACACAATGCTCCAGGTATAGCATGACAGGTATGTACAGGAACTGGCCTTTATCTTTGGAAAATGATTATCAACAGAGGCAGTCACTCAGGAGAGACTATGTGCTTTCTAGTTTCAAACAGCTGTCAACCCTGCACAAATCAACATTGGTGCTACATATTAACCCTGTGTAGATAAACATTATTGGTTATATCAACCTTGTGTATATCAACATTAATGCTATATGTCAACCCTGTGTATATCAGCTTTAATGTTACATATCAACCTTGTGTATATCAACATTAACGCTATATGTCAACCCTGTGTATATCAGCTTTAATGTTACATATCAACCTTGTGTATATCAACATTAACGCTTTATGTCAACCCTGTGTATACATGTATCAGCTTTAATGTTACATATCAACCCTGTGTACATCAACATGAATGCTATATGTCAACCCTGTGTATATCAGCTTTAATGTTACATATCAACCTTGTCTACATCAACATTAACGCTTTATGTCAACCCTGTGTATATCAGCTTTAATGTTACATATCAACCTTGTCTACATCAACATTAACGCTTTATGTCAACCCTGTGTATATCAGCTTTAATGTTACATATCAACCTTGTGTACATCAACATGAATGCTATATGTCAACCCTGTGTATATCAGCTTTAATGTTACATATCAACCCTGCATATATCAACCTTGTGTACATCAAAATGAATGCTATATGTCAACCCTGTGTATATAAGCTTTAATGTTACATATCAACCTTGGGTATATCAACAAAATGACATATCAGATCTTTTTCTTCAAAAGTTATCTGAACATGTACCATGACAGCAGTCTCAGTCAAGTTTGTCTTGATAGTCTTGTGCTGAATGTTGAAGACTGCATTCAGTGGGCAATGGTGGAATGAAAAAAATAGTGAGTATTTTCTTTCATTTTTATTATGTTAGTAAGTGTCAGCAGAATGAGTAAATCAATTTCTCTTAAATCTACCTATATACTACACTTTGTACACCCATGTATTGCACATACCCCAATATATCATGTATATGTTATACCAATGTATTGCCTATATGTTTAATCAATACAGTGTTTATTTGTTAAATCAATATTTGGTCTATATGTTATACCAATGTATTGGCTATATGTTTAATCAAAATAGTGTATACATATTAACTAATATATTGTCTATATACTTCATACCCATGTATTGCCTATTTGTTAAATCAATATACCGTCTATATGTTATACCAATACTATTATATTGTCGAATGTTATACCCATGTATTGCCAGTATGTTAAATCAATATTGTGTCTATATGTTATACCAATATACTGTTGAATGTTATACCAATGTATTGCCTGTATGTTAAATCAATATTGTGTCTATATGTTATACCAATATACTGTTGAATGTTATACCCATGTATTGCCTGTATGTTAAATCAATATTGTGTCTATATGTTATACCAATATACTGTTGAATGTGTTAAACCCATGTATTGCCTGTATGTTAAATCAATACACTGTCTTTACGTTATACCAATGAATTAGCTATATGTTAAATCAGTAGTAAAGGGTCAATATTTTATTCCAATATTTTGTCTATATGTCATACCAATATGTTGTCTATGTGTTATCAGGGTTAGAAACTAACAGTTTTTGTCCACTAGTCCTTATAGTGATAACATATAGCAAAACCCTTAAAATGGGCCAATTTCTACTAGTCCTTAGGATACGTTTTCTATTGGGAATTTGGGTAAGGACTACAGGACTAGTGCCAATTTCTAATGCTGGTGTTATACCTATGTACTACCAATGTATAATTACCATGTGCTATCTCTATATATCGTCCACATGATCTAGGTGTAACATGATGTGTCACTGATGTGTTATATCGTGGTACCACGCACATGTTCACTCACCCATTGTAACCAACAAAGCTGGCATCAAATAGTGACCAGGTAACTTTAGGCTCATAGAGAGCATTGGTCTTCACATGTGTCACCTAATAGTTCAAACCTACTGACTTCATGACATTCCAACATTTCACCTGTACATTACACATCCATGTCACCTAAGTATATGTGCATATCACCTACAAATTAGAATGTGCACATCATTTATAACCTATATCATAACTTTATGATCATGATCATCACCATTACAGACGAAAAAATACCAAGCATGTAATTAGATTCATTTCATTACTATAGAATAATGTATTTATTGGCATACTATAATAAACTAATTATTTGATTTTCCCAACCCCCTCATTACCCCACAATACAACATTTATCCCCCTACAGATGAAGAAAAACACTATGTTTCGCTTTTCTGTCTTTACATGTTAAAAAACACCATACACAGTCATACCAGAGATTTCAGCTTCCTATGAATCCCATTCATTGTCAGTTGATGTAAACAAATAAAGAGACAAATAAATAAATAAATAAATAAATAAATAAATAAATAAATAAATAAATAAATAAATAAATAAATCCTGCCTTACATTATTTAAAATATGTAATTATAAACTAATAATTAACTTATTGTGTTATTTATGTTTATCACTGTACAATATGAAGCACATATTCATCTCTAAAAAACACTTTGTAATTATTCAACCGAGTATTATGACAAACATTCTTCATGAAACTTTAATACAATGTAGTCTCAAACCACTTCCTGTGTTTTATTTGCAGATCAATACCATACATCCCCTGACAATCACAGTCTAAATCAATCTATCAACCAATGTGATGAATTAACACGTTTCTGCTTGGAATATCATATCATACCACAACAAATGTTGAAAATCAATGATCGTCCCTGACAATGAGGCTAATCTCTCCCTTAATCAACAAAAACATTAATCAGTGCCTAGTTATTTAGTTATCACTGCAAAACTTCTAGGAAAATGTGTTTTTTCCCATCTAAAATCAAAGCTAACTGAATACATCTTTTAGGAGACTGTTTGCTCCAGTATGAAAAACAACAGACTGATGTCACCAGAAACTGTAATGTTAAAGCTGACACTTCTACGTCTCGTAAACGTTGCCAGATATACAGAAATAACAGCTAAAGAAAGAAAAATATTTACATTTATGATGCAATATCTAAACATAAACACAATTTGTTGATTCATGTTCTGTGATGAATGATACTTCCTGACCTGTACACAATAGACTGGCAACATTGTATAAATCCTCAAATGTATCTTAGTTTTCACAGTTTCGTTTTTCAACATTGTTAATAATTTAGAGCAATAAAAAGAAACATATGTAGGATAAACACTTTTAATTCTCATGTTAAAGGTTAGGTATTTAACTTAATTTAACTGAACAGCTTGATAGCTTGATAGTATGTTCAACAATTAAATGTCCAGTAAATGTCATCAAGAGTATATATGTATACATATAATATATATATGTGTGTGTGTGTGTTTTCAAGCAATATATATTTGAACTTATATATCCGTTATTTCCAGGTATGTATTGCACAATGACACCTTTATATAGCCAATAGAATTGAATAGCGAACTAACTCAAATACAATTATCAAATTGTTTCACAGACGACATGGGTTGTAGGATTTTTATATTTACAAATCTGTACCTTTAAAATAAAGAAAAGGTTTACAGTGCACATTCAATGACATGGTGAATAAATAAACATGGGGTCTCTTCCTACCCCCCCCTCCCCCAATCTGCCCCTCCCCCCTCTCATCGCCAGACTTGTTACAGCACATTCACTGCCAGTGCCAACGTTGTTCTGACAATCATTGCTTTACAAGCAGAAGGTGATGCCAATTTTAGCAGACTTTAACGAATACCTTACGAAAGCTGAGAAACGAGTGAGTTAGTCATTTCGTTGGCTGTGCAAGCAGACGTCAGCCCGCACCTTACGGGACCTGCCACCCGTACATGCCAGCTCAGGTCGTTTAACTCCGTAACAGGATAACAGAATCTAGCATAAGACAATGGGCAACACTCTTACCACTAATTTGTATAGTCCGGGTAGCGTCCTCACATGGTGACGTAATTGGCGAGTTGCTATCCGTTAGTGTGAACACCGGGAAGTAACCAAGAACTGGCGTCCGCCACTACACGGTAGATACCGCGAGATGGCGCTGTTTGGGCTTCTAGGAATATGGCGACTTCTATCTATAGTCCGTATCAACATTGGACTGTCAGGTGTGCACAGGTAGATCCCCGATTTATTGTACTGCCTGCGTCTTATGTTTTCGATTACAAAACCTGATTAGCTGATAAAAGTTTATGTTGCCAGTTCTATGTTTTTGAAGTTTATGGTTTTATAATCTCCCTGGTATAATATTCGACTTATATATAAATTGTCTGGTCGGGCGATATATTTTGTCTGGAGTGATATTGTATTTTTGTCTGGAGAAGTGCAAAATATAAGTACAAATAATACCACTTTATTGCATGCTATTCGGGATCTTTGGTTTATTTCCCTGCTCTGTGAACGGGGATATTTTCTGAATCAGTATAGGCGCTAGTGGCCTGCTCCACAAAGATGTCTTAGTTAAGTGATCGCAAGTCCCATACTTTAACATAGACTTACGAATGTCGGAGCGCCACGATCGCTTTGCGTAGCGGGGCCCAGGAAAATAACGCTTAGAAACAGATTGAATGGTATCATACAACTGGAATATCACCGAGTGTGGCGTTAAACAACTTTTGGAAAGTTCCGATGCAACATGGCCAAAGTATAATAAACTGAAATGCATTGACCTAGGTCCGGCCGATTGCCACTGATTATTTCTCATTTTGTTTGTTTGTTTGTTGTTTAACGCCGCACTCGCAATATTCCAGCTATATGACGGCGGTCTGTAAATAATCGAGTCTGGACCAGACAATCCAGTGATTGACCTCATGAGCATCGATCTACAAAAGTGGGATACGATAACATGCATCAACCAAGTCACTGAGCCTGACCACCCGATTCCGTTAGTCGCCTTTTACGACTTTCGCCTTTTACTTGTCTTTCTTACAGACCCTGATACAAATATATATCAAATACAGCCCATGCAAGTCTATGATGTTTGGCAAGTCTAGATTACTGGGCTCACTTTTATTATATCTTTATTAAGATAATTGAACAACTGTTTTTTCTCTGTACGATATGCTCATTTCAGAGACTAGATGTTTGTCTAGCCTTTCACGGTCGTTACTCATTACAAAGTATAGCCGTCTGGTTGGCTGGTCGTCGTCTTGTAACAGTAGATTACTAAATTAATCCCGTTGTGTTTCAAAGCCAGTTTCGCTCGTTTACGTTTTGAAAATGTACTGTAATAAAACAGCATCTAACGGGGACGGTCGTAGTAATTGATTTATAACTCACTAAAAGTTTGAACATTATCGAGATTCAATTTTGTAACAAGACGTTGCAGGTACTGGACGAGTGTTGATATATTTGATATAAAAAAGTCACGATGGTGAGATTATATTTATCATCCAACATCATTCTTCCAACTTATTTCAGTTTGTAGACAGTAATAAGCAGTGTCTTAGTGTAAAACGTACTGTTAACAGCTTCAGTAGCAGAGCCATTAGTGATGTAATTTGATTATGACGTCATGGCAACCAATGACGTCACAATGGTCTGCAAATCATTGTGATGAAATTTCATTGCAGCGATATCTACCATTTCTCCTGTGGGCGCCACTTTTGGATGATAAATATAGAATACTAAATGAGCTCCCGTGTAATACCAATTTTATGAAACGAGTGAATAGTTGTGGTATCACAACTATTCACGAGTTTCATAAAATTGGTTTTACACGGGAGCGAGTTTAGTATTTTATTTATTTATTGCCATTTATAACGTTTTTAGAATTATACTGTTGAGTATATGAATAGGCTGACACCTACACGATCCACGGCAAAGTCCAATTAAGTTGAAGAGAATAATACTTCAAACACGTCAAAAATTGGAACGTTTAATTCAATACCATACAACGGTCCACCTTTTGAATTCACAAAATTATCGTAGGGCTAAGACTATCGCAACTCACATACTTTAACTTAGACTAACGACTGTCGTTGCGCTACAATACGATCGCCTTGTGGAGAGGGCCTTGCACCTCAAAGTTTACAATAACGTCACAATACCCGATGACCTAATTTGTAGAATTTTGTTGCAAGATCCATCGGCGAAACAATGCCATGTGACGTCAGCCTAGCAACAAGGCTGCTGGGGCCACCAAGTGTGCATAAGCTCCTCTCAGCGATCTATCATCTCCACACACAATGTCGTTGAATAAGCCAAGGGATGTTGAGAGCTTTCAATATTTGTTTGTTAAACGTGTTCCGAGAGTACATGAGCACGCGTTTTGGTATTACACAATGTGTAATACAGCTGCATGTTTATCAAACGGGTGATCTCTTCACGGGTAATAAACAACATTAATTTTGTAGCTGACCTCGACTGATCCACCTTGCAATACAGGGCCTGCGCAGCTTTCTCCGATCTCGATTAAAAGAGAAGGTAAGATGCCGATTTTTCAAAATGTGCATGATGGTATTTCTATGCACAACATCACGAGGTTAGAAACATCTGCACTGTCGTGAGTTCAGTGTAGACTAGGGAAGCACGAGTCGTTCAGAGTCGATCGAGTCATTGATTTCATGTTTGCTATGCGATTTCATACGAGTCAGCAGATGGCTTATCTGTTATGGAAGTGAATACGGTTAAGCTACACCATTTTGACAATTTCGGAGCACGAAAGATTCACGACACGAGATTGCATCGGTTGACATGAGGACATTTCTAACAACCCTCCACTTGGTCCAAGGGGCGCTACTCTCATTTGCAACACGAAGTTCAAGGTCGTAAGTAGACACGGCGATGATTTTTCGGCATAATGTTTTGTTTATTAGTGAAGCTCTGAAATATTATAATGACACGATGTTTGCACTACTACTCAACAAAAGTAAGAGTTCGTAGATATACTTACTCACTATTTCAATCTGCGATAGTTCATAGGTACCTGGGGGTGGTCGGGTAGCCTAGTGGTTAAAGCGTTCGCTCGTCACGCCGAAGACCCGGGGTCAATTCCCCACATGGGTACAATGTATGAAGCCCATTTCTGGTGTCCCCCGCCGTAATATTTCTGTGATATTGCTAAAAGCGACGTAAAGCCATACTCACTCACTCACTCACAGGCAACTGCAAACGTCACGGGGAAAATGAAGCTGAATATGGCAATAGTACACAGCGAGTTACGAGATGCGTGTGTCTCTGTATCTCTGGTGTTTTGTGAAAAATAGTTGCATTTGTCGGAAGAAGATTGTCCGCCTGTGAACAGAGTAAGTTCCTCAGTGCTGCCGACCCTTCTATTAGAATGACCCGTCCGCAGGTGATGTTATGAAACAATGCTATTAAAGGTGTATTGTTATTAAGCGGGTGGTCTATTCACGAGCTTTCCATTTCATACCAAGTGAAATTAGTTTTTGCATATCCTGGTACAAATAAACCTGATATGATATATCTTATTTATTACCCACGATTATTTTGAGTTATTACCAACACAATTACGCCATGTCCACGTGAGCAAAGTGGGCATTAGTACAAAGTATGCAAAATGTTAACATAGAACCGCACCACTTCCCGGATACATATCTCTTGGAGCGAATTTAGAGACCGCTGACTTATGTGGGAAATGAAACCAAATGGCAAAATGTCATTCCCTCTTTGTGATTTATACTTGTTATAAATGACTGATGAACCGTCGCGACTACACACAGGTCGTCAAGCTTCTTCAGTGTTCAAATAGCGCACTAGACTGAACTATCCTTTATTACTTGCCCGTGAAGAGATCACCCGTTTAATAAACATACAGCTGTATTACACATTGTGTAATACCAAAACGCGTGCTCCTGTACTCTCGGAACACGTTTCACGAACAAAATTAATATTGAAAGCTCTCAACATTCCTTGGCTTATTCAACGACAGTGCGTGGGGAGTTGATAGATCACTGAGAGGAGCTTATGCACACTCGATGACCCCATCAACCTTGTTGCTAGGCTGACGTCACATGGCATTGTTTCGCCGATGGATCTTGCAACAAAATTCCACAAATTAGGTCATCGGGTATTGTGACGTTATTGTAAACTTTGAGGCGATCGTATTGTAGCGCAACGACAGTCGTTAGTCTAAGTTAAAGTATGTGAGTTGCGATAGTCTTAGCCCTACGATAATTTTGTGAATTCTAAAGGTGGACCGTTGTATGGTATTAAATTCAAACGTTTCAACTTTTGACGTGTTTGAAGTATTACTCTGTTAAACTCAATTGGACTATGCCATGGATCGTGTCGGTGTCAGCCTATTCATACTCAACAGTATAATTCTAAAAACGTTATAAATGGCAATAAATAAATAAAATACTAAACTCGCTCCCGTGTAAAACCAATTTTATGAAACTCGTGAATAGTTGTGGTATCTGATACCACAACTATTCACTCGATTCATGAAATTGGTATAACACGGGAGCTCGTTTAGTATTCTATATATAAACAATGAGCTAAAAGACAAGTTAGTAGTTCAAGTAAATTCAAGAAACAGTCCTCATCGCGATGATTATCGCCAGTGTAAGTCTTAACACATGACGGATTTCATGAATGTAGATCTAGCAGCACCATTTGACAAGCACAATTTAGCGCATATAATGAAAATTGTAAGATTCAAAATTTGGAGTTTGGTAGGTAGCCCACTATCTGCTATATATTGGTAGACATAACGTTCATACATCTGCTCATCTATTCTTCCTAGAACCACACCAAGTACAGTAGGACCGCATTCATCAATTTTCAGCTTGTTTTCATGGATTTTCAAAGGCCTAATTGATTATTTGGAGCTAATTATTTCCTTTCTTGGCCATTTTTTCAGTTGATCTGGCAACAGGCGATTCTACACGAAATATTTTCTTCGCCAATCGAGACCCATACTATTAAATTCTATATGAAACGTGTATGTATACCATGATCCATTTATGCACCTACGAACATGCATCAGGTGTACAAATTTGGTTTTCAATGAATAAATTACAATGTAAAGTATACATTCTTGTTAATGAATGAATGAACCAAAAGTAGTACCAGAAAGATCAAAGTTTGTCGATCAACCAATCAAGTTCCATTCAGGTTTTTTGTTTGTCTTTTTGTTGTTTAACGCCGCACTCAGCAATATTCCAGCTATATGACGGCGGTCTGTAAATAATCAAGTCTGGACCAGACAATCCAGTGATTGACATCACGAGCATCGATCCATACAATTGGGATACGATGACATGCATCAACCAAGTCAGCAAGCCTGACCACCCGATCCCGTTAGTCGCCTCTTACGACAATCATAGTCGCCTTTTACGGCAAGCATGGGTTGCTGAAGACCTATTTTACCCGGATCTTCACGAGTCTCTTGCTATGACAGACGTGTTTCATAACTGTTTGTTATGATACCTGTTCAGGCAGTACCACGTGGGTAATAAATAGAAATTATTATACGAGTGCGTGTATTATGCTGATTTTACGAAACGAGTGTCAGATCTTGTGTTTCCCGAGCCTGAGCGAGAGTAATACATAAATTCTCACACTCGTTTCGTAAAATCAGTACAGCACACATGTGAGTGGAATAATTTCTTTATTATCCATTATTTCGTCATACTTTGGCGCTCCGCTTTAGAAAAATGCTCAGATCAAATCCGCCATCTTAGAGAACCACAATCGTTTCTAGTGTGACGTCATTCCGACCTCACGTGACAATAAGATTCGAATGACGTCAAAAGTGCCGGATGACGTTTAGTGTAGATACGACATTTATTAATTTATTCCTAACTTTATTATCAGGGTAACGCTATTTTTCAAGGCATTATCATTTGCAGAAGCACGAGGTCTTCCATTAACTGCCCGACGAAGGACGTCAGATAACAACGGACGTGATGATGGCCCGTCGTCAAGCTATACGAGGGCGTTATAAAGTTATAGTGGCCCGCTCATTTCTGATAACGTGCGGGCGTTTTAATGATAATTCTATCCATTTTAGCTATAATTGGTAGTATATAGACCCTTACAAGTCGCATGTGCAGCCTGTACAGATATCATGACGTCATAATGTTCATGTGAGGTCAATTGCTTGTTACGTCATAACTGACTCCATACGCACTTTGAATTACCATAAAAAAAATATATTCTTAAAATAATGTGTCGCAGAACAGATTTCATTTTCACATAGAACAACAGAACAACATATGGCGACAGAACCTTCCGAAAAGCAGGTGCAACTCTATGGAATGCACTGCCCATTGATGTCAGGGGATCTGAAGTTGTCAACACCTTTAGATCAAAACTCAAGACCATCCTCTTCAAAAGAGCATACGACTGAGCGCTCTTGAGCAGGCAGTATGTCTGCATAGGTAGTGCTATATAAATGCGTAATTTGATTGATTGATTGATTGATTTCACGAAAAGTAAGTTTTGTAACTCGTGTCCACGTTATAAGACTGCTGGGTGTACGGGACTTTACGAGCTGAACATACGTGTGTATCCCTGGACCTAGGTCTCGTGGTGTACGAGTCCATTCAGCTCGTACAATCCCGAACACCCCGTAAGTAACACGTGTAACTCATTGGCCTATTACCATTACTCGTTAAAGAAACTAGCCATTTCTTCGTGGCGTATCTTGTAAACAAGAAATAAACGACGAGTGGGAGTTGTTTATCGTAAAAGAAAACGCTGGAGGGAGAATAAATCATGAGGACCACACTCCCGAGTGGTTTATTCTCCCCGCAGTGTTTTATTGTACGACAAACAACGACCACGAGTCGTTTATTTCTTAAATGAGATATCAACATTATGTACAGCATCTTTAAGGATGTTAGTACACGCTTTAAAAATATTTACCCGTATTAAAATAATGATGACTACCTCAATAGAATTCGACCTCGGCAATGTCGGACATGAGTAGTTAAGTACCTCGGTATAGAACCACCTCAGGATTATGGAACCACTCAGGATTATGGAACCAAGATGGCGGCACATCCTCTGTGACGTCACTTCCGGTCACGTGACCTGCGCAGTGCATGATGGGACTCTGCGCGTGCGCCTCCAAGATGGCGTCGCTTCCGTTTCCGGTGGCGTGCGCCTCCAAGAGGGCGTCGCTTCCGTGTCCGGTGGCGTGCGCCTCCAAGAGGGCGTCGCTTCCGTGTCCGGAGGCGCGCGCCTCCAAGAGGGCGTCGCTTCCGTGTCCGGAGGCGCGCGCCTCCAAGAGGGTGGCGCTTCCGTGTCCGGTGGCGCGCGCCTCCAGGGGTGGCGGTGGTGGAGGGAGGGAGGGAGGAAGGAAAGGAGGAGGAGACGGGTTCATGGTGTGGGTGGGTGGGTGGGAGGGTCGTCAAAGCAAAGGATGAAAGTTGTCTTTCGGGAGAGATGGCGATCCTGTTTTGTTTTTCTTCATCCTACAGACCACACAACACGACTATGGGTTCAACTTTTTTTAATCCCCCGCTCACATGAACCAACACAACAAAACAAAAGTCACAGGATTAGGGGCGTCCCTGTGACTTTTGTGAACATGAACGTATGTACACGTATGTGAACGTATGTGAACGTATGTACAGTTTGAAAAAAAAGAAAGAACTTTTGCCACTTTGATAGTGAACGTATGTACATTCCTAAAACGCAGTGAACGTATGTACACTCCTCAATCAGGAATGTTGACAGTCAGGTGATCGTAGGTTCAGTGAACAAGTGTCAGGTCAATAAGGGCAGAAAGGTTGGTTCTTTTGATGTAGGGTACGCGTCTGGGCACTCAGTCGAAAGGCAGGCATCTCATCCACAGGAACGGAGGTAGACACTTTGGTATGAAACCATGCTAATACCGTGGCATCATTCATGGTGGTGTCCTTCCAGTCCAACGTATCTAACACTTGATTAAAAGTCCACCCACGCACGCGATAGGTCAGCATGTAGAGACAGTACACCCCACACAACGTGCTGTATCCATGTTGTAAGGGGCGTGTATTCCATCGTTGTTGAATCTGACCCATGCGATTCAAAGTCTCTTTAAACAGGGGTAATGAATACAGTCCATAGCTATCCATCATTTCCACGGATCCAGGAGCTGGACGATAGATGCTCACCCAGTGTGTGCCAGGTTGATCGCTTAAATCCGTGTTGATCACGTAGGCTTTGGGGTAAAAGGGGTCATTTACGCTGTTTGTGGTGGGTGGTGGTGGTGGTGGTGGTTGGGAGAGTTTGAAACGAACCATGACGCAACCCAAGGTAGTGAATGTGCTGAGGGCTTTTAATCACCACACTGTCTTGCATCATCTTCTTTGACACAGGCACGTAGATCAGCAAGGGAGCCATCGTATTGCCCACAATTTGATCTTCGACCAGGTTGGTGTAAATGTACACAGTATCGAATCCTGACAGACGATGTGCTTTTGTGTCACCTGTGATTTCCACATAGCCACCGGTCAAGGGAGTAGCCCCCACTTGCCAATGGGCCAAGGCAGTCAAGGGAACGGCCGTCTCTGTGTAGGTTTTATAGTCCTCCTCACCGAGGAGCGGTAGTTGAACAAATCCGAGCATTCTCGAGAGTGGACTTGGCATGATCACTTCCGTGGAATAGAGTGGTCCACCAGTATTTCCCATGAGAGGATGATTGATTGCTACTTCTTGAGGGGCTTGGAATCGCACCTTTCCATCTTCAAGCATGTCAAATCGAAGACTATCTGCGGGATACTTGACATCAATGACAAACCGTCTTCCATCACTTTGGACGCTGTCTGAGGGCTGTTCTTTCAAGACATCCGTTATATGTTCCTGAATCAAACGGTTGAGGGTTTTCACCAAATCTTCAGATGAATAGACGCCTTTGTCGATAGGAATCTTCTTGCTTTCATAATGGACGACACCATACTGTGGCTGTGGTATAGCGCTCCCCGCGCTTTCATACACAAGGGTGTCTTTTTTCAGTTTGAGGTTCAGCGCAAACCAGTCAAAGGGTGGGGCGACGTTGTACCATGTCATCGGAAAGTGAACTTCGCTGACGCCCACCTCCCACTGTTGACGGTCCAGATGCAGAGGTTAAGGCAACTTGATTTCATACGCATTGACGGTGTTGTTTGGATAGATGTCCATGGAGGCATCACTGGGCAGGGTCATGTAAAAGTCTTGTTTCGAAAAAAAGGTGGCAGCCATGATGACGTGAGTTAGGGTAGAAAACTCTGGGTGGATGAGGTATCAAGTTGAAGTCTTCTGGTGGACGGGGTCGTCGTGGGTATGCCTGGTGAGGCGGCCAAGGTGGGTGGTGGAAGTATGTATCCCAAACAACTGGAGAGCAGGGCTGTCCACAACTGTTTCTCTCCGTGATCCAAGGCCAACTGTACCATGCTCATGATGATCACGCCATATATCACAATGATCTGAGCAAAAAACACGACTTCACTGCGGGGTAACGTCATGCCAAAACAACACCAAGGTGAGTGTCGGCGCTGGTGATGACGAGGTGCAGCAGCAAGGGGTGGTTCATCGGTACCCACGGATGCTGAGAGGCTTCTCTGCAGAGGTGATGACGGTGGTGGTGGTGGTGGTGGTGGCGGTTCTGTCATCGCGTGTGTCCACCCTCTGAATGAGTCTGAGAGACAGCATGCTCCTTATTTTATCTGTAAATGATCTGCAGGGATCCACGAATTAAAACTGGCAGGGTAACCAGTCCATTTCACCAAGACCTCTTCTTGACCCTGTTTCGGTCCTGGACGTCTTTTTAGCACGCGATCCACGGCATACACATCGTCTGTTTTCAAGATGGGTTGTATTTCTTCAGGGTAAAAAGTTCCTTGGAGGACTTCACCATGATCATCTTTGATCCGATACACAGGTGGTGTTCTCCCTGTCACCAACCGGTCCACCGTAAACAGTTCGGTGGTCCAATTGGGGAGATAACCTTTCTCAAAGGTGCCTTTGGTTTTGTTCAGACGTACACGGGTGCCCGGCAGTAAAAGAGAGGGGGATCTTGTCTTGGGGGACGACAGTCTTTGAGCTGTTATTTTCTTTTTGCGCTGAAGCCGTTGTTGTTGTTGTTTTTCCTCCATGTAGTCTAACACCCGAATTTCTGACAGGGGATCTCCTGGGAGGACGTCCACAGGTCGCTGGCCAATGGTCCGATGCACACGACGGTTGTAAGACTTGATCAACTGGGGTAAGACTTTCAAATAGTGTCTGGTCCCATGCTGTGTAAAGTATCGCCACATTTTATTTTTCAGAGTCCTTTGAAACCGCTCCACCACGGCTGCTTTCGTTTCAGGATTTTGACTGGTGTAGAAATGAATGCCATGCTTCGTCATGAGAGCCTGGAAAGGACGGTTGACAAATTCTCTGCCTTTGTCTGTTTGCAATTGAGCAGGGAGTCGATCTTTGGCTTGTTGCATCAGCAAGGTTTGAAAACCTTCTGTCAATGCAGAACTGCTCTTGGCCTTCAGGGGTTGCACCCATGCCATCTTTGAAAACACATCGATCACGCACAGCAGATATTTGAATCCTTCGTTGTCGTCTTGAAAGGCAATCATGTCACTCAAGTCTGCTTGCCACAGTTCATCGACCCCTCCCACACGATAGTGGTCTCTGGGAAAGGAGCGTCTGGCTGGTTTGTGCAAGGTGTAGGTACTTTTGGTTTGCAACCAACGCTTGATTTGACTTTGCGATGGCATGGTTTTCTTCTTGCTTTTACTGGTTCTTGCATCTTGAGCGTGGATGCGTGCTGCTTTCCACAAAGGTCGCCAGCCTCCAAAACTTGCAGGATGTTCAGGATGAAAGTAGGTTTTTTCCAACCAGGCCGTCCAAAGGGAAGTAGGAAATCCTTTGTTTTGTTTCCCTGCAGCAGCAGCAGCAGAGGGAAGAATGCTCTGTCGCGTCTTGGCCTGTCGCTTCATTTCTCTCAGACTGATGCCACTTCCTACATGAATGGCCTTTTTATAGAGAAGGGGAGAGATTTATTTGTTTTTCTTAGGTGGTGCTAAAGGGTATCCATGAACCTCGCCTGTTGATGACTCTGTCCTGTTTGGTATCAGATGGAGGTGGAGTCATCAACCATGGGGTTGACATCACATCTTTTTCTTCCTCCACTGGTGGATCCAGTTGCCACGAAGGAGGTGGGGGTGGCATCTCATCTTCTTCTTCTTCCGCTTGTGGATCCAGCTGCCGCCTCCTCCTCCTTCTTTTTCTCTCGTTGTGACTTTGCGGGGAGAACGTGGGGAGGGAGAACTGGGTTATGGGTGTTTCTGGTGTGGCATGAGGATGGTGTTGCTGCTGCTGCTGCTGCTGCTTCTGCATCCATTGCCATCGTTGAGGATTTCCAATTATTTCATGAGGGACATGACTGTTGGCCAAATGGTGACTCAAAATGGTCCAACCTGCAGGTCCCTCTTTGGTTTTCCGGTGACGCACTAAATCGTTGATCAAGTCCACCATGTGTGTGCCAGGGACAGGTTTCCCTTCCACGGTCAGGGTTCCCTCTGGAGTCCAACTCAAGTCGGGATTGTTTTGAATCCTTGTCATCAAATTCATGGCTTTACTGGACATGGCTTTAGGAACACTCATGACCACTTCGTCTATCACTTGTTGAGGAGGGGCAGGTCTACCTGTGGTGTCCATTGTTGATGGTGATGACGGTGGTAGTGGTGGTGTCACTTTGGGTTGTAGTGGTTTGATGGTGTTGTTGTTGCTGTTGTGGTTGTTGTGGTTGTGCTGTTGGCGCTGCAACTCTAGCATGTGTTGCAACAGTTGGTTGTATTCTTGTTCCCGCATGTGAAAAGGCTGCTGTGACCTCTGCATCAACGCGTCCATCTCTTCCAAATTTTGGAGACGTTTCTTTTCCAAGAGAGGGGTGTGAAGTGTCTGTCGATGACGTTGTTTGGTGGCTTGTAGACTTTGCCATGTGTCTTCAGGCACCAACACCATCTTGCGTGCGTACTTCATGGTGGCACACCACACACTGATCCCAACCTTCCTGGTGTCAGACCATTTATTACATTCCTCCAAACAACGAGGCTAGGGCAGAACCAATAAAAGGTATGAGTCCTCCTAATAATCCTCCTCCATGTTGAAGAAGTTTACGTTTCTTGCTTAGAGGTACTTGTTTTTTCATGAGCGTATTCAAGACTTTACCGTGTCGTTGCAAGTTTTGACGTTGCGTCGTGGTCATGGGAATATTGCCTGCATACAAGTTCACCACACATTCACAAAGGGCACGGATGAGATCGGTAGGAGCATGTTTGAGAATGGCTTTGCGCATGGCTGGAGCGGCAGCACACAAATGACACAGAGCGTGTTTCTGTTTCCTGAGGCACTGAGACATCTTTCTTGCATGGAGGTGTTAGCCTGAATGAGGCACCTGATCTGCAGCTTCTCTCTTTTATCAGGCAGTGGCAGGAGGGAGTTGCAACTGTTGATCTGACTTCTTGGACTTTCTTTGGGTCCGCATGTGCACCAATCGTCTGAGAGCATCAGCTTGATATGCTTTCATGACATTTTCATGAGCCTTTACTTTTGGCTTAGTAGTCATCGTTGTTGTTGTTGTTGTTGTAGGTCGGTGTCGCCTGGTGTTACCCTGTTTAAGGAGTGGTGCTTGAAGATAATTTTGCCATTGCAACAGAATGCGTGTCAAGACCCCTGCAAGTGTTCCACTACCACTGCGTTGCATCAGGTAGTCAAGACGTTCATCCATAGGCAAACGTGGATTGACAATTTTAGCCAGGGTATCATTATGTCTCTGCAACCACGTCTTATGTTGAGCTTTCAATGGGATGTGTCCTGCTCTCAGGTTCCGCACGACAATCGCAAACCACTGCAAAAGACGATTTCTTCCTTTGACGGCAAGGGTTGTCGCATCCCTTGTCGGAAAAATAGACGGTCTCTTGTCTTTTTTCTTCCTTTGTGGGGTGTCCTGCTGCTGCAGACGTTGAAAGCGTTGAAGATCGAGTGGGGGTGAGGGTGCTGGTGAGGAAGACCGTTGTTGTTCCTGACGATGCTTGTTCAAGGGTACCATCGAAGAGGAAGACGGACCTGGCGTGGACTTCTGTTGCTGCTGCTGCTGTTGCTGTTGCAGAGGTTGAAAGCGTTGAAGATCATGTGGTGACGAGGGTGGCGAAGGTGCTGATGATGTTGAAGGACGTGGTGATGGGTGCTGCTGACGATGTATGTTCACGGGTACCATTGAAGAGGGAGACGATCCTGGAGGTGAAGGAGTCTTGTGAAATACAGAGGTCACAAGTCCCTGTAGCGATGAGGGGGAGACCATACTGTCATAGACATCATTCACCATCTCTTTGTCTTTGTTCTTTCCCTTCGTAGGATGAATCTGTTTCCGTCTTTGCCCCATGATGGATGTAGGTCAACTGAAGGAAGGTCTGAGGGTTCACCTCCTTTTATGAAAGTCTCTTCATCTCATAGGATCGGCACATACACGAGGGGTAATTCGGATCTCGAAAACAGGCGGGCGCGTACGCGATGGTCTTGCAACGTGGTGGGCTTCAAGTCCAAGAACAGGTAAGTGTAAGGCTCTCGGGTAGCGTCTTCATAGGCTTCACGCAGAAAAGGAACTTTGCCTGGAAACACCTGGCGAGCCAGACTGTCGATCTGCGATGCATCTCTCGGATTTTTAAAGAGGACCATGTAGTGAGCATTCAGACTGATGGTGCGATGTTGCGGCGATTGAGCAAACAAGTTCTGAGTGAGATACAGCACAGATGTGTTTCGGTGATGACTTTTCTTGGTGAACCATCGCAGTACTTCAGTTTCTTCTTCTTTTGTATTGTCCCCCAGCAAATCATCGATGACCAGCCAATGTGGGGCCACCCCTTTTTCGGGCAAGGCACGATCCGCTTCTTTCATGCTGTGGACAAACTCAAGAGCGACCCCTAAGCGGTCTGCCATCTCTTCCAGTTCATGATGAAGCGGTTGCCATTCGCTGTACACCCACACCATGCGATGGGGTGGCGTATCCAACACCTCGGGGCGATGCATCTGCTCCATACATGATTTCACAAAGGAACTTTTTCCTGATCCCGTGGGTCCCGCAATGAACATCGTAAAAGGATGGCGTAGGGTCAAAGGGCTGGTCATGACCTCTTCATCATCATGTGATGCCATCCTGTGTTCTGGCTGACTGACACCAGGCAACTGATCCTTTCAAGCATGACCTTTCTCTTTTATCTGTTATTTTTTCTTCCTATCTCTCCCATGACCCATACAATTTCTTATGAAAAAAAAGAAACACAACGGTCGGTCCGATTTAGAAAACCAGGGGCTCAGACCAACTGTCGGAAAGAACCCATCAGCACGATGCGTTTTCGACCAATCAGGAAACAGGGTGTCAGTGCCTCTCCTATAAAAAGAGCGAAGCCACGCACACCGTCACAGTCGAGCACTGAAGGAGAGATCAACCATGTCGTCTCGATGCAACTGTCTGACGTGCCAGACCGACAGTCAACAATGCCAGCGGAGGATGAAAGTCTATTCGTGGACAATAGTGGGCTACCCACGGGGTGAATCGGAGACGATCCTATCGCAGAGCCCACACTGGTTTAAGAACAAGTCTGAGGCTATGTCAGCATTACAACAAACTATTCAACGCGGAATTGACATACCCGACTGTTGGGGTGGTCCGTGTTATTATCTAGTATCGAGATCAAGGAAAGTAATGTAATCAAGGAGACAACCTTTGTCCAGCTTGTTTCCAGTTTGTTTTCCAACGGCCCTTTTCAGGGCCACCCATCTCTCCCGAAAGACAACTTTCATCCTTTGCTTTGACGACCCTCCCACCCACCCACCCACACCATGAACCCGTCTCCTCCTCCTTTCCTTCCTCCCTCCCTTCACCACCACCACCCTCCCTCCCTCCCTCCACCACCGCCACCCCTGGAGGCGCGCGCCACCGGACACGGAAGCGCCACCCTCTTGGAGGCGCGCGCCTCCGGACACGGAAGCGACGCCCTCTTGGAGGCGCGCGCCTCCGGACACGGAAGCGACGCCCTCTTGGAGGCGCACGCCACCGGACACGGAAGCGACGCCCTCTTGGAGGCGCACGCCACCGGAAACGGAAGCGACGCCATCTTGGAGGCGCACGCGCAGAGTCCCATCATGCACTGCGCAGGTCACGTGACCGGAAGTGACGTCACAGAGGATGTGCCGCCATCTTGGTTCCATAATCCTGAGTGGTTCCATAATCCTGAGGTGGTTCTATACCGAGGTACTTAACTACTGACATGTCCATTTTATGCATAGGTTGGTATTTCCCGTATATTCTCACAATCCTCACGTCAATTACCTGTACATTTCTCCCAATGACGATTGTCATATCTCTCCCGCTTTCGGATGCGATCGTTCGACCATCGCGTTTATCTGCGTTGCCCAGCTACATCAATGAGGAACAACTCACTAGACAACCCTCTCTAAAAAATAACGTCGTCCAATATACGACGTCATCAAGTTGCGAGTGCATGTTCCGATCGCCGGAAGTGACGTTTTGATAGAACAATGGTTTATCGTGAAATAAACCACACTTCGCTCTTCATTGTTCTTTGCGGTTTGTCGCGTAGCTATCTTATATAAATTATATTGATATCACGACATCATAATGTTTGATAAGACGTCACTTACTTGCCACGTCATAATTGATCCTCTTGATTGGTTTATTGAGTTACCGTACTCAAATACCAATAGCGATCACACGATATGTGTAAACCATAGGAAAAAAATCATGGAAACTAAGTCTTTCAATTTAACTTGCAAACTGGTATTGATTCCACAGCTTAGGTCCTTACCACAGTGCTGTCGGTGGTTACAAGTGTCAATAGCGGGTTGTACGGAATTTTACGAGCTGAAAAAGTTCGTGTAAACCCCTCGACCTTCGGTTCCTTGGTTTAAAAGCCCACTCAGCTGGTGAAAGCCGTACACGCCATGACACATGCAAATACTGACAAGACTACAGCACGGCCGTAAAGATCCCCGCTTTGGAATAGCACCCAACGAACGTTTGGTATTCTGCGCTCTATAAAATATGATAAAACATTTCCCGTATTATTATTCATATTTCTTTTAAATATGTTTCAAAACGTATGTTGTGCTGTTGATGTATACATACCTTAATATCATGTTTGATTTGTGAATCAAGACAAAGCAAAGACTATAAATAAATTCCTTGTATAATTTTTGTAATGACCAAACATCCGTATGCATATGTTACACCCAATGTGTGCAATTGCCCATTGCAATACAGCTTGCCCAATGCATGCAATGGACAGTGCATGCATTATTCACAGAAGTCAAAAGGACAAAGTTATCTTATAAGGATCTGATGTTTCTTTATTCTATCGCACTGTAGGCTATCGGCCCATTGTACATTTAGATAGTCAGGTCCACAAAGGACATTAACGAGCTTCTAATATTCATGGCATGGCATATATATAATGAGAGTTTTTTCATAGTTTCAGCATGGCATGATGACAGCAATATTTTAAATGTATGTAATGTAGGACATACTATTTTCCCGGAATATATTTATGTCTAAGATTGTTGTAGGTCTAACAAAATACAAGAACATGATATTCGTTTTCGATAAGACCAGTGTTACAGAGGTTACAAAGTCTTTGGTCTCCTGGGACGTTGTGATATCTACCCACTTCAATATGGAGTGTATGAGATCTACAACGTAGAAGGGTCTATTCACCGAGTTATTTTACACCGAGTTATTGGACAATCGGCCTGAACAGTGTATTCAATGGGCAGTTACACAGATTGGGTGTCTGAACAGTGTATTCAATGGGCAGTTGCACAGATTGGGTGTCTGAACAGTGTATTCAATGGGCAGTTACACAGATTGGGTGTCTGAACAGTGTATTCAATGGGCAGTTGCACAGATTGGGTGTCTGAACAGAGTATTCAATGGTCAGTTGCACAGATTGGGTGTCTGAACAGTGTATTCAATGGGCAGTTACACAGATTGGGTGTCTGAACAGTGTATTCAATGGGCAGTTGCACAGATTGGGTGTCTGAACAGTGTATTCTATGGGCAGTTGCACAGATTGGGTGTCTGAACAGTGTATTCAATGGGCAGTTGCACAGATTGGGTGTCTGAACAGTGTATTCAATGGGCAGTTGCACAGACTGGGTGTCTGAACAGTGTATTCAATGGGCAGTTACATAGATTGGGTGTCTGAACAGTGTATTCAATGGGCAGTTGCACAGATTGGGTGTCTGAACAGTGTATTCAATGGGCAGTTGCACAGATTGGGTGTCTGAACAGTGTATTCAATGGGCAGTTGCACAGATTGGGTGTCTGAACAGAGTATTCAATGGGCAGTTGCACAGATTGGGTGTCTGAACAGTGTATTCAATGGGCAGTTGCACAGATTGGGTGTCTGAACAGTGTATTCAATGGGCAGTTGCACAGATTGGGTGTCTGAACAGTGTATTCAATGGGCAGTTGCACAGACTGGGTGTCTGAACAGTGTATTCAATGGGCAGTTACATAGATTGGGTGTCTGAACAGTGTATTCAATGGGCAGTTGCACAGATTGGGTGTCTGAACAGTGTATTCAATGGGCAGTTGCACAGATTGGGTGTCTGAACAGTGTATTCAATGGGCAGTTACATAGATTGGGTGTCTGAACAGTGTATTCAATGGGCAGTTGCACAGATTGGGTGTCTGAACAGAGTATTCAATGGGCAGTTGCACAGATTGGGTGTCTGAACAGTGTATTCAATGGGCAGTTGCACAGATTGGGTGTCTGAACAGTGTATTCAATGGGCAGTTGCACAGATTGGGTGTCTGAACAGTGTATTCAATGGGCAGTTGCACAGACTGGGTGTCTGAACAGTGTATTCAATGGGCAGTTGCACAGACTGGGTGTCTGAACAGTGTATTCAATGGGCAGTTACATAGATTGGGTGTCTGAACAGTGTATTCAATGGGCAGTTGCACAGATTGGGTGTCTGAACAGTGTATTCAATGGGCAGTTGCACAGATTGGGTGTCTGAACAGTGTATTCAATGGGCAGTTACATAGATTGGGTGTCTGAACAGTGTATTCAATGGGCAGTTGCACAGATTGGGTGTCTGAACAGAGTATTCAATGGTCAGTTGCACAGATTGGGTGTCTGAACAGTGTATTCAATGGGCAGTTGCACAGATTGGGTGTCTGAACAGTGTATTAAATGGGCAGTTGCACAGATTGGGTGTCTGAACAGTGTATTCAATGGGCAGTTGCACAGATTGGGTGTCTGAACAGTGTATTCAATAGGCAGTTGCACAGATTGGGTGTCTGAACAGTGTATTCAAGTGGTAGTTGCACAGATTGGGTGTCTGAACAGTGTATTCAATGGGTAGTTGCACAGATTGGGTGTCTGAACAGTGTATTCAATGGGCAGTTGCACAGATTGGGTGTCTGAACAGTGTATTCAATGGGCAGTTACACAGATTGGGTGTCTGAACAGTGTATTCAATGGGCAGTTACACAGATTGGGTGTCTGAACAGTGTATTCAATGGGCAGTTACACAGATTGGGTGTCTGAACAGTGTATTCAATGGTCAGTTGCACAGATTGGGTGTCTGAACAGTGTATTCAATGGGCAGTTACACAGATTGGGTGTCTGAACAGTGTATTCAATGGGCAGTTGCACAGATTGGGTGTCTGAACAGTGTATTCAATGGGCAGTTGCACAGATTGGATGTCTGAACAGTGTATTCAATGGGTAGTTACACAGATTGGGTGTCAGAACAGTGTATTCAATGGGTAGTTACACAGATTGGCTGTAACATAATACATAGTCGCTGTCAACACCAGGCGGTACAGTATTTGAAACTTGTCAATAACATCTTGCACACATAGTTTCTGACAACAACATATGCACGTTCACCTCTCATAGAACGGGCACTATATTCAGTCTGAGGTTAGGTCCTCTCACTTCCTGCCAAAGTGTATCAATACGCATGGGTATTCTTGCGCGCATCCCTGCACCTGGTGAGTACAACACTGCGACTTAAATGGATCGGATAGCCAGTCCTACAAATACCATTTTACCTAGATTATCTCTGTGGAGGTCTCCAGGCCCCGTTCCACAAAGCGATCTTAGCGCTACGACTGTCGTAAGCCTATGTTAAAGTATGGGAGTTACGATCATCTTACCGTCAAGATCGCTTTGTGGAACGCGGCCCAGTACCCTAAGGGTCTACTGATCTGAGAATCGGATGGCTACCATGTGTGGCCCGGATGGAGATAGTTGTTCATCCCGGTTAGAATTAGTCTTCAGCAACCCATGCTTGTCGTTAGAGGCGACCGGGATCGGGTGATCAGGCTTGCTGACTTGGTTGATGCAGTCATCGTATCCCAATTGCGTGGATCGATGCTCATGATGTCAATCACTGGCTTGTCTGTCGATTATTTACAAACTGCCGCCATATAGCTGTAATACTGCTGAGTGTGGCGTTAAACTACGAACAAACAAGCAACAAGCAGTCCTACAACAGAACGCCTATACCATTGTACCTAGATTACACCCCAGGGGTGGTCTTCAGTACCCTAAGGGCCTACTGATGTGAGATTCGGATGGTGATAGTTGTTCATGCTGTCAACCAGGTTTAATTCTGGTCCATACCAATCTCATTAAAATCAGATCTGAGTTCTCGCTACCGCTAAACAAAGACCTGAGGACATCCCATTACGGGTCACGTCAGAACGACCTTTCATCCGACCAATCAGAGCGTCGCTTACCAGATCATGAAAGTGACAGTCGGAATGTGATTTCTAATCATGCATCCTCGTAAACTTTAACACGGGGTATTCCGAACGATAGTTGCGGGCTTAACGACTGAATCCATACAATCTAGACCATCTATTAGCCATTCCAGAATGTTCTTTTGTTCAGGTTTCAAATTTTTAATCGAGAATTTGTCAAAATATGTTTCGAAGCGTAGTCGCCAATTTGAAATTAGTGCCGTAAAGCACGAGAAGCTGCCTTTTGATTGGTTAATGTCGACTTCTTGTCAGTCATTCCATTGGTCGGTCAAAGTTCGCGAAAGGTTGTTCTGACGTGACCCGTAATGGGATGTCCTCAGATCTTTGTTTAGCGGTTAGCGAGAACTAAGATCTGATTTTAATGAGATTGGGTACATACCAGTGGGTTACAGCCGCCTTGGTGAAAGCTGGGATGCTGCGGTCTGAAGGTAGCGTTAAACAACAATCACTCACCTGCATCTTATAATCAAGTATTGAAACTGGACCGAGAAATAGACACCCACGCTTTTACAATTAAAACAGTATTAAGTAAATATCTAAACACATATCGTCCTCAGATATATTCTTTGAAGTTGCCTTGTTTTGTTTTTAATTCCCTACCTGATCAATATGGCGTCTTGAATCATGAAATACAATAATAACACTCCTATTGGGAATAAATATGTGAAATCTGTGTAAAGACGACAAAATAAAGTCGCCATGAGATCTAATCAGTGAGGTGAGGTGAAATGGGGTTTTATGTCGCGTCCACGATTGTTGCACTTATACAGCGAAGATCTAATCAGAAACGTATTGTGAAGGAATCGGGCGCATGTTTGTTAAATCAATGTCTTACGGCGTTGGAAAGTCTTTGTTTTTTTAAATCTGTCGAAAACTATATCTATATAAATAGTTCTTCATACAATGCATTCATTTTAGTTTTTTATAACGGCATATTCGAATACATGCTCCCCAGGGCCTGTGTGTGGAGCTCGTGCCGAACCCTGCTGGCGGCCCAGCATCGCCTGTCACACCGCTATTAGAGCGGATCAACACCTATTTTATCATTATAAATTGTAATAAATGTCCCGCATAACCATAAATCGATTCCACAATCTAGCGGTAACCCCAAACACATAATCAAATACTGTGTTAAAAAGGTTATAAAAGATCTTTCCCGGGTTTCCATGCAAACGGAAGGCTAAAAGAACGACATGGAGCTCGGGAGTTAAAAAAGAAACAAAGCCTGGCACCAGTCTAGAAACGTGTGACGCAGGCAGTTGGTCGGCCTGGAGTCCCGCGTTCACTTTTGATCGATTGGTTATTGGAATTCGATCGATAACGTCGTATGTATATATACCTACCCCGCGATAAGAAAGCATTGTATATATGTCGTGGGGCTATAACGGTACTAAATTACCCGTTATATATCCGAGGTGTATATCAGTAAGTTTATCGGTATGGTCCAGGTGCAGGTGGGTGGACTTAGGCGGGATCTACCCCGGCATTACGGACTTACAGAATGACGTACAAACAAAAGCACAGACAAATACAACCTTAACTATATACACCGAACACGTGGAGATACGCTTCTTGTACTGACGCAAATAAGCAATACGAGATGGCGGTCAGCTAATTGAAAACGCTGATGCGTTGACCGACATCTGTGTGCGTGGACGACATCGTTGTATTAGCAGTATCTACCGAAAAATCATACCTTTGACCTAATTTGTACAACGTACACTTAGTGACACGGCACAAACAACGGTTGGTTGGTTGGTTGTTTTACGCCGCACTCAGCAATATACCAGCTATATGACGGCGGTCTGTAAATAATCGAGTCTGGACTAGACAATCCAGTGATTGACATCTTGAGCATCGATCCACGCAATTGGGATATGGTGACATGCATCAACCAAGTCAGCGAGCCTGACCACCCAATCCCGTTAGTCGCCTCGTACGACAAGCATAGGCTCCTTTTACGGCAAGCATGGGTTGCTGAAGACCTATTCTACCCCAGATATTCACGGGTCTCACGGCAAGCATGGGTTGCTGAAGACCTATTCTACCCCGGTCAAACTGCAAATAACGAGTGTGTGGGCACGGCGGTATCTCCAAGCTCATTTTAAAAAAAACCCAAATAAATAGAAACGTGCTTAGATACACAGGAGCAGAAAAAAATTCTTTCATATTGTATATCACATCAGTAATAGCTACACAATGTACAGTACCATACAATAGGACTATGGGATACGCATAACCTTGTCAGACATGTTTTGTTAAACTTTCGGTAAAATACATCCGGGATATAGTTTGACACAAGGTACAGTTAATTGTCATTTTGTTTCACGGAAAATATGCATTGTTTACGACGTCTAAAATTGTTTTTGAATGCGATATGAACATTTTACTGTCTGTCAGTCCGTATTTAGACTACGCCATGTCTGACTGCATGGACGAATGTTCTGACAGTGATTCCTATTTTCGGAGTAAACGCTACAACTAACCAAGAAGCTTATATATTCCTTTTTGTGTTTCAATATCACCTTCTACTACACCGGGATAATATGTGACTGCATATACACCGGGATAGTGTATGACTGCATATACACCGGGATAGTGTACGACTGCATATACACCGGGATAGTGTATGGCTGCATATGCACCGGGATAGTGTATGACTGCATTTACACCGGGATAGTGTACGACTGCATATACACCGGGATAGTGTATGACTGCATATGCACCGGGATAGTGTATGACTGCATTTACACCGGGATAGTGTACGACTGCATATACACCGGGATAGTGTATGACTGCATATACACCGGGATAGTGTCTGACTGCATATCCACCGGGATAGTGTCTGACTGCATATCCACCGGGATAGTGTATGACTGCATATTCACCGGGATAGTGTACAACTGCATATACACCGGGATAGTGTATGACTGCATATACACCGGGATAGTGTATGACTGCATATACACCGGGATAATATGTGACTGCATATACACCGGGATAGTGTATGACTGCATATACAATGATATAGTGTATGACTGCATATACACCGGGATAGTGTATGACTGCATATACACCGGGATAGTGTATGACTGCATATACACCGGGATAACATGTGACTGAATATACACTGGGATAATATATGACTGCATATACACCAGGTTGATATCTCACTGCATATAAATGAGGGATGATATATGACTGCATATACACCGGGATAATATGTGACTGCATATACACCGGGATAATATATGACTGCATATACACCGGGATAAAATGTGACTGCATATACACCGGGATAATATATGGCTGCATATACACCGGGATAAAATGTGACTGCATATACACCGGGATAATATATGACTGCATATACACCGGGATAATATGTGACTGCATATACACCGGGATAATATATGACTGCTTATACACCGGGATAAAATGTGACTGCATATACACCGGGATAATATGTGGCAGCACATAAACTGGGATAATATGTGACAACATATAGACATATAATGTATGACACGTATACACCATGGTAATATGTACCAGGACATCATCAGTGCGTCATTACGGGTACATCTGTCAGTGCGATTATTACGGGTAAATTTGTCAGTGCGGTTATTACGGGATCATTTGTCAGTACGATCATTACGGGTACATCTGTCAGTACGATCATTACGGGTACGTCTGTCAGTGCGATCATTACGGGTATATCTGTCAGTGCGATCATTACGGGTACATCTGTCAGTTCGATAATCACGGGTACATTATCAGTGCGATCATTACGGGTACATCTGTCAGTGTGATCAGATAGTGAAAATCCCCGTCACGGCTTCAGGGCGTCATGACTACGGTGAAGAAGTAAAAATGTGATAATGAAGCATTGAGAACCTTGGGCATATATGTCGTGACGACAACTATTATGAAGCCCTGTTGATGAAATCGGATGTGATGATAATTCACTGATCGATCTGAAGACAAGCAGCTCTTTGGTGCCAGGAACAGAGGATATGACATCAAAACACTCTGCTTGGTGTGGTCGCGGCAGCTGTACAGCTCTCTACACTCCATTGACTTAAAACAATTTACTCCAATAAAACACGAAACAACGATTTTTACTAATCTTGATTTTGATGTATGTACTTTAACGTGTCCATTTGGTTGCTTTAACGAGCTGTTAGAGGATGCACATACACGGATGATGGATGAGGCTTTCGCCACCTTCATTGCGGTAATAGGGTGTCAACAGCCACTGAGAAAGATATTCCCCGGTTAATCAAGATTAACCGGTTAATCAGCGTGTCAAGCAAACGCGCTAACCTCTGTGCTATATAACCCGTCCCTATAAAGCTGGAAAGTGTCATGCCGTTAGCTAGGCTTATCTACCTGGTTTTTGGATTCGTCGCCCAAAAATATGTAATATATTTTGCAGTTCAGTTATTGGACAACTACCGATCACACAAGCGATCAGGGGCGGTCGGGTAGCCTAGTGGTTAAAGCGTTGTGATTGTGTCACCGTACCCAGACGCCGTGGAGTTCACCTCATCGACCATTGGTGTGTCTGGTCAAGGACTGATTGTTGACACTCTGCCATGATATAGCTATAAACCATACTCACTCACTCACAAGCGATCACTTGTAAAATAATTCATTCTTTTTCTTTTCCGGTAACCATGTATATATCTTAATGGACATCCGTAAGTCTAGAATTAAACCAAAGGACTGACTTGCAACCGCCACTGCCCAGTCGTCTGTAGCACATGGGCATACGCTGGTCAATAGACACGCATCAATGGTTCCCATCACAGGCGGATATGTGATGTTGTCCAGTGACCTGGTGATTTGCCACGACTGGGATTTCGAAACAGGTCATCTGTCTTAGAACATACCCAAACTATTTCCGTAAAAAAACACTGTACTATCACTAGATCCACCACATCACCACTGGAACCACCATATCTCCAAGAGAACCTCCACTAGAACTACCATTTAAACCATGGCTTCTTTGTCTTTGACCCATTCCATTCTTGACCAACTCGTGTTATTCCGGGACAAGCCGAATAGCGACTCGTGCCCCTCTTGTGGCCATTTTGGCGACCGGGTTCCGTCTTAGCGCAAACGGGCATACCTAAAACAATTGTCTTCTTGCAGGTGACGAAAAGGTGTGAGTGGTGGTCTTACTAATTGAATTGTTAGTTAAACACCACTTGACAATGACGGAACTTCTTTTTTTCCCCTATAATTCATCTTGATGATTGAACAATTTCATGAAAAATGTTTGTCGCCACCGAGATTCGAACCCGTGAAGTCTGCACTGGAGGCTAACGAATGTAGTCTTCTGTAACGGCGACATGAGAGAAAGGGTATGAAATTAACAACTGAATATTTATTTACATCAGTTTTAATTGCCTATTCGTTTATGAACTGCGAAAAGTGTTTTATGCAATGTTTATACAATATCCTACTCTGTGCATTCTAGTATTTGTTCAGTACTTGTGATTTTGTAGCTTTTCGTTCAACGAAACGAACAGACAGAAAAGAAATTACTATTATCTTGATCAGGGCTTCATTTGCTCATAATAGGCCTATCAACATGGGCAAGTAATATTAAGGTGATTGATAAATGTGCTCGATTTGGTCCAAAATGAGTGGTATACTTGCCCCGGGACATGCATTTTATAACCCAAATCGGGAAAGTGCAAGGTGCACGTGCGAAAGGCTAGGGGAACACATTTCACGTGCTCCATCGCAGGGCCGACTCAGACAGTGTTCTCACAGTTGAGCATAGAGTTCCTGAATAGCTTTCAAAATACCTTTAACAAAACAATGTATTTTAAACATTTTAGGTACCTTAAATGTTGGACATGGTTTAAGTATGTTAGACCACTCGGACCCGAGTGTCTAATCGTTGAAGTGGTTCATTAAACTACTCTGCGCTGCGCTGCGCTGCGATGTGGCCCACATCATCTCTAGAACCACCACACAACCACTAGAACCTCCATACTACCACTAGAACCATAATGCCACCCCTACAACCACCACAACCATCATACCACCATCAGAACCGCCATACCACCACTACAACCACCATACCACCACAACCACCATTAGAACCGCCATACCACCACTACAACCACCATACCACCACAACCACCATACCACCACAACCACCATTAGAACCGCCATACCACCACTACAACCACAACCACCATTAGAACCACCATACCACCACTACAACCACCATACCACCACTACAACCACCATTAGAACCGCCATACCACCACTACAACCACCATACCACCACAACCACCATTAGAACCGCCATACCACCACTACAACCACCATACCACCACAACCACCATTAGAACCACCATACCACCATTAGAACCACCATACCACCACAACCACCATTAGAACCGCCATACCACCACTACAACCACCATACCACCACAACCACCATTAGAACCACGATACCACCATTAGAACCACCTTACTACCACTAGAACCTCTTTACACGCCATGCTACCTACAAAACACCCCTAAAGAGTGAGTGAGTTAAAATTTAACGTCGCATCGGCATTTTTTCAGCCATTTAGCGACAAAGTAAACATGCTACAAGACACAGAGCCCGTCTGACTGCCAGTACGTTACATACCGGTGAGTTTTATAGGCAATATATTTTGATTCAACGTTTCCAGAATTCTTTGTCTTCACTCCTTCATGCCATCTTATAAAACGTTCTATGGTTACTGCCAGTTTACAGCCGTGTTTGTTTGACAGCGACAGTTTGCCCCTCGAGAGTAGCCGTAGTCCTACTTGATCTCGGGTAGAATAAGCGGTGATGTACCCTGCATGACTCACCGCCCACCCAGTCACCCGCGACCAGACCATAACACTCGCTCTTCCACGGGTATTGTCCATGACAATGGAACGACCGACCCACTGAACCGGGCCAACGGTCTGGGTGCGTCCAAGTCGCGCGTGCTTTTGCCGCGTTACATGAAGTCAAAACACAGTTAATGAGCTGGATGACGGTCACTGTGCAGTATAGTTGGCATTGATGTGGTGTTGAATGACGTCTTTAATCACGGTCGACCAGTTCTAACGACTATTGGTGGGAATCACAGTGTTCAACGGTACAAACTGCGACACTGTGGTTTATCGTGTGTACTTACCACTGTCGTCATGTCCCAACCGCCCCCGTGGTAGAGCGTCCGCCCGGAGAGGGGAAGGTCCGGGGTCTGATCCCCGGCCGCATCATACCAAATGACGTTAAAGGATGGTCTGGCGCTTGGCATAAGGGGCTAAAATAATGGTCAGTTTGGAGTCAGTATGGTGTGGTTTTAAGAGTGGGATATTCATGTTAAACTGTGGCTTGGTATGTCAGTGTGGTATTAGCATCAGTCCGGACGTGTGCGCATGAGTGCGCGCGCACACACACACACACACACACCTTATTACTGTCTACAAACTGAAAAAGCTGGAAGAATGATGTCGGATAATTTATAGAGAATCTCACCCGAGTGTCTTTTGATATCAAATATATCAACACGAGTTTTTGCAACTTTTAACAACGAGTGTTGATATATTTGATATCAAAACACACAAGGGTGAGATTTTATTTTTCATCCAACATCATTCTTTCAACTTTTTCAATTTGTAGACAGTAATTAGCAGTGTCTTCAGTGTAAAAAGTACTGAAAACAGCTTCAGTAGCAGAGCCATTAGTGATGTCATTTGATTGTGACGTCATGGTAACCAGTGACGTCACAATGGTCTGCAAACCATTGTGATGTAATTTCATTGCAGCGATATCTACAGTGTAGATATCGCTTGATCTCATCCAAGCAATATCTCCTGTGGGAGCCAGTTTTGGATGATAAATAAAAATCTCACCCTCGTGACTTTTGATATGAAATATATCAACACTCGTTGATAAAAGTTGAAAAACTTGTGTTGATATATTTGATATCAAAAGACACGAGGGTGAGATTCTCAATATGTTCCCTAGGGTCATATAATGTCATGAGACAACAGTGTGTTGTTTCCGTCATCAGAGCGGTATTGTTGACGTTATTCGAATCTTATTGTGACGTGAGGTCGGAATGACGTCACACTGGAAACGACGTCATAGCTAAAGATTGTTGACGTCATTCGACAAATTGTGGTTCCGCTGCTGTTGCGACTTGCTGTACTTTGTGGCGTTGTACAAAGTAACCTTAGCGCTACGACTGTCGTTAGTCTATGTTCCGGTACGGGTGTGACCATCACCTTAGCGCTACGACTGTCGTTAGTCTATGTTCCGGTACGGCTGTGACCATCACCTCAGCGCTACGACTGTCGTAAGTCTATGTTCCGGTACGGGTGTGACGATCACCTCAGCGCTACGACTGTCGTTAGTCTATGTTCCGGTACGGGTGTGACCATCACCTCAGCGCTACGACTGTCGTTAGTCTATGTTCCGGTACGGGTGTGACGATCACCTCAGCGCTACGACTGTCGTTAGTCTATGTTCCGGTACGGGTGTGACCATTACCTTAGCGCTACGACTGTCGTTAGTCTATGTTCCGGTACGGGTGTGACGATCACCTCAGCGCTACGACTGTCGTTAGTCTATGTTCCGGTACGGGTGTGACGATCACCTCAGCGCTACGACTGTCGTTAGTCTATGTTCTGGTACGGGTGTGACGATCACCTCAGCGCTACGACTGTCGTTAGTCTATGTTCTGGTACGGGTGTGACGATCACCTTAGCGCTACGACTGTCGTTAGTCTATGTTCCGGTACGGGTGTGACGATCACCTCAGCGCTACGACTGTCGTAGGTCTATGTTCCGGTACGGGTGTGACGATCACCTTAGCGCTAAGATCGCTTTGTACAACGGCACACTTATAGGTAAGCACTAAAATTCGTCTCTGTATGTAGACATATTCTTCGCTCTTCTTTAGGAACTCGTGTCGTAAACATAGTATGACATGAACATTCATTTAATATCCTCTATATATAACATGGTACTTTCAAATGAGTGAATGAATTGGCGTGTACCCCTTCACAGCAGCGTTATAGTTATATCATGGCAGAGTGTCAACAATCAATCCTTGACCAGACACACCAATGGTCGATGAGGTGACACAATAACAAGAGTTGGTCTTCCTTCTGGTCATCCTCCACAGAATTCCTTGTGACCAGCTAATCCCCCCTCTTTACTCGCCCCTGGGGTACCGGGTTCCAAGAACTGTGGAGGTATTGTGCCTCGGACTCTCTGTTCGGTCGCCCCTGAAAATGGTAACTTGGTACCGGGCTCTGTGGAGCTATTGTTCCCCAGTCTCTACACAACAGCAGATCTTGTTCACAAGCTCTACGCAGATTATGCATATACATCAACTTCATCGCCTCGGGAATATTTAAAAAATGTTTCTTTAGTGTGGATGTGGAGTTAACTGTATTCATTTTTCTTTTCTAAAAGAAGCCGAAGAGCGTTTTTTTCCGAATTATATATCTTTTACCACCGTGTATTAACTATTAACATTTAGTGCGAAGAAAATTCATATCTATTCTTTTTCGCCTCCAATAAAAAAATAATTCGAGGTGTGGACGATCAACACTGACCTTGAAATATAAATGCATATGTTATGCATTATTAATCACTGTCTAAAGAGTAGAGTATTTAATGAACATTACAATTTTCGATTAAAATTATCGTTCTTAAAATTTTCGATTAAAATTATCGTTCTTTGATTAACGAACTTGTTGGGCCGCAATCGCACAATAGAACCAGATTTGTGCCATTGTTTGGCGGTTGTGACGACTGAATGACAACGTTATCTAAGTCTGCATAGAAGAGGTTTCATTATTCCTCCGGCTTTCTCATTCAGCTCTCATTACTGCTAAACCACAATCGATAAAACCGCTTCTACCAAAGTTCATTTCGTATGTACCAAGGTATTGTGACAGTCCTCGCCATTTCACTAAATGTAGGCTGAACACAATACAAATTGTCGTCATTGGTCTACCACGCTTTTCTACATAATACTGGTCAGGGGGTCTATAAGAAGAATAATGCTGGTCAGGGAGTATCTGTAAGATAAATAATACTGTCAAAGAAGTCTATAAGAAACATAATACTGGCCAAGTATTCTATAGATACATAATACTGGCCAAGACGTCATAGATACATAATACTGGCCAAGAAGTCTATCTATATTAGATATATGATACTATCCAAGAAGTCTATAGATACATAATACTGTCCAAGAAGTTTATAGATACATAATACTGACCAAGACGACTATAGATATTCTGACCAAGAAGTTTATAGATACACAATACTAGCCAAGACGACTATAGATACATAATACTGGCCAAGAAGTTTATAGATACATAATACTGGCCAAGAAGTTTATAGATACATAATACTGTCCAAGAAGTTTATAGATACATAATACTGACCAAGAAGTCCATCTATATTAGATATATGATACTATCCAAGAAGTCTATAGATACATAATACTGGCCAAGACGTCTATAGATACATAATACTGTATTCTAAATGTAGGCTGAACACAATACAAATTGTCGTCATTGGTCTACCACGCTTTTCTACATAATACTGGTCAGGGAGTCTATAAGAAGAATAATGCTGGTCAGGGAGTGTCTGTAAGATAAATAATACTGTCAAAGAAGTCTATAAGAAACATAATACTGGCCAAGTATTCTATAGATACATAATACTGGCCAAGACGTCTGTAGATACATAATACTGGCCAAGAAGTCTATCTATATTAGATATATGATACTATCCAAGAAGTTTATAGATACATAATACTGACCAAGACGACTATAGATACATAAGACTGGCCAAGAAGTTTATAGATACATAATACTGTCCAAGAAGTCTATAGATACATAATACTGACCAAGAAGACTATAGATAGATATTCTGACCAAGAAGTTTATAGATACACAATACTAGCCAAGACGACTATAGATACATAATACTGGCCAAGAAGTTTATAGATACATAATACTGGCCAAGACGACTATAGATACATAATACTGGCCAAGAAGTCTATAGATACATAAGACTGGCCAAGAAGTCTATCTATATTAGATATATGATACTATCCAAGAAGTCTATAGATACATAATACTAGCCAAGAAGTCTATAGATACATAATACTGACCAAGAAGTTTATAGATACATAATACTAGCCAAGACGACTATATATACATAATACTGACCAAGATGTTTATAGATACATAATACTGGCAAAGACGACTAAAGATACATAATACTTGCCAAGACGTCTATAGATACATGATACTGGCCAAGAAGTCTATAGATACATACTACTGGCCAAGAAGTCTATAGAAACATAATACTGGCCAAGAAGTCTATATTTACATAATACTGACCAAGACATCTATAAATACATAATACTGGCCAAGAAGTTTATAGATACATAATACTGGCCAAGAAATCTATAGATACATAATACTGACCAAGACATCTATAGATACATAATACTATCCAAGAAGTCTATAGATCTATAATACTGGCCAAGACGACTATAGATACATAATACTGGCCAAAAAGTCTATAGATACATAATACTGACCAAGACATCTATAGATACATAATATTGTCCAAGATGTCTATAGATACATAATACTGGCCAAGACGTCTATACATAAATAATACTGGCGAAGACGTCTATTGATACATAATACTGACCAAGACGTCTATAGATACATAATACTGACCAAAAAGTTTATAGATACATAATACTGGCCAAGACATCTATAGATACATAATACTGGCCAAGAAGTCTATCTTTATTAGATATATGATACTATCCAAGAAGTCTATAGATAAATAATACTGGCTAAGAAGTCTATAGATACATAATACTGGCCAAGACGTCTATTGATACATAATACTGGCCAAGAAGTCTATAGATATATGATACTATCCAAGAAGTCTATAGATACATAATACTGGCCAAGAAGTCTTTTGATACATAGTACAGTTAATAATTTAAAGCGAATTTCTCTTTTACAGCCCGTTTTTGAGCTCTAATCCTAAGAGTCCCTGTGCCCAATAGGCGGCAGTACCAACGCGGCAAGATTGACAACATCGAAAAGACGACAAGACGCCCATTATAGAACCAAGGAGCACCAAAATAGAATGTTTATATGTCACACCAGATTTCTGCAAGACTTACGGCCCGCAATATCCGGTAATATTCCATTTTTGGCCACAGTGACGTCACGGTTCCCGTCTAAATCTATCCTGGTAATGGTATAGATTGATTGTGCAGATCGATATTGCTTGAACCAGTTCTCGGTGATAGGGGAAAGGAGGATAGCCGGGAAAGCGTGCGATGCTAAATGATGTATCATGTCATACGTTTTGTTTCAGAAACTTTGCTGTGCTCTTAATTTCTTGTTACCATGGATACCAAATAAACACACAGAGTGGTAGATTTACATCGTCTATAGTAAAACAAAGAAATTATGATTGTTAGATTTTTACACACATCAGTTATTTGCAAAGAATAATTTTGCGATTAATAACCGGTTTATACGCCAGTGTTCGCGTCATTAATGCATTCGTTAATCCGATAGCGGTTACCTCCCTTGAAAAAAAAGCACCCGTAAAATCCCGTAAGTTGATCAACACGATTTCGTGTCAGTCGTCATTACGTTGAAAATGAGTCACCTTGTCGCAGGCTGGGGACCGGACTGGGTCTGTGGGTAGTCTCCCGGGGGTAGGGACGGGGTCAAGAATTCCACTAGAAATGTCACACCGGGTATCTGCAGTCACGTGACTCCCCTCATCAGGGCAGCGAGGTGGGGAGAGGCGACGTAAATATCCCCTGATTATTGGATTAGCGACATGACAAGGATAATCGTCCTTAACGCTGGGGATTAGCGAGACAACCAGGAGGTGTCCCCGAACACAGGTCGACGTATCGGTTGACTGTGTTGATGTAAAGAGACGTTACAGACACACGCTGATCAATAGAGGAATGATAAATAGGCACATCGATTGTTTCACTATAGGTTTGAGAACGGACCACCAATGGCTGCAGAACGGCCCCTTGGGCTGTTGAACGCTTTGTTTGTAGATATTCGTTTGTTAAACAACAAGACGACAGTTGACTATTCTGTATATAAATCTCCATTATTTGTGAATATTTGTGTGATCATGCATATACGCTTTCAGCTATATTGTTTCTTGACTTTCGGAGATGGGGATTAATATTTTACATTAATAAACATTAATATTGATTTTTCGGGACATATGAAGCGTTCATAAAGCATACATAAAACAACTAAAACTAGATACATTTCAGAGATGAAACAGATAATGTGTATCATATATATTTAGCATGAAAAAGTTTTTTGCACGACAAAATAATAATGTTTCAAATCATTACCTAACAAATGAAATAATGGTCTGCCTCAGCTGGAACCATTATCTTCCCCTGAAACAAGGTTCTATTTTTCAAACCATTATCTTCCCATGAAACAAGGTTCTATGTTTCAAACCATTATCTTCCCATGAAACAAGGTTCTATGTTTCAAACCATTATCTTCCCCTGAAACAAGGGTCTATGTTTCAAACCATTATCTTCCCAAGAAACAAGGTTCTATGTTTCAAACCATTATCTTCCCACGAAACAAGGGTCTATGTTTCAAACCATTATCTTCCCCTGAAACAAGGTTCTATGTTTCAAACCAATATCTTCCCATGAAACAAGGTTCTATGTTTCAAACCATTATCTTCCCCTGAAACAAGGTTCTATGTTTCAAACCATTATCTTCCCATGAAACAAGGGTCTATGTTTCAAACCATTATCTTCCCCTGAAACAAGGTTCTATGTTTCAAACCATTATCTTCCCCTGAAACAAGGTTCTATGTTTCAAACCAATATCTTCCCATGAAACAAGGGTCTATGTTTCAAACCATTATCTTCCCATCTAACAAGGTTCTATGTTTCGAACCATAAAAAACGTTCTATTTCTACGCAATACAAGGTACATGCTTTAAACCCTGTTCTAGTTCGCTGGTATACAATGTGTGTTTCGAACCATTATTTACACATCAAACAATATTCTATTTCTACGCAATACAAGGTACATGCTTTTAACCCTGTTCTAGTTCAAGGGTATACAATGTGTGTTTCGAACCATTATCAACACATCAAACAAAATTCTTTTTCTACGCAATACAAGGTACATGCTTTAAACCATGTTCCAGTTCAGTGGTATACAATGTGTGTTTCAAATCAGATAAACGCGATGGCCGAACGATTCCTTCGAAAGAGTGAGAGATATGACAATCGGTATTGGGAGGAAAGGTACAGGTAATTGACGTGAGGATTGTGAGAATATGCGGGAAACTCCCACCTGTTCATAAAATAGACATGTTCGACATGCAGAGGTCAAATTCTATTGATGGACTCATCATTTTTTAAATACGGGGAAATATTTTTTAAAGCTTGTACATTTTATCATTATTTTTAAAGAGGCTGTAAAAAAAATGTTGATATCTCTTATAGGAAATAAAGGTCTCGTGGTCGTTGTTTATCGTACAATAAAACACTGCAGGGAGAACACTGCAGCCCCTCATGGTTTATTCTCCCTGCAGCGTTTTATTGCACGATGGTTTAATCTCCCTGCAGCGTTTTATTGCACGATGGTTTAATCCCCCTGCAGTGTTTTATTGTTCGAAAAACAACTCTCACTCGTAGTTTATTTCTTAAATAAAGAACGTTCTATTTCTACGCAATACAAAGTACATGCTTTAAACCATGTTCTAGTTCAATGGGATACGAGGTTTATTTCAAACCATTATCTACACATGAAACAAGGTTCTATTTCTACGCGATATACAGTTTACGTTTCAAACCATTAATGCTCTCATGGTTCGCGAGACAAGATTTATGAATCATATTGTTTAGCTTAATATTTGTTTTCTATTAAATCATTTACAGTAAACTACGGTTATAACGAACACGCTTATAACGAACTAACGGAAATAACGAACTAATTTTTTAGCCCCGACTATTTGCTGTAGTTATACTGTACACAGTAAACTACGGTTATAACGAACTCAAAGGGACTACTTATGTTAGTTCGTTATAACCGTAATTCGTTATAAGCATATATACAGTATAACTACAGCAGATAGTCGGGACTAAAAAGTTAGTTCGTTATATCCGATAGTTCGTTATAAGCGTGTTCGTTATAACCGTAGTTTACTGTATATGCTTATAACGAATTACGGTTATAACGAACTAAAATTAGTAGTCCCTTTGAGTTCGTTATAACCGTAGTTTACTGTATATCCATTTCTTCTATTTTTTCGATAACATAGAGGTCATGACTGACGCCCTGCTTGATGTTTATTCCGCACCTATTGTCGTAGTGTGAACAACTCAAGGTTTCTAGTGACAACGAAGAGAACAGATTACACACACAGCTTTTGCTTTTGTCACGATCCTATGAGATACAGTAAACTACGGTTATAACGAACACGCTTATAACGAACTAACGGATATCACAAACTAACTTTTTAGTCACGACTATTTGCCGTAGTTATACTGTATATATGCTTATAACGAATTACGGTTATAACGAACTAAAATAAGTAGTCCCTTTGAGTTCGTTATAACCGTAGTTTACTGTAATTACTTGTTTGTCAGTTTTCCTTTTGGAAACCTTTTCAATATTGGCGAGGAAACACTTTCCTTACACTTGGAAAGTATTATTTTATCAACAAACAGTGGAAATTAATTTTTTTAATTCGACGAGCCACTTGGTTGCCACTTACGACAAGCATAATCTCCTTTTACGACAAGAATGGGTTACGACAAGAATGGGTTGCTGAAGATCTATTCTTCCCCGGATCTCCACAGGTCACCAATACAACTGGATGAAGAAAGGTGAGGTGTGGGGTGAAATTGGGTTTAACGTCGCGTCCAAGATTATTGCACTTACAGTAAACTACGGTTATAACAAACACGCTTATAACGAACTGACGGATGTAACGAACTTTCTTTTTTTGGTCCCGACTATTTGCTGTAGTTATGTTGTGTATATGCTTATAACGTACCACGGTTATAACGAACTAAAATTAGTAGTCCCTTTGAGTTCGTTATAACCGTAGTTTACTGTATATAGCGACGTGCATGCACGTGTGTGAGTGTGTGTGTGGCTGATTGTACCAGTACGGACTGATGCCGTTTATAGTGCTAGCCCACTGAGATACCAGGCTGCAGTTTAACATGAATACCCCACTCAGACACAGTATACTGACTCCGAGCCTTGTTTTAGCCCTTAATGCCGAGTGAGAGACAGGGTAACAACAAGTACCGTGTTTTAACGTCTTTTGGTATGACGCGGCCGGGGATCGAACCCCGGACATTCCGCTCTCCGGGAGGACGCTCTACCTCAAGACCACGGAGGTGATCGGATGAAGAAAGGATGATAATAGTGTAATCGTTCTGACAAGATGACCATTGCTGTACAATTGCGCCAGACACAACACACATTGTTGACTGAAGGATCAAAGCATTTTAAAGACATTCATTCTGTCCGCAGACAGCCCTTGTATTTTTTCACAAGAAAACAATCACATACAGAAATGTTAATACATTGCACACAACATAGAATAGAACGAACAAACAACAAAATAGCAAAAACAATGTCTGACATCAGTTACTGACACCAAACTCTGGTCAACTCTAACTCCTTTGTCCAGATGTAACATTTAAGTCGATATTAGATTGTGGTCGCGACAGAATGCCTTTTGACAATGAACTAATACAATCACTTCACTTGTCTTGAAGAAAGAATAACGTTTCTAGTTCATGGTGACAAATGGTCCCGAGTTAAGGGTTTGTTTCCCTCCTAACGCCGGACTCAGCACTATTCCAGCTACATGACGGCGGTCTATAAACTTCGAGTCTTGACCAGACATTTCAGTGATTGACATCATGAGTATCATATTCCCTGATAGTTGATAAATTATTCGTTTGTTGTTTAACGCCGCACTCCAGCTAACTGGCGACGGTCTGTAAGTAATCAAGTCTGGACAGACAATCGACTGATTGACATCATGAGCATCGACCCGAGTAAATGAAGTTTAATTATATAGCGATAATTTGCTAATGTTTGGACATACGGACAATTTTTAAAAATCCTGATCTGCATGATCTGAAATGTGTAAATGAAACTCACCCTCCACTGTTTGAGGTGTGGCCCTCCTCGGCAATGGTGTGTAATCTCATTACTCGTCGCAGATCCTCCATGTTTGATTTTCTTCCGTTAGTAAACCAGGCGTAAACCCTCCTCAAACGGGAACCGTAGGGGAAAAAGACTTCACAACCCTGGACGTCTGCAGGAAGTGTGAGTCACAATGGTGCTCCCTGGGGACGAAAAATATATAGAAAATCCTTCAATTTCACAAGGTATCCAAGGTAATCATTTTTCAGCTGCCTCCATTTTGGTAAGCTGTGTCTTAAAATGGCAACTGTTTAGTCGTGAACAGAACAGGCTCTGCCTAGGTAATATTAATCAGTAGAGCAGAGAGGTAGACCGTTGTTGGTAGGTTTAAATCACGCAATTTTAGTCACACCAGGTCTACTTATCTTCGTACCTTTACATCTGTTAAAAGCATTAATCGCTAGCGCTACTGTCGGGGTTATCTCCTCTTGTTCAAGTGTCATGGTTGACGTTTAACCTTGGCTGTCAGTGTTTGTTAGCGGCGAATCAGATCAGTAGATAGTAGGAAGAAGATATATGTTAAATGCTCCACTTAATTGTGCAGTGCAGATGAAAACAACCTTTATTCCTGATTAAACAAGCGATTAAAGTACGACCGTTTGTGTCACAAGTTCACGTGTCTTGCGTGATTCAGCGAGATTTACGTATGATATCGCAAAGGCGTCATTCGCCGACTTGAAACTGTTGATCATAATGTAGAGTATTTGCATACATCACATCCTCTCGTGACGCACGTACGCACGTACAGGTGTGTAACAGTTTTGTAATCTACTACCCAGACATTCTATTCATATTCATGGATTAACAGATTGTTTTTTTTGGCAACTAAAGCTGCGTTACATAATCTTTCAGTGACAATACGGATATTTGATAAACGTTGTGTTTTTAACAGTTAATTATGCAGAAACATTCTCTAGACCTGCTATCGGAATTCGATGAGTGTGATATTTGTAATTGGGCTTCCTGGCGCTGATCTTTAAGAAAAAAAGGGAATCGAATCCCTTTGTATTGCAGTCGTTGTTGTGACATGACCTATTCCATCATAAAAGACTATCAAGTTGTAGATCTCAGATTTATAATGTCAAGGAAATATAACACTATTTCAGAATCTGAACGATCCAGTGCTCGATCTGTCATGTTTGACTTGCAAATTCAGGAACAGTTTAATCGGTATCTTCCCAAAACGTAGACCTGCCAAAACGCAGACCCGTTAAAACAACACTCGTTATGGCTGGTTGCATCAGTAATTAGTACCCTGTACCCTTGATTAAGTAAAATGGTATCACCCATGTAACAAGTAAGAAAGCTGTGTAGATTTCACAATTTTTTATTCAAATGTTATTTCATTGTTATTTATGATTATCAGTCATTTTCGCTTGTTTATCATCTTTCTCTCTGTAGACAACCTTCCTGGGCTTCTCTGATCACCTTAATCACCGCCACAATGTAAACAATGGACACCAGAATTAAGGTTTGCATTTTGAGGTATGCTATATTGATATTTGAAACCTCTTTCTTGAAATGAATAAGAATTAGAATGAAAGAATCTGAACGATCCAGTGCTCAACCTGTCATGTTTGACTTGCAAATTCAGAAACAGATTAATCACCACCACAATGTAAGCAATGGACACCAGAATTAAGGTTTGCATTTTGAGGTATGTTATACTGATATTTGATACCTCTTCCTTGAAATGACTACGAATTAAAATTAAACAAAATCATGAAAGACTAATTTAAAAGTTTTAAGTTTGTATACAATTAACTCTTTTCTGTATAATATTGTGTTTTAAAATAATATTATCAATCCGTTGTTATATTTACCTTTTAGCCCGATATCTTCAAACGTAGCATGTAGGATTGTGCCATACGGTTCCCAGGGTGGGATCTGGTATCAAAGGGAATGTATCTCTATCTAGGGATATACTTGTAGTACTCTAGCTTGTCGCTGTCAGTTCAAGGAGCGATTAAATTTCCCGTCGACATGAGAGTCAAATACTGTCAATACCAGGTGGCCATTGTTTGAGCTATGACAGGCCAGGTCGGAATGTCGCTGGGTTTAGCAGCCCGGTATTTATATGAGAATATGAACATTCTATTCTTTATTTGATCTGTTTTAGTTGATATTAAAGACAAACATATCCTCGTGTGTCAATAACAGGAACAACGGGTTGTTCTTCAGGAATTGACGCGCGTATTCTACCATCACTGCTCACACAAGGTACTGAAGTTCACCTTTCCGAGATTTTTTTCTTCTTCTTCTTTTTTTTGTTTGTTTAATGCGCACCCACCAATATTCCAGCTGTATAACGCCGATCTGTAAATAATCGAGTCAGGACCAGACAATCAAGTGATTGACATCATGAGCTTCGATCCACGCAATTGGGATACGATGACATGCATCAACCAAGTCAGCGAGATCCCGACGCCATTAGTCGCCTCTTGCGACAAGCATAGTCGCCTTTTACGACAAGCATGGGTTGCTGAAGACCTTTTCTGACCCGGATCTTCACAGGTCCTCCGAAATGTATTACTCGCAAAAGTGACAATATGACAATTCAGCTGGTTGTCCTCAAATAAGAGGGTCGGTGGGGCTGACTACTGTTTATAGCTTTTGCTCGTCACGTCTTAGATCCGAGATCGACTGGGATACAATGCATTGAGATGATCCTCAGTGTCCGTCCACGCGTTATTTTCTGGGATATTGCTGAATGCAGGGTAAAACCATCTTCACTCACTCGTGATTTCAGTACAATAATAAATAAAAGTCTCTAAACCATCACCATATTAACAAGACATCTATGCCTAAACGAGTCGATTGTACGAGTCCGACTGAGCATTTGTTTATGAATCACTATCACCATAATGATGATACCCGTGGTGGCACCCGTCACAAACACATGCAAAGGCAAGTAATTTTGTCACCTGAAAAAATACTCGGGCACATATGGTATAGGACAAAATAGGGAATTGCATCGGACAACATTTTGAAAATGTCCTCCACGTGTCATCTTCCTGAGGCAAGGGACTATAAAAGTCCAGTTTCCACCCTTGCTGAACTAGGCTGGAATTTCCAGGCTCGGTCGTAGCACCACCAGTGGCTATTACGAGTTATGTCTCTTCTATGTTCCTCCTAATGACAATCAGATTCTATCTCCCATAGTCACTCGCATTTGCTTCAAACAAAATGGCGGCGCCCAGTCAAGACAATCTGCTCAATAATCAAGATCTGTATTGTAATAAAACGGGTCTTACCCAGCGAAGTGCATGAAATCACGTGAGCAACTTGATTAAAAGCATGAGAGAATTTGCAAAATATCTGTGGACGCCCAGTTGGCGGTACACATGCTTTGCAAATCCTGCAGTCGACCGAAATCTGCGCTTGAAATCAATTTTGCTTAGGAACCGGATGTCGTGTTCGTACAGCGATTTTGATTGGACTTGCATAGACTCGTTGATCCAGCCAAAATGTAACTCAATAATTGCAGCCGGCAAGGATGGAAACTGGACTTTCATAGTCAGTTAATGTCCACATGTATACCATAAAACTTTTTGAAAGCTTTACTGAGGCCTTGTATGTTGTAACCTTGATCAAACGGCTGCTCAGAAAGAGTCTTATGACGCTCTTTGAAATCTTGGTGGAAGAAGAATACGCGAATGTATCTCAAAAGTTGTGAAATATGAAGGGAGGGTTGACTATTGGAACGTTGAAGTCACCCCTCTTGTCACAGTCTTGTGGAGAGTACTTTGTCACTGAATCTAGATGCATAGATCTAAATATGAAACAGATGAGGCGGTCTCACTGGTCTCCTTTATTTCTAGTTCAGGTGGGTAAATCAGTGGAAGGGAATTGGATATTTCATGGTTATCGAACGATATCAGATCATCGCTATACCTGAGTTCCGACTCATATGCATAATGTGAGTGAGTGAGTATGGTTTTACGCCGCTTTTTGCAATATTCCAGCAATATCACGATGGGGGAAATGGGCTTCACACGTTGTACCCATGTCGGGAATCGAACCCGGGTCTTCGGCGTGACGAGCGAACGCTTTAACCACTAGGCTACCCGACTGCCCCATATGCATAAAGAAACAGATCAGCTGGTGCCCATGGCGGTGCATAATTTCGGCCTACATGTCATTTCCCAAACAAATTCAGCATTTCACAATTTGTTTTCTCGGTAAACTTCAGAAGACATCTGCTGTCAAATGTTGTATATTTGATATAGGAGTTTAAATGTCATACACTAAGGTAATAAGTCAGTTAGATCCAAAAATGCATATATACAAATAATCTTTAACAACAAGCATGTATTTATTTTGTGTTTATTTGATAGCCACGCCCTCAGTTAAATTACCTTTGCTATAGTTATCAAAACGTTAAATATCAGTTGCACTGCACATTGTACATATTTGCACCCATTTGATGTTATGAAACCATACTTGTGTAAATTCCAGTGGTGCCAATGTCTTGATATGCCGATAAGGATAGTGTTTCGTAAGTGGATAACCTTTGACAATCCTATGGTGTTTGTCAGTAAAATAGGCTTGAACTGTCACGCTCTTTTGAAAGCAATACGAATAACATGTTCATGTCTGGAGGCTCCTTCCAGTGTGTCCCGTATGTGGCCTTGGTATGTTTACCTGAAAGTATGTTTGGTCTTGGTATGTTTACCTGAAAGTATGTTTGGTCTTGGTATGTTTACCTGAAAGTATGCTTGGTCATGGTATGTTTACCTGAAAGAATGCTTGGTCTTGGTATGTTTACCTGAAAGTATGCTTGGTCTTGGTGTGTTTACCTGAAAGTATGCTTGGTGTGTTTACCTGAAAGTATGTTTGGCCTTGGTATGTTTACCTGAAAGAATGCTTGGTCTTGGTATGTTTACCTGAAAGTATGCTTGGTCTTGGTGTGTTTACCTGAAAGTATGCTTGGTCTTGGTATGTTTACCTGAAAGTATGCTTGGTCTTGGTGTGTTTACCTGAAAGTATGCTTGGTCTTGGTGTGTTTACCTGAATGTATGCTTGGTCTTGGTGTGTTTACCTGAAAGTATGCTTGGTCTTGGTGTGTTTACCTGAAAGTATGTTTGGTCTTGGTATGTTAACCTGAAAGAATGCTTGGTCTTGGTATGTTTACCTGAAAGTATGCTTGGTCTTGGTGTGTTTACCTGAAAGTATGCTTGGTCTTGGTATGTTAACCTGAAAGAATGCTTGGTCTTGGTATGTTTACCTGAAAGTATGCTTGGTCTTGGTGTGTTTACCTGAAAGTATGCTTGGTCTTGGTATGTTTACCTGAAAGTATGCTTGGTCTTGGTATGTTTACCTGAAAGTATGCTTGGTCTTGGTGTGTTTACCTGAATGTATGCTTGGTCTTGGTGTGTTTACCTGAAAGTATGTTTGGTCTTGGTATGTTAACCTGAAAGTATGCTTGGTCTTGGTATGTTTACCTGAAAGTATGCTTGGTCTTGGTGTGTTTACCTGAAAGTATGCTTGGTCTTGGTATGTTTACCTGAAAGTATGCTTGGTCTTGGTATGTTTACCTGAAAGTATGCTTGGTCTTGGTATGTTTACCTGAAAGTATGCTTGGTCTTTTTATGTTTACCTGAAAGTATGCTTGGTCTAAGACTTGGTCTTGGACATTTTTCTGTTGCAAATAGTTCCAAATTACTATATAACTATAACGTATAAAACCGTTCAAAGAATAACAGTTGACTGCCATTTCTCACACTGCACTCAGTAATGATTTGTTTGTTTGGTTTGTTGTTTAACGCCGCACAATATTGCAGATATAGGACGGCGGTCTGTTATTATCGAGTATGGACCAAACAAGCAAGTGATTGACATCATGAGCATCAGTACACGCGTATGAGATACGATAACATGCGTCAACCAAGTCAGCGAGTCCGACCAGTGAAAATCCGATCCCGTTAGTCGCCTCTTACGGCCAGCATAGTCGCCTCATTCTACCTCATTGGTTCCTGGAGACAATAATAAAGTTGAAACCACTAGATTCACATTCCCGTCACTTACAAGCTACACAATTTGACTATTTTAATAGGGAAACCAAACGTATGATGATGTGATGCAGATTGTTTTGTCTTTAAATAGAAGCAATGTCATTTGACAAGTCGTCATGATCTGAAGCATAGTACATCAAATACCCATTTTGTGTGTTTGTTTGTTTGTTTGTTGTTTAACGCCGCACTCAGCAATATTACAGCTATATGACGGCGGTCTGTAATTAATCGAGTCTGGACCAGACAATCCAGTGATTGACAACATGAGCATCGATCCACGCAATTGGGATCGATGACATGCATCACCCAAGTCAGCGAGCCTGAACATCCGATCCCGTTAGTCGCCTCTTACGACAAGCATGGGTTGCTGAGGACCTATTCTACCCCGGATCTTCACGGCCCCCATTTGGTGTGAGTTGGTTGGTTAAAATGACATCCAGTGATGAGTGTGTGAGTGAGTAAATTTACGGTTTTACGCCGGTTTTACGCCGCTTTTGTCCAGAAATATCAGGGCGAGGACACCATAAATTGACTTCAGACATTGTACCCATGTTGGGATTCGAACCTGGGTCTTCGCCGTGACAAGAGAACGTTTTAACCACTAGGCTACCCCACCGCCCCTTCAGTGTTAAAAGTTACAAGTAAACTAAAAATGAGTGAGTGAGTGAGTGAGTTGGGTTTAACGCCGCTTTTAACAATATTCCAGTTATATCGCGGCGTGTCAGCTTAATGTGGGAGGAAAGCCCGAAGTGATGCAGGCCTCAGACGGTTACCACTTCGGTGAAACCCACGAGCACGGATATGGTGCTGTCAAACCTAGAAACCGGGATTCGAACCCACAATCATAGGTTTCTGGCGTGCCCAAGGGACGCAACTATGCACAGGGAATCGCGGCGCCTTAGGCGACTGGGCCACCCGTGCCCCCATCTAAAAAGTATTTTATGTTCACAATAGTCCACTTATTAGTGTATCAATTTATTATCCACTGTGGATTTACAATGTTAATGATCGTATTTATGTTTTAACTCTCTGGATGCCGATTTAATTTTCTGACGTAGATTTTTATGAGATATTAAAAGTAAACGCTGTGCGAGAATCGCGGGGCACTGCGTCTACCTCTAAACATAAAATACCCCAGATGTAGAATGTTATATTTTTCTATCTAATCGTGGAAAATAAACTGGTTTGAAAAGACAGTGCTGGGTTTGGTCCAAGATTTTGTTGCGCACATTTTAACAGCAAATGTCGCCACTCTCGTCCACTGATAAAAGTACTGTTCGACAAAAACATGTTTTTAACACCTTCACGGAAAATGTGAGCGAACAAAAAAACGCCCAATATACGTTATACGTTCAATACGAAAAATAATTTTCTCCTATGAACTTGTCCATAGTAATCCTGCTCCCTTGGTGGTTATAGTAATTTATGTGGATAACAATGAGAATAAAAATTGAAATTTATCATGAAATGAGGCTTAATCGTGGTTTAGATTCTTGCTCCTCCTCATACTGTCTCTGAGCCGACCAGTCCTTGTTTTGTCCCATTTATTGCCAAACGCCAGGCAGGGTAACAACAAGTACCTTATTAAACGTCTGCTTGACGACTGAAACGAGCAGGATATTCCTAATGATGTCTCTGAATCTCTCGTCTTGACAAACGACATACAGACATACAGACATACATATATGTCATATTATCTCTAAATATAACGATGTTACTCCGTAGAAAATCTACATTTCACCAAGATGCATTTTGCTCTTGCAAATAAATCTTTTGCTTATAAATAATAAGATACATTGTAAAAAAACGGACAAACGCAAAATTGACTCACCATACATGCCTGAAGAACGCCAAATATGACGGCCTTTCCACCAGCCAGAGATTCTGTTGTTTATCACACCTGTATCCATGGTGACGGTATAGTCTTCTGAAATATATAGTGCATAAACACCTCAAAATATCTTTGTATAAATGTCAACTTGCTCTCGTCACTATATAGGTGAAATAATGCCGATGTGACGTCAGATCTGAACTCACAATCTGCCAGTTTTTTTATATAAAGTTTTGAATAGAATCCAATATTAAGATTTACTCTCAATTTCTGCATACCACTGTATGTAAAGAATAACCATGTTGGTAAAAATACATTTCGTTTCGAAGAACATAGTAATCTGTACACACAAAAAAGAAGTGTAGAGCATCTTCGGTATGATATCCACAGGAACATGTTTTTGTATCCAAGATATATCTATTACCAGTATATTATCTGTATACTGATCTGCGTTAAGATCGCTGCAGCCAAGACTGACGCCTCAGGCTGTGAATGATTTGGCATAATCTGCTTCCATGATTTAAATCTCAGTGTATACCATTATCTCCCGTTACGTGAAGCCAATTCTTAAATTGTGTAACGGTCTCTGCCCCCGATAGGTTTTCTGGTAACATATTGCAAAGTTGTGTTGTAGCTTTTGTTTTAGATTTCACTGTTTGAAGATTAGTTTTATCCCTTAAGTCATAATTTGTGTTTTCCGAAACTGTCATAGGAATAAGCCTACATAGATATTCCGGGGATAAATGGTTATTTATTTTGTAAAACATTACCAGTTTTAAAGTGTATCTTCTGTCTTTTAATGACTTACATTTTGTTTCATTGTTAATCTTTTGATGACTCTAAGTGTAATTTTTCCAATATGTTAGCTTGTTCATTAGTACAGTTGTCACAAATATGACAACAATAATCAAAAATTTGTATAATAAATGATTTGTACATAATTTCTAAGGTAGTTCGGGATAGACGATATATATAACTCCTTAAACAGTTAACCAGAAGACAACATTTCCTTACAATATCATCAATGTGCATTTTCCATGTACAGTTACTTTGTAAAGAAATACCTAGGTGCTTATGAATTTGTACATCTTTGATTTCTGTACCATTCATATATATGTTAGGTTTGCGACTAGGGTTTACTTTACGGGTAAATTGAACAGATTCAGTTTTCGAGACAAAATTTAACTTGTCCTAGCAGCCCATTCTGAAATTCTGTCCAAGTCATTTTTGAGATCACGAGCAGCTATATCAGGATCTACTATGATCACATACAAAGATGTGACATCAGCAAAAAGTCTTTTATTACTATTATTCCTTCAACAATGTCATTGATATAGATAATAAACAATAATGGTCCAAAGACCGATCCCTGTGGCACACCTGCCAAGACAACTTTTGGATCTGAGCTAGAGCCATTTATAACCTTTTGATATCGATTTTCTAAGTAACTATCAAACCATCACAATAAATGTCCACAAATACCATAATGGTGTAGCTTATAAATTATTCCTTTGTGCCAAACTTTATCAAAAGCTTTACTTGCGTCACAAAATACAGCTCTAACTTCCTTACCTTCATCCAAAGCCTTTGCAATAAAGTCATATAAATATGTCAACTGATTTGAGGTGGCGTCACCCTGCGTGACTCCAGATTGTAGGTTAGTGAGCACATTATTGTTCCTTAAGGGCGGTCGGGTAGCCTAGTGGTTAAAGCGTTCGCTCGTCACGCCGAAAACCCGGGTTCGATTCCCGACATGGGTACAATGTGTGAAGCCCATTTCTGGTGTCCCCCGCCGTGATATTGCTGGAATATTGCTAAAAGCGGCGTAAAACTATACTCGTTCACTCACTATTGTTCCTTAAACAGTAATACACATGTTTAAATATACATTTTTCATTTTCTTTGTTAAACAACTTGTGAGCGCAACCGGTCTGTAATTTGTACATTCATTCTTTTTAAGAATAGGATTGATAAGAGCTTCTTTCCACAGTGATGGAAATATTGCTCGCTTAAGAGAGAAATTGAATAGTTTAGTAAGGATTGGGGATAAACTGTAAACTTTGTTTTTAAGTACTTTATTTCCAATACCATCAGGGCCAGTTGCCTTTGTGGTGTCCACGGACAGTAGTTTATCCCTAACTTCATCTTCCATCAAAATTATATTTACTAATAGATTAACAACTTTATCTGATTTTACGGTTGGAAGGTGCATATCAGGATTACTTATGCGAGATTGGTCCACAAAGAAGCAATTGAGAATATTAGCAATATCTATGGAATTATCATACAACCTATCCCCAAATAGAATTGGGGGAAAGTTGTGTTTTGCAGTTTAAGTTTAAGAAATTCCTTTACTAAACGCCACCAAGTGTTTGTACCTTGAGAACTATTTATTACAGTCTCAATTTTAGATGCATGTTTTCTTTGCCTTATGGACATAATCGATTACTTTATTTCTTAACAGTCTAAAATTTGTCCAATCAGGTGGAGTATTACGTCTTTTAGCTTTCTAATGTTGGCGAATTCGTTTTCTTATTAAGGAACATATTTCATTATTGATCCAGTGTGGATCCTTTGATCGTATGGTAACAATTCTATTAGGAATATGTTTATCACAAACTTTTATATCAGGGTATATTATGTCATCCAAAAACTAGAAATTACATATGGACATCCGGTAGTATTACCATTGCTTTGGTGAGGACTTCCACTATGATGACATCTACTCCGCAAACAGAATAAACATTGATATAAACGTGGTTTTTAAGGAAAAAATCTTGTTTTTTAGGAAGTACGTAGGACTCAGCGCTAATGATCGGTGTTATTTGCTATTTGTTTTGATAACTTGGCCTGGGGGCGGGGATGTTTTGATAACTTGGCCTGGGGGCGGGGATGTTTTGATAAATTGGCCTGGGGGCGGGGATGTTTTGATAACTTGGCCTGGGGGCGGGGATGTTTTGATAACTTGGCCTGGAGCGGGGATGTTTTGATAACTTGGCCTCGGGGCGGGGATGTTTTGATAACTTGGCCTGGAGGCGGGGATGTTTTGATAACTTGGCCTGGGGGCGGGGATGTTTTGATAACTAGGCCTGGGGGCGGGGATGTTTTGATAACTTGGCCTGGAGGCGGGGATGTTTTGATAACTTGGCCTGGGGGCGGGGAATCCAATAAAACTCCTAAATAGGGTCATAAATCAATCAAATTCTTTTTTACGCAGAAATACGCGGATTGTTATAAAAGCACCCATATCTGTACTGTTAAATTATGTCTAAGTAGATAGTGAGAAAATTTCAACATTTTTGTACATATGTATAATTTGTAATGTGACTGGAGAAATCGCAGCTCTCTTTTATGATTAAAACCCCTCCCCCCCACTGAGGTCTGGTTTAACAATTCATTAATGTTGTTTTACGTATATACTTTCTATCGTAAAGAAACCAATATAGTGGCCAAGAGGAAATATTGCTATACCGCGAGAAAGCGATAGAGCGATAAAGCGATAAAGCGAGAAAGCGATAGAGCGAGAAAGCGATAAAACGAGAAAGCGATAGAGCGAGAAAGCGAGAGCGATGTCCCCTCTCGGCCACCTTAGTATATAGGGTTTGTTTCTGTAGATTCGGTCACAAGCAGGGCAGGTTTACGGTTAGTAGAGTATGTGACATCGCAGAGTCTACAGAGTCTATATTTATATGTTTATTTTTCTACATGATCTTATATTTAGTGTATATAAGTTCACTCATATAGATCACTTTTCTGATGGATGACTCCATTCTAATACTTAGGTAAAATAGGGTAGACCAATCAGCGCATTCAGCCATGACCTATGTTGTTTTAAGGTCTATGACAAATGGTAGGTTACCTAATGAGTTCATAGCAGGCGGTGGGATGAAATGGCCTTGATCTCTGTGGATTGATGGCTTGTGGAGGCGAATGTGGACTGCTTCTGTTAGTTTTCTTTTAGTGAGAGAGAGTAGTTTATTTCTGTCTCATTTGTTTGACATGGACATATAGTGCAGTATATGGATACTCATTATGTAACATATTAAACAACCAACCGCTCAGCGATGTATGAACCCGTGAAGTTCCGGGGAGGAATAGGTCTTCAGCAACCCATGTTTGCCGTAAAAAGCGACTATGCTTGTCGTAAAAGGCGACTAACGGGATCGGGTGGTCAGACTCGCTGACTTGGTTGATGCATGTCATCGATCCCAATTGCGTGGATCGATGCTCATGATATTAATCACTGGATTGTCTGGTCCAGACTCGATTATTTACAAACCGCCGTCATATAGCTGTAATATTGCTGAGTGCGGCGTTAAACAACAAACCAACCAACCAACCAACTCAGCCATTTATGACAGACATTAATTGTAAAATACAAAATGTGCTAAAGAGTACATATATAGAGATATAAAAGTCAGCAAAGTTTAACAGGGCATCTGCGTTTATTTAAAATGTCATGGCAGGTTCTAGAAGTGTGAAAGATAAGATCAGGATGGGCTTAAATACGGTTAAATATTTCTATATTTGTTAAAATGTCAAATCTGGCCACATTTCCCTGAAAGCCTTGATGAGATCCCTGCGCTGATCTGTATAAAGATGACATGTTAAGAGGACGTGGCTCTCATCTTCAATGGTATTCATACAGTTGAAACACAGTCAATTCTCTAAAGGAATGTTTTCATATCGTCCGGTTTCAATTCGGAAGGGGCCGCTCCACATCTAAACTTGGACAAAGCGCTTCTATGTACTTTTGGTAGGGGGCAGCTGACATAACTCTAAAAAAATTACTTGGACAGAATTTCAGAATGGGCAGCTAGATGCCAATTTAAATTTTGTCCCGAAAACTGAATCTGTTCAATTCACCGTAAAGTAAACCCTAGTCGCAAACCTAACTTATATATGAATGGTACAGAAATCAAAGATGTACAAAGTCATAAGCACCTTGGTATTACTTTACAAAGTAACTGTACATGGACAATGCACATTGATGATATTGTAAGGAAATATTGTATAGCTTTTCTTGAAAGGCTTGTATGTCCGAAGTTTGCTTCTGCGTGACCCGCTCACTCCAGTTTCCGCCTGGACGTTAGTTTCCCATATGGTTATATAATTAGTAAAAGACGCGTTTTTTAACTAAAAGTCGTTTTTCCACAGGAATAGCTGAACTTGTGATATACGGTATAATATTCGATAGATATGCTCTGATTCTAAAGTTCCAGTTCGTTCTTGTTGATTAATCCGCCAACATTAATATTCGTTTGTTTATTCTCCTGTCGGTGGTGTTCTTTTTTTCCCCCAATGTCCAGCAACGCTTGACCACTGACGGACCTCAGGTGGAAACCAACCCGGTTCTCCATTCACCGCCAGATTCGGAGTATACTTTCCTAGTCCAAGATGAAAAAGTATTGCTCTGTGGTGAACAGCATTGACGGCGGAAGAGTGTATTGCCGTTCCCCATATCGCTTACCCATAGCTAATGACTGGCCAGACCATAGTGTCATAGGGTTTAGAGTATACATTAAAGCAGTCCGCCAAATCCTTTACACTTAGCGATTAGCAATCCCTGTACTCTGCTCGCTTTTTTCATTTACACTATTTTGACTTGCAACACAAAATACATATTTCTCCTGAGCATTGCTTATTCTATCGTGCTTATATTTTTTACAGTCAAAATGTTCAAAATTTTCACTTTGGAAATTTATTAAAAGCCTGAATATTCGGTTATTTTACAAATTGACTGAAAAATATGTTCATCTGTATTATTATGATAACGATTTCCAAACATTTTTATGTTTAATCATCACCAAGAGACTGAAAATGTTACAATGAAAAGTACATTTCTATATTGTTTGGCTTCTAATCCTACATAAAAATCTATTGTGATGTTTATAGGCCCTTTTGATCGTCTTAATCAGTTATAGTCAATCTGTTAAAGAAATGGACAGATTTTTCAGTCAAAATGACTGAAATATTTACACATTTTATAAACTGCCTGAGAGAATCACATTTTACAAATTGACTGTAATATATACAACGCTTACAAAGGAAAAGACTTGTGAAAACAACGTCTATCGCGCATCGAAGAATTTCCCAACCAAGACGTAGAGGAACAGGAATAAATCTGTCCAATGCTACAACAAATGAGGGAAAACAAAATGCAAATATCATAAATACAACCTACCAAATTTATGTGTATAATTTTATGTAGTTTCCTTGAGGAATGTATCCTTGAATATCCACACAAAGGAACAATATCCCACACGTCTGCAGCTGTACAAAGAAACTTATTCGATGCTACGTGTCTCTGTAACAATCAAATATTTAAAAAAATATATATCGTTTCGGGGGTCCTACTATTTAACGTCCGAGGGCGCCCGGGAACGCCCGGAAACGTCCGGGAGGTTTCATCAGACGTCCGGAAATGTTCGGGAGGTTTCATCAGACGTCCGGAAATGTTCGGGAGGTTCATCAGACGTCCGGAAATGTTCGGGAGGTTCATCAGACGTCCGGGAGTTTAAAAATACAGTGCAGTCAAAAAACATGTCTTTCTCAGTTTGGTAAGATCGTGAGAATATCAACTGGCGTACGTGTTTGCCACGTGCAGCTGCCAGAAAATTGACGTACCAGTAACTGGAAGCTTCTGGCCGCTGCACATGGCAAACACGTACATTCGTGAGAATATCAACTGGCGTACGTGTTTGCCACATGCAGCGGCCAAAAGCTTCCGGTTACTGGTACGTCAACTTTCTGGCAGCTGCACGTGGCAAACACGTACGCCAGTTGATATTCTCACGATCTTACCAAACTGAGAAAGACATGTTTTTTTGACAGCTCTGTACATAACACACATTTCACCTCATTTGAAACCTGGATTTAGATTGAATAACTACCCCAGGCACAATAAATGCCAAATGGGAACCTTTGTCAGGTATTCTGAGCGGTGCTACCACTAATTATACCTGAAATAAATTCATTAACTGAGCATCAAGCGAATGACGATTTTGGTATTTTGGTACAATGTGAAAAAATTCAGTATTTCCTGTCACCCCCATAACTGTTATTTTAGAAGAATGTCATGAATAAAGCCTCTGATTAAGTATAATGGTATACACAGGGTATGCTCATATCAGTAGGATGTAGCATAGTGAATGCTCTAACCCCTGTATGACATCATGCTTGTCACTTCACAATCAACTGTTCTCACTCTGCCATACTAGGGGCAGTGGGGTATCCTAGTGATTGAAAGTGTTCGCTTGTCAGACTGAAGACCCAGGTTCGATTCCCGACATGGGTACAATGTGTGAAGCCTTATCTGGTGTCCCCTGCCGTGCTATTGCTGGAATATTGTTAAAAAGCGGCGTAAAACCAGCGTCTACCATACAAAGGACTGCCTCCGTGGTTTTGTGGTAGAGCGTCCGCCCGGAGAGCGGAAGATCCGGGGTTTCTATTCCCGGCCGCGTCATACCAATAGACGTTAAAAGATGGTACTTGTTGTTACCCTTCCTGGTGCTCGGCATTAAGGGGCTAAAACAAAAACTGGTCGGCTCGGAGTCAGTATACTGTGTCTGAGTGGGATATTCATGTTAAACTGCGGCATGGTACCTCAGTGGGCTATCACTATAAAACTGGACTAACAAGTAATGCACGTGCAAGTGCGATAATCTTGAACACGACATTAAAGCCAATTTCACCTCACCTCAAATACAAACCCTGGACAAACATCTTTTGGGTGTCTCATGATCCTTTTTTAAATCTTTGTAGAAAGAGCATGCTCGATTGTACCTCAGAAAATATGAAATGTAAACACCAAAGGCTAGAGTTGCTCAAATATTCACCTTCTTATTACTCAAGGTTCTCTGGATAACTCAAATATTGTGTCTGATTGTTTCATGTTTATAATCAAGGTGCTCATGTGATTTGATGCACTTCGCGGTGTAAGACCCGTTTTATCACAATGTAGGTCTTGATTATCGATCAGATCGTCCTGACTGGGCGCCCCCATTTTGTTTGAAACAAATGCAAGTGATACGAGAGGTGGAATCTGATTGGTCCAAAGGAGATGCATTGAAGGGACATAACTCGTAATAGCCACTGGTGGCGCTACAATAGAGCCCAGGAATTCAGCCTAGTTCGGTAAGGGTCGAAACTGGACTTTAAAAGTCAGTTAACTCCCTTGCCTCGGGAAGATGGGTTCCAACTTGGACGATTGGTCTGTCTACTCTGTTCCTGTGTTTCCTCTCATAGTCATCCTCTGTTATCCAGAGTATCATAATTCCATTCTTAAGAGATGAACCGTAATAGAAACACGACAAGTTTCTATATGGCCGAGATATTGCTGTTGTGATTTTAACATTTAACACACTAGATATGTCAGGAAATGATTTTGGACCAACATCACCGGTTGGTTTGGAGTAGGCGTAAAAGACGTTTCATCTCATCCCTCACATGTTCGATGGGCGACAGATCTGGCGAAACAGCAGCCCAAGGGAGTTGGTTGTTGGTTTGTTGTTTAACGCCGCACCCAGCAATATTCCAGCTATATGACGGCGGTCTGTAAATTATCGGGTCTGGACCAGACAATCCAGTGATTGATATCATGAGCATCGATCCACGCAATTGGATGTGGGGGGATGTTGTCCACTGAAGTCTTTGACCAATCGTGCAATGTGAGGGCGTGCATTGCCATGCTGTAAAGTGCTGTGACGTCCATGAATGAACGAGGGAAAGGGTAACTTCGTCGTCACGGTACCGTGGACCTGTCAAATTGCCATTGATGATCACTAGAGGGTCCTATGATGTGAAGTGAAGCCTCATCACACCGTTACCCTCCAACTCCGAATGCAGAACGTTGAACAACACACGCGTCAGCTCAGCGGAACTTTCCATCCGACGTCTGTGAAGAGGACTCACCTCCAGTCCTGTTACCTGAGACCGCCTCCGTGGTCTAGTGGTAGAGCGTCCGCCCGGAGAGCGGAAAGCTGTTCCATGACGTGGCAGCAAAATTGGACGTACCGATGGTCCCCGTGGTCGAATATTATGTCCACGTAATTGTTTCCTCACAGTCCTTGTACTAATTGGCATCCAGCCAGGGAAGCTGTGGGATGCCATGTCGCAGGTGAACCAGCCAGGTATGATTATCTTGCCGACGTGACGTCCAAGAGCGTCGTCAATCCCTGGTGTTGCCAGTCCGTTGATACCGAACTGACAATGATTCCGAAATAGCCATGTTAATTTTATTTTAATGCATTATTTTATGGTGCTCAGGATTATTTGCTTCCGTTAGTATATGATGTCCAGTGGTTTGATTTTATTCTGCTGGTCAGTCATACTGGCCTCGGCAGGCTGTATTGGCCCTCGGCGTTGTCTTCGGCCAATACAGCAAGCCTCGGACCATTATGACATGACCTTGGACCTACAAGACCAATATAAAATCATCCATATGATAACATAATATCATTCAAAATGAAAACATCATGTTGTATGCAGGGACCTACAAAGTATGTTTCTGAATATACCATTATATCCCTGAAGATGAAGTAAGAATTTTGTTATACTTGCAGAAAGTAGTCCTTGCTTGGTGGGGCAATTGTTGGGCAGCTCTTCCAAGTTCAAAGTTCCCCTGGACCTGGGTTATTTCCATATTTAGTAATCAAACAAGGAACTATCTGTGTTCCTTCCAGATTGTGTGAGATCCATTCTCTGACATGGGTGCTAAACCTGACTTTGTCGCCAAACAAGGCACTATCTGTGTTCCCTCCAGATTGTGTGAGATCCATTCTCTGACATGGGTGCCTAACCTGACATTGTCGCCAAATAAGGAATTAACTGTGTTCAGTCAAAATTGTGCGATCACATGTTATACACTAGGATGGATTGGTGGATCAACAGTGAGTTAGTGACGGAGGTTTGGTAACCGTTCCTTTCAAGAATCTTTGTTATATCACAGCATGTTTACCAGTTAGGTGAGATCCAGGACACGGGTATGGTGCTGACAAACCTAGAAACATAATCAGGTGAGCAAGAAGTCTTTACTGCGAAAGTTCGTTCCTTGGATGACCAGGTCACACTTGGACGACCAGGTCACACTTGGACGCAGATGGATCAGCAGAAGGATGACAAGACAAAATAATATCAGAGAATTGTTTTATTCACTTGCAAAAATGTGACGCGAATTGTGTACTATATAGTTGCACAAAGCGAATTGTAACGTGTTTATTGTAAAAGTCCACACAGAAGATAAACCTTAAAAGTATTATTCTTTGTCTTGGGTTAGAGATGTGTTCCTACCTTAAACATCTGCATACCATGTTAAATTCAAATTCAAAGACAAATAAAATACGATGTTTGTTTGTTGACACAGACATGTGGTATTGCAGGGGACATATCCTTGAATAGAATGCCTTTTCAATCTTTCTTTTTAGAAAAAAGAAATTTTTAATGTTTGTGTCGTGTAAAGATGAGTGAGTGAGTGAGTTGGCTTTAACGCCGCTTTTAATATTATTCCAGTTATATCACGGCGTGCTAGCTTGATGTTGGAGGAAAGCCCAGAGTGATGCAGGTATCAGACGTTTACCACTTAGGTGAAACCCACGAGCACGGGTATGGTGCTGACAAACCTAGAAACCAGGATTCGAACAATCAAAGGTTTCTGGCATGCCCAAGGGACGCAACTCTGCACAGCGAATCGCGGCGCCTTAGACGACTGGGCCACCCGTGCCGCCTGTGTCAAGATGACATGTTTTGGCTCAAATGCCTTTGATCTACAGATGAGGTGTGTCTGGATGCTGGTCTCTGATATAGGATTGGCATGACCCATGATTAATCATCATATATTTGTGGTTCAACAGTTCTTCTGGGAATAAAGGCAGTTACATTATTACAATGTGGAATTTTTTCTCACAAAAGTATTCCATCAGAGTTCTGATGAAATACGGACACATTCTTGTCAATAATGGATAATTTCTGACACAGAAACCATGTGATGGGATTTCTATTGTATATTCTCCAAAACGTTAATTTCATGTCAACAGATATATAACATGAGTATTAATACATATAAGACACTCATATATATGCTCTCATAAAACACAGTCAATACAGAATATGCACAGCACTCTTTGATAAACAGTAACTCACTGAAATATTCCAAACAAAACAATACTACAATGAAACAATGACACCATTACCCATGAACTGTAAGTTTAACTGTGTCTGCAATGTGGTACAATCAGACAGGGTTAGATAACCTCAAAGAGCTGTAGACTTGTAGTTAATCAGCCGTTGATGTTAATGCAACTCCACTAGCCTGAGACTGCTCAATTATGCTGAGAACAGTTAAAAATCAGTCCTCATTGACAAAAATATCTGACCAGTTCTCAATGCTCCAATTTTGCTGTGAACTGAAACTGAATAAAACTGCCCAAATATGTAAACACAGTAAATTGTTTCATCTTGATCAAGCAGGATTAGCTAACTCAGAGAACTTCTGAAACAAAGTTTACACTAGTCTTTGGTCGAGACTTGAAAAAAACCCTGAAATTGTAAGGATGGTTAAATGATGTTGTCTAACCCTATCTGACCTGCATCTCAACCATGTGTGCTTACTGAGACATCACATGCAAGACAGTCAGGTAAATGTATTATGATCTACTGGAATGCCAACAATGTTCACTAAAACACAGTGTTCAGCTGGCCAATCACCACTGGCCTGTTATTTGATAGACTTGCGGCACATGTGTAAATTGTGAAACAATATACGCATGAATCAGTTAGCATGGACATTGGTGTAACTTTGATGCATAAGTCTATATACACTGTGTAGGTGTATGTTGTAGGGAATACACACTGGTGTAGGTGTATGTTGTAGGGAATACACACTGGTGTAGGTGTATATTGTAGGGAATACACACTGGTGTAGGTGTATGTTGTAGGGAATACACACTGGTGTAGGTGTATGTTGTAGGGAATACACACTGGTGTAGGTGTATGTTGTAGGGAATACACAATGGTGTTGGTGTATGTTGGGAACACACACTGATGTAGGTGTATGTTGGGAATACACACTGGTGTAGGTGTATGTTGGGAATACACACAGGTGTATGCGTATGTAGGGAACACACACAGGTGTATGCGTATGTAGGGAACACACACTGGTGTAGGTGTATGTTGTAGGGAATACACACTGGTGTAGGCGTATGTAGGGAACACACACTGGTGTAGGTGTATGTTGGGAACACACACTGGTGTAGGTGTATGTTGTAGGGAATACACACTGGTGTAGGTGTATGTTGTAGGGAATACACACTGGTGTAGGTGTATGTTGGGAATACACACAGGTGTATGCGTATGTAGGGAACACACACTGATGTAGGTGTATGTAGGGAACACACACTGGTGTAGGTGTATGTTGTAGGGAATACACACTGGTGTAGGCGTATGTAGGGAACACACACTGGTGTAGGTGTATGTTGGGAATACACACTGGTGTAGGTGTATGTTGGGAATACACACTGGTGTAGGTGTATGTTGTAGGGAATACACACTGATGTAGGTGTATGTTGGGAATACACACTGGTGTAGGTGTATGTTTGGAATACACACTGATGTAGGTGTATGTTGGGAATACACACTGTTGTAGGTGTATGTTGTAGGGAATACACACAGGTGTAGGTGTATGTAGGGAACACACACTGGTGTAGGTGTATGTTGTAGGGAATACACACTGGTGTAGGCGTATGTAGGGAACACACACTGGTGTAGGTGTATGTTGGGAATACACACTGGTGTAGGTGTATGTTGTAGGGAATACACACTGATGTAGGTGTATGTTGGGAATACACACTGATGTAGGTGTATGTTTGGAATACACACTGATGTAGGTGTATGTTGTAGGGAACACACACTGGTGTAGGTGTATGTTGTAGGGAATACACACTGGTGTAGGCGTATGTAGGGAACACACACTGGTGTAGGTGTATGTTGGGAATACACACTGGTGTAGGTGTATGTTGGGAATACACACTGGTGTAGGTGTATGTTGGGAATACACACTGGTGTAGGTGTATGTTGTAGGGAATACACACTGATGTAGGTGTATGTTGGGAACACACACTGGTGTAGGTGTATGTTGGGAACACACACTGGTGTAGGTGTATGCTCGAAATATGTAATGGTGTTACAATCATTATCACAATCATTATACAATCATCATCATCATCATCATCATCATCATCATCATCATCATCATCAAGGCAAACACTGTGACCCCTCAGTTAAATAGACACAGCTGCAAGATGCTTCTCTTGTATTCTGGCGACTTTGATTAAACCAGTGTGATCTCAGACCACTAAAAAAACTAAGACATATCTCTGAGGGAACAGTTATAAATACAAATATATTAATCTTGCATGTACAAGTAACACAAACAGACATCACAAGCGAGTTGGTCATGTAAGCAACACTGTCAAAGACTGGTACACGATGCCCTTAAGTTTCGAACCTTCCTGCACATAACACTGACAAATTGTTCAAGAACTACTACACATAAAAGCACATCATAAATGCACACATCGAAACATTAGAAGTTGTGAAAGTATCTCTTGGAATGGCTAAATGCCTACTTTGTAAATACAAACACATCAGTGCTTCACAATAACATCTAAATTCAGTCCTCGGGATCTGTGTCATATACACTACAACTGTAAAGTGGGCTTGACCCCTGGGTGTTCCAGTTCATCTTCATTGTTTTCTCACATGGCAGTATGTCCTTGTCAGATACCCACACGTCTTGGTAAGGTAGCAGGATATCCTATTTCATCACATATGTGGCTTCAGTGTGTCCATTAACCTAACTAGGCATCAACATTGTCAGTGTCCCAGTCAAACCTCAATACATCCTGGTCAGGATGCTAGGGGGAAAGTCATTAATAATGTTGACAAACAATTCTATATGCTAAATGCATACACGTTCCAGTTCTAGAGGCAACCAGCTATAGGTGTTGGCAAATGTCCACACAACACAACTCGGGTACATAAGCTAAAAACAGTGATAGGCAATTGTACAACTTTGGTAAGAATAATATCCCTGTAAAGACTATTGCATAGAACTTTGTAATATTGTAATATGCAATATTGCATGGCAATGATATCAACAACATGTGAACATGATGGTGCAAGCCTGTATCAGCATCCTGTCCACCAGCCACATCCTTCATCCTCGCATACAGATGGACCTGGGGAGTTGAGGGGGGTCTCAGGACATTCTTAGAGTCCTTCTGCTATTACCAGGAATGACTAAAATGTTTCAATGAGCTCGCTTCTGAGACTGGAAATCTTGAAGACAGGCCATGTCATGGCCACAACAAGCACTGAGGTACAGTGTAGCTCCAAGGTAAACACTTTGACATTTGGTGTTGCACTGTTAAAGCAAATCATATCCATGCTCTGCTCCTATTCAGCCAGAACAGAAATGGTTAACTTTGCATGTGGCAGAGACACTGGATACAGGATATTCAACAATAGAGCATCAACAAAACAACAACCAAATCCACACCTACAAACATGCTCCAATTGAGTTTTGTCCCGAAAGGCAATAGATCAAAATTTTATAAATATAGTGTATATTATCACTAAAGACTATAGGAGTGTACATCAAAAGGCATGGAGATTAGGATGTGCCTGAGGCTAGAAACGACCCCTTAAATACTCTATAGAAAATAATGTATGAGATATAAATAAGGTACATTTGAGCCCTTGCTAACATCACTTGAGCTTTTTTCAGTTGAGCCAAATAATGATATAAGTCCAATTAAATCTGATTGTCAGTGGGCCAGTTCACAACATATTCTTGTTTTTCATCACCACCAGATGCTCAAGTCCAACAAGCTAATTTGGTTTCAGATTTACAAAGGAAATGAAGTCTTGGAACAGGATTAATGTCTAGATGATGTCTGGTCAACAAGCAGCAGTAAGGGGGCAGGAGGTATTTACTGAGGAAATGAAGTCTTGGAACAGGAGTAATGTCTAGATGAAGTCTGGTCTACAAGTAGCAGTAAGGGGGGAGGGGGGTATTTACTGAGGAAATGAAGTCTTGGAACAGGAGTAATATCTAGATGAAGTCTGGTCAACAAGCAGCAGTAAGGGGGGAGGGGGGTATTTACTGAGGAAATGAAGTCTTGGAACAGGAGTAATGTCTAGATGATGTCTGGTCAACAAGCAGCAGTAAGGGGGGGAGGGGGGTATTTACTGAGGAAATGAAGTCTTGGAACAGGAGTAATGTCTAGATGAAGTCTGGTCTACAAGCAGCAGTAAGGGGGGAGGGGGGTATTTACTGAGGAAATGAAGTCTTGGAACAGGAGTAATGTCTAGATGATGTCTGGTCAACAAGCATCAGTATAGGGGGCATTTACAAAGGAACTGAAGTCTTGGAACAGGAGTAATGTCTAGATGATGTCTGGTCAACAAGCATCAGTATAGGGGGCATTTACAAAAGAACTGAAGTCTTGGAACAGGAGTAATGTCTAGATGATGTCTGGTCAACAAGCATCAGTATAGGGGGCATTTACAAAGGAACTGAAGTCATGGAACAGGAGTAATGTCTAGATGAAGTCTGGTCTACAAGTAGCAGTATAGGGGGCATTTACAAAGGAACTGAAGGCTTGGAACAGGATTAATGTCTAGATGATGTCTGGTCAACAAGCATCAGTATAGGGGGCATTTACAAAGGAACTGAAGTCTTGGAACAGGATTAATGTCTAGATGATGTCTGGTCTACAAGTAGCAGTATAGGGGGCATTTACAAAGGAAATGAAGTCTTGGAACAGGAGTAATGTCCAGATGAAGTCTGGTCTACAAGCAGCAGTAAGGGGGGAGGGGTATTTACTGAGGACCTGAAGTCTTGGAACAGGAGTAATGTCTAGATGATGTCTGGTCAACAAGTAGCAGTGTGTGCCATTGTGAATGGATTTCAGCGAGGACACTGGGAGGTCCTGAAGATGCTCTCTCAACTGGAAAGTCACATATCCATTTGCAGTCAGATTGTCATTTTCCCTTATCAATGCCCTGTATAGCAGATACATTGTCATCCCTGGTACGAAACTGTATAAAAGTGTTCAAGTACATCAAGGGTTGTACATCAAAAGAAAAAAACTGCCATATAGTTTGAAAATGTTATATGTTCACATACATATATATATACATACTTACATGATACAAAAAAAACCTTTCAATATTCACCTTTAATTCTTTACATCTATCAAACTCAGCAGCTGTTGATATCTATCTAGGCAGCCAGGTGTATGTCTTTGATACAAAATATTCTGTGTTAACATTTTGAACTCCTTTTTTAGACAGAAATACAAAAACAGCTTCACCCCTTTTGTGACTCATTTTCACCAAGAGAATTGCACCCTGACTGCCTTCAGCTGAGACCCAAAACACCAGCAGCTGAAGCCGAACCACAATGACATGAAGAGGTTGGGTAACACTGTGATTCTATGGATGGTCAGTTCGGCAAATGGAATGACAGCTGTGCCATACCTTTTTTATTTTTTTTTATTTCAAGCAAATGGTTATATCTGGGTAAATAATCTACAAAATTGTCATTAAAATACAAATCAAAATGTGATTGAAAAATCCAGAAAATACTCCCAAAATGTGCCACTCAGCAGCCCACCCAGAGTATGTCCGTCTAAGGAGCTACAGTAAATATTTTACAATGGATCGACATTTGCACACCCAAAGTGCAACAAAAGTACTATCAACAAAACAGTTTGACAGAACCTTGAGCATATATAACAGTGATACTATTTGAAAAATCATCCAATTGTTATCAGTTTAAGATCTGAAGTTGGAAAAAAACGAGCATGTTTGACAGAAGATTTATGATTAACAATGATAACAAATATGGTCATATAGAATATCCTTGACCAATTCCCTATTGGGGAAGTCAGCATCTGTTGGAAGGACCTTGTGTAGGGAGCAGCCGTAAAACAAAACATGGCAGTGATGGTAGACAAATTCAGGCAAGTTCGAACTCACAGATAAAGGTTTGGACTCAATATGATAAATACTGATCTCTTTCAAACTATTTAATGAAATAAAATATACGACATGGTGAAGGTGCTGTATTGAGATACCAACAATGTTGAATACAGATATCAATAATTCTGTGTTGCAGATATCAATAAATCTGTATAACATATATCAATAATTCTGAATTACATATATCAATAATTCTGTATTTTAGTTATCAACTATTCAGTATTACAGATATCAATAATTCTGAATTACATATATCAATAATTCTGAATTACAGATTTCAATAATTCTGAATTACATATATCAATAATTCTGTATTTCAGATATCAACTATTCAGTATTACAGGTATCAATAATTCTGTATTTCAGATATCAACTATTCAGTATTGCAGATATCAATAATTTTGTATTTCAGATATCAACTATGCAGTATTACAGATATCAATAATTCTGTATTTCAGATATCAATAATTCTCTATTAGAAACTGATAATATCAGATAATGATATGTTTCGATAATGGCAAGTACAATCAATGTAGATAATGTTGTATCCAGATATCAATATTGCTGTATAGTGATAGCATTAATGTTGTATCCAGATATCAATATTGCTGTATACAGATAGCATTAATGTTGTATCCAGACATCAATATTACTGTATAGTGATAGCATTAATGTTGTATCCAGATATTAATATTGCTGTATACAGATAGCATTAATGTTGTATCCAGATATCAATATTGCTGTATAGAGATAGCATTAATGCTGTATCCAGATATCGATATTGCTGTATACAGATAGCATTAATGTTGTATCCAGATATCAATATTGCTGTATACAGATAGCTTTAATGCTGTATCCAGATATCAATATTGCTGTATAGAGATAGCATTAATGTTGTATCCAGATATCAATATTGCTGTATACAGATAGCATTAATGTTGTATCCAGATATCAATATTGCTGTATAGAGATAGCATTAATGCTGTATCCAGATATCAATATTACTGTATAGAGATAGCATATATGTTGTATCCAGATATCAATATTGCTGTATAGAGATAGCATTAATGTTGTATCCAGATATCAATATTGCTGTATAGAGATAGCATTAATGCTGTATCCAGATATCAATATTACTGTATAGAGATAGCATTAATGTTGTCAATGGAATCAGCATTTTGACAATAATCTCAATAAACCATTGCGTAAACGTGGGGACACGGTACTCTTATTGTCCATTACAAACACATTGTAAATCAGCACGACCTCCATATGTTAGATACCAGTAACTTGGTTCACACTGTTGCAAAGCCACTTGGAATGATGTATAACAACCATAAAACAGTTCTTGCGTATCAGTAATTGAAGTTTGCTTCCATCGTAACTTGAAAAAAATATTTAAAATAAAAATGCTTATGAAACAACATGATTGATGCGAGGGGAAAGTTTAGTGTTAAGATAAAAAGAACAGAATAAATAAATAGAGTCATATTCAGACTGATTGTGTAGAGGAATGGACTAAATCTGTACACTTCCCCCATGATACAACAGGGAAAGGTATAATCACCATGTGATAGTTTACATTTACTCATACTCAATAGATCCGTGAAGATCCTGGGCAGAATAGGTCTTCAGCAACCCATGCTTGCCATAACAGGCGACCATGCTTGTCATAAGAGGTAACTAACGGGACCAGGCTCACTGACTTAGTTGATGCATGTCATCGTATCCCAATTGCATGGATCGATGCTCATGATATCAATAACTGGATTGTGTAGTCAAGACTCGATTATTTACAGCCAGCCATGATATAGCTGGAATACGGCTGAGTGCGGCATTAAACAACAAACAAACAAACAAACAAACAAACAAACAAACAAACAAACCATACCCAACTCTGCGGACAGCCTCATCAGGGTATGTACAGGCTTTAGATAACTGAATCACTATCAGTTTTACAGAAATGGTAAATATTAACAATTAAAAACATATGCTATAAAAACAGTGGTTTAGCTATTCTTACAGGTATCTATGGAAACCAGGTTGATTGTGTTCAGTGGAGGCCATGTAAACAAACCAACTTGTACAAAAACTCTTCACCTAAACAAATTTAGCTTCAAGCTCCAATAATCTAAAACTATATTTGTAAACGTGATAAAAAGTAAATAACCTCTTGTATAAAAAAATAGGCAAACAACAAGTGATAAATCTTCTTCCAATAGGTGCTGTGCTAGACAAAGAAAATGGTTGATATGGCGTCTCACAGGGTCATACAATCCAGTGGTTGAAATTTAAAATGAAAGTAGACAGTTACGACCCTGTTAGTACATATCTTGCTGCTCATTTTTGTGTTACAAGCCCCTGTGGTTGTTGGGTCCTTGTCACAAACCAGTGCCGTAGCCAGCTGGGGGATGGGGAAGGGGGGGGGGGGGGGGGGGGGGGGGGGCAGGCAGCTGAAAACAGTTTTGTTTGAATCAAGTTGGGGACAAGTGATACTTGTACAAATATTTGCCCACCCTGTCAAAAAAAGTTAACTACGGCCTTGCAAACCTCATGTTCAAACTGCAGTGGGGTCCCAAGGTTCCTACACTACAGCAGTCAACGTGACCCCATGACCACCTTACTTCCAGCATTGACCAATCAAATCCACTGGATTATCACAGAGAGGAATGCAGACAGCCATACAAAACAAACTTACAACTTGTTTGTCGGAGTCACAGATGTCTTCAATTACCGTATTTGGCGTAATAAGCGCCTACATCGACATTTGCTTATATATTGGCCAGTGAACAATCCCAATTAGCACCCCTTCTGATCGATGAATGTACACAAGACTTATTTATTCGTGTATAATATGCACTCATGTGTTATATGCACCCTTAATTATGGGCACTTAAATTCTGGAAAATATATATATTGTGTATAATATGCACATTTTCTTCTTTTGTATCATTTCAGGCTGTCAGCATAAACCATAAAATTTATGATCTTTCAACTCAATCTTTTTTTAACCAAAATAATATTCTAATAAGAGCACCCTAATTTTGAGAGAGCCCTGGGCGCTTAATACGTCAAATACAGTACTTTTATTTTTCTCCATTTTATATCACAGGTCAAGTACTATTTAATATAACTGTTCCAAAAAGTAACTAATGTGATTAAATAAATCTTACCAAGCATAACAAAGAAATGATATTTGAATCTTTATCATGTCTATTCATCAATAGCTGAAACAAATCGCTATTCATCAATGAATAAAGAAAATGTTTCAAAAGAATTTGTATAAATAAATAATAAAACAACTTCCACATGCTTACTTCTAAAAACAATTTCTGAACAGGTTATTACTTTAATTGTAACTTTATCAACCAAAAGGAAATACTGACAATTCATTATTTGTTGTCACAGTTATTGTTGAACTCAAGTAAATATAGACAACTTATCAATTTGTTGTCAGCAACCCATACTTGCCGTAAAAGACAACTATGCTTGTCGTAAGAGGCGACTAACGGGATCGGGTGGTCAGGCCTGCCAACTTGGCTAATGCATGTCATCGATCCTAATTGTGTGGATCAATGCTCATGATATCAATCACTGGATTGTCTGGTCCAGACTCGATTATTTACAGACCGCCGTCACATAGCTGGAATATTGTTGAGTGCGGTGTTAAACAATAAACCAAACAACCAACCAGCAGAGCCTCACACAGCAGGACTATTATGCTGCAATGATATGTATGGAGTGGAGGCAACTCCAGGACCTTGTCCCAACTGGGGATGATACATTAATGAACCTCAATATCACAGTTTTCTCTATCGTCCTGAAATGCATGACCAGTATCAAGAGCTATGGTTATGCAAAAAAAGATAAATCAATTTCAAAAGTAGATGTCAATATAATTTTACAATTGTTTTGATTATATTGGCTTGTATATTGTTTGACAAGTGCATATATAAACGTAATGTTGAAAGGGCGAAACGCATATCCCCTGAACCGGGAAGCCATCGATGTAACGTTTGCTGAATGCTTCGCCTTCTTTTTCTTCCTTTGAATGTTCTTGTTCTATTCAAACTGAGTAAGTAACTAAAATATTCAAAACGTTTATCTTTGAACATGAGAACTTAAGTGTAAATCCAATACATAAAGTGTCAAAATACATGATTTTGCCAACCTAAGAATGTAGTTAAGGACGGTGATTGTAATTTCACTGAACATGACCTGACCCAGCAGTATTCTACATCAGAATGTATAATTCCTGGTAGTTGCCTACAGGAGTTACTTATGCTTGTCTCGGGAGTAAACAGTTGATACTACATGCCTACAGAGTGTACATGTCATACGTGCAGGACCAACCCACATAGACTGTCCAGCCTGGAAGCTTGGACGCAAATCTCTGGGAGTGCTCCGTCTTCTGATTGTTGCCGTGGAGGTAGTGGCCACCAAAGCCTATATCCACGATGGGGTCAGTCTTGTCCTTTTTCTGACTGACCTGGAGGGAGAGAAACATGATGTAGTACAACAGCTGATTGACCTGGAGGGAGAGAAACATGATGTAGTACAACAGCTGGTTGACCTGGAGGGAGAGAAACATGATGTAGTACAACAGCTGGTTGACCTGGAAGGAGAGAAACATGATGTACTACACCAGCTGATTGACCTGGAGGGAGAGAAACATGATGTACTACAACAGCTGATTGACCTGGAAGGAGAGAAACATGATTTAGTACGACAGCTGATTGACCTGGAGGGAGAGAAACATGATGTAGAACACAGCTGATTGACCTGGTAGGAGAGAAACATGATGTAGTGCAACAGCTGATTGACCTGGAGGGAGAGAAACATGATGTAGTACAACAGCTGATTGACCTGGAAGGAGAGAAACATGATGTAGTACAACAGCTGATTGACCTGGAGGGAGAGAAACATGATATAGTACAACAGCTGATTGACCTGGGGGGAGAGAAACATGATGTAGTACAACAGCTGATTGACCTGGAGGGAGAGAAACATGATGTACTACAACAGCTGATTGACCTGAAAAGAGAGAAACATGATGTACTACAACAGCTGATTGACCTGGAACGAGAGAAACATGATTTAGTACGACAGCTGATTGACCTGGAGGGAGAGAAACATGATGTAGTACACAGCTGATTGACCTGGTAGGAGAGAAACATGATGTAGTGCAACAGCTGATTGACCTGGAGGGAGAGAAACATGATGTAGTACAACAGCTGATTGACCTGGAAGGAGAGAAACATGATGTAGTGCAACAGCTGATTGACCTGGAAGACGAGAAACATGATGTAGTACAACAGCTGATTGACCTGGAAGGAGAGAAACATAATGTAGTACAACAGCTGACTGACCTGGAAGGAGAGAAACATGATGTAGTACAACAGCTGATTGACCTGGAGGGAGAGAAACATGATGTAGTACAACAGCTGATTGACCTGGAAGGAGAGAAACATGATGTAGTACAACAGCTGGTTGACCTGGAGGGTGAGAAACATGGTGTAGTACGACAGCTGATTGACCTGAAAGGAGAGAAACATGATGTAATACAACAGCTGATTGACCTGGAAGGAGGGAAACATGATGTAATACAACAGCTGATTGACCTGGAGGGAGAGAAACATGATGTAGTACACAGCTGATTGACCTGGTAGGAGAGAAACATGATGTAGTACAACAGCTGATTGACCTGGAAGGAGAGATACATGATGTAGTACAACAGCTGATTGACCTGGAGGGAGAGAAACATGATGTAGTACAACAGCTGATTGACCTGGAAGGAGAGAAACATGATGTAGTACAACAGCTGGTTGACCTGGAGGGAGAGAAACATGATATAGTACAACAGCTGATTGACCTGGAGGGAGAGAAACATGATGTAGTACAACAGCTGATTGACCTGGAGGGAGAGAAACATGATATAGTACAACAGCTGATTGACCTGGAGGGAGAGAAATATGATGTAGTACAACAGCTGATTGACCTGGAGGTAGAGAAACATGATATAGTACAACAGCTGATTGACCTGGAAGGAGAGAAACATGATGTACTACAACAGCTGATTGACCTGGAGGGAGAGAAACAGGATGTAGTACAACAGCTGATTGACCTGGAGGTAGAGAAACATGATGTAGTACAACAGCTGACTGACCTGGATGTGATTGTTCTTGGTTGCATGTTAAAATGATTATTATTATTATATGATGATGATGATATTATTATTAATAGATGATGATGATGATGATGATGATGATGATGATGATTATTAATTCCTATTATTATATGACATACATAGAACTCCACAGAAAAGTCCCAGCTGTCTTCTGACTCATGGCCGTGGGCGTGGTAGAGGAAGTAGGTTGGTTCAGTTAAGTGGTCATTGGTCCGCACTGGCTGGGGGTCGTGGGAGCCCATGGACCACCAGATGACCCGGACATCTGGCCTCGGCATGATGTAGCAGTTCATGTGATCTGGACCTGTCACAGTAACATTCAGCGGTCAGTCCTACAGGCAGTCCGACTACATAGCTTGTCATTATCTACTGCATGTAAATTGCTTGCTAAGGCAACTCTACCCCCTACATACTAGTAAAACCAAAGTGGCCATCATTGATGAAAGTATGTGATTAAATGGTCTTTTCATAAGTCACCTGTGTGAGTGAGAGACTGATTTGAAGCTTGCTTTCATATCATATCACCAGCACTATTGTGGCATGGGACATGGATGTATCAGGAATGTCCAACATGTCACTGATCGTTAATGTAAGGCTAAAAAAAAAAAAAAGGTCCTGGTTCTCAGGCACCGTCCACATTATACAAAAGTCTGCTGCACGTTTCCTTTTTAATTTCCATTTTCTAAAAAATAAAATATCCTAATACTTAAAAACAATGCGATACAAAATAGCACAGAGCTACTTCCCTTTACATGTGTACTGCTTCACTGCGCATCTTGTGTTATGGTCATGGCGTCAATAGGAGTTTGTATGCTTGTTTATGTAGGGAGGCCCTTTCCCAGGTTGATGGTACACAGCTGTTTATTTGGTTACATACTAGTTTGTACAAGCATGAAAAAATAAAAACCACTGCCTGCCCACACTATATTTTCAAAAGTCATCGCCTGAGAACCAATTCTTTTCTTTTTTTGTAATTTTTTATTGGGGCAATTCCCTGTTGTGATAGACCGAAGATAACTGAACCGGGATTCAAACCAACAACCAATAAATAGTGGTAGCTTCAGCTATTGGTTACACTTTGGACTACTGGGTTATTCATATCCCACAACTATCATATTCTGAGCAGACAATGGAGTGTTTGAATGAGTCTTACCAGTGACACTGAAATACAGCTTCACTCGGTCTGGTGCTATAGTCTCTCGCTTTGTGACTGTGACTGAGAGTCGCCGAGTCAGGTTGAGCCGTGGAGCAGGGAGATCCAGACTGTCACTGCAGATGGTCAAAACACCAGGTGTCAGGGCATGTACAACACATGATAGTATTTAACATAAATTATACAACAGCAATCAGGGCATGGACAACACATGGTGGTATCTAACATGCTTATAGATCACCAGGTGTCAGGGCATGAACAACACATGATAGTATATAACGTAAATCATACAACAGCAATCAGGGCATGGACAACACATGGTGGTATCTAACATGCTTATAGATCACAAGGTGTCAGGGCATGAACAACACATGATAGTATTTAACATAAATTATACAACAGAAATCAGGGCATGGACAACACATGGTGGTATCTAACATGCTTATAGATCACAAGGTGTCAGGGCATGAACAACACATGATAGTATTTAACATAAATTATATAACAGCAATCAGGGCATGGACAACACATGGTGGTATCTAACATGCTTATAGATCACCAGGTGTCAGGGCATGAACAACACATGATAGTATTTAACATAAATTATACAACAGCAATCAGGGCATGGACAACACAGGGTGGTATCTAACATGCTTATAGATCACCAGGTGTCAGGTCATGAACAACACATGATAGTATTTAACATAAATCATACAACAGCAATCAGGGCATGGACAACACATGGTGGTATCTAACATGCTTATAGATCACAAGGTGTCAGGGCATGAACAACACATGATAGTATTTAACATAAATTATACAACAGAAATCAGGGCATGGACAACACATGGTGGTATCTAACATGCTTATAGATCACCAGGTGTCAGGGCATGAACAACACATGATAGTATTTAACATAAATTATATAACAGCAATCAGGGCATGGACAACACATGGTGGTATCTAACATGCTTATAGATCACCAGGTGTCAGGGCATGAACAACACATGATAGTATTTAACATAAATCATACAACAGCAATCAGGGCATGGACAACACATGGTGGTATCTAACATGCTTATAGATCACCAGGTGTCAGGTCATGAACAACACATGATAGTATTTAACATAAATCATACAACAGCAATCAGGGCATGGACAACACATGGTGGTATCTAACATGCTTATAGATCACAAGGTGTCAGGGCATGAACAACACATGATAGTATTTAACATAAATTATACAACAGAAATCAGGGCATGGACAACACATGGTGGTATCTAACATGCTTATAGATCACCAGGTGTCAGGGCATGAACAACACATGATAGTATTTAACATAAATTATATAACAGCAATCAGGGCATGGACAACACATGGTGGTATCTAACATGCTTATAGATCACCAGGTGTCAGGGCATGAACAACACATGATAGTATTTAACATAAATTATACAACAGCAATCAGGGCATGGACAACACATGGTGGTATCTAACATGCTTATAGATCACCAGGTGTCAGGTCATGAACAACACATGATAGTATTTAACATAAATTATACAACAGCAATCAGGGCATGGACAACACATGGTGGTATCTAACATGCTTATAGATCACAAGGTGTCAGGGCATGAACAACACATGATAGTATTTAACATAAATTATACAACAGCAATCAGGGCATGGACAACACATGGTGGTATCTAACATGCTTATAGATCACCAGGTGTCAGGGCATGAACAACACATGATAGTATTTAACATAAATTATACAACAGCAATCAGGGCATGGACAACACATGGTGGTATCTAACATGCTTATAGATCACAAGGTGTCAGGGTATGAACAACACATGATAGTATTTAACATAAATTATACAACAGCAATCAGGGCATGGACAACACATGGTGGTATCTAACATGCTTATAGATCACCAGGTGTCAGGGCATGAACAACACATGATAGTATTTAACATAAATTATACAACAGCAATCAGGGCATGGACAACACATGGTGGTATCTAACATGCTTATAGATCACCAGGTGTCGGGGCATGAACAACACATGATAGTATTTAACATAAATTATACAACAGCAATCAGGGCATGGACAACACATGGTGGTATCTAACATGCTTATAGATCACCAGGTGTCAGGACATGAACAACACATGATAGTATTTAACATAAATTATACAACAGCAATCAGGGCATGGACAACACATGGTGGTATCTAACATGCTTATAGATCACCAGGTGTCGGGGCATGAACAACACATGATAGTATTTAACATAAATTATACAACAGCAATCAGGGCATGGACAACACATGGTGGTATCTAACATGCTTATAGATCACCAGGTGTCAGGGCATGAACAACACAGTAGTGAGACAACTGGGCCCACTTGCACTAAGCGATCTTAGCGCTAAGATGACGCGTAACTCCCATACTTTAACATAGGCTTACAATAGTCTTAGCGCTAAGACTGCTTTGTGCAAGTGGGCCCTGGAGAAACAACCTACACTCTTGAGAGAGCTTACACTGTGATGCGGCAACTTACACTGCATCAAAGAGTGGCAAGACAGGGTAGAGGTAGGGCCTTCCACAGTAGGCGCCTTCACAGAGGACTGGCTTGGCCTCTGCAAACAATTCTGGCATCTCCTTCTGCAATAGCCGGGGCCCTTTGTAGTCGAATGGAATGTACCACAATGAGGAGTCTCGTCTTATCACAGACATGGACTGGTCGTGGAACTGCCTGTCTATGTGCTGTAAGGCATACAGGAAAACATGTCCACAGTTGAGGGTGTCATGATACAGGGGTCACACGATACAATACATATCCCGATACAGAAGCTACAATATGATACATATCTTGATACTGCATATTCAACATTTTTTGCAGAAAACTAGACAGAATAGAGTCCATAGACTTGCTCATAAAGTTAAAAGACAACCAAGAAAGTTATGAAGAATTTAAAACATAGTTTGTACTTGCTTATTGATATCGATGCAAGATCAGCATGGACAATCAATATTTGGTTAAATGTAAACCGATGCCAATTTAAATGTATCGGGTATTGTATTGTGCAAGGGTTGCTGACGATGCACCGGTGTACTGGTGAATCGTGACATCACAACTGTAGCAGGGCGTGGAGTCATCCCACAGATGACATCCTTACCTTGTCAGCTTGCTGATGGGGATAACCTCTTTGGTCATATGGACAAGGCGTCCGACCTTGGATCAGAAGGTCCGTGGTTGAAATCCCATCATGTGACCCGAAAATGTTATGGCCGCTACACAACCAACAATCATAACACATCACATATCAAGCATGTTCTGCTGCTGTTGCAAACACATCAGCCATGTTCTGCAGCAGATTGTTACACATCAACCATGTTCTGCAGCAGCTGGCTACACATCAGCCATGTTCTGCTGCAGCTGGCTACACATCAGCCATGTTCTGCTGCAGCTGGCTACACATCAGCCATGTTCTGCTGCAGCTGGCTACACATCAGCCATGTTCTGCTGCAGCTGGCTACACATCAGCCATGTTCTGCTGCAGCTGGCAACACATCAGCCATGTTCTGCTGCAGCTGGCTACACATCAGCCATGTTCTGCTGCAGCTGGCTACACATCAGCCATGTTCTGCTGCAGCTGGCTACACATCAGCCATGTTCTGCTGCAGCTGGCAACACATCAGCCATGTTCTGCTGCAGCTGGCTACACATCAGCCATGTTCTGCAGCAGCTGGCTACACATCAGCCATGTTCTGCTGCAGCTGGCTACAAATCAGTCATGTTCTGCAGCAGCTGGCTACACATCAGCCATGTTCTGCTGCAGCTGGCTACACATCAGCCGTGTTTCTGCTAAATATCAACATGATTCAGCTGGTTGTTCAGCTGTTACTCACCATGACAGCTGTTCTCTGACGTGACATTTGTTCATTAGTTGTTGAATAAGGGAAACCTAGAGGTGTGAGGACCACGAGTAGAAAGCCAGCAATAGACAGAAGACCCAGGATGCTCACCATCCGACCGATCTTCTTGGACGGATACACCATGCCGGCCTGGAACATCAGTTACAAACATCAACCATGTACATCGCGACATACTAAATACGTATTGTAGTGACCATGTGACCCTATACACTCCATATACTGTAAAACATGACATCCCTTCATTGGTTACTGCAGGTTTGCTTCACAGTTATTTGAAGACCAAGGGTGGCAGCTGGATACACCTGAAGTGAGTGAGGTTTGATTTGCATATTGTACCTGTGTTGGGAATGAAATCTCTGCTGATGAACCAAAGCTTGACACACTAGTCCCAGAGTTGGCTGGAGTCTGTGTAGAGGAGGTCTGGGAAGTCTGTGTAGATGAGGACTGGGAAGTCTGTGTAGAGGAGGACTGGGAAGTCTGTGTAGAGGAAGACTGGGAAGTCTGTGTTGAGGAGGACTGGGAAGTCTGTGTAGAGGAGGACTGGGAAGTCTGTGTTGAGGAGGACTGGGAAGTCTGTGTAGAGGAGGACTGGGAAGGCTGTGTAGAGAAGGACTGGGAAGGTTGTGTAGAGAAGGACTGGGAAGGTTGTGTAGAGAAGGACTGGGAAGGCTGTGTAGACAAGGAGTGGGAAGTCTGTGTAGAGGAGGACTGGGAAGGCTGTGTAGACAAGGAGTGGGAAGGCTGTGTAGAGGAGGACTGGGAAGGCTGTGTAGAGAAGGACTGGGAAGGTTGTGTAGAGAAGGACTGGGAAGGCTGTGTAGACAAGGAGTGGGAAGTCTGTGTAGAGGAGGACTGGGAAGTCTGTGTTGAGGAGGACTGGGAAGTCTGTGTTGAGGAGGACTGGGAAGGCTGTGTAGAGGAGGACTGGGAAGGCTGTGTAGACAAGGAGTGGGAAGGCTGTGTAGAGGAGGACTGGGAAGGCTGTGTAGAGGAGGACTGGGAAGGCTGTGTAGACAAGGAGTGGGAAGGCTGTGTAGAGGAGGACTGGGAAGTCTGTGTTGAGGAGGACTGGGAAGTCTGTGTTGAGGAGGACTGGGAAGTCTGTGTTGAGGAGGACTGGGAAGGCTGTGTAGAGGAGGACTGGGAAGGCTGTGTAGACAAGGAGTGGGAAGGCTGTGTAGAGGAGGACTGGGAAGGCTGTGTAGAGGAGGACTGGGAAGGCTGTGTAGACAAGGAGTGGGAAGGCTGTGTAGAGGAGGACTGGGAAGTCTGTGTTGAGGAGGACTGGGAAGTCTGTGTTGAGGAGGACTGGGAAGGCTGTGTAGAGGAGGACTGGGAAGGCTGTGTAGACAAGGAGTGGGAAGGCTGTGTAGAGGAGGACTGGGAAGGCTGTGTAGAGAAGGACTGGGAAGGTTGTGTAGAGAAGGACTGGGAAGTCTGTGTAGACAAGGAGTGGGAAGGCTGTGTAGAGGAGGACTGGGAAGTCTGTGTTGAGGAGGACTGGGAAGTCTGTGTAAACAAGGAGTGGGAAGTCTGTGTAGAGGAGGACTGGGAAGTCTGTGTAGAGGAGGACTGGGAAGGCTGTGTAGACAAGGAGTGGGAAGTCTGTGTAGAGAAGGACTGGGAAGTCTGTGTAAACAAGGAGTGGGAAGGCTGTGTAGAGGAGGACTGGGAAGGCTGTGTAGAGGAGGACTGGGAAGTCTGTGTAGAGGAGGACTGGGAAGGCTGTGTAGACAAGGAGTGGGAAGGCTGTGTAGAGGAGGACTGGGAAGGCTGTGTAAACAAGGAGTGGGAAGTCTGTGTAGAGGAGGACTGGGAAGTCTGTGTAGACAAGGAGTGGGAAGGCTGTGTAGAGGAGGACTGGGAAGGCTGTGTAGAGAAGGACTGGGAAGGCTGTGTAGAGAAGGACTGGGAAGGCTGTGTAGAGGAGGACTGGGAAGGCTGTGTAAAGAAGGACTGGGAAGGCTGTGTAGAGAAGGACTGGGAAGGTTGTGTAGAGAAGGACTGGGAAGTCTGTGTAGAGGAGGACTGGGAAGTCTGTGTAGACAAGGAGTGGGAAGTCTGTGTAGAGAAGGACTGGGAAGGTTGTGTAGAGAAGGACTGGGAAGTCTGTGTAAACAAGGAGTGGGAAGGCTGTGTAGAGGAGGACTGGGAAGGCTGTGTAGAGGAGGACTGGGAAGTCTGTGTAGAGGAGGACTGGGAAGGCTGTGTAGACAAGGAGTGGGAAGGCTGTGTAGAGGAGGACTGGGAAGTCTGTGTAAACAAGGAGTGGGAAGTCTGTGTAGAGGAGGACTGGGAAGTCTGTGTAGAGAAGGACTGGGAAGGCTGTGTAGAGAAGGACTGGGAAGGCTGTGTAGAGGAGGACTGGGAAGGCTGTGTAAAGAAGGACTGGGAAGGCTGTGTAGAGAAGGACTGGGAAGGTTGTGTAGAGAAGGACTGGGAAGGCTGTGTAGAGAAGGACTGGGAAGGCTGTGTAGAGGAGGACTGGGAAGGCTGTGTAAAGAAGGACTGGGAAGGCTGTGTAGAGAAGGACTGGGAAGGTTGTGTAGAGAAGGACTGGGAAGGCTGTGTAGAGAAGGACTGGGAAGGCTGTGTAGAGGAGGACTGGGAAGGCTGTGTAAAGAAGGACTGGGAAGTCTGTGTAGAGGAGGACTGGGAAGGCTGTGTAGAGAAGGACTGGGAAGGCTGTGTAGAGAAGGACTGGGAAGGCTGTGTAGAGGAGGACTGGGAAGGCTGTGTAAAGAAGGACTGGGAAGGCTGTGTAGAGAAGGACTGGGAAGGTTGTGTAGAGAAGGACTGGGAAGGCCGTGTAGACAAGGAGTGGGAAGTCTGTGTAGAGAAGGACTGGGAAGTCTGTGTAGAGGAGGACTGGGAAGGTTGTGTAGAGAAGGACTGGGAAGGCTGTGTAGACAAGGAGTGGGAAGTCTGTGTAGAGAAGGACTGGGAAGGCTGTGTAGAGGAGGACTGGGAAGGTTGTGTAGACAAGGAGTGGGAAGGCTGTGTAGAGGAGGACCTACCTGGAAGCCTGCAGCAAGAAGGACTGGGAAGGCTGTGTAGAGAAGGACTGGGAAGGCTGTGTAGAGAAGGACTGGGAAGGCTGTGTAGAGAAGGACTGGGAAGGCTGTGTAGAGAAGGACTGGGAAGGTTGTGTAGAGAAGGACTGGGAAGTCTGTGTAGAGAAGCACTGGGAAGGCTGTGTAGAAAAGGACTGAAAAGGCTGTGTAGAGAAGGACTGAAAAGGCTGTGTAGAGAAGCACTGGGAAGGTTGTGTAGAGAAGCACTGGGAAGGCTGTGTAGAGAAGGACCTACCTGGAAGCCTGCAGCAAGAAGGACTGGGAAGGCCGTGATGACACTGACTGGAATGTCAGGAACCACAACTCTTCCAAGCCGCCCCATGATGGGGATGAAGAAGTGTATAAGGGCGTAGGTTATGTAGACTGTGTAGAATGCCGGAACAAACAGCGAGGTGAAGGTCATGAGGTAGTATGCTGAATGGTTGTCTAAAAAATAAGAATAATGAAAAAAATAACTTTTTCACAAGCACAATCAACAATTAGTCCAAGTGATCTAAAAAGAGTGATTATGCACAGCCAATCAGCAAGTTTGTTTCAAGCCATTCAATCACACCTTGTTCTAACTTAAAATGTTACAATGTATACATGTCTGGACCTCAATGACAACTTAAATAATTCAGAGACTATTTCTTAGTTTCACTCATGACACCAAATACAACATCGAGAGCAAGACAGGTAATGGGAGATGGACTGAGAAGCAGGATCCCTCTTTAAAAAAAACATAAACTTTTCATGAGATGTTAATAATAAGACCCTAACGATCATGAATCTTAAAAAACCCAAATATATCAAGAGATTAAATTGTTGTCAGAATTCAGTCCTGACCAGACCCTATTGATCCGGGTTAGAATAGGTCTTCAGCAACCCATGCTTGCCATAAAAGGCGACTATGCTTGTCGTAAGAGGCAACTAACGGGATCGGGTGGTCAGACTCGCTGACTTGGTTGCTGCATGTCGTCGATCCCAATTGCGTGGATCAATACTCATGATATCAATCACCGAATTGTCTGGTCCAGACTCAATTATTTTCAGGCTGCCGTCATGTAGGTGGAATATTGCTGAGTGTGGCGTAAAACAAACAACAAAACAAAAACAAAAAACAGTCCTGATCAAACTCCACACTATGGATTATCTCCCTTTAATGATGATGCAGTTGGCACCAGCTGAATGTCAAGCAGGCGATGTTATACAAGTTAGTGCTATTTTGTCGAAGTCTACGTCCTGATAATGTGAACCATCAACGCCACGATCTTTATGTTCTTACAACAGGTATACAGTGATCCCTCGCTACAACGCTACCTTGGGGGGTCCAAATAATTGATGAGCGTTATAGATGATCGGCAGTTTAACCGAGGTGGTGTCGTATGGGGTAGATGACCAACACATGCCTACTCTGACTACTGTATATTCTTGAGTATAGTGCTCACCCAAGTATAATGTGCACCCCCATCTAGAGGATTCAGTATTTTGAAAAAAAAACATTCAAAAATTATGTGCAGAAAAAATTTACACCGTACCCCTTCAGCGAATTTTGTTTAACGAACGGGTGATAAGAAACTATACTCAAGAAAATATGGTACCTAACACGGTGCACGAGCTACGCTGCACGTTTTAGAGTTTGAAAAAAGATTAGAACAAAGTAGTTGTTTATTATTCATAGTGTAAAAAAATATTTTATCAAGTGTTATGCTCAGAAAAAACACACAGTGTCCCTAAGTGAATTCAGGTGAACGAAGAACGAACTTGGTCAATAAAAAAGTTGAAAAAAATGAAGAACTTTAGCAAGAACTAAGGAATGTGACCCAGCTCAGAAAGTGATCCAAGTTTATGATGTCCCAATAGCCGCCTGTACCTACCTCTGAATGTGATGCTGAGCAGTCTGCTCATCCTGTCCCTGATGATGATGGGGAACATGACCCACAGCAGGATGACGTAAGATGACATGATGTTGTGGTACGTCAACACTGACAAGATGGATGACAAGAAGAGGAGGTTGGCCTCGAAGAACAGTGTTTCCACACGCCATGGATCCCAGTCCTGTTGAAAAAATGTCAGCTGTCAGTCAGTTTCAGTACAAATGTACTACTATGTTTTCAACGACACATGTATTTATTATTTAAGGGTTGCCAGAATCTGTAAACCAATGAATTGTTTGAAAGACATTAGTTGACGGATTTTGTCTACTTTGTCAATTTGCCTATGTCTTAAATTCATTCATTTTATTGTATTAAAGGCCAAAGACCCATAGTACATAAAGTCTTCAAAGCATTATATTTGAGAGTTATACACATCTTAATTCCTTTCGTATTTTGAATACATACACTAGAAATTTCGGAAACTTTACATTTAGTTCTGGTTGGGATAAAGGACACAGAGAAGCAATACTGTAATACATGTCATAATGTTGTGAAAGTAATTAATTGTTCCCTTTTGTCATTAGGCTAAAACAAATAATAGTCCTGGTTCTCAGGCACTGCCTGCATCATCATAAAGTCGGTCGCACATTCGTTTTTATTTCCATTTAAAAAAAATAAAATCCTAATACTTAAAAACAATAGTATCTAATATAGCACACAGTTACTTCCCTTTACATGCACACTGCTTTACTGTGTATCTTGTGTTATGGTCATGGCGGCAATAGGAGTTTGTATGCTTGTTTATGTAGGGAGGCCCTTTCCCAGGTTGATGGTACACAACTGTTTATTTGGTTACAAACTAGTTTGAACAAGCATAAAAAAACTAAAAACCACCGCCTGCCCACACTATATTTTCAAAAGTCATTTTTTTTTTATAAGCCTTATATAAAACAGTTATACAGAATATGATATTCATCCTCAGGCACCCTACATCTTTTACATAAAACATCTTCATCAACAATCTCATACCCCTTTGAACTAAATACCCAGATAATTACATCCACTTCTAAATTCAGTCATAATACTTCTGTAAGCACCTGCTTCAACCTGAAGTAAATAATTCACAATCCCAAAGTGACTTGGTTTGTTTGTTGTTATCGCCGCAGCTATATGACGGTAGTCTGTAAATAATCGAGTCTGGGTCAGACAATCCAGTGATTAATATCATGAACATTGATCCACAAAATTGGGATCGATGACATGCATCAATCAAGTCAGTGAGCCTGACCACCCGATCCTGTTAGTCACCTCTTATGACAAGCATAGTCGCCTTTTACGGCAAGCATGAGTTGCTGAAGACCTATTCTACCCCGGATCTACAGGGGTTAATGTATTAACATGTAGGATGGCTTGCCAAACCTCTGTTGTACAATCATTAATTCTTTGCTGAAAGGGCGAAGTGAACAAAGCATTATCACCGACTTCTTGTGCGACCCACACATAGCCAAAGCCAAAGTTAAAAAATAAACTTTTAATATGACATGCTCAATTTGCCTGATTTTTATATCACAACAGTGTGGCATTGATATGGGATACTAATTGGTAGAACTCCGAGACCGAGACAGTACTTTTCACACCTTGTGACACAGACACCCTAAAATGGACATCTTCCAGTTTCTCCATAAGCAAAACAATTTGATGACATATACCCTATTCCCAAATAAACTTACAAAAGTTTCTGTGGATCATTTTTTACTTATCATGAACTGTATGCCCCCATATTTCAGCCCCATATATCAAGATTAGGGCTGGCTATCGATATAGATCATAGAGATCAACAATCGTTAATAAAATATTGATCAATTATGGATAAATATCGGAGAAGTAACTTTGAGCAAATGTGCGAAAAAGTCTGAAAGAAATCAACATACTTCACACCACTGGTGAGGTGAGACACATTTATGCAAGGATTACTTTGTTGACATTTAAGATAACAAAAAAACAGTTGCTTCCGTCTTTGGCAATTGACATGGTTGACAATAGCAAGTCTTTTTTGGTAAATGTCAACTGTATTTCATCACAATAGTTTGTGTAAGATGTTATCGATAACACTATTTTCATATCGATAATCGTAAATATTTCTTCCCATCGACGATAATTCCGACCATCAATCTTGTTATTCAGTCCTATTTAAGATCAGTCAACACAAAATATCACTTCATAAAAAGATGAACCATTCGTCCTGGCTTCGTCACTGAACATGCTGTCCCATGACTTACTCTGTACACTGTGTGCTTGAGGAAGAGGTTGACCCCAAGACCACACGTCACTCCCGGCAAGATGAAGAGCCAGCTGATATTATGGATGTTGGAGTACCAGGACATCTCATGGCCAACCATGTTCAGCAGCAGCGCCACCGTCACAGCACTGGTAACCACGGCAACCCACGTCAACATTATACTTATTACTGCACCACTGATTTGGACAGCATAGGTCACAATTCCAGGGCCTGAAATCGACCAGTAAACCTCCTCAAACAATTGCAGACATGATGGAGTTGGTTGGTTGGTTGGTTGGTTGTTTAACGCCGCAAACAGCAATATTCTAGCTATATGACGGCGGTCTGTAAATAATCAAGTCTGGACCAGACAATCCAGTGATTAATATCATGAGCATCGATCCACGCAATTGGGTTCAATGACATGCATCAACCAAGTCAGCGAGCCTGACCACCCGATCCCGTTAGTCGCCTCTTAGGACAAGCATAGTCGCCTTTTACGGCAAGCATGGGTTGTTGAAGACCTATTCTACCCCGGACATGATGGAGAGGGGACCCAGTGCCACTCAATGAAAAGTAAATGAAATCTGATTTCTACTTGGACATACTTTACGTACATTGAATAGAAAATGCAGTAATAACATATCAAGAAATGAAATAAAATAAAATTGGGTTCTGTGTTGTAGGATCGAAGAGAGAGCGATCTCATTAAAATCAGATCCTAGTTCTCCCTACGGCTAAACAAAGATCTGAGGACATCCCATTACAGGTCACGTCAGACCGAGCTTGCACGAACTTTGACCGACCAATGGAATGACCAATCAGAAGGCAGCTTTCTCGTGCTATACGGCACTAATTTCAAATTGGTGACTTCGCTTCGAAACATATTCTCGATTACAAATTTTAAACCTGAACAAAAAAACATTCTGGAATGGCTAATAGATGGTCTAGATTGTAAGGATTCAGTCGTTAAACCTGTAACTATCGTTTGGAATACCCCATGTTAAAGTTTTCGAGGTGCCGACCATTTTTGTAAGTAGATATCCTCAAGTCTTTGGTGTATAGATACTAAAAACGAATCTGGATTGTTAGGTACACATTGATTATACCAAACATACCCATAGCCACATTCATTTAATATCAAATTTACATGATATACCCAATTGTGAAATCAGTTTAATCCATTTATAGATCTGCTAAAAACAGACCACAGTCCTCATTGTACTAGAGCCTTACTGTCAGAGTCTGCAGTGATTTTTCTGAAAATTGAGAGAAGGACAACCAAGACGATGCTCCAGTTGATGAGAACGCCGACTCGCTGAGGATAGGATATCATGAAGTAGCCAATGAAGTCGAAGAAGACCATGTTCCCATGTTTATCTTCACCAGGGTCAATCACTTGTTTACTCGTTGCCAAGGTTACCAAAAGTGCTTGCAGATTCTCTCCTGGAAAGAGATTCACGTAAACCCCAAACATTGACTTGCTGAATACTTATAACATGTAGGGTCAGGCTTTTTTTATTTTTAGGATTAAGGATTTTTCAGCCCAAAGTCTGGGGTTGGAGGAGGGGAAAAAAAAAGCCAGATGGATTTTTTTTAATGAAGACTGCCTCTGGCATACTTTATGAACATATTCTGTGGTCAAAAGACCGCCATTTGTGATGATACAATAAAAATTCTACCACTTTCAACACGGACAATTGTCAAGGGAGGCTATTCATGTTCGGCTTCGAGATCAACAAAGATCAATTATGTATCTCTTTACAAGTTGAAAACGGTAAATTCATATGTTTTTTACTAAAAGGTGATGATAACAAATAAAATAAATGACTATGCGGCTATTGGCGGGAAAAAAATGGAAGTCTGATTTATTTATTTTTTATATTTTCTCAAAAATTAGAGTTGGCGGGTCCGTAATCCGAAAAATAAAAAACACCTGGCATGAGGACACATTTAAAAACCATAAAATCCCTCCAAAAACTTTTACAATAGTTGACCTGAAGCAGACTTTCAGGAGAATCAGGAATCAAGATCAAGATAGAGTTTTCATTATTTTTGACACCTTTTAATAATTTCAGGGACCAGTCATTTAATATATAGGGGTGGTGGGTCAGAGGGAATCAGGGGAGTGTCACCAAAACATAACACAGTCTCTAGGGGAGGGTCATAAAAAATAGTACACATAATTGGGGGGGGGGGGGGGGGTCTTCACAAAACGAAGACATTTCATATTAAGTTGATAGTGCTTTTGTAATTTGTCTTTTCCGGGAGGGTCATGAAACAAATGTACAGTGGCATGGGGAGGGTCATCAAAAATTTGACAAGCAGTAAGAGGGTAATTTATTTTCAGTACATTAGAGCATCAAAAACCTCTAACCCCTGTAAAAAATGACCGGTCCCAAACCCCACTTTTGAGATGAATGGTTGCTATATAAATGCAATAATCTTTGACACGGCGTTAAACCTAATTTCACATCAGTTTTGAGCTGAATGATGCCCTGAATGCTGCTGCTGCTTATGTTACCTCCTCTCTGCAGGCACCCCGGCTGCACCATGTCAGGCCGGTCGTACTTGGTGTGGTACACGTAGCCATTCTTCACATGGGCAATATCAAGGCCTGGCAAACAACAGACAATGGTTGAGGGGAAAACAAGTTATAACAGCATGACCTGATAAACTTAGTGGCATGTATAACTAATACTTTATTACATACAGTACCTGGCCTCAATGCTTACCTGGTAGTAGCGATACTCAATCTGAGTGAGTGAGTGAAAATTTTATTTGCATTTTAACACAATGTAATGAAATGTAAAATCATAATTACAAATGTTTTTTTTAAATTTCCGCAGATTGAACACACAACCTTCGTATCTGAAGCCCAGTGTGTGTAATACTAGGCTACAGAGGTGATGATAAATCACAATGCTTTTAAGAATGTCTTTTTCAAGTACTGTACCCTAGGAACAGATATTTTATGGAAAGTATGTGGGAAACATAAAAATGTTGAAAAAACATGTTTTAAGTTTCTCTTTTTGGTTTATAAGTTAGATAAAACACTTCCCCTCAGGTTTTTATCAGATCTAAAACCCTCATCCTTGGGATAAAACCCTAGGGCTGATGCCCTTCGGTTATAACTCTTGCATTTGAGTAAGTGAGTGAGTGAGTGAGTGAGTGAGTGAGGGAGGGAGGGAGGGAGGGGTTTAAAGCCGCTTTTTTACAGAATCGGGGCAAACGGGGATTCGAACCCACAGTCATAGGTTTCTGGACTGCCCAAGGGACGCAACTCTGCTCAGTGAATCGCGCCGCCTTAGACGACTGGGCCACCCGTGGAAAGAGAATAATACAGGTTAGCTAACCTAGATTCCAAAGTCCCCTTGGCAGGCAAATTGGGAAACATTGTTATTTTGTTCACACAATGCCATTTAGAAAGTGGTCAAACGTAATAAATGTTATATTTATGATAACACTTTCCTAGTAAAGTACAGATTTTGTGGAAGCCTCGGTGGCTGTGTGGGTTAGATCGCTGACTTTGTGTGCTGGCGGTTAGGTGCCTCACTCTGGCGGCGTGGGTTTGAATCTCGAGTCGGATGGGACTCAATCCCCTCTCCCTAGAATCTGTACTTCACTAAGAAAGTGTTATCCATAATACATGTATAACATTTGTCATTTTTTAGATGTTCTTATTTATCTAAATTTAAAGGAATTTTAGAATTGAATTTTAACATTGCATTCAACATGTTTAATCCCATAAAACTAAGCATTAAAACCTCTTTATCTGTATTGGTCCTGTAGTCAGTGAAATGCAAGTCACCTTTACTAAGCCATAACATTAGTTGTAACTATAACAGCATAACCAGGGACATCTAATTTGTGAATATTCAGTGACATTTGCTTCGGACTCGGGGACGAAAATCACTCTCTGATTAGGTCTCGATATATTCCTCAATACAGATGAAACAATCCTATTAAGTACATAGTTTACACAATCATACAGATAAACAATCTTACTTACTGATATCAAGTCCATAATAAAGACTGATAATGTATTGGTGTTGACCTAAAATAACATGAACACTTGACTTGAATTTGTGAGTGTTTATCAGGAAAGATGTTTTTTTTCTTCGTTTGTGTGTTTGTTTGTTTGTCGTTTAACGCCGCACTCAGCAATATTCCAGCTATATGACAGCGGTCTGTAAATAATCGAGTCTGGACAGTCCAGTGATTAATATCATGAGCTTCGATCCACGCAATTGGGCTCAATGACATGCATCAACCAAGTCAGCGAGCCTGACCACCCGATCCAGTTAGTCGCCTCTTACGACAAGAATATTCGCCTTTTACGGCAAGCATAGGTTGCTGAAGACCTATTATCTCCGGATCTTCACGGGTCGGTTTTGTTTTCAATGTAGTATCAAATTACACAATCATACTTGAAAGAGTACTATGATACAATATCATGAAGATGTAAATCATTTGGTGGGGTTAATCTTAACAAGACTTACACTAGTATGAAATTTCAACAGACAGCAGACATGGCAAACCTCAAAACATTTCCGATTGCTGTGGCTATAAACCAACAGACATCAACATACACAAGCGATACAAAATTGGATCCACTATGGACTAATAGCCACAGAAATCATTTAATGCTGTTCACAGGAAAACAGTCTAATCAAATCTGTAGGTCAAGGCATGATAAGGACACATTTTGGCCTACAGGTTATGAATCATTCAAAAAATGATGAAACCTTACAAATCATTATCCAAGTTACATACAGTACATATATGTACATGTTAATGAGAGAAACACTTTCAACATTTCAACAATTGTGTGTTTGGTACTACCTCCATTTTCAATCTAAATCAAAGTTGTTGCTATGGAAACTCGAAAAATATTTTTTTAACAGTTTATCACTTGACCTATCTATGTGCCAAGTTTGGTGAAGAAATATTGTACGTTTTTCAAGCTCAAGTTTTCTGCTCTGGAAAGGAGCACTACCGCCATTTTCAGTCTAAGTCAAAGTTGTTGCCATGGAAACTCGAAAAGTATTTTTTTCAAGAATTCCAAACTATCAAAAGGCACTAGTTCACCACCAGACCTATCTATGTGCAAAGTTTGGTTAAGATATCTTTCTTAATGAACAAGCACCCAATCAGCTGGTCATGGCAGCCATATTGTACGTAGATCGTGTACTTAATACTGTCATTTCCCATGCCTCATGTCATTGTCATGCCTGTCACAATTTACAGCAGCAATAAACACCAATAAACACTGACACCAACCAGTATTGATCAACGAGCACATTAACATTCAACACACTGACATGAAATCTCGTCACAAATATTCCCTAGCAGGTTTCCATGGTAACCATTGTAGCTCAGTTTAACCAGACCCCTTGTACACAAATTTAGAGGTTTCGGTTCAAAGTAACATAGACATGTCCTCCTCATCAAGAAAAGTAAAAAGTTTCCATTTTTTTCCAAGTGATAATAACTTGAGCTATTTTTAAAGGAAACGCCACAGACAGTAATAAGCCATAACAACTTGCAGAGGTCGTAGTTACACTGGCAGTTTTGACAGTCTTATAGCAGCAACTGTGTCCTGCTATGTCCTATCTCAGCAGTTTTCAGTTGGATCATTTTAGAAATGATGCTTTGTTGTCCAAGTCATTCTTGCACCTTTGGTCCTTATCAACAAAAAATTGAATAATTGTCATTTACCATAAACGGAGAGTGTTATGTTCTTGATGTGATAACCACTCCGATAATTATGAAAAGGATGTCACCTAGCCTGACCTACCACAACTAATCAATATACATCATGTATACTTCCTCAGTCCACTAGCGCGTAATATTCCAGGTAAGTTTCGAATGTATGGGTGCTGCTGTTAATAAAAACAGCAGCAAAACGATGTTCACTGTGTCCTTGACATTTAGGATCTACAGCATTGCATTCAACTTCAGTTTCTAAAGCTACATTGGTGAGACAATTTCTTAAACATTTCTTTTAAGAATGACAAGGCTTGCACAATACAATAAATAGTGCTCCGAATATATGTCTATTTCTATTAAAATTATCAGAAAATATAAAAAATATAAAAATTGTAAGTTATTCCATGATTTGGCTAACAAAGCAAATTCTGTTGCATCTATGTTTCCAACAGAATGGGCGAGGCTTGTGTTGCATTACTGAGCTGAATAATGTCACTGATTAAGTATTGTCGTTTTTTTCTGTGTAGATGATCAAAAAAGCAGTCAGTGATGTTTATCTATTTTAGGGCTGGGACGGGTAACTCAGGTACCCGGGCTGGGTGGGTACTGAGGAGGACCCGGGTACCCACAGGACAGCCCGGGCCTGTGGTTAGTCACGTTATATATTGTTTAATGACATAAATTATCTAAAACTTTATCCAAAGGTATAAACTGCATGTCAATGATGTTCGCAGTTCTTCCTGGCTACTACGCCATTCCTTCTGACTTTCATATGTTTGAATAAAAATAAAACTTCAGTCAACTTCAGTGTATACACCAGATCGTTTCATACATGTATCTAAACACATTTTATCAGAGCTCCAGTCAAACTTTTCTTACCTCTTGCGACCTACATCGGATACCTGGGTAGGGTCGGGTAATAGGGGGGTGTGTACCCGGGTAGTAAATTTGGACTCGTCCCAGCCCTAATCTATTTATAGGAATTGACTTCCCTATTTGTCTGCATTAATAGAACAAAAGTGCAAAAACCAATGTGCACACTTTGCGTAAATCCGTAAATTCTCATATAATTTTATTTACATAAGCATTTAATGTGAACAATAATAAATATATTATATAAAAACTTGAGTTTTTTAAAACATACTAATAAATTGGTTTAAAATTCAGACTTCTGTAGAGTTAGGACATTAATATCCAACTGCAGCCATGGTTGCCGCCAACTCACCTGGGAGGTTGCCGTAATCCCGAAACACTCGGAAGTCAGTGTCCGACGGGACGAGTCCGCTCTGGAAGATCTCCTGACAAACTGCTGACCCACAGGGGTACTTGGCCGAGTCGGCGTATGCTCTCACCAGCCAGGGATGCTCGGGACCTACAGCAGGGTAACCATGGTTACACAGACACAAGAGCTGGACACCAAGTCATGGTAATTTAAAAACTAATTGATTCTGATCAATTTCCTTAAACGAAACAGGAGCACAATATAGGGTAATACACTTGGAGTGAGGATGATTTTTATTCGTCAGTCCACATTATAAACCTCAAGTGATGTCATCCTCCAATCGGGTTAAATCTCATAAACTGGGATGTTGCAATATCCCAAGGATTTTATAAATACAACTTCCGTTCATATTGTAATATTATGAATGTTTCTCGCTAGAAATTTATTTTGCATTTTAACACAATGTAATGAAATGTAAAATCATAATTACAAATATTTTTTTAATATTCCCGCAGATCTAACACGCAACCTTCGTATCTGTAGCCCAGTGTGTGTAATACTAGGCTACAGAGGTGATGATAAATCACAATGCTTTTAAGAATGTCTTTTTCAAGTACTGTACCCCAAGAACAGATATTTTATGCCTGTTTCCTCCGGTTCATGGAAAGTATGTGGGAAACATAAAAATGTTGAAAAAACATGTTTTAAGTTTCTCTTTTTGGTTTATAAGTTAGATAAAACACTTCCCCTCAGGTTTTTATCAGATCTCAAACCCTCATCCTTGGGATGAAACCCTAAGGCTGATGCCCCTCGGTTTTATCTCTTGGATTTGGGTGAGTGAGTGAGTGAGTGAGTGAGTGAGTGAGTGTACGGTTTTACGCCGCTTTTAGCAATATTCCAGCAATATCATGGCGGGGGACACCATAAACGGGCTTCACACATTGTACCCATGTCGGGAATCGAACCTGGGTTTTCGGCGCGACGAGCGAACGCTTTAACCACTAGGCTCTCCGACTGCCCCCTTGGATCTGGGTTGTAAATCTAATAAAAACCTTTTTCATCCCATACATCTATCATGGCAGCCTGTTAGATTTGGTCCAGGGCCAGGCAAACCAGCATCATGAGCAGTGATCCAAGCCTTGAGTGTATGATGACACAAGCATTGTATCAACCAGGCCACACATTGTTACTGCCTTGATAGTAGCAGGCATGAGGTACCGGGACTGCTACAGACAATCCTGGACGGGGATGGGGAGGGAGAGGGATCGAAAGGGGATATATCATACTGAATCTGTCTCTGAGCTGTACTCTCTACACTAGCATCTCATCTTGGAAATGAAATATTTTACAGAAAAACAGTTGTTAAATTATCTTAATAAAATATAATAAAAAGGAGGACTCTTCATTTTGCAGAAATGTAGAAATCTAGACTATTACAGATTTGCATGGGCTGTATTGGATAGAGCTGTTTCTGGGTCTGTATGACTGACTGTCTCTCTTAGGACAAGCCTGTGTGCTTTGTGTGGTAATGATAGTCAGATCAACACTAATTTGTTATGCTCTTGCTGCTGCAATTGTTAGCTGAGCCAGTGATAATTGACGGAGGGTCAGACTGCCCGTGTTGATGCTGATGATTTGTCATCGGATCCTGTCAACCTGGTACAGGCAGGTGTAGGGTCCCCTGTCTGACATCACAGGTGTCCAGAAACAAGATGGTGGTCAGACTGCCTGTGGTGACAGGTGTGGGTTGATTTGACTCCCTATCTACCAAGTATTGGGAGGTGTAGGGTTCCTGGATATGGGCAGGTGTAGGGTTCCTGGATATGGGCAGGTGTAGGGTTCCTGGATATGGGCAGGTGTAGGGTTCCTGGATATGGGCAGGTGTAGGGTTCCCGGGTATGGGTGGGTGTAGAGTTCCTGGAAATCAGCAGGTGTAGGGTTCCCAGGTATCAGTGGATGTAGGGTTCAACTTCAAGGGTATCGGTGGGTGTAGGGTTCCCGGGTATGGGTGGGTGTAGGGTTCCTGGGTATTGGTGGGTGTAGAGTTCCTGGAAATCAGCAGGTGTAGGGTTCCCAGGTATCAGTGGATGTAGGGTTCAACTTCAAGGGTATCGGTGGGTGTAGGGTTCCTGGGTATTGGTGGGTGTAGGGTTCCTGGGTATTGGTGGGTGTAGAGTTCCTGGAAATCAGCAGGTGTAGGGTTCCCAGGTATCAGTGGATGTAGGGTTCAACTTCAAGGGTATCGGTGGGTGTAGGGTTCCTGGGTATTGGTGGGTGTAGGGTTCCTGGGTATTGGTGGGTGTAGAGCTCCTGGAAATCAGCAGGTGTAGGGTTCCCAGGTATCAGTGGATGTAGGGTTCAACTTCAAGGGTATCGGTGGGTGTAGGGTTCCTGGGTATTGGTGGGTGTAGGGTTCCTGGGTATTGGTGGGTGTAGAGTTCCTGGAAATCAGCAGGTGTAGGGTTCCCAGGTATCAGTGGATGTAGGGTTCAACTTCAAGGGTATCGGTGGGTGTAGGGTTCCTGGGTATTGGTGGGTGTAGAGTTCCTGGAAATCAGCAGGTGTAGGGTTCCCAGGTATCAGTGGATGTAGGGTTCAACTTCAAGGGTATCGGTGGGTGTAGGGTTCCTGGGTATTGGTGGGTGTAGGGTTCCTGGGTATTGGTGGGTGTAGAGTTCCTGGAAATCAGCAGGTGTAGGGTTCCCAGGTATCAGTGGATGTAGGGTTCAACTTCAAGGGTATCGGTGGGTGTAGGGTTCCTGGGTATTGGTGGGTGTAGGGTTCCTGGGTATTGGTGGGTGTAGGGTTCCTGGGTATTGGTGGGTGTAGAGTTCCTGGAAATCAGCAGGTGTAGGGTTCCCAGGTATCAGTGGATGTAGGGTTCAACTTCAAGGGTATCGGTGGGTGTAGGGTTCCTGGGTATTGGTGGGTGTAGGGTTCCTGGGTATTGGTGGGTGTAGAGTTCCTGGAAATCAGCAGGTGTAGGGTTCCCAGGTATCAGTGGATGTAGGGTTCAACTTCAAGGGTATCGGTGGGTGTAGGGTTCCTGGGTATTGGTGGGTGTAGGGTTCCTGGGTATTGGTGGGTGTAGGGTAACTGGGTATTGGTGGGTGTAGGGTTCCTTGGTATTGGTAGATGTAGGGTTCCTGGGTATCAGAAGGTGTAGGGTTCCTGGAAATCAGCAGGTGTAGGGTTCCAGGGTTTCGGTGGGTTAAGGGTTCCTGGAAATCAGCAGGTGCAGGGTTCCTGGGTATCGGTGGGTGTAGGGTTCCTGGAAATCAGCAGGTGTAGTGTTCCTGTGGCTTCTGAGGTATCAGCAAGAGCTGGGTTCCCGGGTATCAACAGGTGTATTACAGCGTGGTTCCGAGTCTGATAGCATCCATTATGTTTATTAACGAGTTGAAAACTTGCGTCTCATTTTAAGCAGCAGCAATTCTATGACCTTGCTATAAATGGATGGTTAGAGCACCAGTATTGAAGTTGTGGGGCGTCTAATATAGGGCGGATCCAGCATTTCTAAAAGGGAGGGCACCAAAATATCAAAATCCTCTCTCAGATAAGTTAACTGCCATTTTTGTTGTTGTTGTTTAACTCCGCATGCAGCAATATTCCAGCTATACGATGACGGTCTAAAAATAAGCAAGTCCTGACCAGACAGTCCAGTGATTAACATCATTAGCATGTTGGGATACGATGACATGCATCAACCAAGTCAGCGAGTCTGACCACCCAATCCCGTTAATCTCCTCTTGCGACAAGCATAGTTGTTATCAGACAAGGGACTTTAACAATTATCTGATACCTTGTACAGGAAAAAATTATTTAGATTTTTTTAATTCCAAAATTGTGTGAGACTGGGACTCTACCATGTTAAAGAGATATAATGTGTCTATCTGAGTCGATGGCTACCTGTTTGAAAGACCAGCTCCCAGCCACCAGCTCCTGCTGAGTCCAGATTGACAAATGCTCGGATTTTGTCTGCCCATCTGTGTTGGGTGATGAAGCCATGACTTGCCTGAAAACAGAGTTTGGACTGTAAGTAAAGGAGTCTGTGCTGATATGGACAGGGGTTCAGTTATTATGATCTGTCTGTCTGTCTGTCTGTTGTTTAACACTGCATTCAGTTATATTCCACCTATATAGTGTGGGTCTGTAAATAATCAAGTCTGGACCAGACAATCCAGTGATTGACATCATGAGCATCGATCCACGCAATTGGGATACGATGACATGCATCAACCAAGTCAGAGAGCCTGACCACCAGATCCTGTTAGTTATGATAAGCATAGTCGCCTTTTACGGGAAGCATGGGTTGCTGAAGATCTATTCTACCCCGGATCTTCATGGGTTGGTTTTGTTTTCAATGTAGTATCAAATTACACAATCATACTTGAAAGAGTACTATGATACAATATCTAAGTACTATGATACAATACCCCATTCTGTTAGTTGCCTCTTACAACAAGCATAGTCGCCTTTTACGGCAAGCATGGATGCTGAAGACCTATTCTACCCCGGAATCTTCATGGGTGAGTTATTATGGTAATATCACAGCTGAAATGAGGAAAAAAACAAAACTGATGCAGACATGTTTACTACTTTGATGAAACCCATGAGCATGGCTATGTTGCTACCTGACCACGGATCACAATCAGGGTGAATCTGGGATTTGAACACTTGATCTGTGGATTCTGGCCTGACCAATGAAGATACAGCTTGTGGGTGAGTGAATATTGTTTTATGCAGCATCAGCAAAAATGCAGTTATTCCTAATCACAAGGACAACTATACACTCAAAACATGTCTATACTAGGGTTGACTGAGCATTGAAGGAATTGCGTTAGCATGGTTGGTTGGTTGGTTTGTTGTTTAACGCCGCAGCTATATGACGGCGGTCTGTAAATAATCGAGTCTGGACCAGACAATCCAGTGATTAATAACATGAGCATCGATCTATGCAATTAGGATACGATGACATGCATCAACCAAGTCAGCGAGCCTGACCATCCGATCCCGTTAGTCGCCTTTTACGACAAGCATAGTTGCCTTTTACGGCGAGCATGGGTTGCTGAAGACCTATTCTACCCCTTAATCTTCATGGGTCACATAAGCATGGTAATAGTTAACTTCTTGTGGTCATATTGTGTGCCAGATATCAAAATATTAATTAAAATAGGAAGGCTGATTGCAACTTGATGAGTCAAAGACCAGTGAGAGTGAGGGATGGGAATAATTGTATGGTCCGAAAAACCATAAGGAGATACAGTTTATGGTCGGAATGTTGATAATTAACTTTGACATGGTCACACAAGGATGTCATAATACATATTTTTCTTTCTATTTTATGATTGACTGATGAACTTCAGGACCACAATAATAAAGCATTCTTATACCTAAATAAATGGGATGGATCAACAGTACATGGCTTATGATTAAATAGCTACATCCCCCCCCCCCCCCCCCCCCCCCCCCCACCCGAGAACCAAGAGTGGAAAGAATAAGTGGCCAAGGTAGAAGGGGTATAACATCCCCGAAGCCTAAGGTTACACTGAACTAGGAGCAGTGTTGAACCCCCTCGCACACACACACAAAAACAGGACCCTGTACTGGGAGGTGTTAACAAACACAACTCTGTTTGAACTGGATGGTCTACAAAAGAACACTAACTGCCCTTTCGTCATGAATGTGTGTTATTGGTTAAAGAGCTTTCAAGCACATGATACATAATGCAGATCCTCACAGTGTCAGTGGGCCATTATCTTCAGCACACTGAATGGCTTAAGCATGTTAAATAACGGTCATACCTGAATGGTTGTTGCAGTCTGAGCATGTTCCTGCCTTAATGGTTTGTTAACATGCTTCAACAGGTACTGCCCTGATCATAACTGTCATGTCAAAGCGAATGTACCATACAGAGCATGTTGAATGTACAGTTTCATCTAAACGTAAAAATGAAATTCTGCCAATATGTTTAATACATGTTAAACATTCGTGCATAAAAGTGTTTATTTAACAGATGACTCCACCATTGTCACTCCATGTCAATTGAGTCCTTGATACTCATTTTCAGAAACAAACATACAACAAGACTTTTAATCCATGGTACTGTTACATGGTTACAATGATTCCACCACAATGGCTGGGTCATGTGTGACTGAACAAGCCCAACAGATATTCACGAATGTACTGGGTGAGAGGGTCAGTTATACACTTTACTGGAGGACACACAAAGGTGAGGTGAAATGGGGTTTAACGTCGCGTCCAAGATGATTGCACTTATATAGCGACGCGCATGTACGTGTGTGTGTGGCTGCTTGTACTAGTCCGGACTGATGCCGATTTATAGTGCTAGCACACTGAGATACCATGCCGCAGTTTAACATGGATACCCCACTCGGACACAGTATGCTGAATCAGAGCCGACCAGTCCTTGCTTTAACCCCTTAATGCCGAATGCCAGACAGGGTAACAACAAGTACCATCTTTCAACGTCTTTTGGTATGATGCGGACGGGGATCGAACCCCAAACCCTCCGCTCTCCGGGCGGACACTCTACCACTAGACCACGGAGGCGGTCCAGGACACACAAAGTCAGAGGGGCATTCTCGACCTTAATGGAGTTGTACACTGTCGGTGGGGCATATTTAATTTTTATAACATTATCTAAAGAGTATTGAGAAGTCATGCGATTGGCAATAATTCTAATGCAGAATGCACACGATCAAAGAGCTTTTCCTCTTGGCCATGTTCAGGCATGTTAATTCAGGAAGTGACATTAATAAATAAAACATTTACACCTTGTTTATTGTGTTCAGCGGCCCAGTTTGATGCTTCAGTTTTCAGCTTCATCAACCAACACTAAGAAGAGGGGTATCAATAGCATCATGTCAACAATCACCCATGCAAACTGAAACAAAACATGAATAAAACAAAAAAGGAAGGAGACAAATTTCCAGTGTACCTGTAGGATGTTTTCTTCAGCACCATTGAAGAGGAAGATGATGTTATGCTTGAGTGGTGTTCTCCTCTGTGACAAGGCCCTGAGGATCTCCAGCATCAGTGTACAGCTGACTGCATCATCACTTGCACCTGAAGCATGTGTAGCAACTTCTTAGCTTATTCATCTACTGCCATGCGATCTTACACATCCTTTGGGGACTTACCATTAATAGGATATTTTCATAAAAAGCATGTACAGATAATATTTACTTATATTATCATAACTGCAACAATGTTGTTTTTGTTTAACACCACACGCAGCAATATTCCAGCTATATGACATCGGTCTGTAAATAACTGAGTCTGGACCAGACAATCCAATGATTGATATCATGAGCATCAATCCACACAATTGGGATATGATATCATGCATCAACCAAGTCAGCGAGTTGACCACCCCATCTCGCTAGTCGCCTCTTACCACAAGCGCAATCGCCATTTACAGCAAGCATGGGTTGCTGAAGACCTATTCCTACCTGGATCTTTACAAGAGCAACAAATATACCCTACATTATCATAGACAGTAAGATGAAGCTGACAGCAACCTTACATACTAAGGCCATCATAAAAATACAGCCTCTCTGATGAGAAAATCCAAATTGTCACACTGTGTTATATATCTGTTCTACAAAATAACCCCAACTGCTGTTAACATGATTATATATTTAAATGAAGAATGGGAGCTGCTTCGGCAATTTCGATATAAGTTGCTCAAACAACACTTCTTTGTCTCTTTGCTCATATTTTATGTATTTATTATAAATTATATATATTTTATTTGTCCTAGTTTTCCACATGTCTTTTCAGTAACTACAATGTCTAGGAGTTTACATGGATACAAGGACTTGTCAAATTATTATTCCATGGCTTAAGATTTTGGTTTGTTTGTTGTTTTTTTCACGCCGCACTCAACAATATTCCAGCTATATGACGACGGTCTGTAAATAATCGAGCCTGGACCAGACAATCCAGTGGCTAATGTCATAAACATCGATCCATGCAATTGGGATCAATGACATCCATCAACCAAGTCAGCGAGCCTGACCACCCGATCCTGTTAGTCACCTCATACGACAAGCATAGTCACCTTTTACGGCAAGCATAGGTTGCAGAAGACCTGTTCTAACCCGGATCTTCACAGGTTCATGGCTTAGAGAACGTTTGGATCAGATTTGTCACTGGGGCAACCATTTGATTTTCAAATTCCAATTTAAAATGTCTGAATTTGAGGCATAAAACTAATGTTTCAGTTCTAAAAAAGGGACTTGTATTACACTGATAAAAGGGCCATTACCGGGCATTAGGCATGAATAAATAGAAACAGGCATAACTATCTAGTTCATATTTTTTCATTTTATACCATTCAAAGATTTCCTAACTGTGGACAAAATCATGTTTTTATTTCCATATGAATATTGGTAAGCAAATTCATGAACATGACAAAATTTTGTAAGCCAGTTTTCATTCACCCTGCCATGATGTAAGGCTGCAAGCATTGCTCGACCAAACTTGGAGGGATTACCAATAGAGGGGAGCAATAATACTGGTATTCTGATATACCACGATATCAAATACTAATGACTACTTACTACAATAAGTATGGCAAATATATTGCGTTTTTCAAAATCATACCTTTCATCTTCCAAATTGAAAATTTTAAAAACTAAAATTGAAATTAAGAAATTCGCAACATTTTCCTGCGATCGAAAAAGCGAACAATTTACGACCAGTTCCTGTATATAACATGTCTATTATGCATGTATTGTTACCATAGCAACATCCAACAAAATACAAAGTTGTCAAAAGTTTTTTTTATTCAGGTTTATTACAAATTACAGACGAAAGAACGCGTTTAATATAGTGTGGTATTTATCCCAATGCATGAATCACTATTGCAATAAATTGCAGTTGCAATACCCATCACTAATAACCAACATGTGGAATTGTCACTTTCACACTGTACATCAAAGTCAGCTGTTAGATCATTATGAAAACTGTCAACATGGTGAAATGAATTCTAATTGTACAAGGACGTTTATTGCCTGGAATATTGAATTGCAATATATTCCAATATATAAAACCCTATTCCACTCCTGTAGTGCTAGAGACATTTGTTGTGTGGCCATTAGTCTGCTAATGAAAATCTAGCAGACTGGTTCAGCACCTTTGGCAGTCACAGCTGTACCCAATAGTCAAATGTTGAAGTTGTGACAATACAAAACAAATTGTCATTGCAGTGTTTGAAATTAAAGAAAAGCCAGGCTGACATCAGGACACACAGAAGCTGCAGGCACTGATTAAACTCTTCAGGTCCTCATTTAAAAAACAATCAACCATGAAAATTTACTGCAGGCTTTAGCATGTTTAACATGTTTCAGGACCCATACAACTGTGAAACTACAGGCCCAAAACGATATCTACATGCCATGGGCCTACAGACAGACACTTATTTTGAACACTGTCATTGTCATATACCATAATTACTAGGGCTGCAACGAATACACTATGAGACGTACAGCCCTAATAATTACTGTATCTCAAATGTCAATATGATACATGCAGAATGGGCTGAGCAATCAAGGCAAGAAGAGAAATTAACAGTATCAATATGACCAAGCATTGTTTGATGTCCAATCAGAATTCTGTCAGAATATTTATGAGGTAACATTGCTGGAATAGAATAATTTGTAATACTAACCCTAGATAAATTATAGTACAAAAAAAAACATGATGGTCATGGGGGAAAAATCAAAATATGCTAAAATATGTATAATGCGTCATTTTGAAAGTCACAAATAAAATGTTATAATGATACAAGCACAAAGGGCTAAGAAATGGCCCAAAATGACATTATCAATGGGGTCAAGTTAGCTAATAATCTAAAATTGATTTGATTAATCAAACCTGTACTCATAAGGATATCCTTCAATAAACTGTCCATGAAAACTGCAACATGATTCGCTTCCTAAAACATTTGCCTTAAAATATGTGTACTTTTATTTTCCATCGTGCAACCTTCTATTTGCATGATTTGCATGTTGAGTTGAAATACTTGAAACGGTACTGTGTTTTGGCTGCCATTGCTGAGCGAATATATAATCTTAACCAGATCGGTTTTCAACTCAAAAATGAAAATATTGTTGTACAATCTAAAATATAAGAAAATGTACTCTAGGGCTGGGACAAGTCAATATTTACTACCCAGGTACCCACCCCGCTATTACCCGACCCTACCCAGGTACCCGCTATAGGTCTCAAAAGATAGTTACAAACTGTCGGTTTGAGAAAAGTTTGACCGTAGCCCTGGCAAAATGTATTCAGATACACGTATAAAACGATCTGGTCATGCATACACTGAAGTTAACTGCATGAAGTTTTATCTTTTTTTCAAACTGTCAGGAGGAATGCGTGGATAGTCAGAAAGAAATGGGAACATTGGTGACTTGTAGTGTGACCATAGAGTTTTAGATAAGTTTTGTCATTAAACAATATATCACGTGATTAACCACAGGTCCGGGTAGTCCTGTGGGTACCCGGGTCCTGCTCAGTACCCACCCGACCTGAGTATCTGAGTTACCTGTCCTAGCCCTAATATACTGTAAATCTTGAAATTAACGTGAGCATGAATTAAATGCAAAAAATGTGTGTGGTCCTTGCTCGCATTTTTAAACATCGCGTTTATATCAACAATAAGACATGTTGGATCGCAAAAATACCAACTTAGACATACGCTGATGTATTCCACACCACTGTTTATTGAGCAGCATATAAAGTATATAAACAATGTCATTCAAACACTAATTACGTCCTGTGAATTGTCACTGCTGGGGTCAAGACAAGAGTTCTACTCACTTACGTCATCACTGATCATGCTTATCACACCTGCAAGTCCAGACAGACGCCACCCTTTGTTCTTTGCGACTGTGTCAAAGGCCGACACGAGCTAGCGCGCATGTATTGTTTTTGCAGAAGTACTTTACTCAGGGCTAATAAGCGGTCCTATTTGGTGTGTGATTGGATTAAGGTGAAGATTCTAAACCTGACTGAGGACATCTTTAGATAGAAATCCACTGATGCTTGAGAGGAGGGGGTGTCGCATTCATATTGAGTCACATTTTTGGCTAGGGTCCAGTGGTCGCATTCTTTTGGAGATGCATTAATTTCACGATTTACAGTACTCATATTTGAAGGCTATTGTCTTAGAAAGAAAATCATGTTGTATTTGCTGTTAGATCACGGCATGAGTACTTTGCTGAAACATACTTAGTGGATCAGGATCTATCAGGAAAACACTACAAAACAGCCCGTAGCTCAGACTATATCAAACCTGTCAACATCAATATCAAACACTGCATTGTTGTCACAGCTACAAGTTGACTACTGTTTAACTTCACTTTAACTTAGTTTAAGACAGACTGTGTCAATAACCTTTGAAACAAAAACCCCTAATTTGTCACTTGGCATCATTTTGAGATTAACAGCACCAAAACTAACCATCAAAACCTCACCAAACTGGCAAAAAAGGCAGCGAAAACTGTATGCATGTATGTGTGTATCAACAGACAACAAACAACTATTTAACATGCATTTATTTACCATCAACATGAAGTCACAACATTCGATTTATACTAAATTATACAAAAAGGCGCCGCCCAGTCAAGACGATCTGATCGATAATCAAGATCAATATTGTGATAAAACAGGTCTTACTTCGCGAAGTGCATCAAATCACGTGAGCACCATAAAAACATGAACAGATTTGGAAAATATGCTTTGTAAATCCTGCAATCCCCCGAAATCTGCATGACAGTTTTCTTATTTCAATTTCGTTGCGCAATTTTGATTGGACTAGACTCATTAGTCCAGCCAAAATGTAACTCTATAATACCAGCCTAGTTCGGCAAGGGGGGAAACTGGACATTTATAGTCAGTTAACTCCCTTGACTCAGGAAGATGGTCTTCACTGCAACCTGTTTATTGTTAGATTCCTACATATGATCACGATGACAAATGCATTCTGTGTAGAACTGAGGTTATCTGTATCCTCCCAAAATAACTACTGGTGAGGTGAAATGGGGTTTAACGTTGCGTCAAAAGATTATTGCACTTATAAAGTGACATGCATGCACATGTGTGAGTGTGTGGCTGCTTGTACTAGTCCAGACTGATGTCGATTTCTTAGTGCTAGCCCACTGAGATTCCATGCCTTAGTTTTAACATGAATACCCCACTCAGACACAGTATACTGACTCCAAGTCAACTAGTCCTTGTTTTAGCACCTTAGTGCCGAGCGCCAGGCAGGGTAGCAACAAGTACTATCTTTTAATGTCTTTCGGTATGACATGACCGTGGATCGAACCCTGGACCTTCCGCTCTCCGGGTGACGCTCTACCACTAGACTACGGAAGCGGTCCAATATAACTACTGTCTACAAAACAACAAAGTTTATGATCCAGTTGCAGCTAATTCCCTGCCTTTTCCCTTTATCCTAAAATGGACTTGTCTTTCAACAAACAAATATAAAACCACTGAATGATTAAAATAGAGTCAGGTGATATCTTAAATTTACTGAGTTGAATTTTTCGGCAAACAACGACACGATCGTAAATCTAAAATTCAAAATAATTTACAAACTCGATAAATGTGAGATTAATTTCAGTTTGTTTTGTTTGTTGTTTAACGCAGCACTCAGCAATATTCCCGCTATATGACGTGTCTGTTTTCCTCCAATCGATGATGTAACGATCAAGATTTTTTTGTATATAATTACTAACGTGAAAGTTGCTAATTTTTAGAATGGAACTTGAGTGTTTCCTTTTCATCAACAAATAAAAAATTATAATCAAATGAAGAAAAAAATGAAAACATTATGAAGAAAATATGACTGCATGCCATACCTGATTCAAATGGTATGTAAAGCGTACTTGGTAGACAGTTATTGCAAGTTTTTCTTAATGGTGTCCTTATGCTATTCACATGTCTATTAGATTTGTGAGCAGTGGCACGGCCAGCAACACACTCTGCCGAATGGGTTCAACTGTAGTATTGAGAACTTCAAGAGGTTGGCTTCTGCCTTTCAGCAGTTTTGGCTGGCCTGCATCTACTTGTGTGTTTGTTTGTTTAACGTCGCACTCAGCAATATTCCAGCTATATGACGGCAGTCAGTAAATAATCAAGTCTGGACCAGACAATAGGGTGATTGATATCATGAGCATCGATCCACGTAACTGGGATACGAGGACATACATCAACCAAGTCAGCGAGCCTGACCACCCGATCCCGTTAGTTGCCTCTTACGGCAAGCATGGGCGAGGAGTGTACACGTATCTAATCGGATGTCTAGTATTGATAAGACTTCTGTTTTTGTCTTGAAAAGATCTGTATTTTCATACATAATATGAATTTATTTTTTAGCAATTAATAGAATTTCTTTAGCTGCTGTCTTTAGATATGTTCGCTTTGCTGACCATCTTTCAGAAATAGAGTTAGTTTGTCCTTCACTAATGCATCTATTTGCTCCTAATCCCTACTCCTAGACTATTCCACTACATCAGTGGGTAATTTGCCTTTGTTGTTTTAACTAAGTGTAGTCAGTTTTGCATGGTGTGATTATGGTACATAGTTTGGGGAGACAATACATAATCTGCACATACACAATCAGCTTCAGTAGCATGAGTAGTAGGCCAGTCAAATTATTGTTAACATGGTTAAATAACGAAATTAATAACAGCAAAACTGTCCATGATTATTATCAGCATGATTAGATCACAAAAAAAGGATGCAGTGAATTTGCAGACACTGACAATTCTTTGACACAATTTACAGTGAATTCATAGACATATTTTTCAAAATTGAAACTGAACATGCTGAAACATAATTACTTTTATCAATATTATTAATACTTGGTGGAATATTGCAGGATCCTTTAGAAATGCTTTTATAAATAAATAATACAGGAAGTATACATGGCATATCGAAGATGAGAAGGATTTGTGGATCTTTCGGTAAGTGGTGAGTGGAGAAGGAAGTTACCATACCATTGTTCGGCTTATAACTTCTGTAACTGTCTCTATGAAAGATAACTGTCAGAACTGGCATATAATTCAATTTGAAATGGTGAACTGCGTCACATATGCGAAAAAGAAGTAAGAGAGAGACAGCATGCACTTTTGCGTGACAGTTTTCATTAGAGGCAGCAGTGATGATAGAAATTGGCACTCGTCCCATAATCCTTGCTAAACTGCCCAGTAGTTAGGGTACTTAAGGACTAGTAGAAATTTGCCATTTTAAAGGTTTTTGCTATATGTGATCATTTAAATATAAGGTCTAGTGGACTAAAAACGTTTGTTTCTATCACTGAGCACCATGTTATATTTATTGTCATTGAAATTTTTTAGATTTCCCAATTTTGTTTTTTGTCCACGAGTTCACCGTGAGTTTTGTCTACGAGTTGGGGGTGTCCCCAAATTCTCCGTTGATACAAATTATTAGGTTACAAGTTCACCTACACCATTACAAATAGTACCAAATGCTTGGACAGTTAAACATAATACTTAGTTTGTTTTAAACAACCTATTTACCATGCTTACAGTTAAAATATCTAGTTGTCATTAAATACACACACTACTATGACTATGGCAGGTGACCCGAGTGATTACTGCAACACAACCCAGGTCCTGTTTCAACTATCCAGACCTGTGGTTATGTGACTTTATATAAACTAAGAAATAAGCAGTCAAAACAATATGAACTTTTTTGTTCAAATCTCAATTTATATTTACAATTTATGAAGATATCATGCAACTGCATTCTGTTTCATGACTAGACTTTCGGCACTGAGACATACATTAGGATATTTAATGGATGCGGGCTAAACCGGCACCTCATTTGGTGAAAATGGCTACTGATTGTCGGCGAAAATGTCTTTATTTTGTAGTATATATGTTTTCCTTTTGTAGTATATATGTTTTCCTCGGGCGGGCACACAGTCTGTCAGTCTGTGATGTCGGCTGCAGTCAGGAAAGGGGGGTTATATATGAAATATCTAAAAAGTTACTATTTACTTCCTACTTACTAAATTACATATTAAATATATAGTATACCTGCAGTCCAATTTCTTGACATTTCTGCCAGACTCAGTATCAGCTTGACTTTGAGTTAATTTGAGTAAAGGTAATCAGAGCATGTGACGTTTTCACAATAAGTTTAGTTGCACCTCCCAGTCAATTGGAATAGAGGCTAATTTCTAATGTAAACTTGTTTTAACAAGTTTAAGGCGATCAACATTTCACAATAATTTGTGACCATGTGGGTTTAATTCATTTATTTTACTTCAAAGACTAATGTTTTCAGAAAAAGTTCATTTGCACCTCTCAATCAGAGTCGGCAAGTAAATTGGAGTAGAAGCTAGTTTCAAATGTAAACCTGTTTTAGCATTTTACAATTATTTGTGTCTGCAAGTTTGTGAGTTTTATTTCAAGTATTTCAGTACCAAGGTAAAATAAATATGAGATGCCGTTTTTGCCAGACAATAGTAGTTCTGCTTCATGACTAGGATTCACCACTAAGACATACATTAGGACATTTAATGAATCCTTTGCTGTTTTAGCGAATTTGTAGAATGATGGGTGCTTCCACACCTCCAAAATTCAATTTTATATACAATAGTTGACCTTTTTGTACAAAAATGTCTATGGAATTTCAACAAACTGCCATAAATACTAGTTGTTCTGTAGCACAAGGACCACATTTCTTAATCACATGTTAATTAATTCGACGAATAATTTCGATGAGAAATAAGGAATGCAAAAATGTTAAACTTACCTGGGCTATCTGTAACAGTATCATAGTGACAATTGATCAAGATGCTGTGATCTCCAATTTTCTCTGCAGGTGACAGCATCGCAATAACATTCCTCAGATTGCTGTAGACACTGGTAAATTCGCCAACACCAATAAAATCCAACACAAATGACCCAGTAACATTTTGGATGTCAACCTGTATGTCGTGCACAGGATTTCGCACTTGGTTGATTTTGTTGAGTTCTGAAAAAATGTATTTTTCAGCCTGAATATTTGCGTAACTGCCTGCAACACGAGGACCAAATCCGGTTATATCATCGAGATGTTTCCTTGCTCTCTCTTCTGTAAAATATTGATCACTGTGATTATTTGCCAAAAGTGGTGTTGGAAACGAGTTCATCCGAACGTGAACAAGAATAACGCTAGAAGAATAGAAAAGCAGGGAAAGCAATATGAGGAGAGGTCCACTGAGGTATATTTTTGATGTGCCATGCTTAGCTCGTTGCTTAGATTCTTCATAACTGAAATTTCGCTCGTGTTGATTCACGTTGTTGTGTTGGTGGCGTTTTCTAAGGTTGGACGAATCGTTGCCGTTACTATTGGACTCCATTTTGTGAAGAGTGCCCTCTATCGGAAAGATGGCTATTAAAGCTCTTCACAGCGGTTAAAAGTATCGGTCGCAACCCTAGCGTACACCAAAAGTGTGTCGAGAGTTTTATTGACTGTGGGTGCATATAAAAGGCGGAGTGTTATACGAAATATGAAGTTCACAATTACAATTATCAATAACATTATAAAAAAATATTTACTTTTGATCATTGGTTTAGTTTCGTCAAATACTCATTAGGACTTTTTAAGCCTTAAATGCAATACACGGTGTGAATATTCATCGAAATCTCTGAAAAAGCATTATCATCCCACACGCCAATTTCGTTTTTATATTGTTCTCATATCCTCGAAACGACGCCATCTCGCGGCCAACAATCGTAATTATTGTGAACGATGTCTGGTGGTGGGCGCTTTAAACCCAACGAGGGGGACTGGATTTGTCCCGATCCTAAGTAAAACAGTTATTTCAGTTTTAACGCTTTGTGAGGCATGAAGGAAATCAATCTCTTATCCTTTTAACTATAGTAAAATGATGCTTGTAGCGTTTATGACTTCGATTTGAACAGAACGTGTATTTTGGATTAGGCCTAGTCTAGACAATGCGCCTTTCCCGCATGGTTATAAAGCGAATACTGCTTGAAAAATGGTCGTAGTCTAGGATGCCCATAGCTTATCTTCTCTGTTTGTTTGATTGCTTGCTTAAGCCCCTGCGAGCATTGTTGGAAGTCGTAACCAAATATGAAAAGTTGGGCTTGTCGGACTAACAGCGGTAGACCACTGGTCAAGTCCAAAAAGTCAGCTTGTCATTTCGGACTCGTGGTAAACTTTATGTAAAGAGAAGGACCAAACATATTTTGGGAGAAAACAACTACTCTCTAAGGATTTTCACAAGTCTCTGACTAGTGGATGTGTGTATCCCTGAGTCTTGTCACTCTATTGTAACTCTTCTGTAGAAAATGTTTTATTTCAATCATGAGGTCTAACTGCAAAACAGTAAACCAAAAGCGAAGGGCAACAATAGTAAGTAGCCTCTTGTTGGTTAAGAATATCGATGGAAATGATAGCAAAAATTAATTCAAAAGACAGCAGTTTTCTCAACATTTGTCAAACCAGGTGATGACACAGGAATGACTGCAGAATTGGGTATTAAATGGCCAGTATGTCAACCGTTCTGTAGCTTTGTTTGCAAACAGTAGCTGACAACCCCTGAGATTAATCGGCCCTGCTCGCCTTATTCCTCAAGAGAAGTTTCTGTTTCAGTGACCACACTGTTGGTGTTGGCTCACATAACCAGACTTTTCTCTTATTTGTAAACAGACGTATTCTGAAATCAGACACAGGCTTAATGCAAGCCTTTCGGGACACTTTCATATTTCTTTGCATAATTGTGTAGCTATGCTAATGCAATGGTGACAGTGAGATACATGACAATACAGCTTAATATATCAATGTGATCGTATCGGTGGCTCTCCATGGGCTTCGATGACAACGCATGGAGCCAAACAACCAATGTAGACAAAGGATAAATATGCAAATATAAAGAGGTAGAAAGTTAAATAGATGAAAAACTTGCAAAATGGTGAATGGACAATATGACAGAGGTTCTAATCTGGTCGCACGGGACTCTTGGTAAGAGTGTTCTGCAAAGTGATTGGCTTCATACAACCGAGGCATTTATATTGTATTAATAAACACTGAGTTCTAATCTAATCAAGCTGGCAATTATTATTTTGTAACTCATCAGAGTCATCTGTAAGAAAACTACACAAGGTTCCTCGTCTAAAAAAACCATGACCAAAGCCAGTTATTCTGCGCAGTGCTTGGGTTGTCACCTTTTCTGTGCGGAGCTGTATTGTTTTGAGAATTGAATCGTGCATGAACTGAAGGTATGATGTCAACCTCGGAAATTATTTCATGCATGATTTAATAAAACTCAGAACTATCAAAGCATTGTCCCTATAAATTATCAGAAAACGTTGATAATCAATCCTGATCATTATTATATAAGACTGTCAATTTCAGATATGTTCAATGTTTGTTTGGCAGTATCAACAGATTTTGAGATTCATTAAAGCATTCTCCCTTTCATTCATGGATGAAATCTTTTTGAGAATACAATTTCTCAAATGAAAACTAAATTGTAGACTTATGATAAGATTTAATGGAAAAGACATCACTGACATGAGTATTTAGAGGGGTCAGAAATCATAGGGGTATCAACTTATTGCTGATTTACACCAGACGATACAATACATTTACTTATGTATTAGTTCTGTATAGAGTAAAACAGTAATATTTACAAAGTTTTGCAATAATCTCGTCTGACAACAACTTGGGGTTGTGTTGCTTACGGTCATAGAAAGAAATGAACCATTCTGATCTCTGTATTATGTGTATCGTGACTATGTATCAATACATTAGGTAGTGGCATATTCCAGTCGGCGAAGGCAACGCAATTGGCTGTGCAGAGTTATGTCCCTTTGGGAACGCCAGAAACCTATTGGTTCTGGTCCTGGTACACCCCGATTATATTTCTAGGTTTGTTGGCACCATATCTGTGCTGGTGGATTTCACCAAAGTGGTAAACGTCTGAGACCTGCTTTCCTCCCAAATTAAGCTGACACGCCATGATATAACTGGAATACTGTTAAAAGCGGCGTTAAACGAAACTCTGCTGACATGTTATGTTCAATTTTATGTGTTCACAATAGTAGAGAAGAGATAATTTTGATTAATACATAATTAAATTCATGTTTTGTTTGTTGTAGATGTGGAAACGTCAATTTTGCAAGAAGATCGTCCTGCAATAAGTGTGGGAAAAGTAAAAATGGTATGTGCAGTGTTGTAGTCTCTGTCCAGATGTGGGGGGGGCACGGGTGGCCCATTCGTCTAAGGCGCTGCAATTCACTGTGCAGAGTTGCGTCCCTTGGGCATGCCGGAAACCTATGATTGTGGGTTCGAATCCCGGTTCACCCGATTATGTTTCTAGGTTTGTCAGCGCCATACCCGTGCTCGTGGGTTTCACCGAAGTGGTAAATGTCTGTGACTTGCATCACTTTGGGCTTTCCTCCCACATTAAGTTGACACGCCGTGATAAGATTGGAATAATGTTAAAAGCGGCGTTAAACCCAACTCACTCACTGTAAAGATTGGTCCCCAGCAAACTCTGCTGATCATAGAAGGCGCTGGGTGGTCAGGCTTGGTGATTTGGTTGATTGTGTGTCCTTGTACCACGGCAGGGTGGGTCATCACAAACAGTACAATCACCTGATTGTCTAGTCCAGACTCGATTATTTACAAGAAACACACACAATAATCAAATCTCATTAAAGTCAGATCTTCATTGTCTCTACGGCGACACAAAGATCTGAGGACATTCACTACATGTCACGTCAGAATGACCTTACAGGATCTTTCACCGACCAATGAAATGACTACCTGGAAGTTGAAGTTAGCCAATGAGAAGCAGCTTTCTTGAGTGTTATGGCACCAGAATATGACTATGCTTTACAAATATTTTGACAGAGTTCTTGATTCATAATTTGAAAACTAAAACAAAATAAAATTTTGGAATGTCTAATAAAAAGCTGAGATTGTATGGCAGTACTTCTCATTGGCTATGGAAAGTCTGTTCCGTTTCAAATGTTTTGACCAGCATTCAGAATCAGTTCTGCTCATGACTGCAGTTCACTTTCTCAATCTCGTAAAGGTCGGATGAAAGGTTGTTCTGAAGTGACTTATAATGGAATCTACTCAAATCTTTTTGCAATGGTTACAGGCACTAAAATCTGATTTTAAATGAGATCGACACTACTTTCTCTGACCATTTACAAGGGGAGACAAATGCAGTTAAATGTCAGCTCACTTTGGACTAGTTTGAAATTAGAAAGATATTTGAGATCAGACTTTGTGGATATTTCATGACAGTTGTCAGAGAATACATCCTTCTGAAAATCCTCAAAGAGGATTGAAGTTTGTTATAGATGTATAGATGTAAGACGATTCAAATCGCCTATTGAAATTTGTTCCAGAAAAGAAAGATGGTGCTACATTTAAGAAGGGAGGACAAGAGATTGGAAAGGCCATGGCAGAGAAAAGTCATGGCCTCTTCAGTGCTGATGACTGGCAGTGTAAAAGGTAAAGTGTAGAATGTTGAAACACGTTGCAAATATTTATACCTGTGTATGCGATATGTGTGATATGTTAATTCAAAACAACAATGATGACCCTATATGGCTACCTGGGAACAAGTCCTTTCAAACGATGTCATATACTGTAAATCATGCAATTAGTGTGTCCCCAAATTAATCCATCCTCCCTCCCCGGCTTAAAATGCGTCATGAAATTAATGCGCTATGAGCAGGCGATAACCGATCACCAAACGATAACACCAAACCAGAATTTAGGATTCCATGACATACAATGGGGTAAGTGTAGAATGTTGAAACACAGGTAATAGCACTACGGTTGAATATTATCCTTTATCTCCACAGACGTCAACTGTTCTAACTTAGCATTTTCTAACTTCCATAAAATAAGCAGGAAATTCCAAATAACGCATATTCAAATGAGATACGGCAGGTCACCAATGAAGATTGTACATACTCCAAAAGCAATAAAGTTGTTGTTCTGAAGTCCCACTTTTACTGACCACCGCCGCTGTCCTGTGACCTTGATGACACCTTAGGTCATCTTCTTCACATCACTGCTTGTTGCACTACAGCAAGAACGTGTCCCAGCGGAGCTTTCCTTCTAAATTCTAAAACTGATCTGCAATGGATGATGTATTCTTTTCATATTACTTTCACCATGTTGTGTAGTTTTATGGGAATTAATTAGGCGTGAAAAGACTCTTGTCTTTTTTCCCGCCACATATTTGTTGTTCGCCGCCATTTTGAATTGTTACAATTGTTTGCCTGCCAAGGGAGTCAAATTGTTTACAATTCTCAGCTTCGTATGTATAACATATTCTTGTGCTCTTAAATACTACTAGCTTTGGCGTTACAGTGAGTTGCATATATATAAATTATTGTATACACTTTCAACTCGTTAAAAATATGTTTGCCGAAAGATTATTATCAATTCTTCCAGTATTTCAGTACCGCTTCATAACAAAATTCTTTATTTGGGTAAGTTATGCTTGCTCATTGTACTAATTGTCTTGGAAAAAATATTCCAAAGTTTAGCATCCACTTTGGTTGGCTTGTACGCAGATGTAAATAGTTGCGTATATAAAAATATTGTACACACTTTCAACTCGTATTTTTGCCATTAGATTATTGTTCAATTCTATGGCATTCTTCCAATTCTGTTTCATCAACAATTCTATTATTGTGTAACTTATGCTTGCACGCTGTATTTATAGGTCGTGGGAAAAAATCGACCAGAGATCTTTATCCATGTTGTTCGGCATGCACACAGATGTGCTCGCCAAATTCTAACTGTAATTTTTGTGTAAATCTCCCTCCAACGAGTTTTACAATATATTGGCAGGTTACTCACATAAATATCTTGCAGCAATCCCGTCATGAGTCGATAAGAATGTCACAATCGCTGAATAGCGAAGGACATGGTTCGATCATTACCACGCAGCCGTTATCATCGGCGGGTAATGTGACGCCTGTGACTGCAGAAGTGCACGCTCTGCTGAAATCAACAATACCGGAGGATTTTGTGAGTATTGTAACTGCTCCTAATTTCCAACCGCCTGAGACATCCAGCTCTGCTAAATCTGCACCCCTGGCGCCAGCGTCTCAAGACGCTTTGATGGGGGTAGCGCAAACGCAAGCCATGATCCAGTCAATACCAAAGAGCATTGTGTCTCAGTTATCTGTGCCGAGCGCAGCGCCTGACTACTACCCAAGTGCCTCTACAATGACATCAGCGTACAATGTTACGCAGGCAACGCATGATCAGCTTAGCTCGTTTCCAACATATCCAGCACAGCAGATGCACGCTCAGGCGTCCACACCGTTCCAGAAGGCTAATTGGACAATGGACCAAGCGCTTCTACAATGATCCAGTCATCACTGATGAGCATTGTCTCATAGACCTGCGCGGAGCACAGCATCTGCCTACCAATCAAGGCCTCTACAATGACATCAGCCCAAGGACTCACAGTGTACCCAGTTACGCAACCGACACATGATCAGCTTAGTGCTGTTTCAACAACTTTGGCACAAGTGTTAATGCCTACATCAGTGCCTATACCAAATGCCTAATGTGTTTTCTGGTACAACATACATTGCTGGGCAGCACTAGTATGCCAGCGCGTAGGGGGACATCTGCACATGACTCATTATCCAGGAGGGTCATCAAAGCCTTCTGATAGAGGAGGCACGACGCGCCAGAGCAGATCACTGGCTTAGCACAGGTACCAGATTTGGTAGCAGACCATCGCGTGTCAGTGGCACCCCCCTGGTAATGGGGTAAATAAGAAGGACTTCTCCAAGCTTACATCTGCTCTGTTATTTAAGCCACCAACATCGTCACTGCATGCAGTGGATCAGGATCTATCAGAGGATAACCCTATCCGATTAGATCATTTCCAAACTATGGTGATTTTCCTACAGCGTCAAACTGACCACATGAAAATTCATCTTGAGGCTGCTCTCGCGGAGATTACCGTCACACGCAGACTTCAGCGCTTTCCAACTTGGACTCTGATTTCAAGCGCAGGCTGCTTTGTCCTTTGTCATCTACCTCCCTGTGCAATGAACAGATCACAGACACGCAGGCCAAGTTCCCAAAGACACTTGGAATGACACTGCGCATAAGACTCTAGAGGACATCTCTTTTAGTCTATCCCAGCGGACTGGCAGGTCAGGCAATTAGCTTAGACGGGCGTCTCACAAGGAAGACCACTATTCCCATTGTGGGAAAGAGCGTGGCAGAGGCAAGTCTCAAGGACGATTACGTACTCATCATACTGCATCACGGTTTCCAACATAAAAAATTGTTGAAAATGCTGTTGAGATGGCTGACAACTAAGACTTAACATATTTGAAGTGAAGAAGATGACCTTAGGTGTCATTAAGGTCACAGGACAGCGGCGGTAGTCAGTAAAAGTGGGACTTCAGAACAACAACTTTATGTCTTCACCCAGGACCTTCGCAGTTGCGCTGTCCTTGTTGTCGTAAGGTAAGCAGTGAATGCATTAAGGAGTATTGCAGGATAAGTATACAAATGTAAAATATATTTAGATTTTACTAATATCTAGTGCTCAAGTACCTTTTTTATTGTGAACTTTGTTATCTTGGTTAGAACGCTGAAGACAGTTCGATTCCCAACATGGGTACAATGTGTGAAGCCCATTTCTGGTGTCCCCCCCCTTGATATTGCAGGAATATTGCTCAAAGCAGAGTAAAACCATACCAACTCAATTATCATTGTTATATGTGTGATTGTTTCGTGCTTGTGCAGAGAACCTGACATGACGCTATACTCCAATATGTCCAGATGCATCTCTATGTTAATGTCAGGAAGTGATAAACTTGCATTGTCCGCATTAATTTACGGTATATGAGCACATCCTATCTGATATGATATGCTCTAAACCGATGATGCAAACACGTTATTTAAGTTATCCGTGTTATTACACCGCATATTTCGTATGAGGGCTAAGAAGCCAATATCAATATATTATGAAATTCATCTTGTAAACCCATTCTACATGTTCTGAAACTAAAATGTCAAGGTTGCACTGTAACTTGTACAATTATACATGTACTTTTGGCCATGTATACAAATAAACTGTATGTCTATCATAGGCTAAAAAAAATAATAGTCTTGGTTCTCAGGCACTGCCCACATCATCATAAAGTTCATTGCATGTTTTGTTTTTGTTTCCATTTTCAATTTTTTTGTGCATTGTGTTTAAGTATTAGGATTTTAATATTTTCTGAAAATGGAAATAAAAACAAAATGTGCGGCAGACTTTATGATGATGCGGATGGTGCGAATGGTTTCCTGATGACCAGAATGTGGTTCGGTAACTAATTTATCACTTCAGTATTCAAATTCAAGGTGCAGTGATATTATGATTATAAGGCTGTTGTAAGTATCTTCTAATTCAAGGGGGCACGGGTGGCCCAGTCGTCTTAGGCGCCGCGATTCGCTGTGCAGAGTTGCGTCCCTTGGGCACGCCAGAAACCAATGATTGTTGGTTCAAATCCTGGTTCGCCCCGATTATGTTTCTAGGTTTGTCAGCACCATACCCGTGCTCGTGGGTTTCACCGAAGTGGTAAACGTCTGAGACCTGCATCACTTTGGGCTTTCCTCCCACATTAAGCTGACGCGCCGAAATACTGTTAAAAGCGGCGTTAAACCCAACTCACTCACTCAAATTCAAGAAATATGCAATTAGCAGTTGTGACAGCAGACGTAGTTGTAATCTGATTGTTTGATTTCAGTTGTGGTAATGTGAACTGGGCGAGACGAATGAGCTGCAACATGTGTAACTCCCCCAAGTATGGCAAGGTTGAACAGAGGACTGGTAGGTTAACACAAGGCACATCCAGTACAGCTGCTGTATCTGTGAGACCAAGGGGGTTGTGTCATGCCGAAGAACCGGGTTTGATTCCCCACATGGGTACATTGTCTGAAGCCCATTTCTTGTGTGCTGTGATACTGCTGGAATGTTGCTAAAAGCGGCGTAAAGTCATACTCACTGTGAGACCAGGGGGCCTGTGTCATGCCGAAGAACCGGGTTCGATTCCCCACATGGGTACAGTGTCTAAAGCCCATTTCTGGTGTCCCCCGCTGTGATATTGCTGTGATATATAAAACCATACTCACTCACTCACTGTGAGACCAAAGGGTTAACATGGTTCAGTCATTACTACACAGTGCCTTTGAAGAACAGATTGCTTGAGATTGGCTTTGGAGAACTGGAAGTTATTTACGCATATTTATATCAGCAGTGCAGTAAATAGTTAGTCGTAGAACTGGACACATACTTTACATTGCAGGAATTTAAATGGAATTGCCCCCTTGTAGATCCAAATTAGAATTGATTGGTCTTCAGCAACCCATGCTGGTCGAAAAGGCAACTAACAGGATTGTGTGGTCAAACCAATGCTTGCCGTAAAAAGCGACTATGCTTGCCGGAGGAGGCGACTAATGGGATCGGGTGGTCAGGCTCACTGACTTGGTTGATGGATGTCATCGTATCCCAATTGCGTTGATTGATGCTTGTGATGTCAATCACTAGATTATTTACAGACCACAGAAAAATAGCTGGATATTGCTGAGTATGGCTTAAACAACAAACGAAGAAAAATAAAGAAAGACTTGGTGTCTCAATTGCATAAATTGGTGCTCATGATGTCAAGTTCCGGATTGTCTGGTCCAGACTTAATTATCTACACACTGTTGTCATATATATATATATGCTGTACTGTGCAGCGTTGAGCAAGACGCAAACCACAATCAGTGAACTGTTCCTGCTTCACAGGGTTTGGTGGTGGCTACATGGAGAGGGATGAAGTGGTGGAGTATGTACAGAGAGAAGACTCCGAGGAGGAATATGATGAGGTGAGCCCACCCAGAGGGATAACAACTAGGGCAGGGAGGGGTAACTCGGGTACTGGGTCGGGGGGGTACTGAGTCGGATCCGGGTACCCACAGGACGACCCGGACCTGTGGTTAATCACGTGATATATTGTTTAATGACAAAAAGTATATAGAACTCTATGGTTACACTACTAGTTACTAATGTTCACATTTCTTTCTGACGATGCACCCAATCCTTCTGACTTTTCAAATGGTTGAATAAAGATATAACTTAAGTCAACATCAGTGTATGCATGACCAGATTGTTTAATACATGTATCTAAATAAGTTTTGCCAGGGCTATGGTATAACAAAATGCCCAATCAGAAATTTTGTACCTATCTCCTGAGACCTAGGGCGGTGGGTACCTGGGTAATAAATTCGCACTCATCCCAGCCCTAAAAACAACACAAGCTAAAGCTTTAGGAGAAACCTAAGACTTGTCAAGGACAATTCCCACATCTCCTTGTTGAGGATATTAATACTGGTGTTTTCTTTAGTTTGGAAGGAAGAAGAAATTTGCTGTGCGCAAGATCTCGACAGACAATCCGGTGAAGCAGGGCGAGAGAGGAGGGGGAGATGCAGAGAACAAGGTATTGCATAATTCCTGGAGTGAGTGAGTGAGTGAGGGAGTTGGGTTAAATGCCGCTTTTAACAGTATTCCAGTTATATCATGGCATGTCAGTTTAATGTGGGAGGAAAGCCCCAAGTGATGCAGGTCTCAGACGTTTACCACTTCGGTGAAGCCCACAAGCATGGGTATGGTGCTGACAAACTTAGCAACATAATCAGGGCGAACCAGGATTCGAACCAACAATCATAGGTTTCTGGCGTGCCCAAGGGATGCAACTCTGCACAGCGAATCGCGTCGCCTTAGACGACTGGGCCACCCGTGCCCCTTTCCTGGAGTGACAATGTCAACTGGTGCTTGTATACTGTGTTCACTGTGTACTCAGTGAACTTAGGATTTCTTTCAGGGTGCCCAGGGTTGTAGGGTAGCCCAGGGGTTAAGGGGTTCATTTGTCAAGCTGAAGACCCAGGTTTGATTACCCACAAGGATCCACTGTAAGATAATTAGTCTTTTGATCTCACCATGATATTGCTAGAATATTCTTTATTGGATGTAACACTTGACTCAAGATTTTAGCTACTCTTGCAAAACCTTCTCTGGTTACACAGGCAGCTTTGATTGTATACTCACCAGTGATCTGGAAATGCAGTGGGATTTGCTGTGTTCTGTTGATGGGAATGGTTAAAGTGTCTGCTTTGACTGGCATACATAGTGTGGAGTTGTGCGCTTTATGAATGGCCTATTGACAATTATTTTACTGTTTGATATTTATGGAATTTTTGTAGATGGTGGTAATTCATTAGGGCTTGTACTGTCTGTTTTCTAGGATGATGATGAAGATGAGGAGGAGGATGATGAAGATGAAGATGAGGATGATGTTGACCTTTCGAAGTACGACTTGGATGCCAGTGATGATGAGGAAGAAGAACAGAAAGAGCAGAAAAATGGTACACAAGTTAAGTCCCAGGATGAAAAGACAAATGCTAGGTCAAGGTCTTCATCAAGGTCAAGGTCATCTTCAAGTTATTCTTCAGGGTCTAGATCCTCATCTCGATCAAGTTCATCGTCAGGGTCAAGGTCAAGGTCAAGGTCTGGTTCTAGGTCAAGATCAGAAGATGGCAAAAAGTTGAAGAGAAGCTATTCTAGGTCCAGGTAACCATGGTAACTGGTAACCAGGGTAAACGGTCAAAGGTCAATATCAAAATCATCTCGTTTACATTCTTGTGTGTTCACATGTTTGTTAACATGACAGAATTTATGCATGTTCCTTAGCAATAGAAATGAACACTTTTTTTACTTTTGGTTTTCATAAGTGAGATTCATGTCAAAGTAAATGTATTAATTTTGCCATTTGGTTTGGGTGGTAAACTTTCTTTTCACTGTTCACAGGGTAGAACAGTTTTGTTGTCTATCACATAGCACTGTTTCATGCATGTCAGTAATAATCATATCTATCCAGTCTAAGTATGTCTGCATATCAATGTTATAATTCAAGTTACAGAAGTTACAGATTAGCATTAGCTGTGTTCAAAGCAAAAATAAATTGACATTGGAATACGCAAGGTGTACTTTGATGAGAATAAGAGCATCATTCCACAATGTGGTCTTCGCACACCTGGTACAACTCCCATACTTACACTAGAGATACGCGAAGATCACTCTGCCGGGGCGAGGACAATTGCTACCTTGGACATTTACCACCTGTGACAACTGCCACCCAATAAATTTACTACAACTAGGACTATTCCCACCCCCAATTTTTTTTTTTGACTATTATTCACAGTAGGATGAACACATTCTTGAAAGTAGGATGTAATCAATTTTCATGTTGTTTTTTTAAAACCTTTGTGTTGTGAGAGGAGAGGATGATTTTTGGAAGCGGTGTTGCTCGTTACTTAAAAAATAACATTGGCTAGGAACCAACTATTGTTGAGGGCTATCCATTGAAAGGGATGGATAATCAGGCCTAATTGGCTCATTTAGATACTGCTTCCTGTTATATAATTACATTTGTGTAGACATCAAAACTTTAAGGTCAAGAAACCATACAAATTATATATACAAAAAAACCCACTCATATTACCCATACTAGTCTAATATATCGTACTATTCAATTGTCTTAATGGCAATTGTCCCACGAAGCGCTTTGTCTAACAAGGCCTTTGAACCTGTTTTATGCTTGCACAATCCATTATGTCCGTTATAAAATTTTCAAAGGGAATATGTTTTGAATTAGTCAAATCTCGTTAATCCGACACTATTGATGGGAACCGATTAAATCAGTGCTATTTAGACCCGTTAATCCGACAGTCTCGCACTCCGACTCCGACACACCTAAATTGTAACGAATTGCCGAAATCACTCGTTAATCAGTCTTGTTAATCCGACACAGTGATCAGCGTACTCCCCCGTGGTCATCTGCCCGCGAGTACACAGCCCGTGTTTTGATGCGAGCTGGAAGCTGCATATTACAACTGCTGCAGAGATAAACTTCCTTACCAATAAACAATTAATGCTTTAAATAAAGAAAACAGGTTAAATCACATGCTAAGATTACCTCAATGTCATTAAAATCAGATACAAGTACTCACTATCGCCGAGGACATCCCATTACAGGTCATGTCAGAACAACCTTTCGTGGACTATGAACAATATGAATACTTCATTTTTATTTTATTATTACGTGTTTGTATCGTTATCTATCTGTAGTTGTCCAATTTTCGATCACAAACGTTGATACTACTTAATTTTGTTTATCCTTAATACTCGTTAATCCGACATAATCATATGCAACCAACCATGCCAGATTAACGGGACTTGACTGTACTTGGTATGACTCTTAGATCCTTCTGCAATGTTCCTTCTGATTTAAAAAGCTATTTGTTCTTGGATAGCATGTTAAGTATTCCAGTGTAGATTTATGTCTTTCTTTTCACAGATCCAACTCACCATCCAAGACTAAATACATGAAAAGGAACAGAAGGTCAAAATCCTCTTCAAGGTCACGGTCCAGGTCACCAAGGTCAAGGTCTCGAGACAGACAGAAGTCAAGTCGGTAGAGGTTTGGAATAGGAGAAAGTCTCAGAGATTATGAACTCAAAGAGATTTTCTAGTATTAGTATCAAATGATAGAATATTTGAAGTCCTAAATTTTTTATTAAATTCACATTTCTCTTCCTCAAAATATAGTAACTTCTTCAAACAACCCACACAGACATAAATCATTTATTATTTTTTTGTTATTACTGTTACTTATAGCCGTACTCAAAGTATTGCTTACAAGTCAAATGTTGACCTATCTGTTTTTCAGATGCTGACTAAGCTGTCGCCTACAGATGAATTAATCCATCCCTCAAAATCTTTCACGTCCCAATATATGGACAATTGTTGGCTGCAGGGGCCTCTCCTTGTTATTTTTTTGAAATTATGAAAGAAGCTTGTTGAGGTAGTAGTCATTGTCTTGGATAGGACAAAACTCTTGAAAAAGTATTACGTTTACGGAGACATTTTAAGATGACTCCACAGTCAAACTTTACTGTTTCTTTGAATACAATAACAGAAAATGATCCAGATAGACCAGAAACATACTGAAAAGTTTAGATACGTAGGAAGTATATAAAATCTGTCTAGGAGTGCCAAAGTCACATCAAGTGATCTCCTGTTTTGATCAGGAATATTGGGTTTGATATGTCCTTTAATGTCTGTTTTGTTGGGTCATATTTTTTCAAGCATGCGGTGCTCAGATGAATTTTGACATTGAAGATAATCGTTTTCCTGAATACCATGTTTTTCGAATTAATGAAATAAATTCATATTCTTTTTCATGATGAATGAAAAATGTTCAGTAAATGAAGATGAATATTCTAACCTGGGAGGTTGGTTTCCGGTTGTTTGGTGATTTCCTCACACTGGGATCAATACCGGTACTATCCACCACAATGGAAGAAAACATTTTCGTGATTATCGGTGGAGTTACCTCAAAAAAGCAACCAAATTTGAAGTTAACTATTGGGAAATGATTGTTCTAAATTTTTTTCAATGGCATGGACTCTGCTTGTAATTCTGCAGTTAACCTTTTTGCAGCTCTTTTACTTATCTAGGCAGTGTATAAACCATTGTGAAATTGTGCCTAGTTTCTAACTCTAAATTTCACTGGTTGAGAGTTGTGTTTGGATAAGTCCATGATGGAGTGCCATAGTACTTATATTAAAGGGACTGTAGGGTAGCCTAGTGGTTAAAGCGTTCGGTCATCATGCCTGGGTTCGACACCCGACATGGGTACAATGTGTGAAGCCCATTTCTGGTGTCTCCACCGCCGTGATATTGCTGGAATATTGCTAAAAGTGGCGTTAAACAATATTCACTCACTTATATTAAATTGTAGTAACCAGCCAATGGCAACCTAACTGTCACTGACTGGCTTGGGGGGTCGTGTACTGATGTCCCAGCCACTGACTACTAACTGCCGCAAGTATCACCCGGGGACAAACTCAGTCTTTGCAATTACTGTCTGGGTCCTGTTTCACAAAGCTGTCATAGTGCTGAGTTTGTATTAACGTATAGGAGTTATGTTAGTCAAAGTTCTAAGACCACTTAGTGAAATGAGCCCAGATCCTGTTCCAAAATGTGATTTTAGCACTATAATGATTGCAAACCTATGTTAAACTAAGAGTTACGATCACCTTAGCACTAAGATCGCTTTGTGGAATGGATCACTGGGCCTCACCCCTCACAGCTAACTTAGTGAGAGTGCTGAAAGTCCCACTTTGTAGCAGACTCGTGGTAATTTTAGTGCTATAATCCTTTTATGTAGCTCTCATACTGTAACATGGATTTATGACAGCCGTAGCCAAAATATGACTTGGTGTGGAAGGTGCCCATGCTATCTTAGCACTACAGCTGACAGGTTCTGCCAAAATTTGTGTTAGGCTTAAAAAAATATAAAAGAATTGGTTCTCAGGCAATGGCTTTTGAAAATATAGTGCAGGTGCGGAACAGTTGTGTGTTCCATCAACCAGGGAACAAGAACATAAAACATGCGAACTCCTATTGCAGCCATGACAATAACACGAGAAAAAAAGGAGGTAACTGTGCTATATTGGATCACATTGTTTTTAAGTATTAGGATTTTTAATTTATTTTAAATATGGAAATTAAAACGAAACATGCAGCAGACTTTATGATGATGCAGGCGGTGCCTAAGAACCAAGACTTTTAGTTTTTTTTATCCTTAGTCTTAGTGGTAGCATTTCTTTGGGCAGGTTGAAGAATGGGCATGTGTCATTTGTGAATTACCCTGCTCTTCTCCAGAACTGATCAAGTCTGGTGCATTAAGATGTTGACATGTAGTCCCTCTCATCAGCAGATGTTGTTACTGTTTGTTTTGTGGGAAGGGGTTGTTTGGGAAGTACAGGGAAGGGGTGAATGGTTTTATTGTTTGGGCTCTTTGTTCATGGTCAGCTTCATTCAGTCTTCTCATACATGGCTGGTTTACAGTTCCCATCAGCAGTGGTGAGAGCGTGAACTCACATCAGTTGTTGCCTCTTTGTACGGTTTTACTGTGGCCTTAATAGTTCTCAAGTTTCAGATCTCGAAGTTTTAGTTTAGTTTTAGACACTAATGCAGAGGACATAGTACTTTGTTGAGTGACGCTGGAGGTGTAGACACTATTCACAAAAAGGGCATACCGGAAGAATGTAAAAACATTCACATCGGATACAATGGAATTGTCAGTGCAGTGAATAAGGTCATCTTTAGTGTGTTCACTACTGTTATTCCTACTGGTGGATTTGTGTATATGTAGTTTCAGATTTTGATAAAGTGTTCTTGTGTGCACTCTTAACATCTTTTAAAAGTTCAATTGGTGCAAAACCCATCATTCTTTTGGGTTGAGTTTTCAACAACCCATGCTTTTCATAAGAGGATCTGGTGGTCAGACTCGATGACGCATGTATCCCGATTGCGTAGATCGATGCTCATGGTGTCAATCACTGGATTTTCGGTCCAGACTTGATTATTTACAGACTGATGTCCTATAGCTGGAATATTGCTGAGTGGGGCGTTACATAACAAAATCATATGGTTTGAATGCACAAGGTCTGCACAGGTATCTTTGGGTCTCAGCTAAGGACAGACCGAAACCCTTCTTACATAGACAGAGTTGCATCCCTTAGGCACGCCAGAAACCAATGATTGTGGGTTCGAATCCTGGTTCTAGGTTTGTCAGCACCGTACCCGTGCTCGTGGGTTTCACCGAAGTGGTAAACATCTGAGACCTGCATCACTTCAGGCCTTCATCCCACATTAAGCTGACACGCCGTGATATGACTGGAATACTGTTAAAAGCGGCGTTAAACACAACTCACTCACTCTTACATAGACATAGGTTGCGAGTTGCATCATCTTGTAGAGAAGACTATTAGTGATCCCAGTGAATTGTCATCTGATATGAATCAGAACTTTGTTATTTGTTTTCACAAACAACTTGAATATCTGATTTTCGCAAATCCATGTATACAACTCAAAAGAACCCCCAATTCTTTCATATTACCATATTATATCTGTCATGACAGATAATCTATAATATGAAAGAATTGGGGGTTCTTCAACTTCTTTTGAGTAGCAAAGACTATCAATAACCTGCAATCAGGAAAACAAGAGGTTGATAGAGTGAGCATTGATAGGAGAGTTGAGTGCATACATACTGGGAAAAGGTGGAACCAGAGTTTTTGCTTGGTTGTAAGTGAATTTTGGTTTCAACAATTTTTGTACATGAGGGGGAGGAATTTACAATGTGTATATTGTAGTATGTTTGTAGTGCAGTAGCTAATTTTGCATAATTAAAATAGAGCAGACATTTTTAAAAAGTTCATATTTTCTTACATCACATGCTACATTAGGTTGAGAAGGGGACCGAGTTAGGTCAGTCTAGCTGAGGTGAAATGTATGAACTGTTTGTGTGTCAATCAATGTCAGGGTAAGTATGTTATAAAGAGACACTGGTAGCTTTTCCTCAAAGTCCTACTTTTTTTTCAAATTTTGCAACTTAAATGGATGAATTATGAAGAATAAACATCTATGCCACAAATTAGGTTAATTGTGCATCATTTAGAATGACCATAATGTGGAACAATAAAATTGATCTTGTGAGATTGCCTCTGCTCAAGTTTATTCATTCCACAAGGAGCGGGTGCTTGCAGCTGGATGCTTCGTTGGGTGGTAATTACCATTGACAGTATTCAGGAGCACAATGATAGGTAGATTAAATACTTCTTAGGGAGCTGTAGCATAAGTTGTATTGGAGGGAGGGAGGGAATATTAATGCCATTGCAGAAGATTTGCATGCTCAACTGAATGTACAACTGTTATAGTTAATGAATTGTCATGGCCAATTTTGATTTATTTGAATAAATTGTCTATAATTTTGAATGAGCTTTGTTGTATTTCGGCTGGCCGGCCTGTATCAGGGTCTCAACACACAAATATCTAAATGATACTCGGGTAGGTCCTGAGTAGGACCCGTGATTAGTCACGTGATATATATTGTTTAATGACAAAAAGTATCTAAAACTATGGTTACATCCCATTTCTTTCTGACAATGCACCCATTCCTTCTTAATCTTATATGTTTGAATAAAGATAAAACTTCATGCATTAAACTTCAGTGTATGCATGAGTTGATCGTTTTACACGTGTATCTAAATACATTTTGCCAGGGTTATGGTCAAACTTTTCCAAATTGGACAGTTTGAACCTATCTCTAAATATCTACAACGGGTACCCGGGTAGTAAATTTAGACCCGTCCCAGCCCTAGATGATACAGTCGGCTATCATTGGCAGCCCTTACTACTTTAAATGAAAATAATGTTTCCTATAAGAAACCATTTGTATCACTGAAAGGTGAGGTGAAATGGGGGCGTAACGTTCCGTCCAAGATTATTGCACTTCAATAGCGATGAATGGGTACTAGTCCGGACTAATGCCGATTTTAATAGTGCTAGCCCACTGAGATACCACACCACAGTTTAACTAACTCACAGTATGCTGACTCAAGAACGAGCACAAGTACCTTTTAATGTCTTTTTGGTATGATGAGGCCTGGGATTAAACCCCAGACCTTTCGCTCTACCACTAAACCATGGTGGCCGTAATGTCACTGAGAAGGACATTGTCAGCTACAAAAGTGATTACTGTACTACTATCCAGATACGATACCATTTGTTCTCTTAGGATAGGGAAAGCATGGACAGTTGGCTTTATTAATCTTCACTTAAATAGAATCACAGATTCTGTGTTTTGGCTTCCTCTATATATTCAGTTGAGTTTAACGCCGCCTTTAACAGTATTCCAGTTATATCATGGCCTGTCAGTTTAAAGGGACACTGATCTAAAGCCTTTGTTATTGTTTTTTTCCTCGTGAGTACCCGGATGATACGCAACGCAACTGAGCGTGACAAGAGACTGGGCTACCGTCTGCAATAAACTTGGAGGCAATAATTGTTTTACCCATTTTTGAACACTGATTGGTTAACTGGGATCTATAAAGATTTCGACAAAGGGCGCAAGTTAATTAATTTCTTCAGCCTAAACAAACAGACAAATAGAAGCTCATCGGATGCCGTCATTTGGAAATAGTTATATGATTGTTATAGTTTAATAATAAAAGAGTATCCATGCAGTGAAAGCATTTTCGGATTTCGGAGATAATACGATTACTACTCCCTTGTTGTCATCCACATTTTCTCGTATAACCTACACCCTACACCCTACACTTGTGTGTATTTGTCGTCATTCACTTGATTCACAGTTTATGAATTTATTACAGGTATAATTAGTGGTAGCACCGCTCAGAATACATGACAAAGGTTCCTATTTGGCATTTATTGTGTCTGGGGTAGTTATTCAATCCAATTCCAGGTTTGAAGTAAGATGAAATGTGTGTTACGTAATGTGCACGTGGCAGCCCAGCAAGAGATGAATGATCGGTTGATTTACTTTTTTGTAAATCAACGGATAGTTCCTAGTCATCAAAGGATTAACAGAAAATACATTGATTGATTAATCACTTATCATGCACAGTGGATATGTCAAAAGTGAGTGTTTACTAAAACAAAGGGAATACACTCATATCATGGCGTGAAGTGCCGATGTAAAAACAACATACTTTGTTCAAAGGGTTGCTCATTGTTATCTAACTCAATCGATTTTTGGGGGAACCGTGGACGTTATGAAAATAGTTGTCACATGGGCTTTCTCAGCCAACCTTTGAGTCTCAAACATGACACCTATGTGAAACACCTGAAACAATCTAAGTGATCAGTTGAGAAACGAACAACTATCCTACTAAATAACGCCCGGGAGAATAATACTAAATAATAAAGTGTATTCTATATAATTATGTTCGTGTATTAATTATACAAAATATATAGCTGGAAAAAAATTACATACACCCCTATTCTTTATAAATGGTGAATCTGCGAAGCAAATACGATTTTATTTTATTCGAACTGACGAGGTATTCGTAACGTAGGCTTTGAAGGATACAATGTAAACTTGATTATGGAACAAAAATAATGTTCTTCTATAGTGTCCATTCTGTATACTATTCCATAACTAATACTGAAAGACAGACGTTTTCAAAAGTTCATGCATGGCCCCAGAATGGTTCACTGAGTGTAAAACATCCTGGTAGCATCTGGTGGGAGCGTCTTGGAGGTTTCATCAGACGTCCGGGAGTTTAAAATTACTGTGCAGTTAATAAAACATGTCTTTCTCAGTTTGGTAAGATCGTGAGAATATTTGTAAGCGTGTATATATTACAGACAATTTGTAAAATGTGTTTCTCTCAGGCAATTTATAAAATGTGTAAATATTTCGGTCATTTTGACTGAAAAATCTGTCCATTTCTTTAACAGATTTACTAAAACTGATTAAGACGATCAAAAGGGCCTATAAACATCACAACAGATTATTATGTAGGATTAGAAGCCAAACAATATATAAATGTACTTTTCATCGTTACATTTTCAGTCTCTTGGTGATGATATTAAACATAAAAATGTTTGGAATTTGTTATCATAATAATACAGAAGGACATTTTTTCCAGTCAATTTGTAAAATAACTGAATATTCAGGCTTTGAATAAATTTCCTAAGTGAAAATTTTGCCTATTTTGACTGTAAAAAATATAAACACGATAAAATAAGCAATGCTCCGTAGAAATATTAATTTTGTGCTGCAAGTCAAAATAGTGTTAACGAAAATCGCACAATTACCAAGCAAGTGACTTATCAAAAGTTCGTCACCATTACCGATGCTACCCACAAAGATACCTACATTTCCTTATTATTTCCAAAACTGTATTTCATTTTGTTGATAGTATGGTCGCATCTATCAATAAAAAGTGACAAATACGCTTACGAATTGTGCAGCACAGGTCGCGAACTAGTCTAGGTTTCTGCTATATCATCCGGGTACTCACGGGAAAAAAAAATAACAAAGGCAACAACCAGTCCCGGGGAATTGCTTTAGATCAGTGCCCCTTTAATGTGAGAGGAAAGCCCTAAGTGATGCAGATCTCAGATGTTTATGACTTCGGTGAAACCCACAAGCACGGGTATGGTGCTGACAAACCTAGAAATGTAATCGGGGAAACCGGGATTCGAATCCACAATCGTAGGTTTCTGGCGTACCCCCTCATCCAATAAGATGCAACAAAGAAATCCATGCTTCTGTATATCAATTACAATAGTTGCAGGTCTAGCATCCTTTCGGTGAGACTGTCCACAGGGGGTTAAACAGGCTCTGCAGGCAACAGACTATCACAAGCAGCCAGACAACACACTCGACAGGGTTTCTCGCTTTGTTGATGAACAGTAACCACCATACATTTTCATCAGATCTTCTTCCTCGGGGTCATCTTGTACCTCCACCACAGCCAATGTGCGAGTCTTGTCTCCAGACAGGGTACTACTGGTGGAATCCAGTGTTGCTGCTGATGTGTGCAAGGTCTGGCGAGGAGTGTGTTCTCCTGTGTTGCCTGGACGCAGTGAGTCCGATATGAGCACACGAGAGTATATGGGGGGCGGAGGAAGGACGAGGGATGGCTTGGACTCGACATTGTTCTGTGAGCGATCTGTCAAAAAATAAAGAATAATCAAACTATAAACAGCTTTTCTTTAGAAATCTTTTTCAATATATTGTTAACATAGCCTGGGTTAATTTCCCCCACCCCAACGAAGTTGGCAGGGGATATAGAAATGGGCTCATGTTTCATTTCCGGAGTAAAACATCGAAAGCCATAAGAGATAACTTTACAAAACTTGGTACACACATTTACCATATGGTGTAGATGTGCATTTTGATATTTAGAGTTCTCCTGCATTTTAAAAATATTTTATATAAATTTTTGAAATTTGGACTTAGTCTCTGAACTGAATGGAAGCAGTGGGTTTCATTTCCTGAGCAGGACTCGAAAACTATTAGAGACATCTTTATGAAACTTGGTACACACATTCACCATAAAATATAGATGTGCCTTTTGCCTGTTATGATTCCCCTGAATGTTTGTTATTTCATATGAATTTTATATATTTGGACTTAGTCCCCGAAATGAATGACAGCAGTGGGTTTCATTTCCGGAGAAAAATTATTTTTGATTTTTTTATCTTTATGAAACACCGTAAACACATTTACCACATAGTTTAGATGTGCCTTTTGCTATTTATGAATCCCAGAATTATTTTGTTTTCATACAAATTTTATAAATTAAGACTTGAATTGAATGGAAGCAATCTTAATTTTACCTCAGTTCTGTTATGAAAATTCTCCATGAAACTTTGTACATTATCAGTCTAAGCCTGTTAATAGTCTTTGTTCTGTTAAAGATTTTAAGATTATGAGCATTTCGGAATAAATACAATGTTTTTACACTTACCTGATCCTACACAGTGCTTTAGCTTCTCTACCGTTTACAATCAGACAGTATTGGAACAGAGAGACAGTTGAAACAGACTATAGCCAGTGGCCGACGGAGGCGGCAAGTCAGCAGTGCAAAGTATAGCTGATCGCAGCCAAGGGGAGACTCCTTGTGTCACCTCCGCGGAGACACAGGTAGAAACAGGAAGGAACATACTTGTACTAGTCCGGAGTTATGCTGATTTTATAGTGCTAGCTCACTGAGAAAACATGTCTCAGTTTAACATTAATACCCCACTCAGACACAGTATATCGGTACTCACTCCGAGCCGACCGGTCCTTGTTTTAGCCCCTTTATGCCAGGCAGGCTTACAAGTACTTTCTTATAACGTCTCTTGGTATGATGTGGCTGGGGATAGAACCCCAAACCTTCCGCTCTCTTCTGCTCAACCACTAGACCAAGGAGGCGGTCAGGTAAGATCTTGATCCGAAGTCAACAGACCGAGATGAGTCGGCCACTGGCGAAGGTCAAGGGGTTAACAATGCTCGCCAGACCTCAGATTGGATGGCTTTGAACTGATCTGGTGGAACTTGTTTCAAGTTGTGGTCCGTTAGAGGCCACCTATGAAAGTGAGGTGGTGAGAAGGAGTAAGATCTGACTCCATGTTGATTACCCAACCAAGCCGATTGCGGAGTTGAAAGTCCCCCTGACGAGTCACGATCGCGGGACGTTGCCGAGGATGCAGTCGTCGATGAATGCGCCGAAACAAATCTCCCTCCAGTGTAGGAACGCAATGATTGGCTTGATTTTACACGTGAACAACCATGGGACTGTGGAATATCCAAATGGGAGCACTTTCCACTGGAAGTGATGGCCCCGGAGGAATTAACAATGAGCTGTTTGAATGGGAACATGTAGGTAGTGTTATGTGTCGATTCCCAAATAGTTAACCCAGAAATCTGTACGTAAAAGCACTTGGTGTGAAACCAACGAACAACCAACAATTGGCATACAATCAACAAATGTATTACAAAATTAACTAAGTTTACAATCAATTCAAATTACTGCACTGTATTTACACAAAAGTACTCCATAGAGTGGTCGTACAATATTCAATGACAACGTATAATATGATGGCAGTGGTCAATATCAAATACAAAAATACAGTGGTGATAGCAAAAGTCAGTGATAATAATATATTCGCCAAGCGGTGACAGTGGTCAAGTTTCAGGGGTGATGAGCGATCCTCACAGTAAAGCTAGTCTTGATGTGATGAATTGTGAGATGAGACAGGCACATGCCCCTTCCACTTATATTGTCCAACTAGCTTCCAGAACTTTCCACACAGTGCCAGATCAATCTAGTGTCACACGAACATCACAGAATACTCCACATGTTTCTATAACGCATTACAATCCATGCTGTTCTGGAAGTTTACACATCACACTAGCATCTAAATATAGTAACTTCCTCACCACTGCTTACATTAAATAGTACTACATTCCTGATAACCGAATCTCAGACAATGTAATACAGTTATAATCATTGTTTGACATTGAAATACACTGCCATGTAACACAAGGCATCCTGCAGGTCCAGACAGATGAGGTGGCGAAGTATACAGAGGGAGAGCATCTGGAAATGCAGCAGAAGAGCGAGGTAGTGTTGATTGAATAGTACCAGATGAATCATCCGAATCTTGGAGGAACCCTTTTTAGGCACCAGGAAGACAGGCAAGTAAAACCCAGGTGTGATGTTTGAGCCATCCAGGGCTTCCACCACATTCTTGGCAACCAGACTGTCAACATTGGTAGTGAGGGGAGGAATGTCACGAAACTGTAGGCAGAACATGTGACATAGGATCCCACTGATGAATGGATCCTGCAGGATCCTGCCAATTCCTCCAGTAAGTTTGAAGCCTCCCTCCTCCAGGAGAGGATAGGGATGACTGGCGGAGTCATTAATTAGCGGTAAGGATCACACTAAGAGCGTTTATGGAGAGCTGTGTGCCAAGTGATTGTTATGGAGTCTAAGAAATACTGTAGATATGTAGACATGTGAGCAAGATGTCATTGCTGCCTGCCCAAAACTGAAAGGAGTTGTTCATTAGCCTTGGAGGGATTGTTGTCTTGGATAGCCGAGTTGGCTGAGGCTACCGCCGACAGGGGTAAAGAGAGTGGCGAAAGAGCCACGTCCACACACAGTTGAGCATCTGCCATAGAAATCAAAGAACATGGCTTTGACATTCTCACAAGCAGTCGCACGTCCTCATCCATGGGTGGTGAGGCAACAGCAAAATCCATGTGGAAAGGGTAATGTAATGTCTTCCGGAACTGAGAGATCTGAATAGAAGGTTCAACAGCCAAGGCACTAAAGTCAGCATCTAGAGAATGGGAAACATTGCCAACTAGCTGGTCCCAGGGGAGGAGAACATCCCCCGAATCCGAGACCCTGTGCTCTGTGAAACACAGGCGAGATGATCCTCTCACCAGACGGGCTAATCAGCTGGTGTATGTTTCCGTCAGGGGATGACTCATCATAATTGGGGAAGAAATCCTGTTTGTCATTCCGAGTGGGGTCGAGTAGGGTGGCGACGATCAGGGGAGACGGCATACTTGTGCTGCCGAACAGTAGAGGAGAAGACTGATCCCGATGCTGAACGTCTGAAGAACGGGGAGAAAGCGAGGACCCTAGGCACATAATGCCAGGTTGCCAGAGGTGGATGAGGCGATACGTTGAGCAGGCGAACAGTCCTGGCGTTGACGATCAGCAGCATAAGGCAATGTTCTGGATGTTAGGCAAAAGTTGGCGATGGCATCAGGGTGGTTGTAAGGTTACGGGAACGGCATTGACATACAGGAGGTCTCCAAAGTCTGACTTTGACGGCAGAGAAGATGTTGGCAATAGAGGAGGGCCTTGGTATTGTCCTTTCTCAATTGAGTGGATATAAATATTCAGGAAAACATATATATGGCTGTAACACCACCAGAGAACATCAAAAACTGATAAGAAACTTCAGGTGAGATGACAGTTCCAAAACACATGCCTTTCTGGAGCGTGAGTGAGTTGGGTTTAATGCCGCTTTTAACAGTATTCCATAAAGCCCCAAGTGATGCTCAAGGGACACAACTCTGCACACCGAATCATGGCACCTCAGACAACTGGGCCACCAGTGCCCCCCATGCCTCTTGGAAGGCAGACCGAGAAGAATATGAGGAATTACAGGCCAAGGCGGATAACTCATGGGTATCGGGGCACAGGCTATAGTCTGATTCACCTGTCTCTCTGTTCCAGTACTGTCTGTAATAGGTAGGGAAGCTAAAGCACTGTGTTGCGTCAGGTAAGGTAAAACATGTTTCGTTTTCTTATTTCAAAATTCAATTAAATGCAACACCTGTAGGCACAGCAACTAGCAAAGCTATTAAAGGATTCATAGTATATGCATTAGAAATTCACCAGGTTTTGAGGGGCCAGCATTCGTCTTCTTGTTCATTTTGGGGGTTCTGGGGACTCAAAGCCTTTAATAAGCAGGGGTCCAAGACTAAAAAATGGGGATCTAATGGAACAAAAAGTCCGAAAATGTTATACACATTGCATTTTCTCAGAGACTATAGTTAAGGGTTTCTTGCCATCTGATTTGCTAATGAAGTTGTTTTTTTTCTTTTATGTTTACACAAAAAACATGGGTCATGCCCGCTAACACATTGCTGTTCTGAATGATGTCACTACAGTTAATTTTGTGTCAGTCATTAAAGGTGCAGTCTGTGGGTGAGTGAGTTGAGTTTAACGCAGCTTTTAACAGTATTCCAGTTATATCACAGCGTGTCTGCTTAATGTGGAAGGAAAGCCCGAAGTGATGCAGGTCTCAGAATTTTACCACTTCGGTGAAACCCACGAGCGCGGGTATGGTGCTGACAAACCTAGAAATATAATCGGGGCGAACCCGGGATTTGAACCCACAATCATAGGTTTCTGGCATTCAAAGGGACGCGACTCTGCACAGCCAATCGCGGCGCCTTAGACGACTGGGCCACCCTTGCCCCCTGCAGTCTGTGAAGTCATCATAGTGTTGACAAATGTATTTATATGAACTGACGTCGCTTAATATCAGAGCTCCAGATAACTTTTTGAGCAATTGAGTTTTTACTTGAGGGTTTCTATTTTAATTGGGTTATTACATATTTTCATTGGGTAACCAATATTTTTTCACTCATCTAGTCATCAGTCTATTGGGTTTTTCCCAAAATTAGTGAACATTTTAAGATGTTAAAAAAATACAATAATGTTTTAGATGTATATAACTGTTTGACATATATAGGCTTGACTAAGAAAGTATATTAGCTTATAATTGTGTTTCGGGAATTAGCTCCTTTGAACGCATGCTGAAGAAGCTTCATTGGGTATTTACGCGAGCTGTTTTTATACATTTGAGTTTTTCATTTAATGCATGTGTTTCTGCAGCAAGTTAATGGAAAGTAATTGGGTTTTGAATATTTTTGGGGGGTATTTTACGCAAATACGCTGCTTAGCTGTAGCTCCGTAATATTTTTGTGTGCGTTTATGGTGTTCAAAATGTAAAACCTTATGTGCACACTTTGCACTCCACTAAGTGTATTTACACACCAAGTTTTATGTACAGAACTCCATAAATTCAAAATACAAGAAGTCAATTTTTAAATAAACTATCACAGGTAACACAAGTGGGTGATTTGGCGTGTTGGGCCAAACTTGATGACTTGACTTGCTCTGGTGTAATGTTGTACAATACTGATCACTGTGGTGGAACCAACTACATGTACTTTCCCTCACAGTCCAAAATGACAAGTATTGATAACTCACAAAATGATGACTTCTTTGTCTTGTGTTGAGGTTTCTGAGCTTGTGCAGTCCATGCCTGCACTACTGGGGCGAACCAGCCATGTGTCTCTATGTCGAACACCTGTCGGCACAATGCCTTCATCTCACTGGATAAATAAAACCTCTGCTCTCTCAACAGGCTGTAGTTCTGAAATGTTTAAACAATAGTGAAAATCTAGGGCTATGATGAGAGTGATAGGTGAAAATATCACGCTCTCCAAATGATCAAATTTCTTGCCTGACAACAAATTGGTTCTTTTTGTTTAGTCAAGCTCGCATGCTTGTGTCAGCTTATGCATGGCTGTCATGGTATGCCACTGCAGAATCTTATGTTCTCTTTTGGGAACTTTTTTAGAAACATTTGCTTAAGACTTGGGGTAGAATATTGCCCTCAGAGCAAAACGATCTTAGCGCTAAGACTTTTGTAAGTCTATGCTTAAGTATGGGAGTTACGATCATCTTAGCACTAAGATCGCTTTGTGCAAGTGGGCCCTGGTCTAGATTAATCCCTGTTATTGTATGTTTCCTACTTGTTCTGGAGGAGAACTTAAGATATTCTGACAGATATTACATGGAAGAAAAACAGCCTTCGTTATGTGATGATATTTTAAACATATTAATAGAATGATTAAATTAAAGTTGTCTTGAAGTCATTCTGAACATTGTTTGATTTGCAATAAATATACGTTAATGTCAACATGCATGTCACAATAGTTTTGAGCCTTTCATCGTCCCGAGGCAAGGGAGATAACTGGCTTCAAAAGTCCAGTTTCCACCCTAGCCAAACTAGGCTGAAATTATGGAGTTATATTTTAGCTGGACTAACGAGTCTATGCATAGTCCAATCAGAATCTCGTAACAAAATCAACATCTGGTTCGAAAAAACTGCCGTGCAGATTACGATTGCTTGCACGATTTGCAAAGCATGTGTACTGACAACTTAGCGTTAACAGATATTTTCCAAATCTTTTCATGTTTTTAATCAAGGTGCTCATGTGACTTGAAGCACTGCACGAAGTAAGACAGGACATAGCCACTGGTGGCGCTATGATCGATCCCAGAAATTCCAGCCAAGTCCTGCAAGAGTGGAAACAGTTTTTTTATAGTCAGTTAAGTCAATTGCTTCATGAAGATGTGAACTTTTCATCCAACTGAACTTTTCAGTTGACTACAAGGTAACGCTATTTGTTTCCTCTTCTGTATGACACCCATTATATTTGTTTGTTGTTCAACATCACACTCATCAATGTTTCAGCTATATGATGATGGTCTGAAAATAATCAATTGGCATCCATGAGCATCGATCTACGCAGTTAGGATACAATTACATTCATCTACCAAGTCAGCGAGCCTGAAAACCCAATCCCATTAGTCGCCTCTTACGACAAAGTCGCCTTTTATAGCAAGCATGGGTTGCTCGAGACCTATTCCACCCCAGATCTTCATGGTATGATCTATAGAGATGTTTATAAAAAAACGTCTGGATACAAAGATAAACCTGTCATGAACATGGGTTACCACGTTTCCCCAGTTTGGCTCCTGAGAGTTTCTAGGACTTTGATCCTGCCCCAAACTGAAGCACATGTAACACATGTGCTGTCTCCTTGTCTCCTAGGGCAGTGAATGGGTACCCTGTAGGATGAGATGGCAATGTGGTTGTTCACCTTCTAGCGCCTAACAGGCAGCTTGGGTTGTATACTCCCCAGGGAGCTGAGAATGGTTATTGAATGTATGCTTACTGACACCACTCTTATGTTTTACATTAATCAAGGAGTGCTAACTAAAATGATGTAAAAGACGTGACACGAAAATAAACTATCTCTCTCTCTCTCTTCTGACAACCGTCAATTCATGTAAGCTTGGATGTTGAATGGAGCTTTGCCCCTGTGGCAAAATGATTATAATTATGATACTGACAAACCCAGAAACAACATGGGAGACTGCTTGAGATTGCCATCCATTCCTCCCCTATACAGGCACAGAATACTGTGTATCTTGAAATTAACGCAAGCATGAATTAAATGCGAAAAATGTGAATGGTCTTTGCTCGCATTATTAAACATCGCATTTATATCAACAATAAGACATTTTGGACAGCAGAAATACCAACATAGACATATGCTGAAAACAAACAACAATGTATTTTACATCACTGTTTTTTAGCAGCACTTTAGCAACAAGTATATAAACAATGTCATTCAAACAGTAATTACATCCTGTGAATTGTCACTGCTGGGGTCAAGACTTGAGTTCTACTCACTCATGTCATCACTGATCACACCTGCAAGTCAAGACAGACGCCACCCACGCAACACAGTGTCTTTGCGACATGAGCCAGCGTGTATGTATTGTTTTAGCGGAAGTACTCTACTCAGCGCTAATAAGCGGTGCCATTTGATGTGTGATTGGATTAATGTAACGTTGGATTAAGGTGAGGAATCTCCTGTAAACCTGACAGAAGACATTTTCTTTAGATATAAATCCACTGATGCTTGAGAGGAGGGGGGTGTCGCATTCATATTGAGTCGCATATTTGGCCAAGGGCCAGCAATCACATTCTTTTGGAGACACATTAATTTCACGATTTACAGCATTCAAAGTTTGGTATGAAACCAAGAAAAGAAATAACTGATACTCACTTTAATTTTGTTTTCAGACAGATGTATGATTTGAAGCACAGGAAGACTTGACAGGTACTTCACTCCTCTCTCTGTCAGCTGATTCCCTGAATAATGAGAAAACAGAAAGTCGAGGGAGTGAGTGAGTTGGGTTTAACGCTGCTTTTAACAGTATTCCAGTTATATCACGACGTGTCAGCTTAATGTGAGAGAAAAGCCCCTAGTGATGCAGGCCTCTGATGTTTACCACTTCGGTGAAACCCATGAGCACGGGTATGGTGTTGACAAACCTAGAAACATAATCAGGGTGAACCGGGATTCGAACCCACAATCATAGGTTTCTGGAGTGCCCAAGGGACGCAACTCTGCACATCGAATCGCGGCGCCTTAGACGACTGGGCCACCCATGCCCCCCAGAAAGTAGAAGCCCATGTCTCCAACAATGCATGATTCTCACAATCACTGGAAGTTTTCTGTTGATAATGCAATGTTAGTGGTAGACGGTTAGCCATAGGTCATGGTAAGCCTGCTGGTGACCAGACAAAATGTTTATGACAGTTATGCCTGTTAATCTGGCTGTAATTTTTAGATATTATCATAAACTAATGGAATCAAGACATTAAAGTCACAAAATAGGTCTTAATTTAGTGATTAAATTACCATATACTCGTATTCCATTGTAGAACATTGGCACACACACTGACTGTGTTCAAAGATACAAAATGTATATATTCACGTTCAAAATGTGAGAGTATGGTTTTACGCCACTGTTAGCAATATTCCAGCAATATCGCGGCAGGGAACACCAGAAGTGGGCTTCACACATTGTACCCTTGTGAGGAATTGAACCTGGGTCTGCATGACGAGCGAACCACTAGGCTACCCCACTGCCCCTTAGTAGTCAGTAGTATGTATACTCAGACATTCTCAAAGGCAAAGCAAATTCATCCTCATGTTTTATGAAAAGAGAATATAGTAATAATCATGTTAATATGAGTGAGTGAGTGAGTGAGTTGGGTTTAACGCCGCTTTTAACAGTATTCCAGTCATATCACGGCGTGTCAGCTTAATGTGGGAGGAAAGCCCGAAGTGATGCAGGTCTCAGACGTTTACCACTTCGGTGAAACCCACGAGCACGGGTATGGTGCTGACAAACCTAGAAACATAATCGGGGCGAACCGGGATTCGAACCCACAATCATAGGTTTCTGGCGTGCCTTATGGACACAACTCTGCACATCGAATCGCGGCGCCTTAGACGACTGGGCCACCCGTGCCCCCTGTTAATATGAGGTACATATACTACTCAAAAGAGCTGTGGACCATGCAATTCTGCCATACAGTTAATCAGTCATGGTTTGTTTATTGTTTTACGCCGCACTCAGCAATGTTCCAGCTATATGACGACTGTCTGTAAATAATCAAGTCTGGACCAGACAATCCAGTGATTGATAACATGAGCATCGATCCATGCAATAGGGATTGATCACATGCATCAACCAAGTCAGCGAGTATGACCACCCGATCCCGTTAGTCGCCTCTTACGAGAAGCCTAGTCGCCAAGCATGGGTTGCTGAAGACCTATTCTACCCCAGATCTTCACGGGTCTGTATGTGTATTGAGCTCGAATAGGAAATCATACTAATCCATTATCGGATATCAAAATATCCAGATATTTCACCATAACTTCTGCAAAGAACACAAACATTATTTTTTAATATTGTAGTAATGCGTTTTTCTAAAGAATAAATAAAAGTTTTTCAAAACCTAGGGGGGTCCATCTTAAACACCATTTCATTTTCATTTTTCAAAGAAAAAGAGACTAGTTTTGAGTCATGTGCTGCCAAGAACTTCCCAATGTGATAAAACAGAACATGTTAGTTACCTTTGTCTATCAATACATCATCTCTAGGTTAACAAGGACAGCCTTCAACTTGTGCAAATCGTGTGACAGCATCACTGTAAATTTGTTTGTCTTGTTTTCAGAAATGACCCAAGGTCACAATCAACCACGTTATCAATAAGTGTTGTATTAATATTTGTCGTCATCAAAGTCATTTCATCACCTGATATGTCTATATTCCTGAGCATCTGCAGACCTTGCCTGAACATCCGAACTGGCGCTGTTAGCTTCCGCATACCATTGTCTGTCATGGCATTGCATCGAAGATTTAGGGTTTGTAAACTGAAAGAAATTTAGATTGTCAAAACCTTGATCACAATCCAAAATCAAAACATGATTTTTGTTTGTATATTACGATGACTGTTACAGGACATAATTTGATTTTCTACTTTGATTTTTTTCACTCCAACATCCCAGTGTGATTTTGAAATACCGTATTTGACATAATAAGTGCCCAGGTTGCTCTCAAAATTAGAAATAAGAGGCTCTTATTGGAATATTATTATTTTGGTGAAAGAAACAGAGTTGAAAGATAAATTTTGTGGTTTATGCTGACAGCCTGAAATGTTTATCTACGACAGATATATTTTTCCAGAATTTAATTGCCTATAATTAAGGGTGCATATAACACACGAGTGCGTATTATACATAAATAAATAAGTCTTGTGTACATTGATCAATTGGAAGGGGTGTTAATTGGGATTGTTCATTAGCCAATACATTTGCAAATATCGCCGTAGGCACTTATAAGAGCGGGGCGCTTATTATATCAAATACTGTAATATTTTTCATAGTTTCTTAGATTCTACTTCATTTGATCTACAACACATATTTAAGGCAGTAAACAAGGCAGTGGTGAGTGGACATCCAAGGTCAAACTATTGTTAGAATAGAAGTCATAGCAGGTATACATTTATATTATTATTATTATATGGAAGTGTGTTAGTAGGTTACATTTGAATATTGTGTTATTAGAAATATTAAGATACAGTAGACTGTATTCTGAAACTGTGAAGGACCAGGAAATAGTGTTAGATTGGATAGATGTCGGATTAGACAGAATTCCATGTCAGACATAACAATATATTCATGATAACTTGTGTCAAGAACAACAATTGTGTGGCAGTCAAGTGATTCTAGAAAGTAACAACATGATCACAGTACAGTGGAAACAAATCATATGATGTCTCTATATACTATTGTGTATGATCTCCCCAGTTAGGTCTGGAACAGATGATAGACAAATGGAAAATTGTTTTGTTTGCTTGTTGATTAATGCCATACTCAGCAGTATTCTAGCAATATGACAGCTGTCTGTAAATAATCCAGTTTGGGCCAGACAATCCAGTGATTAACACCATGAGCATTGATCCATACAATTGTGACACCATGCCATGTATCAACTGAGTAACCATAAAGATTAATTCTATCCTTGATATTCACAAAAGGAGAAATGGCACTTAAAACTTATCTTACTCAATTACTCACAAGTCTGTCATTCAGCACTTGCTGATGACCCAAAAAGCAACACTAGTTTAGACATGTAAATTCAGAAAATGTTTATCAAGATTATTCTGGGTATGGGTAAGTGAGTGAGTTATCCGTCGTTTCTGTTTGTATGCATCAAGGTGCAGAATTGAACTCTAGATGGTTGTGATTATTGCATGCACCTCAAATATGACCTATGTGATTTCAAGCTATCTGACAAACTCGGTGTGGTGCATGACAATTAGGGAGACATCATAACCAAGGTAAGACTATTTTGGTTGGCACTATTTCCCAAATTGTCGACTTTTAAAGAGTAACAATCACCTGTGTAGTTGTGAGAAATGCTGCAGCAACTCATGGTCATCACCAAGACCACAACATGAAAGATCAAGTTTACTCAAGTCAGTGAAAAGACATATTGTTTCCAGGTAATTGTTTATGACAAGGTGTTGACCTGACAGAGAGAGACTGTCAATAACAATACTTCCATATGCAGCACTAAATGGGCTCACGTTTGCTTCAAGCCTTGAATTTCTGGCTGAGAATTTATCAAGAGAAAGTGCAGTTGTAAAAATTCTTTCACCAATTATATCTGGAAAGCCCAAGAACGAGTCAACAAAATGAAGGTTGTTAGCAACAAATATGACACAAAGCTCCATCAAGGATTTGACAGTTTCAACTTCAGTGGTTTCATCGTTTTGAGGTGCGTCATAATTTTCTCTTCTATTTGGTCTTGAACAAAGCTTCTTTTGCATTGTTGATAATTAATGTCATTTATAAGGAAGCAAACTCTTTTATATCTTCTCATGGGTGTGCGCTTTCAAATGCTCTCGACGAAGTGTTATTATATCTCCCGCGGTCTCAGACCATTAGACCATTTGCTATACACCTTACCTTTTTCATCGATGAAAAATATTATGCACACCTGCAAAGTTTACGCGGTTGAAAACAATACAGCAGTTAAATGCACGGTAGAACTTTATTAATAATAAACATAACCTGACATGAACATGCGTTCTGAAAAAGTAATGAATTTTGTTTATACATTATCTAAGGAACATGTGTTCTAAAGAAAACAGTTTGCATCTTGAACATGCGCAGAAAGAGACATTCCAGAATCCCACTTCCTGTGTTTACAAGCGACTGTCACCGGGACTGAAAGTAATCTTGGTGCTTGTGTTTACAACATGTTTGATGTCGCACTGGGAAACGCTGGGGCACAGATTCTGTTAGCTTCGTCAAGTGATGACAAACATCCTCCAGAAAATGTCATCGACGGGTAACTATGATTAATTAGAAAAAAAATGTATTTCTGCTCATTGAACATGTTGAACAAAATAAAGTGGGAATGACTTAGCTGCGAAACCGTCTCTAACCACTTTTACTAATCAGAATCCACTGGTCGCTAATACAGTGGATGTCGGATAGTACGACATCGCACATGGAACATTTTATATGCTCCATGGGTAAAAACGCTGCATTAAGATAGCCATGAATACACAAACTGACAATTTATTAGAGTGGTGTTCAATATTCTGTCATGATCGAATCATGAAGTGCTTTGGTGATGGAATACATTTTTTGACACATTGTACCGATTGATTCTCTTTAAATTTATAATACATCTTTGAAAGATACACTTGTGATATTTAGAGGACTTAATTATTTTTACGCAACAAGTAGGGGTTCAACAAACCTTATTCCTAAATGCTATTCAAATTCAAATTCAAATATTGATTTTATTTGTTCGTCAGGAATCCAGAAACATTTTGGACAACAACAGGAATGTTCCCACAGGAATTCATAGTGAAATTTTCATCAGTCATGAATATGACTAGGCTAAGCTTCTCCAGTTTCAATGGTGAGTGTTATGGATGCAAATATCACATTAGGTGTCCAGTATTTTCATCTTCCCGAGGCAAGTGAGTTAACTGACTATAAAAGTCCAGTTTCCACCCTTGCCGACCTAGGCTGCCATATGGAGTTAAATTTTGGCTGGACTAACTATGCATAGTCTAATCAAAATCGCACCGAAATCGAAATCCGGTTCGTAAACTGTCATGCAGATTTTGGTCGATTGCAGGATTTGCAAAGCATGTGCACCGCCAACTCGATGTCAGCAGATATTTTCCAAATCTTTTCATGTTTTTAATCAAGGTGCTCACGTGATTTGATGCATTTCGTGATGTAAGACCCGTTTTATCACAATATAGATCTTGATTATCGATGAGATCGAGGCGAAAATGGCACCATATATTTTACTTTTTTTAAAAAAAAGAAACAACCTTCAGAATTTTATTAAACTAACAGGTTAACATGCAGACACAAATAATTGTGATATGGTAATCGCCTTAAAACATATTTACATTAGAAATTAGCCTCAAGTCAAATTTACTTACCAACTCTGATTGGGAGGCACAACTAAACTTATTGTGAAAACATCACATCTTTGGAGTTTTAATTACCTTTATTCGATTTAACTGTATGCCAACCTGAAACTGATCTTGTCAATGTGTTGTATTGTGAGAAGCTAGTCAGGAAAAATCAACATGCTGTATCAAAGTGATGAATGCGACTAGTGAACATATGGAGTTTCTGTATAAAGCATTTTTGAATCAGCTTTTATAAGCTTAGACGATGAAGGCAACTGTAAGAAGTTACTATGTGATTATTTTATATTGTAAAAGTATTTACAATAATAGAAACATATTTACAATAAAATAAAAAAATAAAGATATATCTTTGTTCTCAGGCACCGCCCGAAACTTAACATTCACCACACATTTCGTTTTTATTTCCATTTTTACCAAAAAAACAAAACAAACCCTTAAACATGTTAAATATTCCAACTCCAACGGTAGTCAATACTGTAATCCGGTAATTTACTCATCAATGAATACATTTATGTAGGGAGGCCCTTTCCCAGGTTTATTGTATTTGGTTACACAACTCCTTATTTGGTTACATACAAGTTTGAACAACAAAGAAAAGAAAAAAACACACTGCCCGCTCACTATTTAAAAAAGCTATTGCCTGAGACTCTTCTTTTTATTAAGCTTTAGAAGTATGATAAATCTGTGAGTTGAGGTAATGTGTTATTAACTAATATTGTTGTTACAATTAATGTGTATAACTGTACCCTGTAATTGATAAGATGCTTTTCATTATTAGTGAACGACACTGTTGTTACAATACAGTTACAAGCTTAACTGTGTTGTATTAGAGCAATTGATTGTTTTATGTTTTTTGTAAAGAAAAAGGTAGTAGAGAACATTTACAAGCATAAATATACTACATAAATCATTTTGTTCGTTATTACAAAAAGAAGATGCTGTTTTTGCTTGACATTAAGGTAGCCGTTTTCGACAGATTAAATTTGTGTTGTTTTGCCGAAGTGATGTTTTAACCTACACCCAGGTGTCCAGGTGTTTGTAGTTATTTTGCTTATCAAGTAAAACTGTTTTAGGCTATGTGAAAAAAAGAGATTATTTTCACAAAAGTGTTCATGCAGTCTGTACCCTTGGCAACAATGAATGTTTTCTTCTGTCAAACGGTTTCCCCCGTCCACCTGGATGTATTTGCCCCGTGAAGATTCGGGGTAGAATAGGTCTTCAGCAAACCATGCTTGTTGTAAAAGGCGACTGTGCTTTTTGTAAGAGGCGACCATCGGGATCACGTGGTCAGGCTCGCTGACTTGGTTAGTGCATCTCATCGATCCCAATTGCGTGGATCACTGCTCATGTTATCAATCATTAGATTGTCTGGTCCAGACTCTATTATTTACAGACTGCCGTCAAATAGCTGCAATATTGCTGAGTGCTGCGTTAAACAACAAACCAACCAACCAACCTGGGTGTATTGTGAATACCAGCACGGACATTACAGTAATACATTCTCCTTGTGTTTGGAGTGAAATGCCTATTGTGTACTTAATGTCATTATACTGTAGTATGTGATTTAGAAGATGTTCTTTTGTGAATTTCATTTGAAATGTGTTTGCAAATAGAGTTGATGTGTCTATTGATGTATATTTCAGTCAAAAAGATGATCATTGAAACTACTGAATCAGAGTCTCCCGAGAAGTTTGAAGTAATCCTTGAGAAGGGTTTGTATACAATATAATGGTACTTGATGAAATAGAGTTAGGTTTTCAAATCCTATTTGGCTTTTTGAAATTGGACTGGTTGTTAAAGTGGAGTATGAGATGTTGACCCTGCATGGTCATTGGTAAATCAGTGTTCGCGGTAGGTTTTTGTACAGAGCATGCAGAAATGAAATAATAAATTTTAAATTCAAATATTTCACGTGTGAAGTTTTTATTTCAATAAAATCAGTACCAGTACAGCTAAGAATTATGACCAAGCTTTAACTTACGGTCCATTTTTGATATAATGAACGTTCAATCATAAATAAAATAAATATGACTGTTGTTAGCACCTGCCCAGGTGTGGAAGTTTTCTTTCGTCGCTGTTTATGATCGTTCGTATTATCGACTATTACTTCTGAGAATTCCCTCGATGGTAACGAATGACATCCTGTGTCTGAGATTAGTTATTCCGTTGCCCAAAGACCATATATGGAAATATAAAGGATGCGATTCAAAGCTCCATCTGGACACACTCTATTTTTAGCAATGGGAATTTCCAGGTTTTGATTTATTTTCGTCTGAACATCGTAAGCAGGCTATCAGCTTTGACTAGTTTTTTATTTCATGGTATTAATACAAAATTAAGTATACCACAATCTGTGTGTGCAAAACATTCATGCAAAATATTTTTTGCGTGTTTATATGATTTTGATGTGTTAAAAACGCAGGTTTCTGTGTTAACGCAAGCACGTGGGTTTTCATCGGTCATCCTTTATGTTGAGCTTGAAGGGATTTGAGAGAAAGTTTTACTTATATGAGTGTTTGACACACTTGAAAACTGTTTCTCAATCATGGCAATGTCATTCACAAGACCAAAAGAGTGATATCACATGTATTTGTTTGTTTGTTGTTTAACGCCACACTCAGCAATATTCCAGCTATATGACGGCGGTCTGTAAATAATCAAGTCTGGACCAGACAGTACAGTGATTGATATCATGAGCATCGATCTACGTAATTGGCATACAATGACATGCATCAACCCAGTCAGTGAGCCTGACAATCTGATCCCTTTAGTCGCCTCTTACAACAAACATGGGTTGCCGAAGACCTATTCTCTACCTGGGATGTCATATGTAAACTATATTAGATTTGATATGGAAAAATTTATGTTAAATAAGAAATAGCATCTTTAGTTATCAAAATTGAGATAACAAATGAAATAATGAATTTCTAGTTTCACCTTCATGGTGATGCACATATTTTACAGTTGAACTTATCAGGGCTCTTTTGTACTTACACTTGTTATTTGGGAAAACAATAAGTTTGAGACAACAAATGAATTTGTTGAACTGAAAAATCAGTTCTATGCAACTGAGAAAGTTAGAAAACAGAGTATTCTCAGAACTTGTTCTACATGTTCCTAAAAGAAAGTAGACTTTATTGTAAAATATTCAACATGGCCGTCATGGCAGCAAATCTAAGTAAAGAATACTGCCTTTGTGCCAACCCCTTTCCTCGGATATCATTTGACAGTTTAGAGAATTTTCATGAGATCCTACTGACAATGAACTATGTTTTTAATTTGGAAACTGAAACAGTTGACAGAAATGGGGTGTGTAAATCCAATTATCTATCACTTGAAAAAAGGAAGTACTTGGAAAGTATCACCTGTATAGTTAGGTGATGTTTCTGCCATATGATTGGCTGACTTTGAAGGTCAAGGTTGCTACTTACAAAATAGCATAAAACAGCTGATTTCCTCAATTTCTTGAGCTTTTATGATAGGATATTCATCAATTTTGAAAATTTAGATGTATGTAAACCAGTTACAGTATACAATTTGTCATGTAGATTTATAAGTTTACAGTGTGAAGAACATTGTAACAGGATAGATTAAATAATGGCTGCTGCTTATTGTGGTAGGTTATATTGCTGGAATATTGCTAAAAGCGGCTTAAAAACATACTCACTTACTCACTATTGTGTTAGGAGTGTGTGCTGTTTGTCAAATTAGGATAAAGTCTAGCTAGTAGTGGTCTTTTTGACAATTTGTATTCTTTCCAAAGATTAATTTGTAGTTCAACCATATCATAAACACCAAACCATCCCTGTAACATCAGATATATATATATGTGTTTGTGTGTTTGTGTGTGTGTGTGTGTGTGTGTGACTTCATGTGTGGAAATTATGTTTCATTGTATGACTTGTTGTTGACCAAGTATTGTTTATTTCAACTTAAAGTCATCTTAATATGCTTGTTATTTTGAATTTCAGAGTTGGAGTCGACAGATCACCAGCTTCAAAACGAGGAGTTCCCAATGAACAACAAGCGAGCTCAGTGTATGAGGGTTGTCATCGAGTCTGGCTACGACCACTTTGTGTCGGTACACAAACTACACGTTGACGGGAGTGCTCTACATGGTTGACAGCAGTAGATTCCTGTACAGACTTTCACATTCCGTCCATCATGTGTACAATTTTTTGTCATAATAAATAATTAACAAATATGTATTTTTTGTTGGTAATTGGTAATTGATCTGTAATGCTGCACTCAGTAATACTCTCTCTCTCTCTGGGGCAAGGGTGACCCAGTCGTCTAAGGCGCTGTGATTTGCTGTGCAGAGTTGCGTCCCTTGGGTACGCCAGGAACCTATGATTGTGGGTTCGAATCCTGGTTCGCCTAGATTATGTTTCTAGGTTTGTCAGCACTAACCCGTGCTCTTGGTAAACGTCTGAGACCTGCATCACTTTGGGCTTTCCTCCCACATTAAGCTGACACGCTGCGATATATACAAATGGTCAAATTAAAAACTTCACATTTTTAAAAGTAATCCCATATATGATATACAACGGACAATTGTATCAGAGAAGGTAATTTTTAATCATTAATGTCCAAAGAAGGATTTTAATAAACAGTGGTAACCATGATTTGTTCCAAGTACCAACGGTATTCGGTAATAACATCAACAGTTTAAATCATATGTCCCAAGCATGAGAACCTGATGGCACACAAGTTCAGTAGCGTGTACGGCCACCATGTGTGTTGACAACTGTCACACAAAACCTCCGCATGGACCTTGTGATGCTTGTGAACACATGATTGGGAAGACGACGCCATTGTTGCTGCAAAATGGTGCCAAGATCTTGCAAATTCTGTGGTTGGTGCTGGAGAGCGCGCAGACTTCTGCCAAGAGCATCCCAGAAGTGTTCGATGGGATTGAGGTCGGGAGATCTTGACGGCCAGTCCATGACGTTGACTCCCGCATTCTGAAGGAAATTCCTTGCCAAAATTGCTGTGTGGGGTCTGGCATTGTCGTGTTGGAAGATCAAACCGGGTCCATGTGCTGCCATAAAAGGCAGAAGTTCTGGTGCCAGTACCTATAGTTGCGTTAAGCAGCAGTGTTGAGGTTGCCACGGATGACAAGAAGCCTGGAACATGCATTGCCACAGAAAGCACCCCACACTATGACACTTCCGCCTCAAAATCTGTCAACCTCCTGTACACAACACTGGGCGTAACGTTCATGACGGCGCCTCCACACCCTCGCCCTACCATCAGCAAATGGAAGATAAAATCGGGATTCATCACTGAAGACGACTTGATTCTAATTCCTCTGAGTCCATCGTAGGTGTCGCTGTGCCCACAATTGACGTTGACGTCTGTGTAATTGAGTCAGAATCGGCCCGCACTATGGACGTCGTGCTTGAAGGTGAGCAGTTCTCAGACGGTTTCGAACAGTTTGCGCACTCAGTCTACCCCTAAACAGTTCATTTTTGGTTGATGTAGCCGTCAAAAATCGGTTACGGAGGTGACGTAAGACAATCTGACGATCCTCTACATGTGACGTCACACGTGGTCGACCTGCCCGATGGCGATCAGAGGTGGTATCCGTTTGCTGTAGACGCGTCTTTAAATCATAAACAGTCCATCCACTACAACCTATCGTCCTTGCGACTTCAGCTACGGACGTTCCCGTCCTCAACATGCCGATGGCACGTTCACGTTGCACATTTGAAAGGCGTGGCATGACAAATGGCCGTAAAGACTTTTGTTTTCTTGTGTTTTTCTATTTTTGTTAATGACTTCTAACAAGTATGGCTGAAAACATGTGCGGTATTATGGCCACGTGACCAGTTGCACGTGAAAAAACACTTTTGCCACTATAATGCTGTGCACATGATTTTAATCGATTCACCTGCACAAAAACGGGTGTTATCTGAAGACATTACGTGGCCATTACTGTTTAAATACACAACAAGGGCCCACAATGATAATTGGTCAAAGTGTTAAAATTTTAGGATTGTGAAGTTTTTAATTTGGTTCAGTATAATTGGAATACTGTTAAAGAGGCGTGAATAAATAATGAATGATGGCATATATATATATATATATATATATATATATATATATATATATATATATATATACGAATGATGGCGGCCTGAAAATAATTGTGTCAGGACAACATTCCAGTTTTTGATGTTGTGAGCAACAATTGGGTAACGATGCCATGCATGAACTTAGTCACCTAGCTAGACAAGCGTAGTTTGCTGGGGACCAATTCTAATAGACCGTAACCCACAATCCGACACGGCTCCAATCATCAGAGTATCAGGCAGTCCAGATGCCACTCGAGGTTGCTGTTATTGGAGTATACTGCCAGCAGGTCGCCAGTCACAGACACCAGAACAGGATGGTTATCTGAGATTGTCATTATAAGAGATGTATTCACTTGGATTTGAGGGAATTCTGAGCATTAATTCATGCTTATGCAACTTTGACATCAGTTTTTGATCTGATTCCATGTGTTTCATATCTTTCTATGAATGTTTCTTGGATTCTGGGTAAGGACGGGTCCAACAGGTTAGACAGGGCCACCTGTCTGTAGGACTGTGACTAATGAATCGAGCTTGCGATCTGGTGCCTTGTCTCTTGTAGAGCTGTTGTGTGGTGAGGTAGCCTAGCTAATGATTAAAGTGGTCCTAGAATGAGACAAATCTAAAATATAACATTGAAGAATCGGAATGGTTCTTTGAAATTTGTGTAGTAATGTGAATGCCCCAACTTCGAGACCTCTCTCTGTTGATAATCAAAGTACGTGCGCGCTACCGTTGGTTTTGTGAAAATATGTAGGGTCATAAGGAAAATAGAGTTACTTCCCTTGACAATCACAACCATGAGTTCCTCGGCGCGACCTGTGTTGCAAGTGCTCCGGCAACTTGTCGCTAATCGTGTGGCCGCGACGGGGTTCGAGTCTGTATTGAAGCAGGTGAGATACCGAAACAACAGTAATGGTGTTGTTGGCATTAGACGTATATGCTTAAACCGCGAACATCAGAGCTCGACACACTGCGATTCTAAAGATAGACTTACCAGGGCTTGCATATTAAATCTTTTGTTGGTTTGTTGTTAAACGCCACACTCAGCAAAATTCCAGGTACATGACGACGGTCTGTACGTAATCGAGTCTGGACCAGACAATCCATGCAGTGATTGACAACATGATCATCGATCCACGCAACTGGGATACAATGACATGCATCAACTTAGTCAGCGAGCCTGACCATGCACCCGATTCCGTTAGTCGCCTTTTACGACCAGCATAGTCGGCATATTAAAGGTTAGGTGAAATGGGGTTTAACGTCTCTTCCAAGATTATTGCACTTAATATATAGCGACGTGCATGTTCGTGTGTGTGTGTGTGTGTGTGTGTGTGTGTGTGGCTGCTTGTACTAGTCCGGACTGATGCCGATTTATAGTGCTAGCTAGCTCATTGAGATACCATGCCGCAGTTTAACATGAATACCCCACTCAGACACAGTATACTGACTCAGAGCCGACCACTCCTTGTTTTAGCCCCTTAATGCCGAGCGCCAGGCAGGCTAACAATAAGTACCATCTTTTAACGTCTTTTGGTATGACGCGGCCGGGGATCAAACCCCGGACCTTCCGCTCTCCAGGCGGACGCTCTACCACTAGACCACGTCGGCATATTAAATATTAAACCTTATAGATCTACTATGGACATCATATGCTCAAAGGTTAAATTACTGCAATCAGATACATTTATGATGATTGTACAGATGGACTCTAGGCGTACATATTGATTAAGTCTCCTGTGCACAGACAAATCACTAATCGTGTCCGGGTTATTTTCTGTGGAAATAATATCTTTCCCTTTCATTTTTGTTTGTTTGTTTTTTAACGCCGCTCTCAGCAATATTCCAGCTATATGACGGCGGTCTGTAAATAATCGATTGTGATTGATATCATGAGCATCGATCGACATTTGGCATACGATGACATGCATTAATCAAGTCAGCGAGCCTGACCACCCAATACCGTTAGTCGCTTCTTACGACAAGCATAGTCGACTTTCACGGCAAGCATTGGTTGCTGAAGACCTATTCTACCCCGGATCTTCACGGGTCCTTTCTTCTTTGACTTGGTAAGCGTTTTTTGTCAAATTTCGTAAAATGCGCACACTTGTTCGTCCCAGATCCGCGTGGTGGATGGCGAGGAGGGACGCTGTGTGTGTGAACTGGTCGTGTCTCCCGAGCTGTCAAATCCCCGGGGGTCACTGCACGGGGGCGTGGCAGCCACGCTTGTGGACGCCGTGTCCACGTGGGCGGTGATGACTACCGGCGAGAAGAAACCAGGTGTCACTGTCGACCTGAACGTTTCGTGAGTGGATTTATTATCTATTACCAACACAGATCGTTATTATTCAATACCAAATATTGAAAACTCGAACTTAGATGTCAGATATCACGAATACTTTAGTATGGTGTCATTTGTAGATTTCTGAAAGCGGCACCCACGGGCGAGCCCATACTGATTGACGCTCGCACCCTGAAGGTGGGCAAGACGCTGGCATTCCTGACGGTGGACATCTTGAAGAAAGACTGCGAGACGTTGTTGGCCCAGGGAAAACACACTAAGTTCATGGGAGTTTGACCGTCAGACCGTCACAGCATGGACTAGTGTGGTTCCTGGATGTAATACCGTTGACTTAGAAGCTGTAAGGTTACATTGTGATGAGTTGACGGATGCGTGTGCTTGAAGCATGAAAGACAACCTGTATAGCACCAGTAACATATTTATTCATCAAGAACAGCATTCGTGACCAACTCGTGTTATTCCGGGACAAGCCGAATAGCAGGTTACGGAAAGGGGCGAGTGGTGACGAATGCAAGAACAGCTGTTCGTTCGTTCGTTCGTTTGGTAGTCATGTCAAGGTCGCACTCCGCAATATACGAGATATATATGATGGCGACCTGGGCCACACAATCAAGTGTCAAAATCAATAACATTATGCGCATCGATCCCCGCAATTGGCATACGATAACATGCAATCAACAAAGTCATATTGATCATCCGATCAATTTAGTTGTCTATTACGACAAGCATAGATTGCTGGATCAATGTTCTCATCCGAAATCCCCATGGGTTAAAACTGATGATGGATGTGACAGAGGGGCATCTGCACAGTGCACAAGTATGCTGTGTCTGAAAGCGTGAGTGCGTCATTATGTAACCAGTATGGGGAAGTAAATAAATCTTGCTGTCCACAGCATCAGATTTTTCTGTCCGTATTTACAGTAAAATATGCCTTAGTGGACCGGATCAACATTAAATACAGTTCATCTCAATTCCACTGAATGTAATGCATGAATTTTAGCTTTGATACCAGATCCTGCAGGGCTCTCTCACACAGTGATGTGCTTGAGAATATGATTACCGTATTTCCTCTGTTAGACGCCTGAATTCTAATCGACGCCGGCCTCTAATAGAAGCCGGGTCAATTGTTCAGTGCAAAAAAATAGAAGCCGGGCCTCTAATAGACGCCGGGTCGATCAATTGATACAGTTAATGATCCCTTTTTGGGAACTAAATTACATAATGAGGACTCCCTTTCGGGACATTCGTGGTCATAGTGAAATGGGGGTATTAATAGAAGCCGGGCCTCTAATAGAAGCAGGGTCAATTGTTCAGTGCAAAAAATAGAAGCCGGGCCTCTCATAGACGCCGGGTCGATCAATTGATACAAATAATGATCCCTTTTTGGGACCTAAATTATATAATGAGGACTCCCTTTCGGGACATTCGTGGTCATAGTGAAATGGGGGTATTAATAGAAGCCGGGCCTCTAATTGACGCCGGGTCAAAGGTTTGTCCGAAATAAATAGAAGCCCGGGCGTCTGATAGAGGAAATACGGTACCTTGATTATTTCAGGGGAACTGGGACACCGTTACACGCGGCCTTCCGTGTGGTTGCATAGAAATTACTTGGTGTTTTCCAAGCTTATTACAGCAGTCATGTTTGGTGCGAGAGAAGTGGATCCTACAGTTTAACCGGACGGGGACAAAGTGTTATTACCCTACCTTCGTGTACCACACGGCTGGCTCTTCACCTTATAAGAAGGGTCTCATTACAGAGCTCCAGATGCCTTTTTAAGCAATTGAGTTTTTACTCGAGGGTTTCTCTTTTAATTTGGTTATTAACTTTTTCATTGGGTAACCAATATTTTTTCACTCATCTATTCATCACTCTTTTTTTCTAAAATTAGTGAACATTTAAGATTTAAAAAAATGAAATAATGTTTTAGATTATATTACTGTTCTAAATATATAGGCTTGACTCGGAAAGTAAATAAGCTTGTAACTGTGATTCTGAATTTAGCTCCTTTGTACGCTGAAAAAGCTTCATTGGGGATGTACGCTGCTGTTTTTATACATTTGAGCTTGTATTTAATGCATGCGTTTCTGTACGCAAGTTAATTGAAAGTAATTTGGTTTTGAATATTTTATATATTTTTTATTTATTTATTTATTTATAATTATTTTTTTGTATATTTTTTGTATATTTTTATATTTTTTTAATATATATATATATATATATATATATATATATATATATATATATATATATATATTGGGGGGGGGGGGGGGTAAGGGGGGGGGGATTTTACGGATTTTATCGGTAGCTCTGCAATAATATTACTATGCGCAGTACATGCAAACTGATACAAAAGTGTTATTTCGATAGATTAATGCACTGGGAACTAAAGTTGAACTAGAGTAGGCCGATCAGTAGGGTTGAAGGGAATGTTATCGCCAAGTTCGTTGAGTACAGCCCTCCATACACATACCACCTCCGAACAAAATAGTGAGTGAGTGAGTTGGGTTTAACGCCGCTTTTAACAGTATTCCAGTTATATCAAATCTTCCCGAGGCAAGGGAGTTAACTGACTGTAAAAGTCCAGTTTCCACCCTTGCCGAACTAAGCCGGAATTTATTTATTTATTTATTTATTTATTTATTTTATTTGCGCAGTACGAACTGGTACAAAAGTTTTATTTCGATAGATTAATGTGCTGGGAACTCAAGCCTCGTTAGGATGAAGTGGAATGTTATCGCCAAGTTCGTTGAGTACAGCCCTCCACATTCATACAACCTCCAACAAAATAGTGAGTGAGTTGGGTTTAACGCCGCTTTTAACAGTATTCCGGTTATATCACGGCGTGTCAGCCTAATGTGAAAGACCGAAGTGATGCAGGTCTCAGACGTTTACCACTTCGGCGAAACCCAAACGCACGGGTATGGTGCTGACAAACCTAGAAACATAATCGGGGCGAAACGGGATTCGAACCCACACTCCTAGGGACGCAACTGTGCACAGTGAATCGCGGCACCTAAGACGACTAGGCCACCCGTGCCTCCCTCAAACAAAATAGAAAAAAGGAAGATGTTTCGAAGTACAGAATATTTGTTATGGCCAGGAAATATACAAATAAATAGATCAGGGCCATGAACACACCGAATGAAGCAAGGGAACAACTGTTCTTTCGAAAAGGAATGTGGTATGTATGAGAAACGCCGGACTGCTGTATCAAAGGCGCATTTGGCTGAAGGTAAAATTGTAACGGACAAGATATTATCGTATGTAAAAGTATTACACGTATGACCTAAGAAATTTACGCGAATGTTTTCAAGAGTGAGACGGGTTTAACGCCGCTATTAACAGTATTTCAGTTGTATCGCATCTTCCCGAGGCAAGGGAGTTAACTGACTAAAAGTCCCGTTTCCACCCTTGCCGAAATAGGCTGCTATTATGGAGTTACAGTTTGGCTGGACTAACGAGTCTGCTTAGTCCAATCAAAATCGCGCAACGAAATCGAAATCTTGTCTCGGGAAGATGGTTGTATCACGGCGTGTCGGCTTAATGTGGGAGCAGATGTGACCTTAAACACGAGATCCACGAGAACGGTATGGTGCTGACAAACCTAGAATCAGTTAAAGCGAATTTGGGATTCGAACCATCGATCATATGATCCTGGCACGCTCAAGGAGCGCAACTCTTGACAGACAGTGACTCGCGACACTTTTGACCCGATATCTATTTAGCATAACTTGCTAACTTACCTTCAGTAAACTTAGGGACCGACCGTTTGATATTAATGGGTGGTGGGGACTGGGATTTTATCGAACTAAATAAATTGTCCCCGAACATTCTTAAAATATACACTTATGCTTCATATTGTTTGAAAAAAAAGAATTTGGCATAAAAAATACATTGTTGCAATGCACTCTCTTATGATCAGTTTTTGATGCTGTAGCTAATAAGAAAATATATATCGACAGCCAATATCCATGAAACGTTCTACATGCATGTTCATGGCTAATTTAAATTTTCGTTGTGTTCACTGAAATTCCTACATTCTGATTAGCTGAATTGGTCACGTGTTATTGCATTCATTTCCCAATGAATGTAAAAACAGCCTGGTTGATGTAACAAATTAAGCCACGCCCACCGAGGCGCACTACTTTTATTACTGCGGATTCATACAGTTTACACATCGATTTTTCGATTCATACCTCAATAAACCGAAAAAAATACACAGTCAATCTTTAAATAACGTTTACATTCCATCTATAACTTCTGAAAAAGGCCAAAGTGTTTTATGCTTCAATACTAAGCTAATAACCCAATACCAATAACCTAAATTATGCTGTTGAATTAAGCTCACTGTAGCACAGTAAGACATCCTCACCACTCAAGCTTAACATCACTTAATAAAGGCGAGCTTCTATAATTTGGTTTAAAACATAACAATAGGGTGTTTTCCGTCTTTATATATGGGGAAGGAAAGTGTACTCCATGCAAGCTGACATGTAAGAACTGTAAGTTGTGTGGTTGAGGGATTCTCAGAGTACAAAAAGACTTGATGGGTCATTAGATTCTTTCTCTCTGCTTTAATGGTTAGCTGCCTTTTATTGTTGGACCAGCGTGTCAATATTGACTCTGAGAAGTATACTTATGTTGTGGCCCCCGGACAGTTAGCAGTGACCAACCTTTCATGAGACAAGCCAAGTGACCCACTTGACCTGTGACCGGCTGTAGTGCGTGTATCACTGCGCCCCCATGGCCTTGTGCGTTGCTCATGCTATCAACCCGATGGCCGGCATGGCCAGACTTCAGTCGTTGTATATAACGACAGATCGCCGTCATATAATTAGATTGCGGCATAAAACAACATTCAACTCCTACGGATAAACAATGCGTGCGGTCTCATCCAAACCCGTTATTGGGGAATCGAACCCGGGCCTTCGGCGTAACAAGCGAACGCTTTAACCACTGGGCTACCCAACCGCCTCCGCGTGCTCAGGTGTGCAGGGGTAACGAATTGAATTCAACGATAGTTTTCTTCTCACACTTTAATTACCCCAAAGGGCGAATCCAGCAATTTTAATAGGGAGGGGTCCAAAATATAAATTCCCCCTACAGTCAGTGTTACTGCCTGAAACATAATACAGTTGGTTTTCGAAAGGGTGTGGCCGGACCCTCTGGACACCACCCCCCCCCCCCCCCACCCCCCCCCCCCCCCCCCCCCACCCCCCCACCCCTACCCCACCCCCACTAGGATCCGCCTTTGTTCCTCTTAAAATTGCGGGGAAGGGAACTCTAAGATTGCCGACTACTGCCGACCCTCTGGACACCACCCCCCCACCCCTACCCCCACCCCCCCTAGGATCCGCCTTTGTTCCTCTTAAAATTGCGGGGAAGGGAACTCTAAGATTGCCGACTACTGAGTGTTTCAGTGAGGACGTTGAAACAAAGGTCACCAGAGAAACAAGTCTTGGGTCAGTTTGTGAGTATGACACAATACTACAACTGTGTTATCACAATAAGCTTCATTTGATCTGTCACTTTTTGTTGAATTGATATTTGCCGGATCTGAATAGCCACTTGGGTCTCCGAAAAAAATTCTTCTTGGATTTCGTCTCGATTGTTTGTTGCGGGAACATTTTGATTGACATCTCAACTCGTGGTGACCTCATCGCCGGCGCCCGTAGCGTCACACGACGTGGTTGCGAGGGTGGGCTGTCCGGAGTATCTGGAAATATTCAACAAATTCATTATTGGCTTGATTTTATGGCTTCTAATTATGCTAGACTCGTTCAATATACATATGACAAATACGACTTGTGTTGAGGGATGTGTCGTCACTGTTGTTTTCTTTTCAAGGCAAGGTCGCTACATGGCTGAAATAATGCCGATGCGACGTTAAATTTTAACTCACTCACTCAAGGCAAGAATGCGTTGTGTAACGTGAGGCGCGTTGGAGCGAGTGAAGAGTGCAAAACAGTGTGGAAATTTATTTCGCAGTGATCATAGCGCCAAAACGAAAATAACTATCATTCTTTAACACTCTTATGACAGTCATAGTATAGAGATCGCTTTGTGGAACGTAGCTCGGGAAGTAACTACCGTATTCGACGTAATAAGCCCGCCTCTCTAATAAGCGCCCACGGCGATATTTGCTAACATATTGGCTAGTGAACAATCCTAGTTGGCACCCCTTCCGATTGATCAATGTACACAAGACTTATTTTTTCGCGTATTATACGCACTCATGTGTTATATGCACCTTTAATCATGGGCAATTAAATTCTGGAAAAATATATCTGTCGTAGATAAATATTTCAGTCTGTCAGCATAAACCACGAAATTTATCTTTCAACTCCAAAATAATATTCTAATAAGATCCCCTATTTCTAATTTTGAGAGCGCCCTGGGCGCTTATTACGTCAAATGCGGTATACTTTACTGAAGTAAACTGTAAAGCCAAATGTTTATATTAAGTTTACCGTAGTCTCTTCTTTCTTCGTAAATGACTACGGGGTAGACTAATGTTTAAAACGTTAGCACATACGTTCCCCACAAGGGTCAAAGTGTGATGCCTACCCGATGGCCATACTTGGTGCATCTTCCCGAGTCAAGAGAGTTAACTGACTTTCAGAGTCCAGTTTCCACCCTTGCCTAACTAGGCTGGAATTCCTGGGCTCGATCGTAGCGCCACCAGTGGCTATTACGAGTTATGTCCCTTCTATGCCACTCCTATGGACCAATCAGATTCCACCTCTCGTATCAATTGTATTTGCTTCGAACAAAATGGCGGCGCCAAGCCGAGACGATCTGATCGATAATCAAGATCTATATTGTGACAAAACGGGTCTTACATCGCGAAGTGCATCAAATCACGCGTGCACCTTGATTAAAATATGAACAGATCAGGAAACTATTAATTGATAACGAGTTGGCGGTGCACAGGTTTTCCAAATCCTGCAATCAACCGAAATCTGCACATTTTAAGAACTGAATTTCGATTTCGTTGCGCAATTTTGAATGGACTATGCGGTTAGTCCATCCAAAATGTAACTCCATAATACCAGCCTAGTTCGGCAAGGGTAGAAACTGGACTTTTATAATCGGTTAACTCTCTTGCCTCGGGAAGATGTACTTTGAGCCGAATAATGCTACTCACACTTTGCACTAAAAATAAACTGCGTTGACAGATCTCACCTTGAAAACGCCCTGGGTGCTCCCTAGTTATGACTTCAGCAATATGACTTTGGTCAGACCTCCTAAGTGCCCGAATGAGGATGTCCACCGCAGTTGGCCCAAATATGGGCAGCAGGTCAAGCAGCCTGAGCACCTGGTCTGAGACGGACGCCGCGTCCAGGATATAGTGGACGACGGTTGAGGAGAGGAGTCCCGAGTCCCGGAGGTAGATGAGGACGAGGGACACCAGCAGGTGCTCCACCAGGATCGGGTAGCTCGCCTCCACGATAGCCCGGTCTCCAGCAGGCAGCACCTCAACTACAAGCACCGGATTTTGTTTATTTAGTTGTTTAACGCCGCACTCAGTAACATTCCAGCTACATGACGGCGGTCTTTAGATATTCGAGTCTGGACCAGACAATCCAGTGATTGACATCATTAGGATCGATCCACGCAATTGGGATACGATGACATTCATCAACCAAGTCAGCGAGCTTGACCACCCGATCCCGTTAGTTGGCTCTTAGTCACCTTTTACGGCAAGCATGGGTTGCTGAAGATCTATTCTACCCCGTTCTTCACGGGTCTCTCCATGTTCGTATTAATTGACAAAGTGTCACAAGACGGTTTTATTGTCATGGATGACCTTTGACATTTGCATGATTCGTTACATTGGCAACAGAAAAAGCAGTTTTCATGTACAAGTCTTTGGATTTTGTCACAGATATCTTGGTCAAGTTTATGCCACATGATGTTTTCACAAATCATTTATTTAACAAAGTGACTTTTGAAAATAGTCAGGCCAAGACTCAATAAAAACGTACACTGCAACCAAAATCCTGGCTTACGCTCACCGTATCATCAACACCTTGATTGTATGTGATGGTGAGGGAGTGAATGGGAACAAAGAGAGTCTGGGCCTGGCTCATCAATTGTTTGTGGCATGAGCAATGATCCACGTCACCGGAGTACTATGACAATGTCGGACAGGTCATACATTTTGACCCACCGAGCCTCAGTTTTGGTTGACCTAACGATAGGGACATCTGAATCCTGACAGGGTGATGTTATGTGATGGTTCTTTTTGCATTGCCATTAGGACAATCTTCTGTCAGCTCGTAAAGTGAGTGAGCGAGTATAGTTTTATGCCGCATTTAGCAATATTCCAGCAATATCACGGCGGGGGACACATGAAATGGGCTTCACACATTGTACCCATGTCGGAAATTGAACAGCTCGTTAAGCAGGCATTGGGGGTTGAAAAGCAAAATCGTTATTGACGAGGGTAGCATTACTCAATTTGACCCTTATTTGATTGGCATTCTAGAAGTTGGTGAGCATGTAAGAAAACGTTCAACTTAATGGATAACAACTTCTGGTTTATTGCCTATAGCGACGTTTTGATGAAGATTCTTACACAGTTAGCAAGCTGGAGTAATAACGATGTCAGAATCTACATCGAAACGTCGCCATATGCAATCAAACAGAAATAGTTGTACGTTTTCATATTTAGAACTTGTCCACAAGGTCGAGTAATGTTGAACACCTGTTGGCATTCATTATGTAGTGGCGTTAATGTTGACCCAGTCGTCAAAGGCGCCGGACCTCGCTGTGCAGAGTTACGTCCCTTAGGCGTGTGAGAAACCTGTGGTCGTGGGTTCGAATCCCGGTTCGCCTGACTGTTTCTAGCTTTCTCGTCGTGGGTTCACTGAATGAAAATCTTCTAAGATCTGCATCACTTTGGGTTTTCCTCACATATCAAGCTATAACGTTGAAACACTGTGATATACCTGAAACACTATTCAACGCAGGTAAGAGGCGGTGGGCTAGCCTAGTGGTTAAATCGTTCACTCGTCACGCCGAAGACCCGGGTTCGATTCCTAACATGGGTACATTGTGTGAAGCCCATTTCCGGTGTTACCCGTCTGATATTGCTGGAATATCACAATAAACGGTGTAAAACCATACTCGCTCACTTTAACGTGGCGACATCACTTAGACATTTTATAAATCAAGTGTTGGTTTTGAGAATTTAGGAACAGCTGTTCACATCTCAGCGAGCAGGGTTAATGTGGGGGTTCACGTTCGAAGGAGGTCGCAAACGTCAACCCTGTGATGCCATTCAACCAACGTCCGTATCGGCGAAGACACCACCACTAACCAACACCAACTACTACTTACCTCCCAGTGGGTTGTGCAGCTGGCAATCAGCACACGCCTGTACGAGCTGTCCCAACATGGTGGAGCGTCTGCCGTCCACGGTGTTGCTGTTCCACTCACTGATGACCGACCAGAACAAACCGCTGAAGTCTTCATAGAAGTCAAGGTCTTCTCGTAGCCGGATGAGTGTCTCGTGGTCGGGCACGAGACTCTGCGAGAACTCCCACACCCGGTCATCTGAAATATAGGTACATAGACATTGATTGTTTGTTTGTTGTGTTACTAGCAGTCGGTAACAGCCCAGTATAAACCTAGATGACGGGCAATCAAATCAAGTCACCACGCCTGGAACTGGTCCCAACTAGTCGCCTCTGAGACAAGTTATGAAATGCTTGTTGCAAGAGGCGACTAACGGGATCGGGTTGTCAGACTCGCTGACTTGGTCGACGCATGCCATCGTAGATCGATGCTCATGATGTCAGTTGGTCCAGATTCGATTATTTACATTATTTACATGCTAAACAAACAAACAGTAACCAAGTGTTGGGGACATATTCCATACCGCATTAATATAGAGAACAAACAATGCACAGATGCATATACATGTATATATATATCTAAATTGTCTACTTCGAAGTACCGGTTGGGGTGGCAATTGTTCGTAGTACCGATAGTGGTGGCAATTGTTCGGACTATGGATAGTGGTGGCAATTGTTCGGAGTACCGATAGTGGTGGCAATTGTTTGGAGTACCGATAATGGTGGCAATTGTTCGAAGTACCGATAATGGTGGCAATTGTTTGAAGTACCGATAGTGGTGGCAATTGTTTGAAGTACTGATAGTGGTGGCAATTGTTCGAAGAACCGATAGTGGTGGCAATTGTTTGAAGTACTGATAGTGGTGGCAATTGTTCGAGGAACCGATAGTGGTGGCAATTGTTCGAAGTACCGGTAGTGGTGGCAATTTTTATGTTATATTTTCAGGTCTTCTCTTACCTAGGAAAGGTTGTAGGTCACAGCAAAATCCCCGGATGTGTGAAGGAAGTGATTTGTCTTTAGTGTCGCGCAGAGGGCACTGCGAGCTGATCTCGTTAAAGTGCTGAATCTTCTTGTTTACATCCGAGATGGTCTTGTTAGCCAGGACGATGTCTTCTCGGTAACTGCAGATCTACACAGGTGTAGAGTTCATCACGTAATTAAAATAAAAACAATATTAGGTGTTAGTAAAAAGAAGAATCGTTATCGTGTCTAAATTCCACTCATTTTCTCTCTCTTCACGTCGCCTTACTTTTCTGCAATTCCATTTTGGTACTCTGGGATATACAAAAACCAAAATTCAAGTGTTACTGCAGTAACGTGATGCCGTTTTAACAGTACTGTGGACGAGAGAGTGATGTACACAACAAGAACGGGCTCCTCATATAATGTTTAAAGTTTTTAATTCGTATATATTTATAATCATGGAGGTAGTAGAGGAACCTTGGTGGTTGGATATTCTTTGTCAGACTTAGAAAGAGAAGATTTAACTATAAAAACTATAAACTATAAAAATAAAAATAAAATTACCTCTTTTGCCAGCATATTAGCCAGTTTATCCCTCTGTTCTTTCGTCTCGCACAATCTCGCAATAGGAGTTTCTTTTGACGAGAGTTCACTGAATCCGGCAGCTACATTGGTGGGGGAGACACCCACGTGACCGCGCATGGTGGAGTCGAACACATCGTCCTCCTGTCGGAGAAGAACTTCAACTTGTCAAAACTGTTAGTTCGAGTAGTTAGTTCGAAATCTATTAAAGCAGTTGTAATTTCTGATTTGCTGATTTGCCGCAAAGGCATGTTACCCCCCTCTTAAATCACGTTAATAGCTATCAATCAGGCAGAGAACTAACTTCCGAATTATTATCACTGACCTACCAGTGTATACACGGAGAAGCCGTTCCCAGCCTGTGTGACCTCGGCAACGTGTATCGCCCCAGCTGCCCGTCCTCTCCGATTAAGCTCTCAATTTAAGATGTATTCCTTTCTCCAAACTTACGACATTCTCATCTCGTACATTTGCCCATATTTCTGCCAATCTTTGAAATTCCCTGCCAGGAGTCATTACTCCGGTTCAAGTGAATGAATTAGTGAGTTGGGTTTAACGCCGCTTTTAACAGTATTCCAGTTATATCACGGTGTGTCAGCTTAATGTGGGAGGAAAGACCGAAGTGATGAAGGTCTCAGACGTTTACCAGTTTGGTGAAACCCACGAGCACGGGTATGGTGCTGACAAACCTAGAAATATAATCGGGGCGAACCGGGATTCGAACCCACAATCATAGGTTTCTGGCGTGCTCAAGGGGCGCAACACTGCACAGCGAATAGCAGCGCCTTAGAAGACTGGGCCACCCGTGTCCCCAGCAGTAAAGAGATGTTAATCATAGTGATTTATTGTGCAAGATACATGTAAAGATTAGAACTTTTGCATCAGAAGCCCCGTCAAATGTGAATAAAGGATGACAGACGTCCCACATCTAGTCATAATGGGCCAACTGGTGGCACAGTGGATATCCCTGAACTTCTGTTTAGAGCAGCGTTAAACCCAAGCTCACTCATTCACTAAAGCTCTCTCAATACTATAGCACATACCACGGCAAACGTTGTTCCAATCAGTTTGTTGCAGTATTGTTCAACAACAGAATCCCACGCAAATGAATAGCGTACATTTGACAGGAACGCTTAACGTAAAACGTAAAACTCGCTGACTTGGTTGATGCATGTCATCGTATCCCAGTTGCGTGGATCGATGCTCATGATGTCAATCACTGGATTGTCTGGGCCAATCTCGATTGTTTACAGACCGCCGTCATTTAGCTGTAATATTGCTGAGTGAGGCGTTAAACAACAAACAAACATCCTATGATAAAAACTTAAAGAATAAAGGAGCGATCCACCTCCGGCTCATTTGCGTCAATAGTATAATGTAACACTATATCTTAATGATAACTACTAATGTCACATCCCATCAGAATTCTCAGTTATAATTCTGTACAAACCTGCTCCGTCTCCGAGTCGATGTCGCCGACGGACAATGACGTTGCGGCAAAGCTCGTCGTCGAATAGTCAACCGCTAGCAGCTGACTGCAGCTCTTGGCTTTGGTCCTGAACTCGGGGGGCGGAGGTAGGACCGGAGCCTCGGCAACGCTGTTCAACCTGGACGTCCGCCCACATCGTAATTCATTCAGCTCATACTCCAGCTGAGAAATGGCATCTTTGTACTCTCTTTCCTTTAATTTCACAAGAGCGAGTTCATTCTCAAGGGAGACAACTCTGTTTTCCGCCTCCATCCTGGCCCACTGCTCTTCTGCCATCTTTGTCTCCAGCTGTTCTATCCGACCCCCACCAGTGCCTGATTCACTGGGTGGAACCACTATTCCGTTTCTGAAACTAGCGTTGAACATTTTGTTGCCTGTCGCCGTGTTGCTGTCGTACGCAGGGATGCGGTGATTGTACTTCGGCTGATACATGGCAACACCTCGTTTGATCTTCCACAATCCTCAGCTACCTAATGCTAAACAACTTACAGAGACTCCAGGGTTTCACACTGTTGCCCCAGACAACAGTTCGACCAGAATGAAGGTATTAACGCATTGACCAGTCTACCTTTAGTTTGTCTCTTCATCTGTAAACACGATTCGCATTATACACGCTCTGAAAAACAGAACAAAAACGTTTACGAAATTAGTTCAGAGTTAGGCCCTTTCGGGCCGCCAAATGTAGAAGAAACACTGTCATGTAATTTCAAGTGATACCCTAAAATTTGGTTGTTTTTTTGTTTAACGCCACACTCAGCCATATTCCAGTTATATGACAGTGGCCTGTACATAATCGAATCTGAACCAGACAATCCAGTGACTGATATTATGAGCATGATCCACACCGTCGGGGTACGATGACACGCAATCAATCGCGCCACCGAACCTGATCATCTGAGCCATCAAGTCGCCTCTTACGACGAGCATATGTTCCTCGGGACCTACACCCTTAAAAAAAAGAACCGCACAGGTACGATGTACGTAGTTGATTGAACCTGACTACAGAAAACATCGGTATATAAATTGGATGTATGTTATTGGAAAATGTTGGTGGCCTGATAGTGGACAAACGGTGCGTCAAAACGCAGCCATTGTCGATTTGCAATTTCTTAAACGGCACTGTTTTGACACTTTTTTCAAAAATGTCATGGAGAAAAACAGCAAACAAAACGCACGTGCAAGTTATGGCATTCGTAAATCGCGGTAGTGGCTATATAAAGGCAAGCATAAACCAATAATTTGTCATGCAATTGTTAAGATTTTACAAGTATGAAAATGCCGAGACTCAGCGCTTCAGATCGGAACGTCGCCATAGGACGTATCCAAAGAGGAGTATCGCAGTCTTCGTTTGCACGCCACTTCAACGTCCACCACAGCACCATTTGCCGTCTTTGTGAACGATACACACAGTTCAATTCCACTGAAGACTGTCTGAGAACCGACCGACCAAGAGTTACCACCCCTACACAGGATCGCTACATTCGATTGTCCCACCTACGTCATCGGAATGCCCTGTCTACGGAGACGCATCCCTGGTTTGAGGAGGATATCGGCCCAGACTGTCAGGAACCATCTTCGCGAGGCTGGAATCCGACTCAGAAGACCAGTTATCGTCCCTGTTTTGCAACAGATCCACCGACAGCGACGCTTGCGTTGGTGCCATACAGTCTTGGAATTTGAGAAACTAGAGACGAGTGTGGTTTAGCGATGAATCACGATTTCTTTTTTACCGGCGAGATGGAAGACAACGTATTTATCGTCGTCGTAACGAGCGTTTCCCCAACAATGTGTACGTGAATTCGATAATTTTGATGGTGGTAGTTTCATGGTGTGTGTGTGTGTGTGTGGGGGGGGGGGGGGGTGAACGCTCAACTGCACACAGCTCGTGTCACGGTAGACTACCTGCATAATGCCAACATCAACGTATTGCCCTGGCCGTCGAGATCTCCAGATCTCAACCCAATCGAACATCTCTGGGATGAACTCGATCGACGTGTAGGTCAACGCCAGAACACGTGCACGCCGCAGGCACTCCCACAACTGGCCAACGCGTTACAATCAAAATGGCGCAGAATTCCCACAACATTTGACTTTCCAGCTCTAAATTTCATATTTGTATCTAAAATGTTAAATCAATTATAACGACTTAATTAGGTACAATAAATTTACTAAAAATCTACCTGTGCGCCCCAATTATGTTTCTAGGTTTGTCAGCACCATACCCGTGCTCGTGGGTTTCACCGACGTGGGAAACGTCTGAGACCTGCATCACTTCGGGCTTTCCTCCCACATTAATCTGACACGCCGCGATATAACTAGAATACTGTTAAAAGCGGCGTTAAAAACAACTCACTCACTCACTCATTTATGGCCACCATCAAACATGGGTGTATACTTTCTTTTGCGCGGCAGTTTGTATTGACGCTAAAACAAAAGACGCGATATATATTATTCTTATACCAATAAAATATGCAACATATATGTTTCTTGGCTATGCTCTCATTTCACATACTCGATGCTAATTCCGAGCTTAATTGGTGATTGACGAGGTGTACATTCCTACCGTTAACTGCTGGGAGTTGAATATTCTCCCTCCGCTTCATATCACGTACCAAAGGCACCATTTCGCTTCAAGTGTTTCAGTCCGGACCAGCGCCGTACATAAATATCTTGACTTGAAGCAATTATTGAAACGCGAATTCAATGCGTTTGTTTTATCCTTCAAGCAAAAGTCTGCATAGATTAAGGAGTCCCACCCACATTAGATGTCCCGTTACCCGCTTAACTGAGCCGCTGATGCGAGCCATCCTGTGTCGGGACAGCTGTAGCTGCGAGACTGTTATTCCGGGTGACAAATATCGATTTTGGGAACTGCGGTTATTGATCTTAAACAAGAACGTTCGTCTTGTCAAATGTGTTGACACGCATGGTTAACTGTGTTGGAAATGGCGATTATCTTGATCCAATGGTGATGAATGCAAGAAGGTATGAAGATGATGGTGGGAGGACCCATCTAGATTTAATATACCAAACTGACCGCGAACATGCTTGATCCATGGTGATATACTGAAAGGAATACCTTCTCAGCAAAGCTACGTGTGATGTCGAGAAGTATTGTTGAATATAATACCCATCTCCACTCATCCCTCTGCCGCATCTTCACAAACAACAACTTACCTCGTTTTTCCTGAACAGGAACACGTGCAGGGGGAGATAACTGCTCTTGTTTACAAGGTTGTGATGCATCTGTTATCCGTCCATCTTGGTTTGTGTCAGAGCTAAACTGAGTTAATCAATATTCATGAGGTTCTTGGCGGCTCGTCAAAGCTCACTGCTTAAACGTGTGTTGTAGTTACATACCGTAGACACAGAGCCTGCTTAACAGGCCGCCAGGCTTCTCGCGTCAGTGGATAATCAATTTGTCTTCATATTTTATCAATATCATTTCTCTTCTCAGTTTGACCGCCTCCGTGGTCTTGTGGTAGAGCGTCCGCCCGGAGAACGGAAGGTCCGGGGTTCGATCCCCGGCCGCGTCATACCAAAAGACGTTAAAAGATGGTACTTGTTGTTACCCTGTCTGGCGCTCGGCATTAAGGGTCTAAAACAAGGACTGGTCGGCTCGGAGTCAGTATACTGAGTCTGAGTGGGGTATTCATGTTAAACTGCGGCATGGTATCTCAGTGAGCTAGCACTATAAATCGGCATCAGTCCGGAGTAGTACAAGCAGCCACACAAACACACACACGTACATGCACGTCGCTATATAAGTGCAATAATCTTGGACGCGACGTTAAACCCAATTTCACCTCACCTCACCTTTTCTCAGTTACAGTATTTGATCTGCTGGAAATAAAAACACGATGAAACATATCAGAGTATGAGGAAAGAATGTTAATCCGACATTGTTGGTTGCATATGATTATGTCGGATTAGCGAGTATGTCGGATAAACGAAATTAGGTAGTATCAACGTCCGTGATCGAAAATCGGACAACTACACGATAGATAACGATTCCAACACGTTGTAATAAAAAAAGAAGAAAAGGGCAATATTAATATTATGTTACATTGTTAACGGAATATGTTTTCTGACCATGCAACCTCCAAAGTTTAACACAATGTATGACTGATTCAAAATACTTTTTAAAGCATAGACTGGAATGAAAGCTTCCACGTTCAAGTGATGCGTTGAATTTGGCTCAATAGATGCAAACATGGACTTGGTTTGCGGGATACTGTGGTGTATTTGGCGAGGACGATACCTACCAAACTATTAAATATTCGTATGAAACTTCTATTTAGATATTCAAGTTGTTTCAAATATTGTTTGTGTGCACGTAGAGGTAAGTGTGGCCCGGTCGTCAGTTGTGCAGAGTTGCTTCCCTTAGGTGTGCCAGAAACCTATGATAGTGACAGTTCTCCCACATCAAGCTAACACGTTGTGTTTGTATGGTGTTTAACGCAGCACTCAGCAATATTTCAGCTATAAGAGCATCGATCCACTCAATTGGGATACGATGACATGAATCAACCAGTCAGCAAGCCTGACCACCCGATCCCGTTAGTCACCTCTTTCGGCAATCATAGTCGCCTCTTAAGTCAAACATTGGACCTGTGAAGATCCGGGTGCCGTAAAGGGCGACTATGCTTGTCGTTAAAGGCGACTTATGGGATCGGGTGGTCAGGCTTGATGACTTGGTCGATGCATGTGATCGATCCCAATTGCGTGGATCGATGCTCATGTTGTCAATCACTGGATTGTCTGGTCCAGACTCGATTATTTACATACCGCTGTCATATAGCTAGAATGTTGCTCAGTGCGGCGTTAAACAACGAGCGGCACATCCTGCTCGAGGTCGTCCCTGCTCGGAATACCAAGCTTGACTAACACAGTAATGATAACACATATATAGAAACGAACAACAATGGACAGACAAAGAGACAATGACATGCCCTGGACATTGGACATATAGACGTGATGATATAGTAGCCCAGGTGGGCTGACAGTCAATATACAATGAAATGGTGGTGAGGATTAACAACGGGGATTAGCGCCTAATACATAATGACAATTAAGTTATGGAGACATGCACATGTCATGGCTACAGGGTAATTAGCCTTTTAAATCAAATGTTCTTCAGACAATGGTTGTCGTAAATCAGTCGCTATGGCACAAGTATGCGTGCCACCAAAACAACCTCGGTTGGTCATTTTATTTCCATGCACTATCGCGGAGTGGACAAGGTTTCTCATCTCGACTGTCATGCAGCGTTTATGGGTACGGGTGGCCCAGTCGTCCGAGGCGACCCGATTCGTTATGCAGAGTTGCGTCCCTTGGGCACACCAGAAACCTATGATTGTGGGTTCGAATCCCGGTTCGCCCCGATTATGTTTCTAGGTTTGTCAGCACCACACCCGTGCTCGTGGGTTTCACCGAAGTGGAAAACGTCTGAGACCTGCATCACTTGGGGCTTTTCCTCCCACAAGGACACGCCGTGATATAACTGGAATACTGTTAAAAGCGGCGTTAAGCCCAACTCACTCACTCACTCACTCTCTTTGCTTCGCCTTACCGTGTATCGGCAAATCGGAAATTACAACTGTTTTAATAGATTCAGACAACCCGAACTTACTGTTTTGACAATTCATTGCACTGTTTCTGACAGGAGGACGATGTGTTCACTCACTCACTCACTTACTCATGCAGCGTGTCATCAGACAAACTCACGACTATGATAACATAACTAGTAAGGAACAAACACTATTTATTTGAAAGCAAACTGCATAAAAGACGAGGAACATTTAAAGGAAAGATTTTCGAATAACAGACGGTGCGTGTTATACATGACAAATCACAAGGAAGAGAATTTATGGATGTCAACTTCTTTAATATGAGGAACACAACGTTTCGGAGAACATGCTTAATCCTTCATCAGGTGAATGAATGCCATGAGGTAGAGATCAAATATATGTACAATTAATAAGATAACAAAAGCTGGAAACTTAACAAGGAGTGGAAACTAACAAGGGAAGCCAACAGATGATTGGCGCTGATTAGTGATTAGCAATAGAGAACGAAAGCTTCCTTCCTTATGTGTTTTGCTAAATGCTTTTCAAAGACCTGATGACATAAATCACCAAATAACCGACATGTCAGTCCCGATGGAAGCACGAGCTTGGCTATAAGAGCCAACCGGCTAACCTTGCATTTAGGTGTGATAAGGACAGGCGAATAGATTAGTCCGCAACAAGGACCTCGTTAAATGAAACAACTTTCTTAATTGTTTATTTCATTGTTTTAATATTTCAACAGTTACACAATATCATCAATAATTCTGCCAAACATCTTTCCCCCTTTTTTCCCCTTTGGAACGAGCCATGAACCCCACAAGATGAATAAGCAGTCCCCCAATATACACTGACAAAGGATGATATATATCTATCCAAGTAACTATACCTCCATGTAAATGGTTCATCTAAGAAAGCTATGAACATTCTGAATGATAGAACCGTCAGGGGACACTGGCACGGAAATAAGCACAATGCCGCGAACATACCACAAACTCATGAAAATACAGACGTTGGCCTCCTTGACTTGGTCACTATGACCAGAACCGTATGGAAAGCACATATTGTTGATGTAATCTAAAAAAATAAATAATTTTACTCCTCAAAATAAAAAGAATTTACTTTAGTTTATGACTGAACAAGTCATTTTTGGCGGTCGTCTGCTTTGGTCTTTTTAATCATGATTATTTTATGAAAATGTAAATATCTACATATATAAATAGGCTATTACAAGTTTGCGTAAAACAAAAACATCGACAAGAATTCAGACTAGAAATGAAAAAAAGAAGATATGCCAGTCACAACATACTTTTAGAAAATGCCCGTGAAGATCCAGGTTCGAACTGATCTTCAGCAACCCATGCTTGTCTTAAGAGGCGACTAACGGGATAGGCTGGTTGACTTGGCTGATGCATGTCATCGTATCTTTATAGCGTGGATCGATGCTCATGTCATCAATGGATTGACTGGTCTGGATTATTTATAGACCGCCTTCATATGGCTGGGATATTGCTGAATGCAGCGCTAAACAACAAAAAAGCAAACAAAAAGACAGGAAATTGAATACCTCCAAGAATAAAAACTTTGTGGCATAGGTTAGATGGCACCGAAAGCATTCAGCTGTTTCTTTCTCATTATGTATTCTAGTTATATCGATTTTTTCTCTATTCTACATCTTCCTGAGGCAAGAGAGTTAACTGACTTTAAAGGTCCAGTTTCCACCCTTGCCGAAGGGCTCGATCGTAGCGCCACCAGTGGCTATTACGAGTTATGTCCTTTCTATGCTTCTCCTGTTGACCAATCAGATTCAACCTCTAGTATCACTTGCATTTGCTTCAAACAAAACGGTGGCGCAGTCAAGGCGATCTGATCGATAATAAAGATCTGTATTGTTATGAAATGAGTCTTACAACGCGAAGTGCATCAAATCACGTGAGCACCTTGATTAAAAACATGAAAAGATTTAGAAAATATCTGTTGACAACGAGTTAGCGGTGCACATGTTTTGCAAATCCTGCAGTCGACCGAAATCTGCATGACACTTTACGAACCGGATTTCGATTTCGGTGCGCGATTTTGATTGGACTATGCAGAGACTCGTTAGTCCAGCCAAAATGTAACTCCATAATACCAGCCTAGTTGGGCAAGGGTGGAAACTGGTCTTTTATAGTCAGTTAACTCTCTTGCCTGGGGAAGATGCTATTCTAAGGTACAATAAACAGTGTTGCCACAACACTTTCTTGTCTCACCCGTATGATGCCAATTTCAAGATAAGCCATTTCAATCGGCGCTGTCGAAATAACACGTAATATTGCAGTTACAACAACCAAACAATTAAAAAAAAATGAAGGTATGATAATCGAGCATACCCTTTCTTCGAAGATTTCAAAGAAATTAGTCTAATCAAAGAAATGGTTCTTGTCGCGTGTATTTCGTTTTCAAGTTGAAGATTTAAAAAGAAATGAAAGACTTAAAGCTGAATTTCTTTTTCGCTGTCTTTTCAGTCTTTCTTCTGTATATTCCTTGCTGGTCTTTGTGCAATGTATCTGAAACATCATCAAGTTTGGCACCTGAATGATGATGAGAATTATCATATATATTCTCCACACATAAGTGGTAACAGTATTTTCAAAAGAAACTTTCGTGGGTGGAAAATATTCAATGTTGCACTGCCAGGTGACATACAAGTTTGTTTTCTTGTTTATGTGTTGTTTAACGCCGCTCTCAGCAGTATTCCAGTTATATGACGGCGGTCTGTATAAAATCGCGTCTGGACCAGACAATCCAGTGACTGACATCATGGACATCGATCCACGCAATTGGGATACGATGACATGCGTCAACCAAGTCAGCGAGCCTGACGACCCGATCCCGTTAGTCGTCTCTTACTAGAAGCGTAGTCACCTTTTACGGCAAGCATGGGTTCCTGAAGACCAATTCTACCCGGATCTTCACGGGTCTCTACATGTTCGTATTAACTGGCGAAGTGTCACAAGACGGTTTTATTGTCATGGATGACCTTTGAAATTTGCATGATTCGTTACATTGGCAACAGAAAAAGCAGTTTTCATGTACAAGTCTTTGGATTTTGTCATAGATATCTTGGTCTAGTTTATGACACGTTTTCACAAATCATTCAGATAACAAAGTGAAAATAATCAGGCCAACACTCAATAATAACGTAGACTGCAATCAAAATCCTGGCTTACTCCCTGGTATATTGCTGTTATCTTACTCCCTGGTATATTAATATTATCTTACTCTCTGGTATATTGCTGTTATCTTACTCCCTGGTATATTGCTGTTATCTTACTCCCTGCTATATTGCTTTTATCTTACTCCCTGGTATATTGCTGTTATCTTACTCCCTGGTATATTGCTATTATCTTACTCCCGGGTATATTTCTATTATCTTACTCCCTGGTATATTGCTGTTATCTTACTCCCTGGTATATTGCTATTATCTTACTCCCTGCTATATTGCTATTATCTTACTCATTGGTACATTGCTATTATCTTACTCCCTGGTATATTGCTGTTATCTTACTCCCTGGTATATTGATATTATCTTACTCACTGGTATATTGCTATTATCTTACTCCCTGGTATATTGCTGTTATCTTACTCCCTGGTATATTGATATTATCTTACTCTCTGGTATATTGCTGTTATCCTAGTCCATGGTATATTGCTGTTATCCTACTCCTTGGTATATTGCTATTATCTTACTCTCTGGTATATTGCTGTTATCTTACTCCCTGGTATATTGATATTATCTTACTCCCTGGTTTATTGCTGTTATCTTACTCCCTGGTATATTGCTATTATCTTATTCCCGGGTATATATCTATTATCTTACTCCCTGGTATATTGCTGTTATCTTACTCCCTGGTATATTGATATTATCTTACTCTCTGGTATATTGCTGTTATCTTACTCCCTGGTATATTGCTGTTATCTTACTCCCTGGTATATTGATATTATCTTACTCTCTGGTATATTGCTGTTATCCTAGTCTATGGTATATTGCTGTTATCCTACTCCTTGGTATATTGCTATTATCTTCCTCTCTGGTATATTGCTGTTATCTTACTCCCTGGTATATTGCTGTTATCTTACTCCCTGGTATATTGCTATTATCTTACTCCCTGGTATATTGATATTATCTTACTCTCTGGTATATTGCTGTTATCCTAGTCCATGGTATGTTGCTGTTATGCTACTCCTTGGTATATTGCTATTATCTTACTCTCTGGTATATTGCTGTTATCTTACTCCCTGGTATATTGCTATTATCTTACTCCCTGCTATATTGCTATTATCTTACTCATTGGTACATTGCTATTATCTTACTCCCTGGTATATTGCTGTTATCTTACTCCCTGGTATATTGATATTATCTTACTCACTGGTATATTGCTATTATCTTACTCCCTGGTATATTGCTGTTATCTTACTCCCTGGTATATTGATATTATCTTACTCTCTGGTATATTGCTGTTATCCTAGTCCATGGTATATTGCTGTTATCCTACTCCTTGGTATATTGCTATTATCTTACTCTCTGGTATATTGCTGTTATCTTACTCCCTGGTATATTGCTGTTATCTTACTCCCTGGTATATTGCTATTATCTTACTCCCGGGTATATATCTATTATCTTACTCCCTGGTATATTGCTGTTATCTTACTCCCTGGTATATTGATATTATCTTACTCTCTGGTATATTGCTGTTATCTTACTCCCTGGTATATTGCTGTTATCTTACTCCCTGGTATATTGATATTATCTTACTCTCTGGTATATTGCTGTTATCCTAGTCTATGGTATATTGCTGTTATCCTACTCCTTGGTATATTGCTATTATCTTCCTCTCTGGTATATTGCTGTTATCTTACTCCCTGGTATATTGCTGTTATCTTACTCCCTGGTATATTGCTATTATCTTACTCCCTGGTATATTGATATTATCTTACTCTCTGGTATATTGCTGTTATCCTAGTCCATGGTATGTTGCTGTTATGCTACTCCTTGGTATATTGCTATTATCTTACTCTCTGGTATATTGCTGTTATCTTACTCCCTGGTATATTGCTATTATCTTACTCCCTGCTATATTGCTATTATCTTACTCATTGGTACATTGCTATTATCTTACTCCCTGGTATATTGCTGTTATCTTACTCCCTGGTATATTGATATTATCTTACTCACTGGTATATTGCTATTATCTTACTCCCTGGTATATTGCTGTTATCTTACTCCCTGGTATATTGATATTATCTTACTCCCTGGTATATTGCTGTTATCCTAGTCCATGGTATACTGCTGTTATCCTACTCCTTGGTATATTGCTATTATCTTACTCTCTGGTATATTGCTGTTATCTTACTCCCTGGTATATTGATATTATCTTACTCCCTGGTATATTGCTGTTATCTTACTCCCTGGTATATTGCTATTATCTTACTCCCGGGTATATATCTATTATCTTACTCCCTGGTATATTGCTGTTATCTTACTCCCTGGCATATTGATATTATCTTACTAACTGGTATATTGCTGTTATCTTACTCCCTGGTATATTGCTGTTATCTTACTCCCTGGTATATTGCTATTATCTTACTCTCTGGTATATTGCTGTTATCCTAGTCCATGGTATATTGCTGTTATCCTACTCCTTGGTATATTGCTATTATCTTACTCCCTGGTATATTGCTATTATCTTACTCCCTGGTATATTGCTGTTATCTTACTCCCTGGTACATTGCTATTATCTTACTCCCTGGTATCCTACTCCTTGGTATATTGCTATTATCTTACTCTCTGGTATATTGCTATTATCTTACTCCCTTGTATATTGCAGTTATCTTACTACCTGGTATATTGCTATTATCTTACTCCCTGGTATATTGATATTATCTTACCCTCTGGTGTATTGCTGTTATCCTAGTCCATGGTATATTGCTGTTATCCTACTCCTTGGTATATTGCTGTTATCTTACTTCCTGGTATATTGCTATTATCTTACTCCCTGGTATATTGATATTATCTTACTCATTGGTATATTGCTATTATCTTACTCCCTGGTATATTCCTGTTATCTTACTCCCTGGTATATTGCTGTTATCTTACTCCCTGGTATATTGCTATTATCTTACTCCCTGGTATATTGCTATTATCTTACTCCCTGGTATATTGCTATTATCTTACTCCCTGGTATATTGCTGTTATCTTACTCCCTGGTATATTGATATTATCTTACTCTCTGGTATATTGCTGTTATCCTAGTCCATGGTATATTGCTGTTATCTTACTCCCTGGTATATTGATATTATCTTACTCACTGGTATATTGCTGTTATCTTACTCCCTGGTATATTGCTGTTATCTTACTCCCTGGTATATTGCTATTATCTTACTCCCTGGTATATTGCTATTATCTTACTCCCTGGTATATTGATATTATCTTACTCTCTGGTATATTGCTGTTATCCTAGTCCATGGTATATTGCTGTTATCCTACTCCTTGGTATATTGCTATTATCTTACTCTCTGGTATATTGCTGTTATCTTACTCCCTGGTATATTGCTGTTATCTTACTCCCTGGTATATTGCTATTATCTTACTTACTGGTATATTGCTGTTATCTTACTCCCTGGTATATTGCTATTATCTTACTCCCTGGTATATTGCTATTATCTTACTCTCTGGTATATTGCTGTTATCCTAGTCCATGGTATATTGCTGTTATCCTACTCCTTGGTATATTGCTGTTATCTTACTCTCTGGTATATTGCTGTTATCTTACTCCTTGGTATATTGCTGTTATCTTACTCCCTGGTATATTGATATTATCTTACTCTCTGGTATATTGCTGTTATCCTAGTCTATGGTATATTGCTGTTATCCTAATCCTTGGTATATTGCTATCATCTTACTCTCTGGTATATTGCTGTTATCTTACTCCCTGGTATATTGCTGTTATCTTACTCCCTGGTATATTGCTATTATCTTACTCCCTGGTATATTGATATTATCTTACTCTCCAGTATATTGCTGTTATCCTAGTCCACGGTATGTTGCTGTTATCCTACTCCTTGGTATATTGCTATTATCTTACTCTCTGGTATATTGCTGTTATCTTACTCCCTGGTATTTTGCTATTATCTTACTCCCTGGTATATTGCTGTTATCTGTGATGAAATGAGCGTTATACCGGATGTTGTTTACAAGAAGTCGACAGATCCGATGGAGCAAGATTTATGATGTGGTGAGCCACCTTTAAGGGTGGAAAACAGATCTTGTTCATATCCAGGGCAACTTAACAGGTATGCTTTAATGTGACGATATTTTACGTCCTGGCTCTGCGAGCATCAGACATCCCTTTTTCAGCATAACAATGCTCGGCCGAACTCAACAGGAGTCTGTACTGATTTCATGAGAGATCAGAACATTAACGTACTGCCGTGGCCTTCAAGGTCATCGGGACTCAACCCAATGGGAATTTAAAATCTACATATTAATGCATTAAACGATTTTTACAGGGCGCTGAATATCACACATACCTTGAAACCTCCATGGTTCTGAAGCAGCCATGACATCTACAATATGTTGTTGTTCAGATTTCTGTAGAGCGTCCACGAAGATGTCTAGAGCCTGGTCGCCACACACAGGTAGGACTTCCACAAACCTCTGGACTTGATCTGGGTTTGGCTGGGGATCCTGCACATACTGGACTATGTTTGGAGTGAGCTTCTGAGAGTCCCGTAGGTAGACAAGAGCTGGTCGGACCATGAGGTGCTCCACCAGGTACGAGTAGATCTTCTCAATGATTAGACGGTCTTTGGTTGGCATCGGGCGCACTGAAAGTAGACACATGATCGTAAATAGATGATTCCGCTGACACAATAAGAAGACTAATGGAAGAGCAGTTTCGGGCAAATTGGCAGTCCCAGTTTTATACAAGTATTTGAGAACCTTTTGATTATCTGCTTACTTGAAGTTTATGACAACACAGATCCAATTTGTTCTAAGTCTGTGCACTCGATCCAATAACAAGAATTAGAACTAGCCTGAAATGATCACCAGGAGGTGAGAGAGTAACAAAGACAAGGGTCGGGGCAATTATTCGTAAGGTCAATCAAACAAAAGTCTACTTGTCTGTTTACTCAAGTAACCCCCTGCCCCCTCTCACCTCGCTGAAAGCACCCCACCACCCAATTTATCCCGATTATGTTTCTAGGTTTGTCAGCACCATGTCCGTGCTACAAAATGGTAAATGTCTAAACTTCTGAGCTTCTGAGCTTATGGTGAAACTCGGGGACTCAAACGCACACACTCTAACATGTTTACGTTCGGTGAAAATGGGATTCACACCATAGAGTGCATTTTTATTTACCATCTAAGGGATTATGTATTCCACACTCATCACAGGCCTGTATCAGCTGACTCAGCCTGGTGGCACGGGTTGCCTGGGTAACACTGATTCTGTTCCACTCACAGATGACGGCCCAGAACAGAGTAGCACGATCGCCGGTGCAATCCTGTTCCTTCTTTAGTTCAAGCAGTCTGGTTCGATTAACTCCAAGGCATCTGGAGAACTGATTTATTCTGCTGCTGTCTGGCGAAACTATTAGACAGGTACATGGATCAAAATATAGCCAATGGTAACAGTAAGGTAAACTTATGTACTTCCATCCTTTATTATTTTGCAAGCGATGTTTCATCCGCGAATGTTTATCTAAACTCGATTATGTAACTGCAACAGTGAAATACCTTTATGAAGGTTAGCTTTCTCAACTCTTTACTCAACAAATTCTAACATCATTATCACACTCACAACAATCTGTTATCACACTCGCTAACAAATTCATGCATTGTTATCACACTCGCTAACAAATTCATGCATTATTATTAACTCGCTAACAAATCAATGCATTGTTATCACACTCGCTAACAAATTCATGCATTGATATCACACACGCTTACAAATCCATGCATTGTTATACTCACAACAAATTTCAACATTGTTATCATACTCACCAATAAATTATTGCATTGTTATCACACTCATCAATATATTCATGCATTGTTATCATACTCACTAACAAATTCATGCATTGTTATCACACTCGCAAACAAATTCAGGCATTGTTATACTCACAAGAAATTACAACATTGTTATCACACTCGCTTACAAATTCATGCATCGTTATCATACTCTCCAACACATTCATGCATTCATGCATTGTATCACACTCGCAGACAAATTAAGGCATTGTTTTCCTCACAACAAATTCCTACGTTGTTATCATTTTCACTATTATCAACATTGTCATAATTCTCTTCCAAATCTACTTTGTTACAATACTCACGGCTGAATCCCTACATTGTCTCATACTCAATAACACATTCACACATTATTATCACATTTACTAATTCCTGCTTTGTTATCATACTTACTAACGAAGTCCTGGATGTTGACACAAAACCCCCTCACAAGAGGCGGCAGTTGACGACACGTGGTTGTAGGGCAGAGACTGGTTGACGCAGATTCCAATAGCTGATCCACCTTCATCCGTATTTCTTCAAGAATAGGAAGGTGTCCCTGAAACGTTGGTTGACACTCAGCATTTCAAATAATGCTCGTGCATTAAAATACCACCAGAACAAATATGCTTTGCATATGTGAGATGACAAATGTCCAATCTCATTAAAAATCAGATCTTAGTTCTCGCTACCGCTAAACAAAGCTTGTAAATCTGATTTTAATGAGATTGACAAATGTCAAGACGAACAATAATTGAATTGTCTGCCTACCTAAAATCGCCAATTTTAGTCAAATTAAAAACTTCACATTTTTAAAAGTAATCCCGTATATGATATACAACGGACAAATGTATCATAGAAGGTAATTTTTAATCTATAATGCCCAAAGGAGGATTTTAATTAACGGTGGTAACCATAATTGGTTCCAAGCACCTACGGTATTAAGTAATAAAATCCACAGTTTAAATCATAAGTCCCAAGCACGAGAATCTGATGGCACACAAGTTCAGTAGCGTGTATGGCCACCATGTGCGTTGACAACTGCCACTCATCGCCTCCGCATGGACCTTGTGATGCTTGTGAACACATGATTGGGAAGACGACGCCATTGTTGCTGCAAAATGGTGCCAAGATCTTGCAAATTCTGTGGATGGTTCCGCAGAGTGCGCAGACTTCTGCCAAGAGAATCACAGACGTGTTCGATGGGATTGAAGTAGGGAGACCTTGACGGCTCGTCCATGACGTTGACTCCCGCATTCTGAAGGAAATTCCTTGTCAAAATTGCTTTGTTGGGTCTGGCATTGTCGTGTTGGAAGATCAAACCGGGTCCATGTGCTGCCATAAAAGGCAGTAGTTCTGTGCCAGTACCTGGTTGCGGTAAGCAGCAGTGTTGAGGTTGCCAAGGATGTCAAGAAGCCTGGAACGTGCATTGCCACAGAAAGCATCCCACACCATGACACTTCCGCCTCGAAATCTGTCATCTTCCTGTACACAACACTTGGCGTAACGTTCATGACGGCGCCTCCACACCCTCGCCCTACCATCAGCAAATCGAAGATTAAATCTGGATTCATCACTGAAGACGACTTGATTCCAATTCCTCTGAGTCCATCGTAGGTGTCGCTGTGCCCACAATTGACGTTGACGTCTGTGTAATTGAGTCAGAATCGGCCTGCAGTATGGACTTCGTGCTTGAAGGTGAGCAGTTCTCAGACGGTTTCGAACAGTTTGCGCACTCAGTCTACCCCTAAACAGTTCATTTCTGGTTGATGTAGCCGTCAAAAATCGGTAACGGAGGTGACGTAAGACAATCTGACGATCCTCTGCATGTGACGTCACACGTGGTCGACCTGCAACCGTCTGCAACATGCCGATGCCACGTTCACGTTGCACATTTGAAAGGCGTGGCATGACAAATGGCCGTAAAGACTCTTTTTTTCTTGTGTTATTCTTTTTTTGTTAATGACTGCTAACAAGTATGGCTGAAAACACGTGCGGTATTATGGCCACGTGACCAGTTGCACGTGAAAAACCACTTTTGCCACTATAGTGCTGTGCACATGATTTTGATCAATTCACCTGCACAAAAACGGGTGTTATCTGAAGACAATACGTGGCCATTACTGTTTAACTGGTCAAAATGTTAAAATTTTAGGATTGTGAAGATTTTTATTTGGTTCAGTATATATGCCCCTCTAGAGCCTTACAGTGGACATATTACATCATAATAAATTACTTGGCAAAAGAAACTAAACACCAATATTTGATGTGGCTATACATGAAACTAAACAAGAAATTGTTATTCGATGGCGATCTAATGCCCGGTAGTTTATCTCCAATATATTTTAGTTGATATATATTTTGCAATATGCTAACTACCTAAACGCGTATAAAAAATGACACACATCTTTAAAGGCAAAAAAACTATCTCTTTTTGTTATTTGAACAGTATGGAAACATGTTGTACTGAGGATTATCTTTAGCAGGGTCGCGTTATCAGACGGTATACCCTATTGTGACATAGCGCATCCCAACACGTTCACCTTGTATAGGTGGATATACCAACTCGATAACTTGAATTCTTTTTATAGCAACTTACACCGATTGGCTCACTGAAACCCGTGTCTTGAGTATTAATGGTCGTGGTGGATTTATTGAGACAGGCATAACTGAACGAACGACGAAATGGCTTCTCCTGTGAAATAAGGTGTTACATTTAAGTGAATATGTGGGTAAATCATGTTTAGTGCGGACATGTAAATACAATCACAAATGTTAGCGTTGAAACATTTATGGAATACTTTATCAATGTTAGTCATGTTAGCAACGCTGTATAATAGTGAAACATACTTCAGGAGGCATGTTGAAGAAAACGGTCTATCCAATATGAGCACCCCTGCTAGAACAATAAAATGGAAGCAATGAATTCAAGACAAAGACTCAGGACAGACGACCAGATAACTGTGTTGACACCAGGTTTTCTGCAATCTCATTTTAATAAGATCTTAGTTCTCGCTATCACTAAACAAAGATCTGAGGACATCCCATTACGGGTCACGTCAGAACGATTTTTCATCCAACCAGTCAGAGCGTCGCTTACCAGATCATGAAAGTGACGGACGGAATGTGCATCATGCAACTTCGAAAAAATTAACAGAGGGTATTCCGAACGACAGTTACGTTTTTTTCATTATATCCATACAATCTAGGCCATCTATAAGCCATTCCAGAATGGTTTTTTAACAGGTTTAATTTTTTTAAACGAGAATACGTCAAAATATGTTTCGAAGCGTAGTCGCCAGTTTGAAACTTGTGTCACAAAGCTCGAGAAAGCTACCTTCTGATTGGCTAATGTCGATTGCTTGTCAGTCATTTCATTTGTCGTTTAAAGTTCGCGAAAGGTCGTTCTCACGTGACCCGTTATGGGATGTCCTGAGATCTTTGTTTAGCGGTACCGAAAACTAAGATCTGATTTTAATGAGATTGGGTTTTCTCAAATGGGGCATGAGAATATGCTGCATTAGCGATATAGAAACAAACCTCCAATAAGTCATACTCTATGTACTGCCTTATGTGACACTATCCTGGTGTGCAAGTCATCGACTCTCACTTCGTAATGCAACATCTACTGGAACACATTATCTACAGATATATTCTTTACCTCGTGGCTGTCCTTGATTGTCGCTATGGTAATTTCAGCTGCTTTCAGTTCGTCCTTGACTGCTTTTAATTCGTCTTTGGCAGCCAGGAAGTCTCCCTGCAAAGTGTCCCTTTGGCTTTCCAGGATTGCGTTTCTTCTCTCTAGTTCAATCCGCTTTTCAGTGTCTTCCTTCACCTGCTCCATGAACATCTGTTCAACTCTTTTTTGGCCACTGACGACATGTTTGCTGCTGTTCTGTACTGAAAAATACAGACTTTCCATCCGCGATATATGTTCCTCGACCTTGGATACTAAATGTTGAAGTTCAAAATGCTTGTCATTGTTTTTCTGAAAATTAAATTAAGAATCCACACACATTGAGAGTTATCCACACATGAAAATACTTGGACTAGTATTGGATAGTAAAGGACCAACAAAATGCATTTCTGAACACTGTATCATAGGTTTTAATTACTCTATTAATCCGAACAGTTGAAGTAATACCTGCACTGTGTGTCCGCGACGTTTTGTTGTCAACACATTTTCAGTCTCGTAGTTGTTCAGGATAACCAAAGACTTCAGTCGCGCAAACAGCGTCTTCAGCTCTTGCAAGGGCTCCATCTAAAGTGGATATGAAAGGATGTGCTTTTTGGTTTGTATCACACCATGTGACAATGTCCAGATTGAGAGACTGCCCAATTGTATTTGTATTCCTTATGTAGCTTAAATATTAACTTCTCTTGGGTTTAAGGTGGTAATCAAATAACCACTAGGGCTTGTTTTGTATATAATTGTAGACACCAAAACCTTAGATTAGTTATTTAACATTAAATAATTCAAGAAAAAAATGGAACTTTTACAATGAATTGTATATTAATAAATCTTCACCTATATCACACTATGCATGTCATCCTTCTTTGATCCTGGTATGGAAACGATCTCAAAACAAGTGTCCAGCTTTAAAAAACACCTCACACATTGGTCTGTGCAATGCATGAATCTTGTGCATGAATCATGATGTCGCCAGCTTACCCATTCCCTTTCTTAGAGCATGCAGGCTGGTGTAACTGTGATGCGAGGATGATTGTTTTGCGTGTGAGATACAATTTATTGTAAATTTTCCAAATTTTACAAACTTATCCTATCTCATACTTTGCATTTATCCCACGGTTGGACGGTGGGGGACAGATACCCAAGCCTGTAAAAGTCTGCAACCGTGAGATTTCCACGAGGAAGGATTATCACTTCGTCTAGGGTCGCCAAAGATGAGAACTCTTGCATGGGTTGCTCACACAAATAACCTTCGAATGCCTTCCATTTTTGATCATGAACAGCCTTCATGTAGGTACGATGCGCATCTGTGATGGTTCGAGTCACTTTTCGAGAATATCCCTCAGTGATGGATCAGTCTGGTGAGTGTGGCTAAAGTAACAGGTCTGTCCACAATGTAGACAATGATATCTTTGATCTGCAACATTTATGAGAACGGTGAGCCAACTGTAAAAAAACGTGCAGCACAGCAACCGCCTGTAAAAAACGTGCAGCACAGGATCCTGCATATAGGGACCTCCCTGCTGAATGGGTATAAAAATCCACATCAACGGCTGTTCATACAGTCCTTATAACGGCAGTAGAGGCGGTGACAGAATGCCAAGACTGAATGCAGCTCAACAGAACAACGCCATTGGGAGATTACAAGATTACGTGTGGCTGTCTAGGTGACACGATTAATGTTTTGAACATTGTGTACATTGATCTTCAAACAGTGTTTTAGTTATGGTTTCTGTGTCCTATTTTGAAAACATCGCATTATATTACATTTTGAAAGTTTCTTTTATTTTAAGAGTATATATATATATATATATACTCTTAAAAAAAGAAGTATATAAATACACACACACACACACACACACACACACACACACACACACACACACACACACATATATATATATACCTCTTGGATCAGACCTTAGAATCCCCATTCAACAAGAGCGTAAATAGCAACAAATTTTGAATCATGATATGGTAGGCTACATTGTCTCGCATTATTGGACGCGATGTTGTACACACGAAGACTAACCTTGAATTCTGCATTGATACAAAGGTTCGCCTTGACCCACTGTAAATACACTGTCTAGGTGACACGATTCTTGTTTTGAACATTGTGTACATTGATCTCCAAACAGTGTTTCAATCATGGTTTCTGTGTCCTATTTTGAAAACATGGCATTATATTACATTTTGAAAGTTTTTTTTTTTTAAGAGAATATATATATATATATATATATATACTCTCAACAAAAAAAGAAGTATACACACACACACACACACACACACACACATATATATATATATATGTGTTTATATATATATATACCTCTTGGATCAGACCTTAGAATCCCCATTCAACAAGAGCGTAAATAGCAACAAATTTTGAATCATGATAAGGTAGGCTAAATTGTCTCGCATTAATGGACACGATGTTGTACACACGAAGACTAACCTTGAATTCTGCATTGATACAAAGGTTCGCCTTGACCCACTGTAAATACACTGAGAAATTGGTAAATACTTCGGAAAATTCCCCTTTTCTGTAACGTGTTCGAGCGCGTTGTTTAACAATGTGTTTAATCCTGCATTGAACGTACTGCACATGCTGTTTACATGTCACACGTTACGTTCTATGGAAGTAATGTATATCTGTGACGTGGCTAGACGAACACAAACACATATTAAGGTTCTTACAAACTTCTATATCAAACGCGTTGTTATTATTGGGACAGCTATTTCACACTGTAGCAGAACATCGACGAAACGCATCCTTGACAAATTGAATGCTAATAATATACATCGTGCGATATGAAGTCATGATTTCCCACTTCTCTGTCTGTTTTCTCCTGTCATCAGCTTACTGCAAGGACGAATACATCAACAACACTTACCACTCAGAAACATTCATGGAATAATATTCCTCTCCGCACCATGGCACATATACCAACGGAAAAGCCTCATGTAGCTGTGAGCTGGCAAAAAATATAAACATGACGTCACACATTCGTGCCGTGTGCACAACTGTTTGATCAAAGTACAAAAGCAACCTCCATATGTGCATCGGACAACCAAATTTAATTAATCAGGCAAATGCCCCCTGTTTGCGTTATCATGAAAAAAAGTAGATATGGACTCCAGGTACATGTATCGATCGTTTGATGTCGTCAGTCGTCAATAACAATAAACGCCCATGTGTTATGTTGTTACGTAGATATGAACATATTTTCCCGATCACTTTGAACAGATTTAGTTTTATTGACCGGCGCCGGAAGTCGCTGTTTTGAAATTCTTCACTGAGGAATTGTGGGGAGCAGTCATTTTTTTTCACAAACCTTTTCCTGCTCAATTAATGGAAGTATGAGAAAGATGTAATGAAAAGGTGTTGCAAAGTAACAATCTTAACCTATGCATGGACATATTTTTTTGTTCTAGAAATATTTATTTTTTATTTGCAACGACAGCAATTCATTTCTTAAGTTTTTAGTCAAAGAACTGCTCCCCCACACTTTAATGGCGACTAGACAAAAACCAGTAAAACTGAATACATTCGACATGGAGCCACGAGGTGGGGTGAAATGGGTACAAAACTATTGCACTTATATAGCGACGTGCATGCAAGTATGTGTGTATGCTTGTACAAGTCCAGACTGATGCCTACATATGGTGCTTGTCCCTTGAGATACCATGCCGCTGTTAAACATGAATACCCCACTAAGACACAGTATAGTGACCCCAAGCCGACCAGTCCTTGTTTTAGCCCCTTAACGTCGAGCGCCATGCAGGGTAACAACAAATACCCAATTTTAACGTATTTGGGTATGACGAGACCGGGATCGAACCCCGGACCTTCCGCTCTCCGGGCTGACGTTCTACAACTAGACCACGGAGGCGTTCCATGAAGCTATGATACCAACTGTTTGTTTTCTCATGTTATCAGCTTTCTTCAAGGACGGACGCATCAACAACACGTAAAACACAGATGTAGATAGTGAAACCCGCACGACAGATAACGCAACACACCATCCGACATCTTATACCGGAAAGCTAAACATAGCCGTGAGCTGGCAATGACGGAACGATCTTTTCCGATTTCATTGCAATATCCACGTTATATAAGACGTTATACAAACCATGAATTATTTAAGCCCACAATTATACAGGAAAATACCCCTTAGTCTTGCGTGATCATGGAAAAGGTAGCTATACGTCGACTATTGCCTTAAGATCCTAACATCGGTCGTCATGTATCTTCATTAGTCAATTTACAACGTACATGGACCTTAATAAACCACATGTATTGACCTCAGTAATGTTGGTTGGTTGGTTGGTTGTTTTACGCCGCACTCAGCAATATTCCAGCTATATGACAGGGGTCTGTAAATCATCGAGTCTGGACCAGACAATCCAGTGGTTGATATCATGAGCATCGATCCACGCAATTGGGATCGATGACATCCTTCAAACAAGTCAGCGAGCCTGACCACCCGATCCCGAAAGTCGCCTCTTACGTCAAGCAAGTCGCCTTTTACTGCAAGAATGGGTTGCTGACGACCAATTCTATCCCGGATCTTCACGGGTCGACCTCAATAAACGCCGCTTTTACATATTGTAATAAAGGGATTTGAATAGTGTCCTGATCACCTGACTGAAGAGATAAGTGCTTTCTTTGAAATAGAGAACGTGTAAAACACCATTCCATTCAAAAAGTGAGTGAGTGAGTGAGTGAGTGAGTGTGTGAGTGAGTGAGTGAGTATGGTTTAACGCCGCTATTGGCAATATTGCAGCAAAATCACGGCGGGGGAAATGGGTTTCATACATTGTACCCATGTTGGGAATCGAACCCGGGCCTTCGGCGTGACGAGCGAACGTTTTAACCACAAAGCTACCTCGCCGCCCTTCCAATCAAATATAGATACTGTTTGTCATGGATATCTTAAAACGCATTATAAAGTACATAAACTGTGACATAAGTCTATAAATAAATCCACAAACTTGCACCAAACTTCCTGATTTTGTTCTTTGTAAGTATGTTCTACTGGTGGAGCGGTGGGGTAGACCAGTTGGTAAAGGCCTGGGTTCCAACCCAACCTTCGCACACTGTGCTATGTATATTGTTTGTTTCACAGGCCGATGTGTTGCTGGAAACGAACGGCGTGACACCAAGCACACTCACTCTAGATAGCATACAAGTACAATGGCGACTCATGGTTTTCGCAGAACGGAAGAGCATGTTCTTCCTGCTGTTACGGCATCCCAACATTCATATAACGTTTGTTATAAGATCTTCCATATGTCACGACTGGGTGCCATTAGCTGTTCGCGCGGGCCTCAATCGTCTTCTAAACGTCTTGGCCTGGGATCGGTATCAGTGAGTGAGTGAGTTGGGTTTAACGCCGTTTTGGACAGTATTCCAGCTAAAGCTAGGCGTTTCAGCTTCATGTGAGAATAAAGCTCGAAGTGATGCAAGTTTATTGCGAGCACGGGTATGGTGCTGACAAACCTAGAAACATAATCGGGTCGAACCGGGATTTGAACTCACAATTATACTTTTCATGTGTGCCCAAAGGACGCAATTCGGAGAAGCGAATTGCGGCGCCTTAGACAACTGGGCCACCCGTTATTATTTAATATAGAGCGTAAACGTATTTTATTATGTAGATCTGAATGATTAATGTAATGATGAATTTATACAAATGTAATGTCTACGTAGACATTAGGAGATGATGTAGCTTTCCAACGGGTACTCCATGGAAGAATAAACGAATGTAATATTTCGTATCAGAATGTGAGAATCCACAAACCAAAACATATGGAATATTGTAAGGGACATTCTCGCGATCTCGCATTCTCGCTATCGCGACCTTTGGAAACGAGGTAAATATACCCAAAACATGAGCCAAAATCTCGCGTTCTCACGATCTTGGATTCTCGTGTTTTTGGTACAAAGCACTTTTTGTCAAAAGTCGACATCGCGAGAATGCGACATTTGGACATGATGCAAAATCTCGTTATCTCGCAATCTCGACTTGTCAAATTGGCCACAAAAACACGAAATCGCGAGAGCGCGAGAATGCGACATTTTATTTTCTCGCGATCTCGCGTTCTCGTGTTCTCGACCTTTGGAAACGAGGTAAATATGCCCAAAACACGAGAATGCGAGATCGCGAGAACGCGAGATTTGGCAAAAATCTCGCGTTCTCACGATCTTGCATTCTTGTGTTTTTGGTACATAGCACTTTTTGTCAAAAGTCGACATCGCGAGAATGCGACATTTGGACATGATGCAAAATCTCGCAATCTCGCAATCTCGCAATCTCGAGTTGTCAAATTGGCCACAAAAACACGAAATCGCGAGAACGCGAGAATGCGACATTTCATTTTCTCGCGATCTCGAGTTCTCGCGTTTTAGACGCTGTCCGTGCGCATGCGTAATATCATAAGGTCAAGGCGCATGCGCACGTTAGTAGTCCTTTGGTCATGCTTCTTTCAAAAATCTCGCGTTCTGAGGCAGATAATTTATGGACGGCAACTTCTTAATTTTGAGGAACACAAGGTTTCGGGGTATATACTTACTCCTTCATTAGGTGAATATTCCCTCATAATAAAGTTCATAAATTCTCTTCCTTATGTGTATCACTTCTAAATGCCATTATTCAAAGACTTCAGGTGCCTTGATTAAGATACAACTGATACATTATTTGTTAAACACGAAGATGGCATTGTGTGTTCACGTCTTTTTTTTTTGTTTAACCCGCACTGGTCAATATTCCAGCAGTACGACATTTTAAGATATGTGAATAAACTGTGAATAAATTGTCCTTATGTTGTATGTCGGTTGCTATGCCACTGCTGATATCTTAAACGGCGGAAATGTCGGAGGAAATTAGAGCTTATAAACTTCCAAAGTGAGTGAGTGAGTACGGTTTTACGCCGCTTTTAGCAATATTCCAGCAATATCACGGCGGGGGACACCAGAAATGGGCTTCACATATTGTACCCATGTCGGGAATCGAACCCGGTCTTCGGCGTGACGAGCGAACCACTTCCAAAGTAATATAAACCGAGGATTTGCATGAAATGTTAATTTCTTTTTTTATTGAGAGGTGGATGATTGAATATATTTAGGCGGGAGAATGGATGAACATACATAAAGAGCAATGACGGTAATTTAGGAGCGATGGAACATGAGAAACACACACATAACTACAGAGGGTGTTAAGAGGGTGTTTTCCGAAAGAGTGTGTCGCATGGAGTGTGTTGTAATGTGTACCTTATACAGTAAGGTTTCTACAGTCTAGAGTGAACATCTTACAACTGATATTCAGGGTTACATTCCAAGAACATGTTTAATCTGTGATATACTGCTCATTTATCGTGACAAACAATTAAACACAACATAACATTTTATTTGTAAAATCAAAAAGAGAATGCATGAAAAAACAACACAGAACTAGATTGATGTGTTTTTTAAATACATTTTCCTATAGGAGTAACATTTTGCCCTTTCAATCATCTATATTTGGGAACACCAGTATCATAAATAATCAGTATGAATAACCAGAACCAGAGTTTACATAAACAATTTCACAAAGATATGTGTTTATACGAAAAATGTCAGGTTCCAGCTGCCAATGCAAAAAACATCCTACCCTTGTCGGCAGTGAGAGAATGTTGTTGATACAACAGAATACAGTATACTGCATAAACAAGTTTGCAAGTATCCAGATGAAGGAAATATGTAAATCTAAGTGTATACAGCCCTAAGTACACATGCATAAGTCATTACGTTTGTCCATATAAATACATCAACAGCATGCCCAGATCCAGGTAATAATAAATAGAGTAAAACCCGACTACAAAACTGTTCATAACAGCCACCTCGAATGAAGGTTAATCTCATTTCCTCCCAATCTCAAAGCCTTTTCATAATCATAAAAAAATCTCTGCTAAAAGCAGCAGGATGCTAGGCATGAACTGATGTGTCTATATACTTCATGGACAAAGTACTATATTGTACTTTGCAAGGTCTGTGCCATCTCAATAGCATGTGGTTCATAGTGATAGGACACTTCACACACCAAAACATAGGTCTTCTGTTTTGAAACTCCGGGCTACTTGAGCCAAAAAGTATTATGTTTTTCGTTCGCTTTTTCAACTCTGTGCTTTAGACTTTTGCTCATGATTTTCGTACAAGGAAGTGTCCGCAATGATTGCCACATACTGAAAGTATGTTTTTATTAATTACATCTATGTATATAAAACATGTACATATATATATATAAAACATGTACATCTATATATATAAAACATGTACATCTATATCTATAAAACATGTACATCTATATATATATAATGTCAAAGCCATATAATGACCAGTCTTCGAAACAGATTACATTGGGCGTAAAAGGCAAAATAGTAATGATATTTATAAGGAATGGATTACTGAAATCCGTTATGACATCATGTCCTGCCCTACTGGTTGACACACCATGGAATATATTGGAAAAAAACCCCTTCATTCATTTCAAACATGGAAACAATGAAACAAGTGCAAACATTCTCTGTTCCCCTTTCTTCGCAATGACAAAATGCAATCGACAAGTTAAGACACTAATTCCAACAGAGATTCTTTACATAAATAGGGAAACACATATAATTCAGGTCTAGATACCATAATAACCAAATAACATCTTTGCAACAAAAAGGATAAATGCTCAAATGAGTGCCAGTTTATGTGAATTCTGACGCCAGTATTCAGTTTGAAAAAAGAGCTTTTGGCAGACTAATTCCTCTGGTCCTTAACTCTTAATAATCTGGAACAAACTGTAAATGACTGCCATGTTGTACACCAACACTCCAGAACCACAGTCATAACTCTTGATGGGATGTTAATCATTAGTCCACAGAGTTTCTGGACTAACAGAGCCCTGACAATCTTAGTTCACTATATATTGCACTCCTTAATTCCATGAAGTGCGTTCCGTATTCTCTCGATATTCTGTCATGTTCTTCTCTACGCATATCCGGTCTACAGTCATTGCGGACTGGAAGTTTCAAGACTGTACTTCTTTGATTTGAAGATCCTGAATGGTTTAAAGTTTAATTTAAATCTGCTTTTCTTTTTCGTTTGCCCAGCAATATTCTGAGATCGATATAAAGCTTTCTTGTCTTCTTGCATCATAGGTGATGAGTAGTCGTATGATTTTAAATCTAAGGCAGAAAATGACATACTGAACCTTTTGAGGTTGGACGCTACAATGACATCTGCGATGTGTTGTTGTCCAGATTTCTGCAGAGCGTCCACGAAGATGTCTAGAGCCTGGTCGCCACACACAGGTAGGACTTCCACAAACCTCTGGACTTGATCTGGGTTTGGCTGGGGATCCTGCACATACTGGACTATGTTTGGAGTGATCTTCTGAGAGTCCCGTAGGTAGATGAGAGCTTGTCTGACCATGAGGTGCTCCACCAGGTACGAGTAATTCTTCTCAATGATCAGACGATCTTTGGTTGGCATCGGGCGCACTACAAATGGTTATAGAGAGGCTGTAGTGCTCTGGAGGAACCTCTCTGGATTCAGGACACCAGTTAAAACGTACAAAATCAATAACTTTATCAATCAGAATTTCGAACCGAATCCAGAATTACCCCTCTGTTCCCAAACATTTTGTCCTTTTAGAAACGTTATTGCTACTTACCTGCTAATGGATTAGTTATCCCACACTCATCGCATGCCTGTATGAGCTGGTTCAACATGGTGGCACGATTTGCCTCTGTATTATTGATGCTGTTCCACTCGTAGATGACGGCCCAGTACACACTTGGCAGGTCCTGTTTGTAGTCATGTTCGTCCTTTAATTGACAAAGTCTGGACTGGTTCACTCCAATACATCTTGAGAAGGTATTCATCCGACTTTTCTCTGAACCTGAAGGAACAATGAACTACTAGTATCTCATTTTCTATCTCTTCCCACATGAACATATCTGAAAGGGATTCCACATTTTGTTTCAAACTCCGTTCGACGCCGTCGGTATATGATGATACACAATGACGTTACTGAGTCTGACCACCGGATCCATTTTGTCACCTTGTACAACTCTCATGGTATGCTGGGGACTATTGTTATTGGAACTCAAAAGTAATAAAGATTACATATACTTCACAGTTATAATACCAATCATTTGCACAGTCAGTGTGTACTGTACACATACATTATTGTCTCATCCGCAGTAAAAGTTATCCCTCATACCGATACTGGCCAAATTATGCTTACTTAAACTTCAACATGTTATCGAAATATCAATTACCGTTTCAAATATTGAAAACAAGCACACTTCCTAGCTTCACTAAGGCATTTTGTCTCGATTATACGCCGAAACAGATTCCCAAGGGCGTAAAAGCAAAATTGGGATTAAAACTATATGAAGGGGATCACTGCCCATGAGTGATGACTCCAGCTGTTCGACAGGTGTATGGCACAGCCAACCATTGTTAAGATAACATTGGCTAGATATACTCACTGATTGAGTCCTGGATGTTGACACAAAAACCTCTAATTAGAGGCGGAAGTGGTGGAAACGTGGTTGTTGGCGTAGGGCAGGTGGAAGCAGCTTCAAATAATTGTTCAATATTTTTCCGTATTTCCTCGACATCCTTGTGAATGGTTTCCTAAAAGGTTTTTAAAACTAATTAAACTTGAATCTAAACTTCCAGAAGGGTCAGTTCTGTAATAAACTGTTCTGTGTTTTTAATAAACCCACAAAATGTAAGAAGTTAAAAAATTAAAAGGAACAGAAACTAGGAAGGTAAGTAACAAAGTGCTGCAACATTCTGATCATAAAATGTCGTGATGTTTGATATAGCTTCCCTCGTATGTTTCTTTTGTTATTTAAAAATGAGAATGTTTTTAGTTTGTTCGTTTTTTGTTCAGCTCTCAGTATTTCAGTATGAGAACAACCTGTAAATACCACTCCATTTAGTTATTCGCCTCATACAACAAGCATAACTTGCTGCGGAATTCCATGGGAACAATGACGTGGCATGGAATAGTAGAAATATACAAACCTCGTCAGATTCGGATTTTAGGCGAAGATTATTGTGAATGCGACAGAATAGGGAGGGAATGACATAGTACCAGGGACAGAATTCCACAGAACTAATAATGACATGTTAATGAGCATCATAAACATTATTGAAAATCTTACAATAATAGTCTCACTGAAACCTGTGTCTCGGGTATCAACTGTGGTTGTTGATCTCCACCTCTTGATGGCATGTCTGCCGAAGGACTGATCATGAACACCGTTCTGTGAACAAAAAGTGTTATCCCATGAGGAAATATTTTCATCGCCTGCAGGTAAACTGGTATTGAAAATTACTCCACAAACCTACACGATGATGTGTTACAAACTGCAGTTAAACCCCTGAGAGTTAAGTCTTATGACCATGACACTTTAATCGGAAATGAGCTCACAGATCTATTCCAAAGGTGACTACTTTTCTACTCTTTCTCAAATCATCTACCTCATCAAGGTAATCATGGGACACACTCCTTCGAAGAACTGTGTGTATTTCGTCATTGTCATCTGTTGTCTGAGTTAGCTTGTGCTCAAATTCCTTCGTTTCGTAGGCTTCCAATTTCCCTGTCAAATATGTTACACGTTGCTCCAGAAAATCACAGTTCCCTTTAGCGTCTGTTTCAGAAACATGGGCTTCAACCAACTTGCTCTGTAGAATGGCATTTTCTCTCTCCAGTTCTACACGTTTTCGGTCTGATAGCTCTGACATTTTCCTCATCATCTGCATCAGTTGATCGACCTTGGCGACTAGCCTCTGTATTTCTTTGTTTTCCTGTAATCACGGTACCATGTCCAAATCCTCAGCATATTGTAAATGAAATACAAAAAACATTGTGTGTAGGGGAAGAAGGGTTTAATAACGCCAAAATTCAGCAATATTCCAGCCATATGACAACAGCTTATACATATATGGAATCTGGACCAGACGATACAGTGATATGTATCACAGACAACGTTCCACGTCAAACGCAATTTACCAAGTGACCGTGCCGACAATTCAGTCGTCTCGTACGTCGAACTTCGTCAAGTCCAACGGGTCTGATCATAACGTGTTACCTTGCTCGACCTTACTACTGACTTTCTTGAAAGAAAGAAACTGATTCTTATGCTGCGGGCGAGGACATGGATGAATAAGCAAGTGATTGAGTTTAAGGCCACGTTGAACTGTGTGTTTGAGGTGAGGTGAGGTGAGGTGAAATTGGATTTAACGTCGCGTCCAAGATTATTGCACTTATATATGTGTATGTGTGGCTGCTTGTACTAGTCCGGACTGATGCCGATTTATAGTGCTAGCTCAGTGAGATACCATGCCGCAGTTTAACATGAATACCCCACTCAGACTCAGTATACTGACTCCGAGCCGACCACTCCTTGTTTTAGCCCCTTAATGCCGAGCGCCAGACAGGGTAACAAAAAGTACAATCTTTTAACGTCTTTTTGTATGACGCGGCCCGGGATCGAAGCCCGGACCTTCCGCTCTCCGGGCGGACGCTCTACCACTAGACCACGGAGGCGGTCAGTATGTTTGAGGAACTAGAGGTGACCAGTGATGATAATCTGGACGAAACTGGGCTCAAAGCCACGATCTGTGCTTAACGACTTAGACGGCAGGACCACCTGAGCCAACACGACAACATTAGTGAGTGCATGAATATGATTTTACGCCGCCGCTTTTAGCAATATTCCAACTGTATCACGACGGTGTACACCAGGAATGGGCTTCAGACATTGTGCCAATGAGTGTAATCGAACCCGGCGTGGCGAGCCTACCTCGTCGCCCTCACGGTGACATTAACCTAGATGTGGCATTTGTTTGGTATAATCCGTACTTGCACTGATTTTGGGGAATATCGCTTGCTAGGCCTTTTATCAGTTTCAGCCAAACTTTCGGCTAAAACACTCTTCAGGAGATTGAATGTCGTCTTCATCTTCTGAAAAGGCTCTTCCTGCAAAAATACGAGAAAGTTTCCAAGGTCAGTTTTGCACCATGTAAGAAGCACATTCAGAATACAGTACAACTCTGCGTGAGGTCGACCTCTGCCGTACGCCACATGTCACTTAGACAAGCATCCAGTTTTTTTGTGCGGGTCCTTCGACGCGACATCACGACCATCTGAGTGTCAGGCCAACGGCTGAGCTACGCCAACACTGTTAAACTAATAGAAAACGTACCTAGTCATGCCAAAGAAGTTACGGAAAATAACGGAACGGGTCGAATGGTACTTAGGGATGAGCCGAAATATCGGTAAATGAAAACGGCTACAGGCGTTGAATTACCGAATGCACATGAATGAATTTTTAAAAACGTTTTGAGTGATTTTGTGACTCACAAGTTTGTGAGGGAACATTCCTTGGATAATGTAGATCATTGTAAGGAACGAGTATCGTTCAGACAGACTATTTACCCCACGAAGGCAAGTCGGCTTTTGAATCATTACTGAACAAATGTAGCAAGTGAAAGTGACTTGGATGAAAATTTCTTGCAGCCAAAATTTTCCAAGCAACCCTGATGCTAGGCTGATGTCAGCTAATGCTAAGACTATCTGGTAACTTAATTACGTTAATAAAATCAAATGGCATAGTGACGTACATGTACCTGAAAGATTTGTGGTACTGAATTCTAGGGTAGTCCAAAATTTGCTCATTTTAATGCAGCATTGTTATCAAGAAGAGTTGTATCTTTTGTACCTCAGCATGAGTCTCGGCAGTATCAACTTGTACATGTGTTGTAGTTTGTAGACCACTCGACATGCCTCGTCTGTCATTCCCACTTGTATGAAATACCCCTCTGCTCGACACCATCCTGTCCTGGCCACTTGATGTGCTCCTGTCCTTGAAACTCACTGTCTTGTTCCCACTGCTTGACATAATTCTGTCCTCTCCCCTTGATGTCATATTGTCCGGCCTTCTCGAAGTCATTCTGTCCTCTCCCCTTGACATCATATTGTCCGGCCGTATCGAAGTCATTCTGTCCTCTCCCCTTGACGTCACTTTGTCCGGCGGTATCGAAGTCATTCTGTCCTCTCCCCTTGACGTCATATTGTCCGGCCGTATCGAAGTCATTCTGTCCTCTCCCCTTGACATCAAATTGTCCGGCCGTATCGAAGTCATTCCATCCTCTCCCCTTGACGTCACATTGTCCGGCCTTCTCGAAGTCATTCTGTCCTCTCCCCTTGACGTTATATTGTCCGGCCGTATCGAAGTCATTCCATCCTCTCCCTTTGAGGTCATATTGTCCGGCCTTCTCGAGGTCATTCTGTCCTCTCCCCTTGACGTCATATTGTCCGGCCGTCTCGAAGTCATTCCATCCTCTCTCCTTGACGCCACTCTGTTCTCTGTCCTTGTCGTCATGCTGTCCGGTCGTCTTGGCTACTAGCAGTCCTCTCTATTCCGACAGTAGAACGATTCAGACCACACTAGTCATTTAGGGTCGAACTACATCTGGAATATCATTTGAACTGATATTGATGGCAAAAAGCAAAGCATAGTAAATAGCAAAATGTAAATGTAATAAACATTATTCTGACGATAAATGTGGCCATAAACATAGCAGTTAATACGATAGAACTCCAGACAATATCGTTGGTTTACAAGAACAATTCTAAACTCAAAATATCAGTGTATATGTAACACTTTCGATTCTAAACAGCAAGTGGTATGTGCCTTATAGTTCATGAATACATAATGTCAACATAAAACGACAATTTGAAAATGGAAATGTTAAAGTGTTATAATTTGCACACATAATGCATCATAACGATCGTGTACATTGACAACAATTACTGTGGATTAATCAGAAACTTACGGGGAACGTCAGAAATATGCTTTCCCCATATATCGTTATGAGCAGAGAACAAGGCATATATTTGTATCATACGTCGAGTTAATGAGTGTTGCTTAACACAGTGAGCAATATTCTGAGCAATATTCCAGCTATATGACGGCGGCCTGTAAACAATCGAGATTGGGCCAGACAACCCAGTGACTGAAAGCAGGACCAGTGAGTCTCACCATCAGATAGGATGTCACGAAATCAGCAAAGCCACCAAAACTTATCCCCTATCCATTTTTGTTGACACGCATAACTTACTGGGGGCCAATTATACCACGCATTCCATACATGACGCAATAAATATAGTAGCATATCTCCACACTTTTGTATGGATAACAGCTTTTATTCTTTCTACGAAGTTTCAGAGCTACTTCTTGCTCCTTGTTCAACATTCACCTGATGAAGGAGCAAGAAGAAGCTCTGAAACATCGTACAAAGAATAAAATAAGTTGCTTCTCGTAAAAAGTATGTATTCATATTCTTCCAACATGTAAATGCCTATCAAAAGCTTCGAAGTATATAAGTTGTTCTATTTATAGATTGTCTGGTTTGTGTGGCGATTTGATATGAGATCGTAAAAGCAACGGTCGATATTGATTCATGTAAGCCTTACGCAACACTGTTTGATGCATGTGTGTGAATTCAAAATATCTCTAGTTCGTTTCTAATTTTGATTGCACATCATGTGGCCATGGTGAATGACTAAAACCAAATATATTGCTGTTTTCAGAAGTTTAGGAAATATATATAATCTCATATATAGTCGGGGCGATGGATACGTGACCGACTGGAAACATACTGCATGATTTCAACACAAAGGGTGTTATAAATTCTAGTTCATTTCTTTTTTTGATTACACGTCATGTAGCCATGTTGAATGACTAAAACATATGTATAGCTTTTTTTTAGGAAATATACATGTACCTAATCTCATATAAAGTCGAGGGCGATGGGTACGTGACCGACTGGAAACATACTGCATGATTTCAACAACACAAAGGGTGTTATAAATACTCTGCACTGAACTTCTCTAAAGCCTATCTGTGTGTTATCCGTCGCCATTGTATGTCCCTAGGTTGCATAGGAACATGTCAAAGTGACATTGTTCTCGGCCCCGAAACATGAACAGACGTAACTGCTATTATCCTTTTTGTATGTGCATTGACCTGTTGCACATTCCACCCGTTACTGTATTACATGCTGATCTCAATACACGATATAACGTTTTATTATTTATTACAAGAGCCATCAGATATGCCACATGAGTCATTCAAGCAATGGGCGTTGATATCCCCAAGGAATTTTGTAGTTTATGTCACTGCAGGGTAGGACGGGTGGGGGGTGGGTGTGGTTTTGGTGTGTGTGGTGGTGGTGGTAGGGCATTATGCATAACCTATCAAATATTAATTTCTGTAAGTTTTGTCAGAACTTTGACCCTGATGTATGAAGAACGAAACGATTTGTCGAAAGTCAGATATGCCTTCTATACTGCCATGATATACCTATGCCTCTGAATACGGATTTTTCATAGGTAAAGTCAATTTTTAACTTTCACAACTCTATCGCCTCCATCGGTATGTAGGTCATCAACCGTCTAGCATTATTGTGGCTGTCCACTAACATTGAGAAGACTTACCTTGACATTCACACCCGCTTTATGTCCCACACCACAGGATCAGTTGAATCAGAGACGTTATACTAAGGGACAGGTCTCAGGAGTAGATTAACATTAACGATCTCTGCCGCGCCCATGAGTGTAATTGATTCATTGGGACGCCCTGCTGCTTTTCTTTTGGGGACTTCCCTTAGCGCCTTTTCACCTGACGTGAGCCTATAGCTGTTTATAATGACGTGGCTTGAAACCTCGTCAAAAGAACTCCATATATCGAGACGGTGCTTTTACTTACTGTATACGCACTCGGTACATTGACGGTGACCTGTCCTATCGGCTATATTGACGTGTTTATTTTGTTTTTGGTATAAGCCGAACTCAACAATATTACAACAATTTGACCTGTAAATAATCGAGGCTGGACAATACAAACCAGTGATTGATATTATGAGCAGCGTTCCAAACTCTCGGAGGATAGTGACACGCAATGAAGCAAGTCACCGATCCTGACCACCCGATCCAATAAGCTTTAAAAAGGATATGTTTCTTGGGCATATTAAAAAATGGTCCCCTTGTTGATGAAGCAGATTCTGTTATCCATGCAATAAACACAAACGACACTGGGATTATTATAACGATTTCAATGTGTGCCGAGTGAGAAACATATTTTGATACAGCCTGAAACAGCCTGGTACAAGCATAGATTGCCGAGACGGAATCCCCACGGAGTGGCATAACATTGATATTCTGCTCAATGCGTAATGCATTTAGTGAGTATGTTTTTAAGTAGCTTTTAGCATTATTCCAGAAATATCACGACGGCGGACACCAGAAATGGGCATTACACATTGTTCCCATGTGGGGATTCGACCCCAGAACTTAGGCTTTAAACACAAGGCTACCCAACCGCCCATCGGTAAGTCAAAGTTCAAATGAAATGTGATACTAAAATCAATAAAGGTCTATTGTTGTCAACAATATACATTTTGAACAACTCTACCTAGAAAACACGCAATATCCTGTCAAAACGTAAAAAAAGATCCCAAACTAGTGGTGTATTACGGTGCTGGTCCATGTACATAATTACGGTGCTGCACCATGTCCATTATTTGGTGCTACTCCATGTACATTATTACGGTGCTGCACCATGTACATTAATATGGTGCTGCATCATGTACATAATTACGGTGCTGCACCATGTACATTATTACGGTGCTGCACCATGTACATTATTATGGTGCTGCATCATGTACATAATTACGGTTCTGGTCCATCTACATTATTACGGTGCTGCACCATGTTCATTATTTGGTGCTGGTCCATGTATATTATTACGGCGCTGCACCATGTACATAATTACGGTGCTGCACTATGTACATTATTATGATGTTGTTCCATGTACATGTTTACGGTGCTGCACCATGTACATTATTACGGTGCTGCTCTATGTACATTATTACGATGTTGTTCCATGTACATTATTACGGTGTTGTTCCATGTACATTATTACGGTGTTGTTCCATAAACATTATTAAGGTGCTGCACCATGTACATTATTACGGTGCTGCACCATGTACATTATTACGGTGCTGCACCATGTACATTATTACGGTGCTGCACCATGTACATTATTACGGTGCTGCACCATGTACATTATTACGGTGCTGCACCATGTACATTATTACGGTGCTGCACCATGTACATTATTATGGTGCTGCACCATGTACATAATTACGGTGTTGTTCCATGTACATTATTACGGTGTTGCTCCATGTACATTATAACGGTGTTGTTCCATATACATTATTACGGTTCTGCACCATGAACATTATTACGGTGTTGCTCCATGTACATTATAACGTTGTTGTTCCATATACATTATTACGGTGTTGCTCCATGTATATTATTACGGTGCTGCACCATGTACATTATTACGGTGCTGCACCATGAACATTATTACGGTGCTGCACTATGTACATTATTATGATGTTGTTCCATGTACATGTTTACGGTGATGCACAATGTACATTATTACGGTGCTGCACCATGTACATTATTACGATGTTGTTCCATGTACATTATTACGGTGTTGTTCCATGTACATTATTACGGTGCTGCACCATGAACATTATTACGGCGCTGCACCATGTACATTAATATGGTGCTGCATCATGTACATAATTATGGTTTCGGTCCATCTACATTATTACGGTGCTGCTCCATGTATATTATTACGGTGCTGCTCCATGTATATTATTACGGCACTGCACCATGTACATTATTTGGTTTGGTCCATGTACATTATTACAGTGCTACTCCATTTATATTATTACGGTGCTGTTCCATGTATATTATTACGGTGCTGCACCATGTACATTATTACGGTGCTGCACCATGTACATTATTACGCTGCTACTCCATGTATATTATTATGGTGCTGCTCCATGTACATAATTAAGGTGCTGCACCATGTACATTAATACGAAGCTACACCATTTACATTATTACACTGCTTCACCATGTACATTATTACGGTGTTGTTCCATGTACATTATTACGGTGCTGCACCATGTACATTATTACGGTGCTGCACCATGTACATTATTACGGTGCTGCTCCATGTATATTATTATGATGTTGTTCCATGTACATAATTAAGGTGCTGCACCATGTACATTAATACGAAGCTACACCATTTACATTATTACACTGCTGCTCCATGTATATTATTACGGTGCTGCCCCATGTACATTATTACGGTTCTGCACCATGTACATTATTACGGTGCTGCACCATGTACATTATTACGGTGCTGCTCCATGTATATTATTACGGTGCTGCTCCATGTATATTATTACGGCACTGCACCATGTACATTATTTGGTTTGGTCCATGTACATTATTACAGCGCTGCTCCATGTATCCATGTACATTATTACGGTGCTGCTCCATGTATATTATTACGGTGCTGTTCCATGTATATTATTACGGCACTGCACCATGTACATTATTTGGTTTGGTCCATGTACATTATTACAGCGCTGCTCCATGTATCCATGTACATAATTAAGGTGCTGCACCATGTACATTAATACGAAGCTACACCATGTACATTATTACGGTGCTGCACCATGTACATTATTACGGCGCTGCACCATGTACATTATTACGGTGCTGCACCATATACATTATTACGGCGCTGCACCATGTACATTATTACGGTGTTGTTCCATGTACATTATAACGGTGCTGCACCTTGTACATTAATACGGTGCTGCACCATGTACATTATTACGGTGCTGCACCATATACATTATTACGGTGCTGCTCTATGTACATTATTTCGGTGCTGCTCCATGTACATTATTACGGTGCTGCTCTATGTACATTATTACGGTACTGCTCCATATACATTATTACGGTGCTGCTCTATGTACATTATTTCGGTGCTGCTCCATGTACATTATTACGGTGCTGCTCTATGTACATTATTACGGTACTGCTCCATATACATTATTACGGTGCTGCTCTATGTACATTATTTTGGTGCTGCTCCATGTACATTATTACGGTGCTGCTCCATGTACATTATTACGGTGCTGCTCTATGTACATTATTTCGGTACTGCTCCATATACATTATTACGGTGCTGCTCTATGTACATTATTTCCGTGCTGCTCCATATACATTATTACGGTGCTGCACCTTGTACATTAATACGGTGCTGCTCCATGTACATTATTACGGTGCTGCCCCATGTACATTATTACGGTACTGCTCCATATACATTATTACGGTGCTGCTCTATGTACATTATTTCGGTGCTGCTCCATATACATTATTACGGTGCTGCTCTATGTACATTATTTCGGTGCTGCTCCATATACATTATTACGGTGCTGCACCTTGTACATTAATACGGTGCTGCTCCATGTACATTATTACGGTGCTGCTCTATGTACATTATTACGGTGCTGCTCCATATACATTATTACGGTGCTGCTCTATGTACATTATTTCGGTGCTGCTCCATATACATTATTACGGTGCTGCTCTATGTACATTATTTCGGTGCTGCTCCATATACATTATTACGGTGCTGCACCTTGTACATTAATACGGTGCTGCTCCATGTACATTATTACGGTGCTGCTCTATGTACATTATTACGGTACTGCTCCATATACATTATTACGGTGCTGCTCTATGTACATTATTACGGTGCTGCTCCATGTACATTATTACGGTGCTGCTCCATGTACATTATTACGGTGCTGCTCCATGTACATTATTACGGTGCTGCTCCATGTACATTATTACGGTGCTGCTCTATGTACATTATTACGGTGCTGCTCTATGTACATTATTACGGTGCTGCTCCATGTACATTATTACGGTGCTGCACCATGTACATTATTAAGGTGCTGCCCCATGTACATTATTACGGTGCTGCTCCATGTACATTATTTCGGTGCTGCTCCATGTACATTATTACGGTGCTGCCCCATGTACATTATTACGGTGCTGCACCATGTACATTATTACGGTGCTTCACTATGTACATTATTACGGTGCTGCTCCATGTACATTATTACGGTGCTGCACCATGTACATTATTACGGTGCTGCACTATGTACATTATTACGGTGCTGCACCATATACATTATTACGGTACTGCTCCATATACATTATTACGGTGCTGCTCTATGTACATTATTACGGTGCTGCCCCATGTACATTATTACGGTGCTGCCCCATGTACATTATTACGGTGCTGCTCTATGTACATTATTACGGTGCTGCCCCATGTACATTATTACGGTGCTGCCCCATGTACATTATTACGGTGTTGTTCCGTGTATATCATCTTTAATGATTTGAAAGGATTATATAGCAGATATACTGTTCAAAGCAGCGTTAGACCCAATTTATTACGAATTGACTTTATGCAATGTTTTGCCTTCAAACTATGAAGATTCATGCTCCAATATATCAAGACTCGAGGGATGTATCAGATCTACATTAATTCCATTTATTACGTGTGACGTCATGTTTGCACTGACAGCCATACAGCAACCAATTGTAACGCAGAATTAAATAGTTCATCAAAAGGAGAGGTTACGTCTATTCTCAGCTCGCTCTACAGGGATATCTTTTGCTGTTTGGTTATGACATACAGATCCAAATAATATAATTAGATGAAAAGGGTCTTTTGAGAACTACATCTGTCAGTAAGTCACCGTAACAGTGCGTCGTAATACATCTACATCAATACAGGACGACACAATAAACGTGACGGAAGAGATTTCTCAAGTTGGTCATGAAACTGTGGCGATAGCAAGTGTGATTCATCATTGATCAATTGGCCGGTGATTGAAATGTGCCAAATAAATACTAAGGTAAATTTATACAACGATGACTCAGTCAAACTCTCTGACTTACACTGGGCGGTCGGTTAAAATGGTTAAAGTCGAGTGGTTAAAGCGTTCGTCTCGCCGTAGACCCGGGTTCGATTCCCGACATGGGTGCAATGTATGAAGCCCATTTCTGGTGTCCCCCGTCGTGATATTGCTGGAATATTGCTAAAAGCGGCGTAAAATCAATCTCACTCACTCACTCAATGTATGTATATTATGCGTATCCTTCCGTCTCGTCACCTATTTTCGTGGTATTGCCATTGATCAAGGGTGTGTTTCCGCGATCTGTTCTAGTGTGAAACGCGGATTCTGGGTAAACTGGGGAAGCATTGGTTCGATATTGACCACATTTTACACATGTATGTTGACTATGAGTGTTTATTCTAGTTACTAATGGCAGCCCCACAGCTCTCCAGACTACGGGGAATTCATATTAGTGAAACTAACGCATTCAAAAGTGGTTCATATGACTTATAATATTTAAATATAACCTGAAAGTTTTGAAATAAATGTTGTCATCAAGAGGGGATCTAGGTTATATATTCACAACTATAAATACAGGGAGATTATGTGTCTTCATGTTTCCATAATTGAAAGTGGAAAGTTGAATGTTGAATAGATTCTGAAGTAAGACTCATTACAGAAAAAGATAGCCAGTATACCTCCAACAAATAATATACAGATTATCTTCGTGCATGTTGTGTGTGCATGTATGCGCATCTGTGAACAATGTCTAAAGTCAACGAGGTCTTTTAGGGAGTTATATTAAAGATGTCACGGTATCAGTGATTGGCTCAAATTCATCACAGACCAACATACCTTTTTAAAAGTTGATGATGCCTATACCGTCAAGCATTACTGTTTCATGACAACATGATTGCAGTACATGCTCAAGCAAAAATTTAAGGAAGAGAATTAATGGATGTCAACTTCTTTATTATAAGGAACACAATGTTTCTGAGTATATGCTTACTCCTTCATCAGGTGAATGAATGCAGTGAGACAGATAGCACATATATGTACATGTAAGAACAACAAAAGTGATAAGACAACAAAAGGTGGAAAAATTGGCGAAGAAAATGTATTTATTGGGAATTTATTTTTAAATGAACAATGACTTTAGCATACAACACTTGTGATTATTGTGTATATTTGTGATAAGTAAACTTCAACCAACTAAGTACATACACGTGAATACATATACTGGGGACCGCCTCCGTGGTCTAGTGGTAGAGCGTCCGCCCGGAGAGCGGAAGGTCAGGGGTTCGATTCCCGGGCGCGTCATACCAAAGGACGTTAAAAGATGGTACGTGTATTTACCTGTCTGGCGCTGGGCATTAAGGGGCTAAAACAAGGACTGGTCGGCTCGGAGTCAGTATACTGTGTCTGAGTGGGATATTCATGTTAAACTGCGGCATGGTATCTCAGTGAGCTAGCACTTTAAATCGGTCCGGACTAGTACAAGCAGCCACACAAACACACACACGTACATGCACGTCGCTATATAAGTGCAATAATCCTGGGCGCGACGTTAAACCCCATTTCACCTCACATCACATATACTAGACACGATGTTCCAAAACCTGGGAACAAACAGGAACGTAGCCCCAACCACTAACGTCAAGTGTGAAATCGCACCCCGTTCCCAAACCAACCAACGTGGACGATAGTATCAAGTATGTGTTCCAAGCAATCTTTCCGGAAGAGTCAAGGCCACAATAATGAAATGTCAAGAACCAACTGTTGAAACTTTGTGTGGAACAGGTCAACAACACCCTGTTGCTGTCGTAAGATGCGGGGGCACGGTAGGTTCAGTCGTCTAAGGCGCCGTGATTCGCTGTGCAGAGTTGCGTCCCTTGGGCACGCCAGATTATGTTTCTAGGTTTGTCAGCACCATACCCGTGCTCGTGGGTTTCACCGAAGTGGTAAACGTCTGAGATCTGCATCACTTCGGGCTTTCCTCCCACATTAAGCTGGCACGCCGTGATATAACTGGAATACTGTTAAAAGTGGAGTTAAACCCAACTCCTTCACTCACTCACTCGTAAAATGCGTATTTAATGAACACGTATCAGGCGCTGTTACGTGTAATCGTATCCGAGGCGAGTCCTTCAGTAAGTAGTTCATCTGGTCCATATTCGATTGTTTATGTGTCTTTTGTGGCATATTAATCACCACAGGAACATAAATAAATACCATGCAATTGATGCATACTGTCCCAGTATGAGGAACTTTCTGCTAGCTCATAGCAACGACTCTAGGTTCCAGCATAATAATATATATGTTCCTGTGTTCTGTCTGCGTTATGCATGCATCATTGCAGACAGCAGGAAGGTTTGCCGACACATCATATGCCCTGGTGGAAAGACCAAGTGTATCAACAGATGGGCAACGAGCAGAATCATTCATCTAGAACTGAATTTAATCCTTATTATTCCGAATCTATTATCTATCTAATGTAGTATTCAACAACTTATTTCTGCCATAGTGCATCCCGAATGTCAATAAAGACAATGTAATGTGGCGGTAGAAACTGTTGTATGTTTATTTCTTTGTGATTGTCAGTGCAGCAAATGATTGAAGCACTGGTAAAATGCCGAGCCCTTTCATGGCCACATTTTAGCGGCAGACACTGGCAGCGATTTACAGTTATCTACCTTTGTGTAAACTCGTTTGAGTCGTTGTGATATGGGACATTTTCTAGAAGGCTGGCTGTACCTATATAGGTTCGACAAGAGGTTGATTCGAGGCCTTTTCTGCCTATATTGCGTCTTATCTACTTGCCAAGTGCGAATCTGATAACCATTTGTAAACACCGAATTCCTGCCAGCTTACAACACTATTCGGGGTTCAAGAACGGAGACAGGCCTGTTTCAATACATTCAATATGAATATATAAAACACAACTGTATTTCTGTAAGCGTTACGAAAGCCAATAAACACAGCATTTAACCGATGTGTATATATGTTTACATTACAGACATATTATAAACGTTAGAGGCTATTCTCCGATAGACTTTTTCAAAATTGCCATGTCCAAATTGTCATAGGTCAAGGTTATGAGACAGAAAAATCTCACAAAAATAAAAAGTTTGTGGTTACAAATTCTCAAAGACATGTTAGTGCATTTATCAGTCAACTTGCTTTATACCTTCACTGGATGAGGAACTGCCTCGAAAAGGTTTTGATCAAGTTATATTATAGTCAAGTCAGCTTTTGAGGCATGTATACGTGTACCGTCTTCCCGAGGCAAGGGAGTTAACTGACTTTAAAAGTCCAGTTTCCACCCTTGCCGAACTAGGCTGGAATTACTGGGCTCGATCGTTGCGCCACCAGTGGCTTTTAGCAATTATGTCCCTTCTCAGCCTCTCCTATGGACCGATCAGATTCCACCTCTCGTATCACTTGCGTTTACTTCACACAAAATAGTGGCGCCTAGTCAGGACGATCTGATCGATAATCAAGATCTATATTGTGATAAAACGTGTCTTACATCGCGAAATGCATCAAATCACGTGAGCTCCTTGATTAAAAACATGAAAGGATTTGGAAAATATCTGCTGACAACGAATTGGCGATGCACATGCTTTGCAAATCCGGCAATCGATCGAAATCTGCACGACAGTTTACGAACCGGATTTGGATTTCGGTGCGCGATTTTGATTGGACTATGCATAGACTCGTTAGTCCAGACAAAACGTAACTCCATAATACCAGCCTAGTTCGGCAAGGGTGGAAACTGGACTTTTATAGTCAATTTACTCCTTTGCCTCGGGAAAATGTACGTGTACAGGCATGTGTCGAAAGTATTCTACCTTCTCTTGGATTCTGTGCAAAGATGATAGAAATAAGAGGATATCCTACAATGGAATTGTACAACATGGATCAAGGGAATTCGTTTGATAGAGGCTCATGAGAAGGTCAAAAGTCGAGCTGACGAAATCTCAAAGTTATTGGGTTACAGTTTCTCAAACGTGTTAATGCATTGATCATTGAGCGTTGCATGTCCCTCCTAAAGGATTGGGCCCTGCTCTGAAAAGGGGTCTGGTAGATAAAGAGTGATTACAATAAGTCATATGTGTTCAGAACACGGTGAAGATGTGTCGAGCTTCACTCGATGCTACCACGTGGTCTCAGTAAAAGGTAACACGGAAAGCACTTTCAGCAACATTAGTTAATAAAATCAAAGTTGGATCTAAACGATGTACGTTGGAGTTGATGTCAGATTCATGGACTACATTGTCACTTATAAACTGAGAGTTCACTTTTGCGTTTTTCTTGCAGAGTCTATTTTAAATGAACACACAATGACAAGTATCACCATTCCGACAATTATAAATCGGCACGTCTCCCATGGCATTGTATGTTCATAGCTTTCGGCCATTGGAGCCGTGCCAATTTACACTTGTCAGAGGGGTACACAAAGTACGTGATCTACCAGTTGTCTTACTTTGATTTTGGTGGAATCCTCGGTGGCTGAGTGGGTTAGATCGCTGACTTTGTGTGGTGGCGATTAGGCGCCTCACTAATTTGCAGTGTGGGTTCGAATCCCGGACGGGCCTCAACGCCCGAAAGTGCTAGAATCAGTACTATCCCAAAGTCCCATTTTTCACAGCATATAGAAAAGGAATCATATGGATCTTGTGCACCGGCTGCGTTTTTGTCAGAGAGAACTGAGTCATCTGCATTTGATATTACAATGCATATATGTCACATCTACGGTTATGCAGGCTTGCCAATCTTTATACATTCAAAGAAATCACAGTGCTTTTAAGGAGGTGTGAAATTCATTTTATTATCCATCTTTTCTGTTTATCATGTTAGTATATGTAAGAATCACATTGTTTAATCCCAGACTTATGTCCTGACTCAGTACAAACAATTTTAAAGATGATAATAACAATTTTCCAAAATAAATTCACTGTGAAAATCTTCATGAGCATATACAATGAAGGGGGCACGGGTGGCCCAGACGTCTAAGGCGCCGCGATTCGCTGTGCAGAGTTGCGTCCCTTGGGCACGCCAGAAACCTATGATTGTGGGTTCGAATCCCGGTTCGCCCAAATTGTATTTCAAGGCTTGTTTCACCGAAGTGGTAAACGTCTGAGACCTGCATCACTTCGGGCTTTCCTCCCACAAGCCGTGATATAACTGGAATACTGTTAAAAACGGCGTTAAACCCAACTCACTCAATTTACAATGAAAATGAAAATAGGACTATCTAACTCCACGACATCCCTCAATATACAACTATTGCTTAGTTATGCATCACATGCCACACGCCCGAACACACTCACACTTTATCATGCTGAGTCACCATATGCCATGTGTCCGCAGATGTGTAAGGTAGTTAAACACAATCTGAGATTTGATCATGTTAATTCCGAACCCGTAGTGTGCCCCATCGTAGCTCATGATGCCGTCTGTCATGTTGAAGGTGTCTAGTATTGGTATCCCAGCCGCTCTGACATGGCTGTTGATGAAGGCGTTATATCTGACAACGCTGCTGTAACTCTGGCCCGGGACTCGTGGGGTTTCCAGTATTCCGGGAGCGTGGGGGGACACCCACACCAGTTTCGGCCATGTTATCTTATTTCTTGCGTTTTCGTGTAGAAAGTTGATTGATGGAGAAAGAAAGTTGTTCCAGACCAGCTGTTCTTGATAGGTCCCGTGGATACCAATGCCAACGAAGAAAATAGACTTCTGGTTCTTTTTACTTTTCAGTAAGCTGAGTAATCTTGGGCCTTGATTGTGTGTGATGAGTTCAACATGGATGACGTTGGTTTGGCCGCCACACACGGGAGATACGTAGTTTAAGTAGGAGTAGCACAGCAGCTGCATCCACCCTGAACAGTACTCCCGCCACCCTGGAAACATACAGCACAGTATAGTCACAAACAGCAGTGGGGAAGCACAGCACACTCCTATCACAAACAGCAGTTGGGAAACACAGCACACTCTAATCACAAACAGTAGTGAGGAAACAGCACACTATAGTCACAAACAGTATTGGAGAAACACACAGCACACTATAATCACAAACAACAGTGGGGAAACACTATAATCACAAACAGTAGTGGAGAAACACACTGCACACTATAATCACAAACAGCAGTGGGGAAACTCACTATAATCACAAACAGTAGTGGGGAAACACACTATAATCACAAACAGTAGTGGGGAAACACAGCACACAGCGCACCAGATCCACAAACAGCAGTGTGGAAACTCTGCACACTATAATGTGTGTGTGTGTGTGTGTGTGTGTGTGTGTGTGTGTGTGTGTGTGTGAGAGAGTGTATGTGCGAGTGTATGTGCGTGTGTGTGTTTGTGTGTGAGTGTACGTGTGTATGTGCGCGTGTGTGTGTTTGTGTGTGAGTGTACGTGTGGATGTGTGTTTGTGTGTGAGTGTACGTGTGTATGTGTGTTTGTGTGTGAGTGTACGTGTGTATGTGCGTGTGTGTTTGTGTGTGTGTGTGAGTGTGCGTGTGTGTGTGAGTGTGTGAGTGTGCGTGTGTATGTAAGTATGTGTGTGCGAGGATATGATAGGGCAGTTTTAATATCTCAGCATAATTGATAAATGCTATTGAGCTAATGAAGAGACTGGTGGACTCCAGCATAGGGGACGTTTATATCACTTATTCGACAGAATGAAAACAAGACAATTCAATGTTGTTCAAGCTATATACTCTACTGAAGTAAAATGTTTGGCATGATGGTTATATCCCTGCAGAATAGCTGTTACATTGCTGCTTTACATAACTTTTGGGGTAGGCGACTAACGTGATCGGGTGGGTCAGGAGTTAACAAACAAATAAACAAACCTTTTGGTGTTGTAGACTTTAGCGTGGAGTCCTTATAGTTGCCAGTGAGGATGTGGACAGTCACTGTGTACATCTGCCTCAAGAACGAGTCCCCGATGTAATAGATAGTAGCCCCTTTAATTAGTTCACACGCATCGTCTTTGTTCGACATTGATATCTGACAATTAGGACTGGATGGTTTCCAATCAGCAAGTTCAGCATTAATAGGTCGGCGCATGTCAAAACAGTTCTCACACATACATTCCTTCACTGTCTTATACACGCACTTGTTGTTATAGCAACATGGTTTTGGACCAAACGGATCACACAGGGGTCGGAACCACAGAGCCTGGTGTTGTAAGCCTTTCAGAATGTCAAAAGTTGTATTTCCACAAACACCATCGGGGCGTGCCAAGGTTGTTGGTATGAAATATTTTCCTCTGGATGCTATCAAGAATCTTTCAACTTTCTCTCTTTCTTCAAACGTCACCCTCCTTGGCGTCCATGTTCCTCGCACCATTTCATCCAAGACGTTTTTGCACTCGGTCTCTGAACCATTTTGGCGGAGAGAAAGGTTATAAATGATGTTAGAAAAGCCTGCGTCCAGGATGGTCATGAACTGCTGTTCCCAGGTAGTGAAGAAGAGGAGTCCAGTCATCACAAACACAGCGGTGAGGAATAACACAATATTCTTCGGCATAGCTTCAACACCGGTGATGCCCACTGTGTATGTGCCTTTATAGAATATGGATGGCTTAGTGGTGAAATCTTGATATCATTTCAGTATGACAATCATCATAAATTGTGTTATAATAGGTTCGCATAATCTGGCTCTGTCCACCAAACAGGTGCACAGTTATTCATTCTGTGCGTTACTGACAAGGGAGAATTGATAATGATACATTTTAAAATATCATCCGTAAGAGAGATATAAAAATACATGCGGATGTGACACTTTGTGATACCATGCCCTACTGAATTGTTGACATGATGTTAAGACCATCGTGACCTAATGCTTAGACCATCGTGACCTAATGCTTAGACCATCGTTACCCAATGCCAAGACCATCGTGACCTAATGCTAAGACCATCGTGACCTAATGCTAAGACCATCGTGACCTAATCCTAAGACCATCGTGACCTAATGCTTAGACCATCGTTACCAATGCCAAGACCATCGTGACCTAATGCTTAGACCATCGTGACCTAATGCTAAGACCATCGTGACCAAATGCAAAGACCATCGTGATCAAATGCTAAGACCATCGTGACCTAATGCTAAGACCATCGTGACCAAATGCTAAGACCATCGTGACCTAATGCTAAGACCATCGTGACCTAATGCTAAGACCATCGTGACCTAATGCTTCGACCATCGTTACCTAATGCTTAGACCATAGTAGGCGTAACGCTAACAAAAGATTCCTATACACTATTTAATTGACTTAACTCATTCAAATGGTCATACATTTAACTCCATTTACCTGTTTATCTTTAAGACATCGTTCAACACACGTATTGCAGTAACATTGCATTATTTACACATCAACTTTCACCAACGTATTTGATAAGTCACTTATCCTTTGGGCACAGTGGCAAATAAGTTGCGAGTTTGGATACGGCTGACTTTGACATGCGATAGAACTACACTGCTTTGAATTATTCATATCAACATGCGTTTTGTGTGGAGTTTTTAACAGCAGTAACGACATGTGGTGGTGGGAACACACGCCGTCTCCGTCTAATTCTTCTCGGCAGTAATCTAATCAAAACTCCGTTGGTTTGATGATGTAAAACCATAACGTGGTTTTATTCATATTTTCTTTGTGAGTGTACATAAAATGGTTTAATCATACTTACTTCATTTAATAACTTGTGATATACACAAGGTATATTTTGATGTGTTTTACAATGAATTGGGCGTAGCTCTTACACTGCAACACGAAAACGTCGTAAACAAAAGTCTGTAAACTGCATCTGAATGAACTTGCTGGCTGTTACAACTTATCTTTTGTTGGTGGTCACCGTTGGGTATATATTGCTAGAGACTATATACTGATAATTCGGCTCTGATATTGCTTGCAAGTATAGAAGCTTGGAGGCTAATTGTATGATAAATAGTCAGGTGGCAGTGTAACAGAATGCTACATATCATCCCGCACAGTTATGTCTCAACGTAAATTTAAGTCAGGAAGAAGTAGTTAAAGGCGTAATGTCATATTCAATTACTGAATATTTCCCTTACATATAAGATGCTGGGGTACCACATTTGCATTAACATTAGCTAAAGTCATTAAAAAACGTTCAGTCTTAGAAAAGGTCAAAGAATAAGAAATACATATACTTTGAAATATTTGGATATTTGGAATTTCATACAATCCATCGAATGATCAGTCGTTATCTTCCCAATATAATGAATAAATACGCAACGAAATATGACACTTCAATTGCAATATATTAACACTTGCAGGCATTAAAAACGTATGTTAACAAGATATACAGTGTATCCAGCCAATAAGGTTCATTCCGACGACGCCTATATAGTAAACATATTTGTCGACAGAACAGAACAGAACTTTATTACGCTCAGGCCAAAATCAGCGGCATATGAGGTACAAAATGACAGCAGAATACACATTATAATAGCGGATATGTGGTTAGCCGGAAGATTTTACAATTGGCATTACATATTTACAGAATTTACTAAGGTTTTTTTAATACAGATATCTCTTTACAAGTGAAAAGTCTTTGAAATTTAACCATATTAGGTCTTTTAGAATATGTAGGTGGGATATACAAAATTCTTTCTTTAGTAAAATATGGACATTTAAAAATATAGTGAAATTCATCTCCAATATCATCAATAAAACACAGTTTACATTTTCTTTCACAAATAGGTATCCCATTCCATCTTCCTTTTTCAATTGGCAAGTGGGGGCATGAAGTACGAAATAAAAGTAGAGGGATAGCTTTATTTAGGGGTAGGGACGTTAGATACTTTTCTAATTCAAATTGTGGTTTCAAGAGAGAATAGACTACACGAAGAGTAACGATAACGACGTGCGCGTGATGAGGTCAGAGTGAGCGCTCCCCAAATCTCTGTCTGTTTTATAATCCCAAGCCCTTACCAAAACTGAACAGGGCCTTATTCCTGTGGGTACTTTCGCCACATATATACGACCGCCTCTGTGGTCTAGTGGTAGAGCGGAAGGTCCGGGGTTCCATCTCCGGCCGCGTCATACCAAAAGACGTAAAAAGATGGTACTTGATGTTACCCTGTCCGGCGATCGGCATTAAGGCGATAAAACAAGGACTGGTCGGCTCGGAGTCAGTATACTGTGTCTGAGTGGGATATTCATGTTAAACTGCGGCATGGTATCTCAGTGAACTAGCACTATAAATCGGCATCAGTCCGGACTAGTACAAGCAGCCACACAAACACACACACGTACATGCACGTCGCTATATAAGTGCAATAATCTTGGACGCGACGTTAAACCCCATTTCACCTCACCTCACCACATATATACAAAAAGCACTATGCGCCACGTCAGCGCATACTGGTAGTAGTGGAGGTGTTGGTGCCCCGGAGTACCTTGCCTAACCCAAGCTTGTCAAAGACTGAGACCACCTTGAATTTTGTGTAGCTATCTGCCGAGATTATTGTCGAGCCCTGATGGTATGCACTTTATTTCGTGTGTATTTAAACACAATTGATGAGCGATACTCCTTTGTTCTGGTTTTACTTGCCTAGTACCTGGGCATAGACTAACATCCAGTTATTTTACTGAAATTTGTTTTGGTTAAATTATAGATATAAGATATAATTAAAAGGAGCCCACAGACTTTCTTGTTTTTCCGATACTGCAGTAATCTAGATTTGCCAAACATTAAAGACTTGCTTTGGTAAACAGTTTGTGAGGTATGCTCCAAGAACGACTGTCCCTACACTCATATACCTGGACACGCAATATGAAAAAATCCCTGAAAACTCACTTAATAGCCAAAGGTGCCAGTCAAGCGCATGTCTAAAGTGTATATTAAGTTTAATGAAGAACGATGGAGATAATTTTACTTCTTTCTGATTTATTACTTAATATTTATTATATACTCTTCAAAAATGTTTGGCCACAAAAGCAAAATTAGCCAACCAAGAGGTGCAAAATGAAGAGGTTTAATGAGGTTTCAACTTTTTCCACATCAAAATGATCACATCAAGGACATGCAAACTATTAGTCAAGAAAGCAGCACTATGAACGGTATTAAAGTGGAAAGGTTTTTGACTGCCTGGCATCTGGGTCAGTCGAACAGTGATAGTTCAACAATATGCCAAGATTAACAGAAATGCAAAGAAACAACGTCATAGGCCGCTTGCAGGCAGCTGAATCCCGGTCAGCTGTTGCCAGGGTTTTCAATGTAGCGCCCAGCACCATCACAAGGCTATGGGATCGGTTTCAACAGCATGGGACAACACGTGATCGGCCAATGTGGTGATGGTGGTGAAATGGGGTTTAACGTCGCGTCCAAGATTATTGCACTTATATAGCGACGTGCATGTACTTGTTTGTGTGTGTGTGTGGCTGCTTTTTCTAGTCCGGACTGATGCCGATTTATAGTGCTAGCTCACTGAGATACCATGGCGCAGTTTAACATGAATACCCGACTCAGACACAGTATACTGACTTCGAGCCGACCAGTCCTTGTTTTAGCCCCTTAATGCCGAGCGCCAGACAGGGTAACAATAAGTACCATCTTTAAACGTCTTTTGGTATGACGCGGTCGGGGATCGAACCCCGGTCCTTCCGCTCTCCGGGCGGACGCTCTACCACTAGGCCACGGAGGCGGTCGATCGGCCAAGGTCGGGACGACCAAGAGTAACCTACCCCGCCCAAGATCGCTACATCCGACTACGAATCCTACGTGAAACGACGACCGCGGCCACATCAACCGCATCCCAAATAGCCAGACTGCGCAGAATCTCCAGACCGTACGAAACCGTTTAAGAGCAGCAGGTCTACGAGCAAGACGTCATGGCGTCATATTGAGTCGACAACAGCGTCAACAACAACTGCATTGGTGTTCAGGACGACAGGACGAATCAATATTTCTTCTCCGTCGAGGGGATGGAAGAGCACGGGTCTTCAAACGTCGGGGAGAACGTTACGCCGGAAACTGCGTACAGGAAGTAGACAGGTTTGGTGGAGGTAGCGTTAGGATGTGGGCGGTTATCTCTCATCATGAGGGGACAGGTTTGGTCCATATCCAGGGCAAACTTACGGCTCAACGATACATCAACAAAATCCTCCTACCACACGTCAAAATTGCGTCCCTTGGGCACGCCAGAAACCTATGATTGTGGGTTCGAATCCCGGTTCGCCCCAATTATGTTTCTAGGTTTGTCAGCACCATACCCGTGCTCGTGGGTTTCACTCAAGTGGTAAAAGTCTGAGACCTGCATCACTTCGGGCTTTCCTCCCACGTTTAGCTAACACGCCTAGATATAACTGGAAAACTGTTAAAAGCGGCGTTAAACCAAACTCACTCACTCACTCACCACACGTCCTCCGTACGGCAACGGTGTATTCCAGCAGGGCAACACTCGGCCGCATACAGCACGGATCACAAGAGCCCGTCTACACAACAACAACGTTGATGTTCTCCCCTGGCCCTCCAGATCCCCAGATTTGAACCTGATAGAGCACATGTGGGATGAATTGGATAGACGGCTACGCCGACGTCAACCACAACCCCAGACATTGCAGCAGATGGCTTAAGCGTTGCAGGTCGAGTGGGCTACCATTCCCAAGGTTGTGATTTGCATACTCGTCTCTTCCATGGGCAGGAGATGTCAGGCCGCTATCGATTCCAACGGGAGACATACGCTTTAAAACCAGTAATCATAAATTACCTAAATAAACAGGCCGATTGGAAAAAATGCACGTGAGCAAACGATATGTACATATTGTCACTCCCGAGTATCGGATGTAATTCTCTTTCAACCTTACAAACTGACACCCCATTCAGGCAATCACCCCAACGCCTGTTCTTTTTGTTATTATACTCATGTTCTTCCGTTTTGTAACAGTAATTAGTAAGACAGCCCAGTTGTGAGACACCTTAAAACAACAATGTCAAACCTGGTTGCACATGTTAATCAGGTAATTAACCCCTATCATGAAAATGGACTTGTCTTATTTTTCTTAAAGACAAAAGAAATGACTCAAGATGCTTGATACCCTCTTTTACTTTATTTCATTCAACATTTTAATTCATCCATCCCTTAAATCCATTGTTTTAACATATTCGCCACTTAGCGTTCATTTAAAGTTAAAATCACAGTTCACATCACAGTTCACATCGAGGTTGTCACACTGACACAACCTTAATCCATCTTCAGAAGTTTGCCAACAGCATCCAAGAACTGGAGTGGTGTCTTGACACCCTGGGATAGCTGATTCTTCAGTCTGGAAAGTCAATTGTCAATCTCCTTGTACACACGCTTTCCTGCTGGTGGAGCTGCATCTAGGTCTAACTGAAATAGCTTGGTCTTCTCAGATTTCTCAATCTTCTTGATGATCTCGATGAACCTGTAGAGATTAGGATGACGATGATTCAGTGATGAATTGAGGCGACTGTGGAAACCCTCATGGCAGCAACTTCAAAGTCGACCTGGAATGTTTCTGGGTTGAATGGTTGGTTCAGTAGTTGTTGGATGTGGACCTTCAACTGAGCAAAGAGGCGTTGGTATGTTGTAGTCCGACAATCAGGCATCGATGCGTAGACTAGGGGATAGGTAATGCATCCTTTCCGTACATGCAGTATGTAACGCTGATTCCAAAGATCTGGGCAGGCGGAGAAAGTACCATCAATGTAGACAATGGAAGCTGACTGGAGGACTCTAAGCTGATCATCAGTTGCAAATACCAGCATCTTCTTCACCGTCGGCAAAAAGCAGAAACCGCTCTCTCTCCAGGGTGCTGCAATGTCGACTTCAGCTCTGGTTTTAGGGAGTTTCGGGATGGTGGGACTGCGGAAGGAGGGAAATATAGCTGCAGCCTCCGGATCATGTCTCAAGACCTCGTCGTTGTAGAGGGCTGGCATAGGAGTGGTTGGTTCTTCTCTTGCTGTCTTCCTTAAGCTGCCAAGGAACTGGATTCTGCTGGTGTCTTCTGATGGGTGGTTGTGTACAGTGAAATTTCTAACAAAATATCCAACTGTTGTACATTTGCCAAGGTCTTAACGGTACATCGCCAATGAGTACCAGTTTGTCTCAACATTTTGAGTAAGCTCCTACTAGCTCCTAACTCATTTATTTCCTGAGAATATTCAAACAGAATTACTGGCCTACTCTTATTAATTAATCCACTATTCATGGGCTGTGACCATTGTTAAGTGGGTAGACTGGCTGTGTTTGTTTAATTAATCCCACCTACTCCACTGTCTTACAATGGGTGTCTCACTAATGGGATGTCTTACTAATGGGATGTAACCGATACGCGCTCCTGTAACTTAACATTATTCTCAAAAGTGGGCCATGGCATATGTCCGACAATACAGACTTCTTTTCAAACGTTTAAATTATGTTTCAACGTATTTTATATATGTAGAGTTTATTCCTATATCTTACAATTGATTGCTAAATTGCATATGTCTAGCTTTAGCAGATACATTAAGGAGTGATTTCGCAATAGTGAGACAGCGAGTGAGGTGATTTTGACGGTTCTTTTAACAATATTCAAATTATATTCAGCAACGACCATACATTCCAGTTATGGTTATGATAGAATTACCCGACTGGGTCCACAAACTGCAACTAAAGTTATTAGTTTGAAGTTACATATAACTGCAAAATATAATGCAAGATTAATTTGCCACAGTTACATGGTACTTAGTTCTCCAAGAAATATTACAGACATTTATTGTCATTTAATTATTACGTATATATAAATACATATGTATTATCAAATGCATATATTTTCATTCATTGTTCATAGGTTTTTTCAGTTTTCATCTTATCCTGTACACGTGTGCACTAGTGCTGTGCAATGTAGCAATCCAAGTCGATCACTCCAATAAAAGCTGTCGGTCCCAAAGCTGTAAGGGCGTGGGTAGACTAATTGCCAGGTTGTGGCCATTCGTATGCTAATAGTGATACCTTTATATATACTGATCGTAGATGACCGTAGATCGTGCAAAAAGAAACTCTCATGCGGGAGTGAGTAATCTGGTTACTACCACGTTTAGCTATATCATCCAGCCATATTGGTTTTACACATGGACTGGGCTCTTTGATGTGATATGGGGAAAGAGGCAAAAGCACGTAAATAGATTGCGAGGAGACCATTTACATATGATTGGTTGGTTGGTTTGTCGTTTAACGCCGCACTCAGCAATATCCCAGCTATACGACAGCGGTCTGTAAATAATCGAGTCTGGACCAGACAATCCAGTCTTTGTTTTAGCTCCTTAATGCCGAACGGCAGACAGGGTAACAACAAGTACCATCTTTAAACGTCTTTTTGTATGACGCGGCTGGGGATCGAACCCTGGTCCTTCCGCTCTCCGGGCGGACGCTCTACCACTAGACCACGAAGGCGGTCTGGACATTTAAAACCCAAACAATGCGAAAGTTAGGCTTGCTTTATATAGGGCTATACCATTACAGTAAGGGCTAGGCGGAAGGGAAAAGAATATGGTCCAGGGATTGTGAGACAGATTAGAAAGCCAAGGGCTGTCTGCCGTCTAAATATCAAGAGCAAAGCAAATCGAGCCATCGAGACAGTGACTCCACACGGGGGCACGGGTGTCCCAGTCGTCTAAGGCGCCGCGACTCGCTGTGCAGAATTGCGTCCCTTGGGCACGCCAGAAACCTATGATTGTGGGTTCGAATCCCGGTTCACCCCGATTATGTTTCTAGGTTTGTCAGCGCCATACCCGTGCTCGTGGGATTCACCGAAGTGGTAAACGTCTTAGACCTGCATCACTTCAGGCTTTCCTCCCACATTAAGCTGACACGCCGCGATATAATTTGAATACTGTTAAAAGCGGCGTTAACCCAATTCACTCACTCACTCACTCAGTGACTCCACACCTGTTTGCACCCATCAGATACAAGTCACTACTGTCACTTCTTCTCTTTCCCAAAGAAACTTAAAAAGAGTAATGTCGGATGCGTATATTTCTAAACCTACAAAATTACTATTTACATACATGTTTCAACTTCAAAGTGATCAGTGTACCTCGCGTACAAGAAAGTAATATATATATATGTGATGCTAGTACAATTTTGTGTCGACATTGTGTGGCGTGGCATTATTATTGAAGTTCAAATCACAACAACACATACATGTATTTCTTTAAAAACAGTAGAATTAGTGTTGGTAAAGATTTAATCTCTACATTAACAATCCCGAAAGAGGACTAACCGCTTTATTACAGCACTGTGACCCAGCTTGTCCTATTATGCCAACAGTCCGTTAGTTCCCCATGCGACACTCACACCGTAGTCTGTCCCCAAGTCCTGCGCCATGACTGGGGAATTTAAATTTATATCATTTAGGTATTCTTTTTCACTGAAAGCCTAGACAAGTCTAGATCAAACTAACAAAGTCTACTTTAGTTGATTCCAAAACAGCAGAAGAGGAAAGGTTCTTTCGAAAAAGAAATATACTTATTTTAAAGAAATATTTTCATTGACTAGGTGTTAGTCTATCTGTCTTCCAAATCATAGAGAATAAATTTGAAACGGACTTTAAGTCAAGAATGATTTGGCAAGTCTAGATTGCCTAAGTTCTGGTCCTGAAATCAAGCATTGTTCTAGGCCCCATTTGGATTCTGTTGAGTAGATTTATAATCTTAACTTTGAAAATTGTATTTCTAGGATGTTAATTGATTTTCGATTTATTTGGGTATTTAAAGGTAACAAAATAATATGAAATATATAGAATTTATGATGTAGCTAAGGTATGTACGTGTAAAAACTGTATTTTGTAGTCAACCAAAAAAGATCTTCAACACCATATATTGTATATTGTTTTGAAATATCCCGCCTAATTAACACGTTCCTTATTTCAATATTGTATTCAATTCCACACATGACTGCACACAACATTTATATATTTCACATGTATACAACGGCTACATGGGCAAGTATAACGGTAAACACAAACTTGAGTTTGTTTAACATTTTTGTGTGTTAAACACATGTTATTTTAAAGGGAAATATAAACATTTTGTCTGATTCTAACTATTGTTTCCTGAATAAGATATTATTTAAAATGCATTAGCTTACCTCCGGCTGAAGCGTGTGGTTCGGTCTGTATCCCTTCAGACATACACCCTTTGTTTGGTAACATGCATTGCCAGATCAACCAATACTCATGTCGTTAACAACTACAGAAACATCAATGCTATACAAAAACAAATTTCGAGCTTGAGGCTCATATGAATAGATATTGTAATGCGCAACATAATTTTCGTGTTAAGCGAGCTGGGACCACGTCAATATACCAGGTGCGAGATGAATTGACATTTTGAACGCATTGACAGAGAGTATTGTTATCTTGAACGGTTTCTGCAAACGAGGTAGACATTTGGAATTCCATTTATGCACAAGATCTTTCATGTATCAAAATATGCCTGTGTTTGTTTAAAGGGAACATGCTCTTCATCGACTTTGCTGCGGTTGGAGCACACAACGACTATTCAGAGACAATCAGTTCAATTAATTAATCAGTGCTACTACCAGTGCAAATAAAGAATATTTATATCTTTATAACATGTTATGTCTTTGTGGGTATATACTTCACATAAATAAGTACAAGTTTACTTTTCTACAGTGTGAAATACCAGTATATAAAGCACAATATTACTTTTCTACTTTTCTTTGATCACTCCATTCTGATAATTAGGTAACAGAGGGTAGACCAGTCAGTGCCTTCCGCCATGACCTATGTTGTTTTAAGGTGCGTGACAAATGGGACCTTTAACTAATGAGAGGATACCGATTACACTGGCCAAGGCTGACCCAAACGGGATTCCCTCTACTAGTCAGTTCTCCATGAAATACTCACAGCGTAGTCTCCCAGACCCTAGAGAATAAATTTGAAAAGGACTCCAACTCAAGTCAAGAATGATTTGGCAAGTCAAGATTACCTCAGTTCTGGCCCTGAAATCAAGTATTATTTTGTGCTCCATTTGGATTCTATGTAGTAGCTTTTTAATTCTAACTACTAAAATTGTATTTTAGGGACGAAATGTTAGTCCACTGACACCGGTACATTCCCATGACGAAGTTATTTTTATCTTGAATTAGAATAATGAATTATCGTTCATTGTCCGATGTTAATACATCGATGACAAGTAAGGGGTGTATCATAGTTAACACTATCATATATTTATTACAATCAAATTTACCTGTATGTACATTACTGCAATGGACATGTACATGATCACGCACCAAGTATTATCAAACACTATATTCTGTTATGCTGTGAATTTAACTGGTTCAATCAATATTTGTCCTGGTTGGTCTATCCATGTTGTATATTCAAAAGCAATTTGTTATTTAATTCACTGAATCATGTAGTCTGAATGTATACAAGTACATACAAAGTACTGGTTTTAATGCCATTCCAAGAGAAGATATACATTTGCCATCATTTACTTGTGGGTCTGTGTTTTGTTGTGTTCACGGGAAAACATTCCCGCGAGTCAGCGCGTGCATACCAGATGAATCCATAAATCCGGAGCTACCATCCGTTATCCGCTGGCCTTTGGTCATATCATCTAACATGGTCTAATGAATTTTCTAAGCGAACAAGAACCAAATCTGTGAAGGGTCCCTTATCCTCCTTATTCGACTTCTTGTTGAAATCGGGGCGGTCGGGTAGCCTAGTGGTTAAAGCGTTCGCTCGTCACGCCGAAGACCCGGGTTCGATTCCCGACATGGGTACAATGTGTGAAGCCCATTTCTGGTGTGATATTGCTGTAAAACCTCACTCACTCACTCACTCACTCACTCACTCACTCACTCACTCTTGTTGAAATCTGATATCTTAACTCACAGCCGGTTAATACGTAGTTTGCGCTAAATATTCGAAACAGAGTGAGTGAGCTGGTTTGAACAACATATGTACAGGGCCTCTATTTGAAATGGCTGAAAGTCTCCGGTTGGAAAAAGTGTGTGCTGCTGTTTAACGCCGCACTCAGCAATATTCCCGTTATAAGACGGCAGTCTTATAAGAGCTGTACTAGGAACAACCATTCACGCCAACACCCCCATACTTTCAACCATGAGTTGCCACGCACTTTAACTTTAGGTTTGCTTGGGACTAATTCCGACCCGGATTCATCGCCGACATACCGATATATTTTAAGCTGTACTTTTCTTTACATTTAAAATGTGTGTAATGTCAAACATGCATGAAGGCGATAATGTCCCTTGTGGTGTATTTGTTGTTTTTCACACGAATGTACGAGGGGGTATCAAAAAGTTTTGAGCCTCAAACAGAAAAAGTAAAAGAATTGGATTGTTACTACTTTATTTTTCAACATAGTCCCTTCCCAACTCCACACACTTGTTCCACCTAGTTCAGGGCTGGTACTGGTTGATGGCCGTCCGGACCGGGCATCATCTTCTAAGCTCTCTCTGCTACGCTGAAATTCCTTCAGCCACCGTTTGATAGTTGCAGACAATGGGGAAGACTCTCCATAAACTGCAGTCAATCGCTCCTCCACCTGTCTGGCAGATTGACCCTCTAGGACAAGGAACTTTATCACCGCTCTGTACTCAGATTTGTCCATTTTGCCTATTCACTAGGGGTAGGTCTCTTCCACGAAGTGTTGTGACAAAATAATTGCAGCAAGCATTGCAGTACATTCATGTACATTAGGTGTAGCGCATTGTACCATTCGACCAGGAATACTGTGTGAGGCTCAACACTTTTTGATATCCCCTCGTATGAGCGTCCACGTACATGCACAACGATAACGTACCAATAAACGTGGAAAAAATAAACATACACACACAGCAATGGGATCCATTACAACATGCATTCACAGGCTATCGACAAAAAAACATATACACAATACTCAAATTGATAGTATCTGTTAGAGAACAAAGAATTGTTGCATATATTTAATTGTGATATTATAGTTTGCGTTAACGAGAAAGAAATCTGATTAAATTAGATAATCGTTATTGCTAATAATTTATTAAAAAGCTATGTACGATTAAAACAATCATCAGGTAGTTCACGTTCACTCGACTATGACACATTCGCTAACTCTTATTATGGAACAGGGGCGGTCGGGTAGCCTAGTGGTTAAAGCGTTAGCTCGTCACGCCGAAGACCCGGGTTCGATTACCGAAATGGGTACAATGTGTGAAGCCCATTTCTGGTGTCCCCCGCCGTGATATTGCTGGAATATTGCTAAGAGCGGCGTAAAACCATACTCACTCAATTAGTATGGAACAAAATATCGCAGTGCAGAGTTTTCAGAACTCCCAACATGCATGAGGTGATGATTGCGCTTATCTAGACTTGCCTATTATAATCATAGAACTACTATATACCCATGGACTTATCATTCAGTAAGTGGAGCAAAGCTAACTACAGAGAGTGGGCAAGCGGCTGACAGCATGAACAATTTGTAGCTTCCACTTGTGTAGTTAAAACTAGGCTGAATGTCCCTACTGTGGAGAGTGGAACCACATACAGCAAAACGGACATATATATAACATGAGTAGAAATGTTTGCTTTAATCTTTTTTCTCACCCTTTTAAAAAATTAAATTGTGTCATCTGCATCTGTTATATCTGTTGGTCATTAATCATCAGTTATGACCAGGTGGCATGGCCTAGTGTAATGGCCAGTACATGCCTGTAAATGGAATGTACTCTGGTAACTTCAAATATCACAATCTCTCCTTACATCCGATCAAATTCCGACCGCTGGAAGATATATGGACTTACAAAATTGTTAGTTTAAATCATAATTTCTAGATTACATAGGGGCGGTCGGGTAGCCTAGTGGTTAAAGCGTTAGCTCGTCACAACGAAGACCCGGGTTCGATTCCCGACATGGGTACAATGTGTGAAGCCCATTTCTGGTGTCCCCCGCCGTGATATTGCTGGAATATTGCTAAAAGCGGCGTAAAACCACACTCACTCACACAGCAAACACGAAAATGTCGTTTTCCCCCGTACATGGTCATTGGTCAGAAAAAACGACTAAAAATTCATTAAAATTGATTAATTGGTTAGCGTCTAGAAAGTGTCCGGAAAAGCATCGAGTTTTTCAAGCGTGAAATTGACGGAAAAAAGATGCTTTTTGCTCCGCCTTGTACAACTGTTAACGGCCAATCAGATGGCGCTGGTCCCCCGACGCACGTGATGCCCAAGGCTTCCTTTTGGAAGCATTAGGTTTCGTATTTCTGGCATGCCTTGCTCTAGTATCTGTCGCGCGCAGCGAGATTTACTGATTAGTCAATTTTGGGATATGTAACATGTTAATGGAATTCAGACACGCGCCAAAAAGTCAAACCAAACCATGTTACCAAGTTTATTGAGATAACATATCCCTCCGCTATGCACAGTTACCTCTATCGGGTAATGGGTTGTGTTTCATTTGGTTATAACAGTAACTAATTTTGTAATGTGAAGTTTACACGATATACGGCTTTTCCATAGGACGAGAGGTGGGTCACATGACGTTTTTCACGTGACTGTATTCTTGAAATTACGTAAGCACTGACTACTTCCACATTCCTAGGGAAAACCCTGGGAATTCCCTAGTACGAATTCACAAAGAAGCGTTGTTTCTCATCATTTAGACCCTTTAATTTTGAACGTAGCGTCTTAGCATACTCTGTGATAAGTCATAGAGTTTGGGTGCATGCCCGTTCAAGGATACCCTCGCTACAACCCATCCTAGAGAAATAAACCCCAAAAATCCAAACTATCGTAGTGACAATCTACAGCATTCTCTGGCATTACCTTAGTATCTATTTGACACATCTTTACAATCACCTTTCAATGATCGGCCAATTGATCAGTGATCACAAAGGCTTGAAATCGCCACAGGCAAATTAACAACTTCGGAAATATCTCCCGTCATGTTTATCGTGTCGGCCATTTTGACGTCTTGTACTTGATGTAAATATAATGTATTACGACGCTCTGTCATTGTGATTGACTTACTGAGGTAGTTCTTAGGAAGATATGAATTATTTAAACGAAATTTCTGAAAAAGATCGACCATAAAGTAAAATCCAATTTGATAGCTACAAATAGGCATTGTTAAATCTGAAGTCAGATCTGTGCACAGAGACAATTTTTAATGTATTTAATGCCTGCCAAACCACATGACCCATCACATCATCAAAGAACATGAATAGACTGGCATCTGATAATGCTAAGCTGTGCCAAGTCCTACAGATATCAGATCTGACAGTAATTGGATGATCTGGTGAGGAACAATAGCTTACAAAATGTTATACATGGATCATGTTTGATTTCTCTCTCCGCAGTGGAAGTTAGTCGAAGTTATGTGGCTACAATTAGGCATGACTATCCACAAGCCTAGTCTACATACTTACACGAAGTCTGGTCGAAATCGAAACAATGATAGCGGAGTTACAGCTGTTTAGAGGTCTGGTTTAGGGAAGTTTCTGGTTAAGTAGTGCGGGAAAAGAAAGTGTTAGCTCTTCAAAAGACTGTAACTCATCTGCCCATTGCGCTACAGTCAAACGGATTAGTGTTCTGGATTCGTCAGGGCTTCAAGTATAGCATTGATGCATTGCTACAGGAAATGCTTTCTCAGAAACGCAGAATCTACATCAGAATCAAACTCCAGTATGTCGGTAACTAATCAATATATCTCAAACCGGTTAGCATTTATTGATGTGGAAACATTATATGCAAGTTTCCAAAGCCCTGCAGCTGATACAGGCAGAGGAAACGATTGTTGAAGATGCGTACCTCCCAAAATGACAAATCCGCTATGGGCATGTTCAATCCAGTATGGCTGCCAAACCACGTGACTTTTGACATGTGCTCAAGAACACAAAATGCCAAATAGCAAGATAGAAAGCAGTTGCGGCAATTACTTTGCATGATAAGATTCTATTCCATGAAATCACGTAAAAATGTTTAAGACAACTTTCGGCCGAAAGTAGCATTCAATATGGCGGACATCAAAGACAAATCACAAAAGTGGCTTAAGAGCATTGTGGTGTCCTTCATAGAGACAAAGTTTCCGAAGTTTTGAAGCTATTGCTGTGATGTTGTGAGAGAAGAAGATATGGGTAGCCAAGTTGTGAGAAAACTGTTAAAAAACATGACCAAAACCTTCAATCAAATATGGCTGCCTAACGGTGCCTTGTAGCTATTGTGGTCCCAGTTGAAAATGATAGGCATCTGATTCCCCTGCGCATAACAAATTTGGAAGACATTGGGCAATTAGATTTGAAGATAAATGCTGCTGGAGTTGAAACTTTGATGGGTTATCTGCCCCTAGCCATTGGGATTTTTGTGGTAACTGCTTCACAGTGGTGTCGATGTTGCTGCTGATTTTGGAGAGATTCTGGCCACTGATTGTTGAGGTACGGCGGAATAATAATAAGAAGAAACACAACAATTACAATATGGCTCAACAGCCTTTCAGGCTTGGAGACCTAATAAAATACGTTTGGCTGATGGCATTGTTATTAGCTAAATATATGCAGAGAAATCTGTGAAAAATAAGATTTTAAGTGAATACAGATGAATAAAAAATAGTTCTATTTTTAAGTGAACGTTAGAAAAGTAAAGAAAAAACTAAAAGTATTGTCTTTATTACTTGAATATGAGATATAAATGCTGAGAATAGTAAAGTGAATGCGGATCCCGAGGCCATCGTATGTAAATAATTTGAAATTCATTCCAATTAACACATTTTATAAAACTCTGTTCTTGATGAACGATTCTGTTTGTTCCTCATCGTTTGAGCCACTTGGTCCTTCCACCGGGGCATCTGATGTGTCAGCAAACCTCCTTGAAGTCTGCAACAAAAACAGAGAAGCATATGTTAAAGCCTAAGTTCATAACTACAAGCACACATGAAGTCCCTGGTATTGGGAAAGGATGCATGGGTAACGTGCTTGTCATTTATTTGTTAGTTGTTGCTGCAGTGAGCAATATTCCACCAAAAGTCTAATCGAATAGGACCCATACAAACCAGTCACTGAACGAACTTGGAACGTCCCAAGCCTCGGATACGATGACATGTAACAGAGCCTGAATAAAGTATCCAATCCGTTACTTTTTGTGTTTGATTGAGGTCTTCCGTAGACTATATATGGAATGACATAGCCAGGCCCTTGATTGACAAAATTAATCATAAGCAAAATGTGTCTTTCAATGATATTTGATAACAAGATACATGCTTTCAGGTGCCTAAACAATTGAGAAATGAAGACGTCATGACGAAGAAATTCAAGGTTAGAAACCATCACGGTTAGAAACAAGAAACCATCTTGTTATCCAGCTTGGTATTTTGAATTTCTTAGCACAGACTAGATAAGCCGCTGAATATTGTTTCATAGTTGTTTCCTTGATATCCAACTCTGAAGGATTAGATGAATATACTCATGTGCCATGTTGTACATTTAAGTTAGAGGAGTTGGTACCTTTTCACAAAGTTATAATTCTGCAATAAGCTACGACCTCCTTGGGTTCTGGCCCATGATACTGACCATCACATGTTCTTCTTCCTGTTCACTCCTCCAGAAGAAGAATTTTCTGATGTAGAGGGGGTTAACTTCATCCTTGTTTCCACCTGCAGTATTCAGACGAAAGTTTGTTTCATAGCGATGTTTTGATTCATTTTGTCCCTCGAAGGTGTAGGGTGCTCAATTGAATATGTTCTACGAACGTACATAAACAGAATTCTATCAGTTTAGGACCAGAACCATATTCAGCCTGAAAGGATGAGGATAGTATATTATGTGGTTATATTGTCATTTACCTGTGGCCAGACTGAGGACAACGCCCACCACCTGCACGATGATGAATCCAAACACATGGTACAGCATGTAGGAGAGGCTGTAGAAGGCATCGAGACCTGACCTAGCAGGAAATCATATTTAGTTACCAGACTGGCAGAAAGAAAACACTGAATAAGTCATGATTAGGGTTGAATTTCATGAGGTGTTTCCTCTCAATGTGGAGATGTATTTGACTTCATCCTTCTTATTACCATAACAAACGTAATTTCTCTTTTCAAAACAAATACAACAATTCAAGATACTCTTTTATGTAACTCATAAGCAGCTGATGTATACAGTTTGAAAGGTATTAACCATCATATATATTGTTTTTCTTCTTTAACAAAGCAAAGTGTAGCGAGTGTTACCCAGTATATTGGCGTAGATCATCACTGGTTGAGTTCAGTGTCACCATGGTGTATGGCAGAGAGAGGTTGACACTCGGGCAGTGATCAGTCGGGGCAGGTGGTAGAGGGGGCGTCTTCCTCACCCCTGGGGAAAGTCTAGCACCTACCACCAGCCACGTCAGGCAGCTGATCCCAACCAACAGTGCAACAATAGCGCTCTAGGGAGAGAGGATGGATACTATATATAGTAATACAAACTTGCCGATTCAAACATCTTATCTCTACACCATGGACCCAGATCACATCATACTTTGCCATGCCTACATATTTATTGCATTCATTTTCACAAAAGGGTAAAGAAACAACATTAATACAACGTTTGCACATGAGCTACAGACCACGGATACCACCTTCAAGGTATAAATGCACCTTGGTGGTCAAAACAAATAAGAACCATCATTTTCATGTGTTAAACCCATGTACACAGGTTGCACGATGCTAAATCAGTACGTCGCAGGTATCTCTTTTGAAGATTATCTCATGAGCCTTTACCCAAATACGATACCACTGTGTCACAATCTTCTTATTAGCTAATCAGCGTCGATGCTTATACATTCTCGGTACAGTTGAGAAAAACCTTCAGACAAGCATATCTGATATCTGTATCTCAAAAAGAATATATTCGAGCAGTTCAAATAGTTTCTGATCGTCATGACATGAACTCCCAAAAGGGTTTACTTGGAGGGCATATTTTGCACTGGAGGTTGTCTTATGCTGAGATCGAAATTTCCTAATCAAGGCAGTAGAAAATGAAATGTTTGGGTGGTCAAAGCTCACTGTTCACTTGACGCGACCTTCTATGAAGGTGTTGCCACGTAGCGACGAACATTCCACATGCAACACAATAACATGTTTCTCCCAAGCCTGTAACAATGGGACAGGCCCATTCCGAAAACTTAACTGGTTCAATGATGCCCCATGATACTTGATGAAGGCCACCCTTTAACACATACTCATATAGACATGACAAGTCTCTATCCGTGCCTGTTTCCGTGCAAAGCTCATCAGTTGTAACAGGAATGCAGAAATGCAGGAGGTAAATGCTGTCACTTTTCTCCTCAGACAAGTGAAACTCTGTTGCTGCTACAGACAATCGACTCATTTGTGTGAGTAGCTGCAGACTTGTGAACACTCGAATAGTCATAAGCGCATAGCATGACGCATTAGCGCTGTACTGTGGGTGATGCCATATCAGGTTTAGTTTTCTCACACTGAAGAGCGAAATCAAGGGTTTGTCATCCACAAATAACACTCAGTCAAGCTGAGAGTAATGCTTCTCTCAAGCAGTCAAAGTTCTGGAAGCGTAGCTAATAGGTCTTTCTGATCCATCAAGCATTTTGTGCGCCAAAACAAATTCAAGTCCGTGTGGTGAAGTGTCGCACTGCAGTAACAGTAGCAATTGTTGGGTCAACATGAAATAGAAGTTTAGCAGAATGCAACAAGTCTTTAGATAAGTCAAAAGCCTGTTTCTGGGTCTTTGTCCAAGTTCAAGGAATACCCTTCTGTAGTAAGGCATACAGTGGAGACAGTGTATTTGGCAATAATGGATGATAATAATTGAGTAAGTTCAGGTAAGACGGTCTGTAGTACAGGAGCGTCTTGTATTGATGACATACTCTTGTCAATAGGTCTGAGACCTTCTTTGTCTAATTTATTTCAAAGCTGTTGAACAGAGTCTGTGATGAAGACACAATTTTCTCTTCGGAATTTTAGTTCGGCTTCAGACAAATTTTGGAGGACACTGTCAAGAACTCTCAAGTGATGCTGATCATCAAAACCTGTCATCCTGGTAGGCAGCAGACTGATGAAGTCCTTGTGAAACATTCTCTATCATCCGTTGAAATATGGTTGTGACTGAAGCAACAACAAATAGAAGACGAGTGTAGCAGAACAAGCCTTTGAGAGTGTTAATAACAACGTACTGCCTTGATTCTTAATCAAGAACAACTTGTTGATAAGCATTAGTCTTTTCAAGCTTTGTGCATTTCTGTCCTTCTGTCAACTTTGAACACAAATCTTGAAGTGTTCGAATTGGGTTATTCTCTAACTGAGAATACTGGTTACTGTCAGCTTATAGTCTCCACAAACTGTGACTGTAGAAACTGTGTTTTTTAAACCGGAACAAGGGGACAGGCCCATTCTGAAAACTTAACTGGTTCAATGATGCCTTCAAACAAGTCTTTCCAACTCTGTTTCAACTTTTGGTTTCAAGGAGAATGCAAGTAGAAACGTGGTTGAACATTCTTGTCAATGTAAATATGAGCCAAGTATCCTTGTACCTTTACAAGGACATTTGCCGGTTGCTTTAAGACATATTCCAACGTGAGTTATTCAGGTTCAGAAACCACATTCACTGTAACTTCAGACAAGTGAGTAGGGTTGATTAATGCTGCAGCAGAACCAGTGTCAGATTCCAATGCCGAAGCAAAGTAACAATATATGGATCAGTGTTCACAGTATCCTGGAATATGGAAGCGACAAACAGATCTTCGGGTTATTAAGAGTATATCAATTGATCCTCTGTCGCCTTGGGATCAGAATTTTCTGAGCAGCTCGACTTCTTGAGCTATTCTCATTGCTGTATTTAAAGTTTAGTCAACTTAAGACAGTAACTTTCTCAGAGTATTCTCGTCAGAAACACCACATACAAGTCTGTCTCGAAGCATAGCACCAAAGTTTCAGTTCTCACTAAACTTCCTGAACTCAGCTACACATGCTGCAACTGATTCACTGTTTATCTCTTGTGTGAAACGGTTTCAGAAGGTCAAGGATTGAAATGGTTCCTCAACCACACTACTAGGTCACCAAATGATTTGTCAGAGGGCAGGTGTGGCTGTAGTAATGCACGAAATAACTGGTACGCGACAAGACCACAAGCGGTCAACAAAATACTTTTGTTAACTCCTTCATCGTCAATTTTGTTAGCATATATACGCAATGTTCTAACTACTCACACAACTCTTCCCAACTTACTTTCTTCGGGTCAAATTCCGGTAAAACACCAACTGTAGCCATAGTTTTCTGTGAGCACCAACTAGCAAACAGTTCACTTAAGTTATAAACATCATTTAGATTCATCATTCAATTTATCCGCATAACAATGCAAGACGGCAAGTTCGTATTTGAATACATGCGCGAATACTGAATCACAACTCTCAACTGCGTCAAAGTTCAATGCGAGTTACCCCAGTTCCAACTACTTGTCAACCTTTCACAACATCTTTAATCCCATCCTCGTCGCCAAAATGTTGTACTTCCAGCGTAATGCTGCATGCTTACGTCAAAGTTCAATGCGATTTACCTCAAGTTCCAACTACTTGTCAACCTTTCACAACATCTTGAATCCCATCCTCGTCGCCAAAATGTTGTACTTCCAGCGTAATGCTGCATGCTTACGTCAAAGTTCAATGCGATTTACCTCAAGTTCCAACTACTTGTCAACCTTTCACAACATCTTTAATCCCATCCTCGTCGCCAAAATGTTGTACTTCCAGCGTGATGCTGCATGCTTACGTCAAAGTTCAATGCGATTTACCTCAAGTTCCAACTAATGGTCAACCTTTCACAACATCTTGAATCCCATCCTCGTCGCCAAAATGTTGTACTTCCAGCGTAATGCTGCATGCTTACGTCAAGGTTCAATGCGATTTACCTCAAGTTCCAACTACTTGTCAACCTTTCACAACATCTTGAATCCCTTCCTCGTCGCCAAAATGTTGTACTTCCAGCGTAATGCTGCATGCTTATGCTCAGTCTTTAGCCGCACCTCAACACTCCACATACACCGCAACACTCCCAAGTGTGTATTACCCAGAATGCTAATACCAGAAACCACCAGTTTACAGCAGCTAAAACAAAATGTAGGACCGCCCAGTTAAATACATTCGTCACCACTCGCCCCTTTCCGTAACCTGCAAGAAGACTCGTCCCCCTGTCGATAAATGTTATGTGCGAAAATACGACAAACGACATACGACAAGTTCTTCGTCAAAGAATCCCTCAGAAATAATTTTTGATTTTACATATGTCTTGTATCTAAAAATGTACCCAAGACACAGTTAAATGTATTCAATCATACTGTATAATTCCGCATGTCCCGATGTGCTTTAAATTGCATCTGAAATATATATAACATATGGGGAAATATATGTGAACCATTACGCAACGAGCTGACAATTGTTTTAGGTATGCCCGTTTGCGCTAAGACGGAACCCGGTCACAAAAATGGCCACGAGATGGGCACGAGTCGCTATTCGGCTTGTTTTGTTCCCACTCTGCTAATAGCCCAGCAAGGAGGCGTATTCTACTCGCGGCTGTTCATACAAGAGTTATCGGAATACCAGACCATCCAACAGTAGAGAACCACAAAAGGACATATTAGGAAACAATCACTGTGCCACATTCCTGGGGCATTCAGAGATGCAAACCAACACACCCCGTGTGGACACTGATGGATATAGTGTAAATTGATGACACAGTCTAGTATAATTTCACAATATATAACTCAACAGTTAAAGTGAGTGAGTGAGTGAGGTCAAAAATAGTATGTCATAAGATATATAGAAACTAGGTCTTGCAAACACAGCGCCAGTATTTCACCACCATATCTTCAAACATCCGAAGTAATAAAATGATACAAGGAACTTCCAAAAGAGCATTGTCTCCAGACCTTGACCTTAATCAAGACAACTCCTTAATATCCAACATTGCCAATTCCCAGGACTGTGAAGTAAAAGTGAAACAGTAGTCGGTAATGAATGATACACCTATGGTGAGAATGACCTGTAAGTAACATGGCACCAACATTAGATGTGGTAGGATTTGCAAATATACATGCAGATATACTGTGTCATCTGCGAAGATAACACCCCCGAAGAACCGGGTTAGATTTGTCTTCGGCAACGCATGCTGTCCGCCAGAGGCAACTATGCTTGTCGTAAGAGACGTCTAACGGGATCGGGTTGTCTGGCTGCTCATGGTGTCAATCACTGGATTGTCTGGCCCAGACTCGATTATTTACAGATAAGAGTCACATAGCTGGAATATTGCGTTTAACAACAAAAAACAAACTGTGTAGATGTAATCATGCATCAGAAACTAACAATGTTACAATCATGTTTTGCTAGAACCAGAACACTGACCGTTACCTTTGACTAATCGTGACCAAAACCGTTTCAAAGCAGGGTTTCGTTCTAATGAAGGTATACACCGCGTATAATCATACACCCAGTGATACCTTTTAAGAGAGAAAGGTGTAACAAAACACTTTTTGAGTAGGTTTTTTTTGTGCCTCGTGAACTTGAACTTTGACCTTTTCATAACATCTCCCAACCATCTCTATTCCGTATATACATGTAGTAGTCATGAGAAAACTCCCCGAGTCAGCCGTGTTTAAATTCCAATGACACCTAAGAGCAGTCCCGTTTCTGAGGAATGTTAATTATCAAAACGAATGATGACAATTGGACTAACGTCACCCCGCGATAATGCCGTGGTGATGCAAGCACGCAGGTCTTTTAATTTGTTTTGATGTTAACATTCTCTGAGGCGAAATGACGCCACAATGTATTGCATGATATTTGCTTGGACGAAGTTGGAGCAATTTCGTTAAGTTTGTTAATAATACGACTGTACATACTTGAGGCTGGAAAAGACAAACAAAGGTATCAGACTAAGCAATTGCTTGTTTGGTGAAATTTGAAAATGATATATATATAATTCAAAAGCTTTCATTGTAATATGATACCAAGCAACTCTTCAATCGGTATTTCTCAACAGTGGCGCTGCAAAATACAACTATACTGGTAAATTGATTTGGGAACATCAGCAATGCATACATACTCTTGTATTGACAAACGGGAACATGGCACCGAGGTAGAATAGGCCGAACATTGGTCCAGCTGTGATTGAGTTGGCACTGTAATAGATCTGAAACAAGTTCCTTCTTGACTTTATTCAAAGTAAAAATAAAAAATGTAAACATGTAAATGATTAAATCAAATGTAACTCAACACGCTCAGACAGATAATGGCCCTGAAACCTTTTCACCTAGAATAGGAAGATGAAAAAAGTGACGGACTAATTATCAATACACTATTTACTTCAATACGTTCAGAGACAAATATTTCGCTTTATCCTGTTATCACCTGAAGTAGGGGAATGGATTTCAAGGATGACACACATATCGCCACGCCAAAAATCACAACACCCCACGCCACCACTGAAAAGAAAACCAGAAACAAGAACGATCATAACATTTTGGTATGGTGTCTGTTTTCCATCTTTGTGGACAACATTCAAGCACAAATACACAACCTGTCTTAATGCAAAATCGTATATCAAAACATACTACCAACAAATTGAAACAAAAGGAACTAATCATTTAACTGTCTCTCCCGTTAAAGTTTACATTTACAATATCGTGACGTTGCATCTGAACGTAACATCAAATCAGAAATAAATCTCACATCATGCAGGAACAGCACGTGGTGCACGTGCAAACAGAGGCCAAAGTATGTGCGCCGAAAAATGCAGTTGAGCTAAGCACACGCTTAAAATGCCTTCGAGACAGTTTCTCAATAAACAGACAAAATGGCCAATTGTGGGTCAATTGAGGTGGGGAACGTCAGTATCCCAAGTTTCCTAAACGTGTGGAACGTGTGTTTTGACGTGAACGGTTGACTTCTTTCCAAAGTGATGATATTGTGTTTCGATGAACATTAAAATGTCTGGCAACTTCGTTTTGCGCCATTCTTGTTTGCTGCATAACTTCGCCGCCTATGACATTGCTGTGGCATTGCGTAAACCTTATTTACCGTTAAACAAAACTGTTTTTATAAGCACCTATAGCTATCAATCATTGTGTGCTGTTAACATTTAAACAACACGTGTATGAGTATCATGTTTCCAACAAACACGCAAATATCCAAATTGTACGCCGTGCATGAATACATGTATGAACGCGCAAATTGTGTATCACGACCTTGGAATCGAGTAGATCTCTTCATGCGAATGTGTCGAAAGATACGTTAATGAATTTCAGAATATATCTATTTTCACTGAATTTTGTATCAAACACAGTTTTTTTCGTTAACCTCGTCGGAATTGTACAATGGACTAATACGGTTATTGTTTTGTCACTGTTTTGTTATGATTTGGAAAGGGATTTGTCGACTCATTGTCATAAACAAACTGTTCAAGACAAACATGTCTGGCAGTTGCCATCCAAGAACCCGTACATGTATCTCAAACAATAGAACATAACATTCATCACTGACAGTGTGTATTTCAATGCAAAATATAATTCAGAAACATTCACTCGTTTTACTCTGTTATACCTGATACTTTGGCAACAGCCATTTGTTTAAACTCCGACATTGTAGAAACACGGGGTTTTACGAAGTCCTCCCATGTTATGTGCGCGAGGGCCGATAGTCCTGACGATAATGAGCTGAAACAAATAACACTATTTAACTTCATTAATTCCAGGTCAAGTTAACGTGTTCGTGGTTGTACAGTTAACGTGTGCACATTCCGGCACCTATAGATATCGCTGATAGACAGATACAGGTTACATGGATATGGTTATTTATATACAGGTTACAGGATACGCTCACCTTTCTGTGAATAACTGGTACCATCACTATGTCATCAACACATACCAATGATGTAATAGTGGGTGAGTGAGTTTGGTTTAACGCCGCTTTTAACAGTATTCCAGTTATATCGCGGCGGGTCAGCTTAATGTGGGAGGAAAGCCCGAAGTGATACAGGTCTCAGACTTTTACCACTTCGGTGAAACCCACGAGCACAGGTATGGTGCTGACAAACCTAGAAACATAATTGGGACGAAATGGGATTCGAACCTACAATCATAGGTTTCTGTATGATGTAGTAGAAATCGTACAATGGACTCAACTAGAGACAATATAGTCGTACATTTTGGCTTCTCAATGTCCATTTGTTTTCAAATTGTGAAAAATGATAAGCATGGTGGTGAAATAAATTCCTTGTAAGATTATCCATTTGTGAATACGACTTCATATGATCCCACAACGTATATCACAAAACTGACCTGAGAGACGCACTGTAGAGTGCTGCAAGAAACAGTCCTGGCATTCCTGGCATGCTTCGGAAAATGTCGATTGTCATGAAGGGTAATACCTGGGGAAAAGAGAGTGAAAGGAGGAGCAAAAGGTGAGTGGAATGTGTTTTAATCAGCTCTTGCTGCAGTTTCAGATATATTTTTACAGTTTCAGTGGAAAATATGTAAATAACATTGCCCGTATAAACATTGGCAACAGTTGTCTAGTCTAAACAGTAACATATATCTTTAATAGTTGCGAAAGGAACTACACGGACGCATTTTAAAATCTGTTCTTCTTTATTCAACATTTATGAACAGGTTTTTAGTATTTACAGCGCATGTATGAATGAATCAAACGCGGTTGTAATTGTACTTTCATGTTAATCCCTAAGGGTATTTAACCTTTTACCTGATCACTTTTGTAGATCTGATTTGATACCACAGGGTCGCATCTCTTGTAGTCATAGTAACCATATGCCACAAGACCACCAATGACGCAAAGGATTCCAAATACAGGACTGCAGAGCACGCCAAATATCATCGCTCTTTAACAGAAACATCGAGTTGTTATGTCACGTTCATCAAAGTGAAAGAAGGTAGTTAAAATCTCATAACACGAAGCTCTCAAATATATTCATGCCTAATATAACTTGATGCATGTGTGTGTGTGTTTGTGTGTGTGTGTGTGTGTTTGTGTTTATGTGTGTTTATGTGTGTGTGTGTGTGTGTGTGTGTGTGTGTGTGTGTGTGTGTGTGTGTGTGTGTGTGTGTGTTCAATTACTATACAATTATGCAAGCAAAAGAAATTGAAAAAATTAATGATGTGTTCATACCTTCTTGCTTCAGTGAGTGACTTCGTAGCGGCAATACGCTGTAGATAGGCAGGTCGGAAAAGAATACCAAGTGTATTAAATATTCTGGCAAAGCCCACGGTCCACACAGTGTGACGGATTGTCGGGTCAAAGTCATATCTGAAAACAGAAGCAAAATGTGTGGGCATTTCATGATGGCCATGAACAGATGGCGTATCGTTCACAAGTAAGTGCTATAGCTACTGATCACAATCCCACCCGATATGTTTGATAACTCAGTATTTCCTGTAGTTCTCAGTATTTTCCCACTGTTCTTGGTGTTGACTGACATTGGGAGAGTACCCGGGTTTGAAACCAGGAATACAGCCCTTCAGACGATCTGGGTAATGCAGACTGCAGGTAAGACTGCAGTGTTGGGGAGTCGTCACATTCTCCGAAAAGTTGGGTGGGTTTGACTAGGCAGCGCTTCCTGGGAGAAGTCCAATTCGCTATCTGGGCTGCGTGTGGAGGGGGCAAGGGTCCTGAGCTGATGATGAGCCTGACCAGCCTGACTGTGCCAGGGTCACCCATAACCCTCTTTGCTGCATTTTCTATTTTAATCTGTAGTAGTAGTACTACTACTACTACTAATAATAATAAGAAGAAGAATACGGCGACAAAATCCGTGAAAATGCTAAGTAAAGTAGCCAGACAAATGGACCAATATATAATTGTTAAGATTAGTTACATGGTGACATGACTCAAACCGTTAAAATTCTATACCTCGTGCAGACCTTCCTTATATGTTCACGTCCTTTTTTAGGTTAACAATTAACTTGCCTTTACCATGTGTTTGTGATTGGTGCCACTGGTGGGGCAGGATGCACTCACCCTTCGTTTATGATCGAGAATGCGAAAACCTGGCGTCATCACTATTTGATAGTGATTCATAAATACACGCTCATGATATGGTCAGACTCGTATACTCTTATGAATATATGATAATTTATTATCCTCCAACCACTGCGGTCATATAAAGGGTAATCTCTATCTGTCCATAACCCTGCTGCCGATCCACCCTAGCATCCAGCCCTGTCCTCGTAACCCATTAATCAGTACGTACAGAACACAATTGTAAAATCAGTAGATGACCACACAAGATCAATGATAAATCATAAAGACATGTTCAAACTCACCACTTTAAGTTTACAATAAAAAACGTATCAAATAAGTGTCAGCAGTAATAAATAACAGGCTCTAGAAACAATGAAAGTACACCCACGAATATTCAGACTTTCGAACATCTTTAAACTGGTCTGTCTTCGTTCTTGAATGTTGGATAGTGTTCGAAGCTGGCAGGAAAACGTCCTGTTCAGAAAGGTATCGAATCAACACTTGGCTCCGAGATAAAACGACAATTATGTCGGAAAAGGTCTCAAATCAACGTTCTTACTAAAGTACAGGCAGACTTAAAGAAACCGTATCATCCCGAAACCTCTCGAACGATCAAGCCTGTCATGTTCAGAATCAGCGAGGGGGAGGTAACTCTTAATTTCACTCGCCGCCAACAGTCGCCATTTTACTAGCACTTCAATGACTTGCTGAAACTGAATAAATTTACAGCGGTTGCTCTAATAGAAGACTTATCTCCCTCTAACAACAACCCGGCAACACTCCAATCACCCTTTTTCGCATATGACAACACCAGTACTCACATGATAGTAAGTCTTCCTCCAGACTTTATCCTGCTCCATATCTCCTGCACTCCTCCTACGTCAATGGTGCCCTGTTTCATTTCATTTAAGATTTGAATACAATTCAAATCAATCTGTATCTTTATCATCCTGAATACAATTCAAATCAATCTCTATCTGTATCATCCCGAATACAATTCAAATCACTCTCTAACATCCCGAATACAATTCAAATCAATAAGGAAATATTCCAGTTTGTTCGTTTGCTGTTTAACGCCGCACTCAGCAATATTCCAGCTATATGACGGCGGTCTGTAAATAATCGAGTCTGGACCAGACAATCTAGTGATTGACATCATGAGCATCGATCCATTCAATTGGAATACGATGACATGCATCAACCAAGTCAGCGAGCCTGACCACCCAATACCGTTAGTCGCCTCTCATGACAAGCATAGTCGCCTTTTTACGGCAAGCATGGGTTGCTGAAGACCTATTTTAACCCAGATCTTCATGGTCCAAATATTCCAGTAAAGCAATATCATAAGTGGGGGCTAAGGGGTGGGTGGACCTTAGGTGTCACGTGCCCATGCAATGAACACGAAGCTATCCTACCACCCTAAACAATACCACAGTCGAATGTTTGGTATTTTAGGGACTTATTTGCCATTTTCCTAACAAAAAAACTTCGGTGACGACTACGTCCGTATTTCGTGACGTCATGTGACGTTATCCGTTATAATATTTAAGAAATACTTGATGTTACAATATGCTATTTGTGAAAGTTCTTATATGTGAAGCAATATTTCTCACCTTTATTATGACTGCTAGTATCCCAGTAAGCATTAAGATGTACTGGAGAACATCTGTCCATATCACCGCTTTCAGGCCACCCTGGGAACGTAATAATTATATTATGATAGATAACCATGTAGGTGAAATGTGAAATTCGGTTTAAATACTGGACCTGAAGTCTATCACATCAGAAATTTTGAAACGTTTCAGCAGATATTGCAGGCATCTTGTACATTTATTGAAATGATATCAATGTCATATTTAGATGTTTGCAAAAGATACATCCATTTCGGGATATATGAAACTAGCGAATATACGATGCTAAAAAAAAAACTTATGCCATGTCACTGCAAATATTTTTTTAGAATAAGAAAATAGAAGAGGAAGAGATACAAAGAAAGTGTGACCTGATGGAAAGGATCATTGCTCAATATATCAAGTACATGAATGCCTAGGCCTGACTTCATTGTTTAAAGGCTGATGTGACATTGCTTGAAAATTGAGTGTTAGATTTAAAACCTTTTAACAAATGAAAATACTATATTTCATCAACTAAATAAAAATATATTTATCAACTAATAAACTATGATTGTCAGTCAAACCAAGTTGTTTTTCAGTCAGAGCTCAATGACATACAATGGCTACCTCCAAAAGAAGATGCCAAACAAAAACGCATTTTCGGAAACAAATACTTTTTGTTTCAAAACACTCACAGCTCCCAAAATACATCCTATGAAATTACACTTCATTATTAGTGACCGTGGCCAAAGAATAACTCACAATAGAAGTGTAGAGAACAGCTGCCGCTGACGTCACTAAGATTGACCCCACCGTCGAGAACCCTGTCACTGAAAAATATATAAAAGATGTTATTTGTCTTGAGTCGTCACAACCTTTGGAATCCGGGTAAGAATATAGGTCCCCAACAACCCATGCCTGTCGTAAAAGGTGACTAATCAAAACGGGTGCTCAGACTTGGTTGATTGGATGACATTGTCTATCAAAGGAATTGTTAGATGCTAATGATGTCAATCACTGGATTGTCTAGTCCAGACTGGATTCTTTGCAGACCTCAGTCATATATATGGAATGTTGCTGATAGATGAATTAAACAACTGAAAAAACAACTTGAGTTGCGTTTTAGGTGTGAATTGGGGGTCGGGGTTGTGAAAATAGTTACTATCTCAATAAAATTTTAGCTGAAGCACGAAAGATATTTCCTTGAAAAAGGAAATATACTGCTTAATTTCCCACAGGGTTAGAAATAACCACATTTTGAAAGACGTCATGCTAGAAACGGGGTCATAGCTGAAGATTATTGACGTCATCTTACACTATGCATTTCTCTTTCTTCTTTCGATCCTAGGTGGAAACAAAGGTTTCCAGCTTCTTTAAAAACAATTCACCCGAACACACCCAGGATCACCATGGTCACCTCTCAGTAATTTGGGTCATGCATGCTTTTCTTGCCGTTGACCCACACGCGCTGAACACATGGCTACCCCAGCAAACACATTCTGTTTCTAATCGCCATCTTGTGGTGACGTGTTAATGTACCAAGGGGATTCATTTAATTTTTATTTTTTTTGTTCATTTTGCATCTTTAACTGGGTAGTTTTCGTTTCTACATGTTTCGCATCATGAACGAACAGTACACGCGCTGTCCCGCGTGGCTGGCTTGCAGACAAGTATTTTCACTATCAAACCCACACTACATGGACTCCATGGCGAGGATACTCCTACAATACTGCTTACCCGGATTACCATTTTCAGAGGGTTAATATCCCTCTCCTCGGGAATTTTCCTCTCCTCATCGGCACAGAGACAAGCCTCATCGTTTGGCGACAACCATTGTCTACAATACATCCTTCAGGTTTCCCGTCTCCACCTCCAGTGCGACGTACAGATGTCCTTGTAACATCACAAGGGCCTTCTCAGATACGTCCCACTTTGTGGAATTCTAATGATTTAACATCCATCTCGGTGTAGCAACTTCATACTCTTTTCCAAGCTATGACGTCAGCATGCCTCCCCTTAGTCACGTCCTTCTCCGGATACAGCAACTTCCAAGCTGGCATGTATGCCAACTTTTGACATCGACAATCACGTCTACTTCGCTCATGGATCCATTGCCAGAGGAAGAGTTATTTGACCGTCGTGCCTCTCCTGCTTTGTCCACAGGTAGTTTTCACACAGCAGATCCAGTTACCTTTCTCATTTGGATTGTGGATATAGTTCAAATTTCCCAGAGTACTTTGGCCGAAGATACTTTATCATCTTTTATTTACCCTTCAGCTACCTAGCCACCCAATATTACACTTCCTCCAAAGCCGGTGCGAGCTGATCGATTACAGTCTCCACACTTTGTCTCATCTGATGCAGGTATGCATGACCTAGCAACTGTGGCTCCCGAACTGGATGGAGATACGGTGACATTGGTCCCTAACGTCCGTTTTCATGCTCTTCTGTGGACGATAGAGATCTAGTTCACCTACACACTATGGTGAAAAAACTAACTTGGAAAGAGAGCAACCAGCTTTCATTTCGACTCAGCCAGACCTGCAAGAAGATTTGAGTAATGGGTCCAGCTGTTTTCATGGCTGGAAACGCGGTGACAAACCAAGTGGACGGACCCTACCATATCTTCTCCAGACCTAAAAGTAGTGCCGAAACTCCCAGATCGGGAGACATGGCTTCCATAATACTTGTCTCGATTACTTGTCTCCTCTTGAGAACGACTGGATACCATCACCCATCGGCGGATGATTGTGACTATTAGACGACGCATTTGTACAAACCTTTCTACAAAGCCTGGTCCCAAAGAAAGAACATGAAAATCTTCAAGAAATTATACCTTGAGGTGCCTCCGGTACATCTTAACCTCATGCAGTTTCTACTTCATCAACTCTGTTAGATTAGAATATCAACACCTAAAATCTCAATGTCTTCAGTGTATAGGGGCCTTCTTCGACATTAGTCAAGGAAAGATTTTCGTGCCCCAGCATCGTTGGATGAAGATACAACACCTTGTGTCATTAGCGCTCAGACAGTCCCTTTATCTGTAACAATGCCATCAAATCCTCGGTCTCCTGAGGTCAGCACAGGCTCTCACCAGGAGAGGACAACTCCACATATGACCAATCTCTACAACGACAATTGTCAGGTTCAAATATCCCTGAACCACTTACACTTTTGAACTACTTACACCGACATATCCAATGGTAGTTGGTTCTGTCGATGTCTGCAAAGGAGTCTTTTCATGGTCTTTTATCCCAGTGCTACATCTCTTCATCGATGCCTCAACTGTGGGTTTGGGGAGCTCATTGTCAGTAACTACAAGTGGCAGAGCAGTGGTTGCGCAAAGAAATCCATCTTCTCAACAACCTAGAGTTCAAAGTAGTGGCAATAGTCCTCTGTTCCTCCAATACCATGAACCAGTCGGACAACCTATCCGTCAGTTGGTACATAAAGAAGATGGGCTCCACCAAGTCAATGTCACTTAAAACAATTCGCTTGAGCAATTTGTTTTCAACTGATCGACTCACTCAACATTCAGGTTCGGGCGAGAGACATCCCAGGCATCTCCAATGTCAGAGCCGACTCTCTTTCCCGACCTGACAAACCATCTACCATGAAATGGCACCTGCATCCAACGATTTCCATTTGGGTTTCGAGATATTTATAACCTGCTTCAACTCTTCAGCCATCCTGGTTCGTATTTCCCATTCCATATCCTCGGGCCTGCGGTCACGACACATTAGCAATCTTATCCACATGCTAATGGCTTTCCCCCAACCGGTCTTCTCCCTAAGGTTCTGCAAATGATACGTCCACCAGACACCTCACAAAGCTTTTGGTCACATCCTAATGGCCAAGACGGAGTTAGACATCATCCACCTCTACGAGATTGCATCATCCACATCTAAGGGTCGATTTTCATTTTCAACCTCACTCTCAGCTGTTTCACCCAAAGCCCTCAATATGTGCGCCTGGCGCATTTACAGAATTTACTTGTAGCCAAGGGTTACTCTTGAAGGTAGCCAAAACCATTTCTGAGGTTCATACATAATAAACGCCACAAAAGTGGACGGGTTATGAAGCCTACTGGGTTTTTTTCACACCTGCCACTGCATCTCCACAACAAATTGCTAAATATCTTCACCATCTTCACTTGACATAAATGAATAACACGGGAATATATCTATTAACACACTAGACAGTGTTATTTAATACGGCGTTGAATCACACCAGTTTCCTCGTGTATATCCTACGATAGTTGTCTTTATAGACAAGGGAGTTGCTTCAATCTTCGAATCGAGGAATAATTTTTTAAATTTTTACTATAAATTGTATATTCATAACACTTATCCTATCTGACACGCCCATCCGTCAATCCCTGAATCCATCCCTGAATCGGATGAAATATTTTAAAAAAGCTTGAAACCTTTGTTTGGGCACTCCAGGATTAAAAGAGGAAAGAGAAAAACATAGAGCGAGGTGGGATAAGTATTATTGATGTACAATTTATTGTAAAATTTACAATTGCACTCACATGTTTGTCATACTGCTTTCACGAATTCATATAAAAATTCATGTATTACCACCGCTCTCGCTTGAGAGAAATAAAAATTCTGACTCTCGCTTCATAAGATCAGTATGGCACACATGCTCGTATAATAGTTTCTATTTAAACGCTATTAGAGGTGCCTGCCTAAATACGTACAAAATGGACCAACTCACGACACCACTGAATGTATGCTTTACATCATAGATGGAGGTTGGCTATTAACAGGCATGCTTATGGACCTTAACTGTACCAATGTGGTATTAACGTGAAACATGAGTGGTACATGTTGAATGCAGGTGTGATACAAGGGGAGTACAAACAATTAACAGTGTACAAACGTGGTAGCGATGTATTTGGTGTTGGTGCCAGTTCTATTATGGGATGTCGTTTAAATGTATTTTGAGTGCTGTGTAAGCTAGAGATACATGTGTGGTGTTTAGGCTAGAATGTTTCAACTATGCACACCTTCATTGTTTAGTAAATACACAACAAATGATGTCTTAATCAATGTCGTCCATTCGTCTTACCGGCCTGCAATGCCATTCCTTGGCCAAACAAGATTATGCTCATGTAGAACATCTGGAAAATAAGCAATAAGGAATAAGATTAAATGTGTAAGGAGAAAACAAAACTCGGTTAGTAAACCCTGATCTAGGGGGGACTAGGTAAGTAAAACCGAGAGTGGGGAGTGTTTCTATAACTTATAAACCTAACAATTTAAAAGGACGGAATATGTTATTGCTTTGATAGCGCTAAACCTGTGTGTCACTGAACGGCAGTATTGCACATGCCTGTATACGCGTGGTCGACTGTTATCTGTTTTGCCTTTTGAGAGTACAATCGAATGTTATGAAACAACTCGATGATGATACAAAAAGCTTGCTTAACTGAAAAGTAACACATAACAAACAATATGAAATTATTTTTTTTACCTATCCAAATTTATAAACCAATACCATTTCTTCAATATGCTACATGTGTGATGTAAACATGTTGCGAAGCCTGCACTTCTCTTTATAGGGTGTTCATGAGTCTTGCCAGTTGAGAGCGTTGAAGAAGCCACACATTAGTGTCAATCAATTAAAAACGAAAGAAAGTATGATAGTCCTGTGGGGGCAGATACGTTATTGCTATTCACGCAAACTAAATGGCACAAAATAATCAAAATAGTCAACACAAAATGATATTGTTGAAATATTTAAGTAGGGACCGCAGAGGATGTACAGTATTCAGTGAGATGAAACCCGTTACTTTTCAAAAGGTAAGATTAGTATCACTATTTGACAAATAAGAAAGCGAATTTCATCCAACAGAAGTCATTGATTAACTATACACAAACATGCAGACAGATACACCTTTTCGAAAACCTTCGAATTGATTTCCTCACAGGAAACAATTAATCAGTATCACTTATGCTCAGTATCACTTATGCTCTAGATCGTAAAGGATAAACATTCATTTACTGTCAACGATATACGTGACAAATCTTTCTTCGAGGTGGTATGATTTAGATTGTTCAAAATCTACAAAGTTCCTGTTATTCACATAACATAAAACTTAATTCCTAATTCCCTCTCTTATTGGTCAGTATCTGTATGCAAACAAAGTAATTCATTGTCAAACATTTTTTAACAAAATGTACTTCCCAAAAGGAGAAACGCATTACCGGTAATCAGATGTTTGATGTGGGAAGAAACACACATTTAATGCACATCTGTACACTTTAGGGTAATAAAAGTGACAAACAGTTTTGATCTCCGTACAGAACACAAAGGGCGAGGAATACCAGGAAAGGACATCGAATGAAATGGCATTGTCTCTGCAGTGTTATCAGGAGGAAACGTCTTCAGATGAACTTATATGAGTCGCCATGCATACTTCAAAGATTTAAGAAACATCTTGTATGCTTGAATGGAAGCACTGATTTTGTTCGGCAGAACATTGAAATCGATGTAAGACAGACGTCAAAATGCACACCTTGCAAGACAAGACTGCATCTGACGTTTACAGGACCGGAGGTTAGACCTCTTCACAGATAGGTCGACGTTTATCGACGACGGACAGAACACTTAAGTCAAAGTTTCATCTTGACAGCACTGATGGCTGTCAAGATGGTTATCGACGGAACATGCGTTGTCCAACGTTCTGCATTCGGTTTCGGGAGCGTAATTGTATTATCAGAGCACATCGTAGGCCCTCTCTTGGTGTAATCGGCGGCAATGTGACAGGTGTACGGTACCGGGACGAAGTTACCGTTCCTTCAGACCCATGGACATCATAGAAATTTACAGCAAGACAATGCACGCCCTCACGACTTCCCTGGGCAACAGAACATTCCTCCACCTCATTGGTCTGATGCTTCGCCAGATCTGTCGCCCATCGAACATATGTGGGATGAAATGAAACGTTGTTTTCGCCGACTTTCAAACCAACTGGTGTGACAGGCCTTGATCCTGATCTTGAATAACATCCCACAGGCCTTCCTTAATCCTCGTCGTAACAATAATGGTGGTCATACACAATACAGACTTATGAACTGGCAATATCCCACACGCCACTTTTAGCCTGAGATGTGCTGACGACTGTTAAAACTGTGATGATGAAATCATGTTTCATGGACATGAGTCAATTGTTAAGATGCAAAATCGTCCATTGTTTCGTTTTTATATTATTTCATATGCTCGTCATTGATACACAGGAAATGGTGCGTTTGTGTATATGCCCTGCAAGACTGACACTCAAGTATGACTGATATTAGACATTATTAGAGGACCATGAACGTAGTTGCAAACTATTTGAGTGTTTGTGAACAATATACAGACTATTGGTGGATTTCATAACGAATGTAAGTAACTAACATTCATCTGATTTGGTGTTACAAGTAGGATATCTTACAGGTTTCTTACACAACAGATGAATCACTTTAATTTGTACTTCAGATAAAACATGTTTGAATTCCAAGTACTACTTTGAAGTAAGTCGAATTATTTTCATCTGGCACTCTATTCATTTCTTTATGATATAAAGCAGGGTTTCCAGACTTTGCAAAGAAAATCGGCAATACGACTTACGACATCATGCAACCAAACTGTCCTTAAATGATACTATGTATGGACATATTATGTGTTAATTACTCTCCCTGACTACACGAAATTGATTATACTCAGAGGTCGAACTGTTGATGGCAAGAGGGGTCTTACATTCTGTACACAAGACGCCACCGTGACCATGAGGGTGAGAAGTCTGGACTTGAAGCGACCCTCGATATACTGGAAATGAGAAGAACCAAGGAAATAATAATATGATTTTAATTTCCTTCGAAACACTAAAAAGAATAAGACTTACAGTCTAAAATGTTTATTGTCGAGATCAACCAACATCACCTGTGTGTCACATTCCATACCGAGGATTGGGTATCCCAGTGATAATTATTCACCTGAAACTTCGATGATACGTGCGTACAACAAGAAAGAAGTGAGCAAAGCTCACATACCCCCGTTATTCCCGCTGGTCAACAACAAATAGTAAATAGTTTGTTACTTAATGAAATATTACATATTTCTATGTGATTTGAACTTCAATGTTTTAAAAACTAAGATTGAGTTTCAGTCATAATTGACCCCTTCCATCATGTTTCAATGAAAACAGCAAAAGAGAAAACTTTCAGAATCTTATAAAATATATAAAAAACAATCATAGTGGTTATTGTAGCAGGTTTGATGAAGCTAGGATACATAATATTGTAAACATGGATCGTACAAAAACTGTACCCAAATTTTATGTTTAACCATGATTCCATAGAAACGGCAAAAATAAAAAAAATCAGAATCTTCAAACTAGCAAAAGGCACAAGTACTCTTTGTGGCAAATGTGTGTAGCAAGCTTGAGGAAGCTAGGATGCATAGTTAAAAAGATATGGGCCGTGCAAAACACCCACCCTAAAAGTTAAAGTTTCTTAATGTGTCCATGGAAAAGGCAAAAATGAAAGAATTTAGAATCTTCAAACTAGCAAAAGGCACAAGTACTCATTGTGGTAAATGTGTGTAGCAAGTTTGGTGAAGCTATGGTGCATGGTTAAAAAGATATGGGCCGTACAAAACACCCACCCTAAAATTTTAAGTTTCTTAATGTTTCCATGGAAACGGCAAAAATTAAAAAGATCAGAATCTTCAAACAAGCAAGAGGCACAAGTACTCATTGTGGTAAATGTGTGTTGCAAGTTTGGTGAAGCTAGGGTGCATGGTTGAAAAGTTATGGGTCTTACAAAAGCTCGGACTGAAGGACGGACTGACGGAACGCTATATACCCCCGATTTACTTCGTAAACGGGGGTATAATTACCGAATCAGATTATATGGTGAGTATTAGCCGAGCGTTTTGTTCTCATGACCACAATAGACTAGTATCAAATCTATTACCTTGAGAAGGTATAATACTATGTCTCGGCCCTAATATATGATACTGACAATGTACTGACAAGCATGGAGCATGAAGTAAATGATATCAAATAACTTCAATTAAGATTTATTAAAAAATTAAGACGTATTTTCATTCAATGAAATACGTTCAGAATCTGCATATGAATAAAATGCGGACATGTCAAGGTCACATATTGGAACTGTCCCTCTTACCGCCCTAAGAGTAATATGGTTCACTACTTAGTGTGCATATTTTTTTTAAAACAAATATATGATAAATGATAATCATTGATCCATGATCATATATATATATATATATATATATATATATATATATATATATATATATATATATATATATATATATATATATATATATAGTTAGTTAGTTAGTTAGTAAGTTACCCGCGCTAGCGGGACAAAAACTAAAGTAGATGCAATAGGACTTTTTTTTGTTTTTAAATGTTTGTTTGTTGTTTAACGCCGCACTCAGCAATATTCCAGCTTTATGGCGGCGTTCTTTTTAATGAGGAACAGAATTTATGAACAGTTAACAAACTTATTGAAAAGGGAATAAGTTCATTTTAGCAACATGTACTACTCATTTTACCATTACGGGGGGTATGAAATGGAAATATAACCTCCCCTTTGCCAGACAAATGAATGCACTACACATAAAGCTACTCCCTGTCGACCGACTGTTCATGGTCATGGAGAATGTGAAATACAACACTACCTGAAATGGGCTTGATAAGTTCAGTCTCTTCAGAAGGGTCAGCAGGAGGCACATGTCTATAAGTTTTCCCACTGATTGCGCTATTTCTTTGAGAGCCCACATGATGCCATTACTATACGCCTCTCCTGATGCTCCAAGCATGGTAATGATGGACGTGAACGAAGCCAGCATCGACAACGCTATGGGGAAGAAGGGCATAGCACGTCCAGCCAGGAAGTACTCCTCCAGTCTATCATGTCTGCCGACTATGGCGTGGTATATGCCAATAAACACTGAGACGGCTACCATGACACCAAACACTGTGTAATCCCATTTTCCGAACGTGTGAAACTCCATTGGCGCTGTGAACAAATCAATTGTATAAAACTGTTATATTCGGACTTTAACTTTCAACATATCAATACCCATACCTGTTTCGCAGCTCAGTCATCAATGATGCCATGTCAACAAATACATGGACGTACACGTGCTTATACAAATACTTAACATCTCAAGCACCTGCTTTTAACATTTATGCAAAATTGTGTGTGAGACATTGAGGCAAGAAGTAGGCATCCTCATGGGCACCAGTTATGTACCCCTTCTTGCTGAGATGTTTCTTTGTGCATAAGAATCGAATTTGCTGCACGGACTCTGCTTTCTGCTCAAAAGGCTATTTAGGCTAGGAGTTAGCTTCAGATATATCGATGATCTGATATTATTCAATAACATATTCCCTTCTACTGATTTACAGAAACAGTATTAGAAGAGAACGTGTTTTCAGGGACCGAAGTCGGGCAATAGATGTTTTAGATGATATTGATTTGAATTCGCGATATCAGTTCCCGATACATGCCATCATTGAACTGGTTAAACAGCCATCTCGACCGACTTAGCGTTCGCGTTCTCTCTCTACAGATGTACAAGTGTTGTGTACCTTGAGATACTTTGCTAAAGAAGGTCTTTACATAGAGATCATCTATATTTACGGAGTTTCCAGACTACTTTCCGATACCACGTCCGCCATTCACCGTACCGTCCGACTGATACATTTTCCAACACTGGCCAATCACAGACAACTTATGGAAGATTTGCACCAAATATGTTGTTTCCCAAAGTTTTTGGATGTATTGATTGCACCCTCATCCCTATACAGAGACCTAAAGTGGACGAGGTCGCCTATGTATCACGAAAAGGATACCACACTGTCAATGTTCAGGCAGTGTGCTACGCTAAACTTCGGTAACTATAAATAGTACGTCCTTGACCCCTTTACCGGAAATGTAGTACATAGACTTGCCAATACTTTATGAAGTATAATTGGCAGTGGTCTATAATATAATTTAATTGCAAAATAAAGTCCATACCATATGAACTTTGGTAATAAATGTATAAAGTTCTACCCTTTGTCCATGTTAATTGTTAATACAGAAAAGAATAATGTATAAAATAGTTTTACATTTATTTTTTTAATAATAATAATTCATTAACATGAATAATATGTTCCTTTTAAAAATATAATAAAGAAAGGGTATTTCTTGTCTCGATAAACCTTATTATGAGCAAACAGTATCTGGAGATAAATCTTATATTTATGTTTTCCCGTTTCACCTATGTTGTTGTGAACAACAACTGTTCATTGATAGAGAGCTGTCGAGGAAGATAAACCAGATGGATGACTGCTTAGTGATTCAGGGTAATGAAAAAACATGATGATATTCAACCTGAGTTCTCTTGTCTATATATCGATAATGACTTGTCTATATGAAAGTAGGCTATCCATAAATCATAGATTCCTTACATGTAATCTCACTCTGAAACCTTTCCAACCCATCATTTTGCTTTATTTATTAGATCAAATTGAATTATTTGTATACCATATGTGAGCAGTGTCTGCAAGAGAAAATAGGAAAATATTACATTATGTATGAAAGAGTTACTATCATTCCCCTGTATATGTTTACAATGACATGTATAAAGTAAAATATTTCTTGTGCTTCTGAAAAGGTTTGTTATATGCAAATTATACATGCTATGAAAATTAATAATACATTATGAAGTTACAGATATCTATGTAAACCGCATCTACTGACCCCAGTACTGAACCCAGCCAAAACCAGCGAGGAGAGGTATAAAAGGGCCCACACTGGTACCCGCAACATCATAGAGAGTGCCTTTGGAGAATGTAAATCCAGATTTAGGTAAATATATGCATCCTAGTTTGGGGTTCCTGTATCAAAGTATTCTCGAATGACTCATGTTAATTTAAAGTAATTACTAATGTAGCCAGTGATGTCAGATTCTGAGACACAACTTATTTTCCAGGTGCTTGCACAAATCCTCTGGGTGCCTGTTATTTGAACCTGAAAAATGCATAGCTGTCATCACTGCATGTATGCAGCTACACAATCTAGCAATAAGCCTAAGACTTTCAATTCCGCTATAGCCTATACTATGGCCTGCGAGGATATTAGAAGGAAAAGGGGCAATACAAAAACTAGCTACAGCAGCTGAGGTATCTAGAGATATTGCTCAGGATTGGTTAATGAAACAAGCAATATGGCAAATATATACCTGCGAGTTTATGGGATCAGTAACTAAACTGTTTACAAAACATGCGGTTACAATCAGGCGTGATGAAAAAGAGCTCGTCGTAGATAAGCTATTGTTGAAAGATTTAACGGAACATTAGCAGAATACTTGTTTGGATATCAATGTGCTCAGGGGATGGTGATGACTGATAAAAGATCAACAGAATGGGTGGCACGAGTATCAGCTGTTGTAGAAGCGCTAAATAATAAAGTAACAAGATTAATTGGTGAGAAACCATCCGATGCTATTAAAATGAAATCTGTGACTCCTGAATCTTTAGCGCCACGGAGAGGTCAAGGACATTAACTTCCAGATAGACTAAGTGTAAGATATTATACCAGCCCTGTGAAGGAGGTCAACGTCGTGCGAGTGATCCAGTTTGGCCTCATAAGAAATATATCCTTAGTCGATTGGTTATGAAAGAGAGTGAGCCTTTTTTATATTATTTTAAAGATAGGCCAGGCAATTTGTACGAGAGGTGCTTATAGTTCCCAGTGATAAAGTATTAGCTCCATAAGTAGCCATAGGTAATGGTGGCATAGGTGGTTATACCATCCTTATCAATTCCTCGTATTGTATCTAATGAGGATAATGATGTCTTACACATTCGAAACCAATATATCATGTGCTTATCAATTCTTATGGTATTCATCTCATGTTTGAATGTTCTACCGTTGAATAATGCCTCTTTATACTGTTCATGTTTTACATGCTTTTTACAACATACTTCTTGAAACTTTTAGCTTTTCTTATATCCTCATTCTTTCTAGTATACATTTTCGGTCTTAATCCAGCTAACTAAGCAATAGGAGTTCCAGCACATTCATCCTTCATCTTACCTAATACCTTCTTATTTACTGTGCTGTGCAATTGATTATCTTTTGGGTAATCGTTCCTGCCATATCTTTATACCCATCATCAGTTTGTATTTCCATTAACAAAGAACCTGTATCAGTATATAACACCTCACATCTTGCTTCTGAAGTCCATTGTTATAAAAATCTCACAATAAGTGTTTTGACAAGAGCAATACTCAGACCAGCATATACTGATCTGTTGAATTTTAAGTCAACGAAGGACTTTCTTTATATTCACAGAAAGAATTTGACACAAGTGGAATTAATACCCTGTGGATTCTGAAGAAGGATTTGCTACGAAGTTCCATTCTGTCAAAACATTTGATTTTTCAACCTTGTACACCACTATCCCACATGACAAACGTAAGGAAAAACTTTATTCCTCGATCCAATATGGCTTTTGTTATAAAACTTGGTGAACACAGATACAGTTACAAATCTATATTCAGAGGTTCATGACAATATGTGGAAAATGAAAGCAAATACCATCTGAAGTTTACTGAGAAAACAGTATGTGAAATGCTGAACTTCCTCATTGATAATATGTACGTAAGACATTAAGGCAAGAAGTAGGCATCCCCATGGGCACCAAATGTGCTCCCCTTCTTGCGGCTCTGTTTTATTTATGCATATGAATCGGAAATTCTGTTCGGATTGGCAAAGTCAAACCAAGGGAATTTGGTCAAGAAGTTTAAAGTAAGCTTCAGGTATATGGATGATTTTATCGTCGTTCAACAATCAAAAAACCAATTCCCTTCCACTGATTTACCCACCTTAACTAAAAATAAAGGAGACAAATGAGACCGCCTCTCTGTTTCATATTTAGATCTGACCCGTAAGAAGCGACTAACGGGATCGGGTGGTCAGACTCACTGACATGGTTGATGCATTTCATCGTATCTCAATTGCATGGATTGATGCTCATGATGGCAACCTCTGGTATGTCCCCTTTATCAGAATCTGCGGGATAATTATTCACATCAACATTGTTTACCCACTCTAAACCGCCTGTGGGTAAAGGTTGGCCCATAGCGCATTGAAATATTTGTACATGTATATCCAAAATTGGCATGGCTCCGTGTCCAGTTCTAGAAAAGCAAATTACTACACTACATCCAAGAATTTTGCAATACCAGAACATTATCTTAAGTGTAAATGTACATAAGTTTAGAACAGCTCTTTCTCGATAGCTTTGAAGCTCATATGATCTATTTATTATATATATATAGATATATGCAAGAGAACATAAAACTGATTGTACTGAAGATGAATATCACTTTTTATGTGTATGTCCTGTGTATAATGGTTTAAGAGCAAAATATATGAATAACTATTTCTACCACAACCCAAATGGTAACACATTTTGTAAATTAATGACATGTTATTGTACAGAAACTATGAGAAATGTATCAATGTTCATGTATCATGCTATGAAACTAAGAAAATATGTGAATTTGTAAACCCCAGACAATGTCCCATAGGCCTTGGCCTCATCAGTACCATGAATAAAGATTGATTGATTGCTGATGATACTGAAATGCCGCCTCACCTGTGTCATCGACTACTTTAGCTACAGATTGCCGTGTTCTCCTGAAATATGTAGCTCACTACAGGGTACAGAAACCATAGCAAACGAGAGCGCCTAGCGATGATGCCAGACGCTCACTGTATCGGTCAACATTGGTCGTAATTTGGGCAAAATAGGTAAATATGAAATGAAATGAACAAACAATATATTTGCTATGCAAGCGGCATATCTTACTTACTCGAAATCGTTTACATATGGATACATATTTTCCATTTTCTCATGAGATCCACAACATACATCAACAAATGAGAACGAAAGTGCAAAGTTAGTATCAAATCCCACTATATGCAAGTCTGAATTGTTATGAATTATAATGCTAAACAACTGTATTTCAGGCTCCCAAAAGTATGTTGCAAGGGCGAATGTCCAAACCCTTTTCCAATCTAAATTCAACTTATACTGGTGTTGCGTTTTGGCGCTCGCCAAGAGAAAGAGACACGTTTCAAGAACATTTTAACAAAGATGAATATGTTGTAAATACATGGAATACGTTGTTAACAACAATCTTTTGCCGATTCAATGCGTATGCATCAAGCCATTGTGGACCTACTTTATATAACTATTGAGCTAATAAGGTATCGCATAGATTCAAGATTAATTACCTTTGTCAGTATAAGGTAATGACCAAGCCATCGACTGGCTCTTGGATCATAAGTTGCTGCAGAGATACGGAATACGCCATACCGTATACCCTTCTCGGTCCAGAGCCTAGTATCATCTGTTCTCTATCTCACTACAGCACTACACATTCATTCGTTAGAGTGAGTGAGTGAGTTGGGTTTAACGCCGCTTTTAACAGTATTCCAGTTATATCGCGGCGTGTCAGCTTAATGTGGGAGGAAAGCCCGAAGTGATGCAAGTCTCAGACGTTTACCACTTCGGTAAAACCCACGAGCACGGGTATGGTGCTGACAAACCTAGAAACATAATCGGGGCGAACCGGGATTCGAACCCACAATCATAGGTTTCTGGCGTGTCCAAGGGACGCAACTCTGCACAGCGAATCGCGGCGCCTTAGACGACTGGGCCACCTGTGCCCCCACCATTCGTTAGAAACCAGAGCCAACATGAGTCATAACATGTGTAATACGCATTAGTCCTCGCATTTGCTACAATAATATTTGAGATCCGACTTGAAAATTGTTTGATTGTGACATTTGAAGCCTGGTAAAACCTTATGATTTTTATGATAATGAAGTCAAACAAAATGGCTGGAGTGTCTGATTCTTATTCAACAGTTTCTGATGCTTTAAAACAGAGATTGGTTTCCCATTCAAACGTTTAGTGGTACTTACTTACACAAGTGAACTTACATGTACCAAGAGTCCTGTTAGGTGGTATTTCTCTTCAAAAACGGAAGAACAAATGAGCCACGTACGTCTACATTGCACACAAACCGGCTTTGTAAATGGAATGTATTATCATAACACGACAGCTCGTATTTCCAACATTCTGCCATTGATATTAGATCTAATTAATATTAGATTTACAAATCATTGATGGAGACTGTACTCTCGAATAACGTATGATAATCTATTGCAAGTCTTTAACTATTTGATACGTTATATATAGTGTCAGCAATGAGTAACGTTTTGTGTTTTTAGTTCAATGACGTTACAATTTGCAATTTTATTTGCGTAGGCTGACAGACGGTCGATGATTACCCGCCGTTGTGAATTTGTCGTCTGGACATCACGATTAGGAAGATTTCCACGGCGACCGATGAGTAAATGTTTATCGCTTGAACACCGTTAGAATTTCAAGCTACGTATGTTCCCTATGGTGGGTGTATAGTGATAATGCTGTGTTCTTGTATATTTTGTATCCTTAATAACATTTGTAAAAAATAATCTTGTCTAGCAGCAAGATATCAATGGATTCTAAGGTTAGCCTATCGTTTCCTTGTGTTAAATATAGCCTTTTCCACACTTTTTGAGCTTTCAAATTCAAGTAATAAAATTGTTCATTTATATCACGTTTAAAATTTAAGTTTAAACCATTAACAACACATCATTAGACACGAAGTATAGATAAGCGGTCTGTGTGGTTGCACAACGAAACGATGCTTGTATGATTTGGCGCCCGAGTTACGAGTGATCGAAAAAAGGTCTATTGAATAGATGTGATGCCAATGCAAACGTGTCAACGACTTTGGTTAAATCTACGTGTTTAATTACTCTTGGGTGAAAGTACGTAGCATAATCTTCTTAATTAATGGGTGAGTGTGATGTAATATACAGTAGCAGACAAACTAAATGAAATAAAGTGTAGTGATAAACATATATACTGAGTCAAATTAAAAACTTCACATTTTAAAAAGTAATCCCATATATGATATACAACGGACAAATGTATCAGAGATGGTAATTTTTAATCATTAATGTCCAAAGAAGGATTTTAATTAACGGGGGTAACCATAATTTGTTCCAAGCACCTATGGTATTCGGTAATAATATCAACAGTTTAAATCATAAGTCCCAAGCACGATAATCTGATGGCACACAAGTTCAGTAGCGTGTATGGCCACCATGTGCGTTGACAACTGCCACACAACGCCTCCGCATGGACCTTGTGATGCTTGTGAACACATGGTTGGGAAGACGACGCCATTGTTGCTGCAAAATGGTGCCAAGATCTTGCCAAGAGGTTGCCACGGATGACAAGAAGCCTGGAACGTGCATTGACACAGAAAGCACCCCACACCATGACACTTCCGCCTCGAAATCTGTCAACTTCCTGTACACAACACTGGACGTAACGTTCATGACGGCGCCTCCACACCCTCGCCCTACAATCAGCAAATCGAGAATTAAATTGGGATTCATCACTGAAGACGACTTGATTCCAATTCCTCTGAGTCCATCGTAAGTGTCGCTGTGCCCACAATTGACGTTGACGTCTGTGTAATTGAGTCAGAATCGGCCCGCAGTATGGCCGTCGTGCTTGAAGGTGAGCAGTTCTCAGACGGTTTCGAACAGTTTGCGAACTCAGTCTACCCCTAAACAGTTCATTTCTTGTTGATGTAGCCGTCAAAAATCGGTTACGGAGGTGACGTAAGACAATCTGACGATCCTCTGCATGTGACGTCACACGTGGTCGACCTGGAAGAGGGCGATCAGAGGTGGTACCCGTTTGCTGTAGACGCGTCTGTAAATCATAAACATTCCGTCGACTACAACCCATCGTCCTTGCGACTTCAGCTACGGACGTTCCCGTCTGCAACATGCCGATGGCACGTTCACGTTGCACATTTGAAAGGCGTGGCAGAGACAAATGGCCGTAAAGACTTTTGTTTTCTTGTGTTTTTCTTTTTTTGTTAATGACTGCTAACAAGTATGGCTGAAAACACGTGCGGTATTATGGCCACGTGACCAGTTGCACGTGAAAAACCACTTTTGCCACCATAGTGCTGTTTACATGATTTTGATCGATTCACCTGCACAAAAACGGGTGTTATCTGAAGACAATACGTGGCCATTACTGTTTAAATACACAATAAGGGCCCACAATGATAACTGGTCAAAATGTTAAAATTTTAGGATTGTGAAGTTTTTAATTTGGTTCAGTATATTAATGATGTCTGATATGGTGGAAATGTCAATTTGAGGTTTGTTTGAGCTGTTTAGCCATCTTTTATATTTTGTCCTTTAAAATGTCCGATGTCAATCACCCCGAAGTTGATTATATAACCAATGACACTGACACTGAAACATATATGGACGTAACCGGGATTCCTTCAAGATATATAACACAAACTGTCGTTTGTACTGTAACATAATCTTTGAAACATCCCGCGCATGAACTAAAGACGACCACTTTCGTCATTTTTGTTTTGAAGTAAAACACACTGATGATGTTTTAACGGGTATTTTTTAGCGGTAAATTAAACTCGCTGAAATTTTCAATGAATGTATACTTTGACATACATGTCATAAGCATATCATCGTTAGGAAATGTACTTTCAAATGATATGATATTATTGGAGCTCTAGATTTCAAAGAAGGATGTTTCGAAACTACAATATCCATTTAAATATAGGTTACTTTGGAAAGATTCTTCAACGAATCCCAAAGGGACTAACTGATAATGAAACAAAATTCACTTACATCTTGTATTTTTATTTCTTGTCAACATAAAGGTGCAATTTCCGTTTCCTTTCAATAATTAGTATATTTAGATTGAAGTTGCGTTTTGTTTTCAATTTAAGTATACTTTGATGAGGTTTAAGCGAACATATTTACAGTACAAATGTGTATTATGTTTGTTTTGTTTTGTCATCAGTTATTGAGCTATTGTTGACTTTTGAATTAATCGTGTATAGATCAGTCGAACCCGTGACTATCGGTGGGGCAGAACATGCTTACCATTTTTGCAAATACCTGGAGTCATCACTGATTTTCCGTGATCCATTCATATAATTTTCACCGCTATTTTGCCTTAGTTACAAAATGGATTCTGTTTCGTCGGATATTCAACGCTGACGTGTCATTTAGTAAAGCTTTCCGACCCGTGATGATCCGTGGTAGAATAGGTCTTTAGCAACCCATGCTTGCCGTAAAAGGCGACAATGATTGTCGTAAGAGGCGACTAACGGGATCGGGTGGTCCGGCTCGCTGGCTTGGTTGATGAAAGTCATTGATCCCAATTGCGTGGGTCGATGCACATAATATTAATCACTGGATTATCTGTCCAGACTCGATTGTTTACAGATCGCCGTCATATAGCTGGAATATTTCAGAGTGCGGCGTTAAACAACAAACTAACCTAACCTAGTAAAGCTTTCCAAAACAGAGGCCTTAGTAAAGGCTTTCAAAAAGTTGACGGTATACCTGTCGAGGACTCTTCTAATTTTGACGCATCAGTGACCAAAATGACGTGGGATGCAATTCATTGTTTTGAATTATGTTTGGGGATGTGGACATAAAACCAGACCATGGTTGTACGGTGCAATGTCGGCCGTTAGGCATAATCTTATAGTCTGCTCAATGGTTGTCATCATTAACCCGGGGGCATGGGTGGCCCAGTCGTCTAAGCCGCCGCGATTCGCTGTGCAGAGTAGCGTCCCTTGGGCACGCCAGAAACCTATGATTGTGGGTTCGAATCCTGGTTCGCCCCAATTATGTTTCCAGGTTTATCAGCACCATACCCGTGCTCGTGGGTTTCACCGAAGTGGTAAACGTCTTAGACCTGCATCACTTCGGGCTTTCCTCCCACATTAAGCTGACACGCCGCGATATAACTGGAATAATGTTAAACGCGGCTTTAACCCCAACTCACTCACTTATCATTAACCCCCCGAATGTATTGTTATTAATCACTTTTTTTCTCTTTTTGATTTCAACAATTAATTTCAAACATATACTCTCAAAAAGGGCTCAAAATTTGCCAACTATGATGAACTGCGTTCGTTGCTGAAAGTATTGTATTTAATGCATGCACAAATTGTTGGGGGTTTTGACTCTACAATACTTCGTAGTTCAGAATCAATCTAATTAAAATCAGACCTTAGTTCTCGCTACCGCTTAACAAAGATCTGAAGACATCCCATTTGGGGTCACGTCAGAACGACCTTTCATCCGACCAATCAGAGGTCGCTTACCCGATTATGAAAGTGACAGTCGGAATGTGATTTCTAATCATGCAACCTCGAAAACTTTAACACAGGGTATTCCGAACGATAGTTACGGGTTCAACGACCGAATCCATACAATCTAGACTATCTTTTAGCCATTCCAGAATGTTCTTTTGTTCAGGTTTCAAATTTGTCAAATATGTTTCGAAGCGTAGCCACTAATTATAATTTAGTGCCGTAAAGCTGGAGAAAGCTGCCTTCTGATTGGTCATTCCATTGGTCGGTCAAAGTTCGCGCAAGGTCAGTCTGACGTGACCCGTAATGGGATTTCCTCAGATCTTTGTTTAGAGGTAGCGAGAACTGCCATCTCATTTTAATGAGATTGACTCAGAATCTTTCAGCCATCCCCCGAATATCATGGATGTGATGAAATCCATCATAGTGCATCCTGGGTTAATTATGTTTACTTGGTATAGTAGAAGTTGGGTAGGGTTATAATGACAGAGATATCTCCAAGATATACTGAAACGCATTGAAAACGTTACCAGAGGTAAAAGGTGAAACTGACGCTAAACCAAATTTTATATGGTTTTAGTTATGTACTACAATAATACTCAGATAACTTTGTTCCACATTAGTAATGACAAGTATCATAGGAAAGTACACACTTTTAATGTAAAGGAAATGGAAACACAAGGTTGGTTGGTTTGTTGTTTAACGCCGCACTCAGCAATATTCCAGCTATATGACGGCGGTCTGTAAATAATCGAGTCTGGATCAGACAATCCAGTGATTGAAATCATGAGCATCGATCCACGCAATTGGGATCGATGACATGCATCAACCAAGTCAGCGAGCCTGACCACCCGATCCCGTTAGTCGCCTTTTACGGCAAGCATGGGTTGCTGAAGATCTATTCTACCCCGGAATCTTCACGGGTCGAACACAGAAGGGGTCCAAAGACAACGTCAGTACTGGGTATGACCGACCCTGATTGCAATGCATGCCACACAACTCCTTTTCATGGACACTGCCAGTCTCTGGATAACAGCTTGTGGTATCCTACGACACTCATTGCAAGACAAGTGCGAGCTCTCTAACGTTGGCGATTTAAGTCGACATACAATGCGCTGTCTCACAAGTGCTCGAAGGGCGATTGATCGGGAGATAATGCAGACCATGGCATAACAGGTACGTTATTTTGTGACAGTCCTTAGAAGTACGTGCTGTATGTGTTCTGGCGTTGTCCTGTTGGAAAGTGCGCAGTCCTTGTTGACAGGGGCGAACGTGACGTCTTAAAATGGCGTCCCTGTAGTAGTGAGTGAGTGAGTTAATATTGAACGACACATCAGCAGTATCTCAGCTATATAGTGAACAAATTGAAAGAAAAATACATGTCACAAAGGACAGCAATTCATAAGCATGATATCACATATTGAAATCTAAAAACTAACCATTTCGACCACTAAAACTTCTTACTAACATATGCACATCGACCTTACATTTTATACTTTTAAAATACGAGCTAACCAAAGCCAGACCACCTTACTCCTAAATGTAAGATTATTCAGTTTGAAAGATATCTATGTCAAAGTATGCCAAAATATAACCTACGACAGGTATGGGGATATCTTAGATTTACGACAGTATTACGATATCTTAGGGCTACGAGAGTTTCGAAAATAGGCTACGACAGCCTACGATTTCCTTTCGATAAGTTTACGATAATTTTAAGGTTCCGATCGTTTCGATAATCTAGGCCCAGGTGAAGATGTCATTCATACATGCTTTTATAACCAAACATAATCTACATACAGACCAATCTATGCACCAGAACGTTATTACCATCAAACAACAACCATGAGCACTAATATAAGGGTGTCGTGATTGTGGCAAAGGAAAACTCATAATAGCAGTGTAGGGAACAGCAGCATAGACACACTCTAGGTGTTTTACAAAACTTTCCATCCTAACAGGATGCATTTGAACCAAATACCCAATCAGACATTTTATTTCAGCAGGCTTTGAAGTGACCAGGTATTCTCTGATATCGAAATGGACAAAATGGCTGTAGCTACATCAAGTATCTCCAACAGAAAGGTCTACCTACAACAGCTATCCATGCGGGCTCGATGTCAATTGTATCGGACGATGCTCCTTCCTTTTAAAAGGTGTGTAGCGGATCTTAAGACGGGAACATGGAGTCTCGAATTGGATCCAAGATCAGGAAGACCTTCAGCTATCATCAATAAGTTAACTATGGATAAATATATGATATGATTATGGAACATCGACGTCTCAAAACTGTTTAGGGGTAGACTGAGTACGCAAACTGTTCGAAACCGTCTGAGAACTGCTCACCTTCAAGCACGACGGCCATACTGCGGGCCGATTCTGACTCAATTACACAGACGTCAACGTCAATTGTGGGCACAATGACACTTACGATGGACTCAGAGGAATTGGATCAAGTCGTCTTCAGTGATGAATCCCAATTTAATCTTCGATTTGCTGATTGTAGGGCGAGGGTGTGGAGGCGTCATCGTGAACGTTACGCCCAGTGTTGTGTACAGGAAGTTGACAGATTTCGAGGCGGAAGTGTCATGGTGTGGGGTGCTTTCTGTGTCAATGCACGTTCCAGGCTTCTTGTCATCCGTGGCAACCTCAACGCTGCTGCTTACCGCGACCAGGTACTGGCACCAGAACTTATGTCTTTTATGGCAGCACATGGACCCGGTTTGATCTTCCAACACGACAATGCCAGACCCCACACAGCAATTTTGACAAGGAATTTCCTTCAGAATGCAGGAGTCAACGTCATGGACGAGCCGTCAAGGTCTCCCGACCTCAATCCCATCGAACCCCTCTGGGATGCTCTTGGCAGAAGTCTGCGCACTCTCCAGAAACAACCACAGAATTTGCAAGATCTTGGCACCATTTTGCAGCAACAATGGCGTCGTCTTCCCAATCATGTGTTCACAAGCATCACAAGGTCCATGCGGAGGCGTTGTGTGGCAGTTGTCAACGCACATGGTGGCCATACACGCTACTGAACTTGTGTGCCATCAGATTCTCGTGCTTTGGCCTTATGATTTAAACTGTTGATGTTATTACCGAATACCGTAGGTGCTTGGAACAAATTATGGTTACCCCGTTAATTAAAATCCTTCTTTGGACATTAATGATTACAAATTACCATCTCTGATACATTTGTCCGTTGTATATCATATATGGGATTACTTTTAAAAATGTGAAGTTTTTAATTTGACTCAGTATATATGTTTATCACTGCATTTTATTTCATTTAGTTTGTCTGCTACTGTATATTTCATCACACTCACCCTTGTACTGTATGCACACACAAGTAGTTCATTGCATATAAATACCCTTCATTTACTCATGTGTTTGGTGGTACAATGGTGTTCTACTTTTTCAAGTTTTAATTATAGAACTTTGAGACACTGTATCTGGTGTACGATTCATACTTGGAATAGACAAATTAACTTCAATTCACATAACATAAACAATAGCAAATCTGTCGGTGCCCTTGCCTGGTTAATACTATTTCCTGTTTTAGCCAATGACTGATTTGAGTGCGTTCAGAACATCGATAGGTTTGCATTACATTATTCAACTCGCCTAAAAAAGGGAAAATTCCGCATTATCAATCAATCATCCACTGCCTACTTTAGTTGTTTATTCCATGGATGTTTTGAACACTTTTACTTATCCATCAGCTGTAGTCTTGTTCAAGTATACCTCTGTTCGGGACAGTCTTTCACTAACTCCAATATTATACCAATCCTCATCTTACTTCTCATTATTGCTGGAGATGTCGAGCAAAATCCTGGCCCTGTTTCAGTAAATTCGCACAATAAGGAAATATCCATATTTCACTTAAATGTAAGAAGTCTCCGATATAAACGACCTCGTATTTCTGAGCAAATCTCTGAATATGACATTGAATGTTTTACAGAGACACACCTTGATGATTCTGTAAACACAAATGACCTGAAAATAGACCTTTATCATTCTCCCTATAGGAGGGATAGGAATTGTTTTGGTAGTGGTATTATTGTATATTTCTCGGCATTGTTGTACGTTAAACGTAGGGAAGGTTTAGAATCATACAATTATGAAAATATGTGTTTCGAGGTTTTCTTGCCTCAGAAGAGAATATTATTATGTGCGTGGTACACACCACCTAACACCCCTGTGTTGTATTGGGATCAACTAGAACCCTCACTTGAAACTGCTCTAGATTATACGCCTTTCGGTGTTCTACTCGGTGATTTAAACGAAGATATACTCAACAGCAACCTTCACCATCTGCACACTATTTTAGTTGGGCAGAGTTTACGAAATGTAATTAAAGAGCCGACACGCGTCACTCAGCATTCACAAACTCTGCTTGACCCTATTGTTATCAGTGACGATTGCAATTGTATAGAGTCGGGTGTTGTCGACTTCAGCACGGATATAAGTGACCACAAGGGAGTTGTTGTTTCGCTAACGAACTGCACTGACATGAAAAAATCCTATGTGAGAGAGGTTCTAATTTATAAAGATGGTGACTATGCGAAGTTAAATGAATTGATTGAATCAACTGATTGGGTGTGCATGTTTAATAGCTACGAGTCTATTGATGAAATATGTGATATGTTTCTGTCCACATTTAAAAACTATATAAGCTTATGCATACCAAGCCGTGCTGTTAAAATAAGGCCAAGGAATAAACCATGGTTTGATAGTGAACTACGTAGAGAAATAAGAATAAATAAGAATAAGAAAAAAAGCTAGACGAACATGCAATGAACACGATTGATCTATATATAGAAAACACAGAAATAAAGTAAACAATTTGAAGAAAGCTGCCAAGGAAAACTTTTATCTTAACTTAGATGAATTATTATCTACACAAATCAAGGAAAACAGTTCTAATTATTGGAAACTTCTGCGTCACTTGATCAAAGAGTCTGCAGCCAACACTGTGATCCCACCTCTGGTCACTAATAAAAACACTGTACCTGAAGCATTTTTCTTATCTTGATAAAGCTGAAGCTCTCAACGATTATTTTACGTCAGTTTCCAATGTTGGTGATGAAGGTGCCTCACTACCACAATTTGTTAAACTATGTGATCATAAATTGGATTATACCGTTATTGAAAGTCAAGAAATAACAGATCTCATAAAGTCCTTACCAGTAAATAAAGAAAGCGGTCCCGACAACCTAAATCACAGAGTACTAAAATATATATCACTATCCATAGCCAATCCTTTACGCTTGTTATTTAATTTGTCTCTTGAACAAAACACATTCCAATCACAGTGGAATCTAGCTAATGTAATGCCTTTGTACAAAAAGGGAGATAAATCCAACCCTTCCAACTACAGGCCTATTTCACTGTTATCTTGTCTTGGGAAATTATTTGAAAGACTTATTTTTAAAAGAATGTATAATTACTTTCTTGAGAATAAACTACTTTCCAAATATCAATCGGGATTCATGCCAAACAATTGTACTACATATCAATTAAATGAAATTTACCATCACATTTGTAATTCGCTTGATGATCATAAATATTTGTATATGATATTCTGTGATATTTTTAAGGCATTCGACATGGTATGGCACAAAGGTATATTGCATAAACTTCAACAATATGGTATAACAGGTAAATCATTAGCTTGGTGTCGTGGTTATCTGTCAGCCCGTTGCCAAAGAGTATTTATTAATGGTAGTTTATCAAGTAAAAATTTCACTAAAGCAGGGGTCCAACAGCGTTCTGTACTGGGGTCGTTCCTATTTCTAGTTTACATAAATGATATTACTGATCAGCTTCAAAACTTTACTAGGTTATTCGCCGACAATACATGTATTGGAACTTCATCTACTGATATGGTCGTAATTGAAGACTGACTAAATCAAGACCTTCTCTCTCTCCACTAGTGGGCAAGCACATGGCTTGTAAACTTTAATCCAACCAAGACAAAAGACATGCTTTTTAGTCACAAACAGGTACAGGATTATCCATTGAACATGTAGAAACCCACAAGCATCTGGGGGTCACGTTATCTGAAGATACGAAATGGACTGCCCATGTTTAAACTATTGCTAGGTCAACAGCAAAAATGGTTTCAGCTATGCGTAAACTTAGATATAAATTAAATAGACATTATCTGTCAAAAATCTATCTTACATTTATAAGACCTATTCTGAAATACTCATCGGAAGTATGGGACAACTATTCTGCTTATAACGAAAATAAACTTGAATAAATACAACTTGACGCTGCCAGAATTGTGACAGGCTTGACTAAATTTGCCTCGAGAGAACGTTTATATTTCGAAACCGGCTGGCTACAACTAAAAGAGAGACGAAAAATTAAAAAACTTACGACAGTGCACAAAATAGTAATAAATGAATGTCCCTCATATCTAAATGATTTGTTACCCAACAATAGATTAGGTGCTTCAAATTATAACCTACTTAACAAACAGAACTTTTGCCAGAACAAGTACATTTCAGAAATCATTTATAATAGACTCTTTAAAACAATGGAATTCACAAAATGAAAATATTAAAAATAGTATATATGTAGCTGAATTAAAAGCAAAAAAATATCCAAATGTTATTAAATCTCCATTTTATTTCAGTTATGGAAAGCATCAAATTAATATTATCCACACAAGACTTAGACATAGATGTAGCAATCTAAATGATGATTTATTTAGGGTTAATTTGTCAGACACTATTTCTTGCCCTTGCGGTTCCCCATGCGAAAATGCTTTTCACTATTTTCTTGAATGTAAAAAAATATTCTTTTATAAAGACAATCTTTGTTTATCAACATTAGGAATATAGGGACTCAACCAAATTTAGAAACAATTCTTAGTGGCAACAAAAATCTATCCGAAGAACAAAATAACTGAATTTTTGAATATGTCCATCAATTTATTGTAAAAACAAACAGATTTTAAAACAGATTTTAAATTGTATCCTAATATAACAAGAATTATAACAAGAATTATATTTCACAAGCTACTTTCTTAACATCTTGATTTTACAGGTGCCTTGCACATATAATACATGGCTGTTTCAAAACAAAAAGTCTTAGTTATATTTTTATATATTAGTTTGGGTATTTGTTATAACTTTGATTTTGATGTAAAACATTAGCATTCCATGAAATTATCACAGCTTAGTTACATTCTATATTTCCCGCCCTTCACATAAATTTAAAATGTCTACTAATTTATTAACTACTGTGTAAATTTATAAATTTATCATGTACCATTGTATACCAAAAATGTAAATTGATCATATAAATATACATTAATTCATAAAGTATTGAAATAAAATTTCAAATAAAATTTCATTACAACGTTCTAAATCACCTTTACATTAAACCACAAATATATACTTTGTCACATTAACCAAAACATTGAATACTTATTTCTTTTGAAACTATGTTTAATCTAAAGGCCATTTAAGCCATGACTTATTTGGGGGTGTCTAAGTATCAATGATAACAAATCTTAATCCCCATAATCCCCTGTAATTGGAAGACTATGGAACAGGTACCAACATACTCAAAATGTTGAGGATCGACACCGTTCAGAGCGTCCCAAGTCAACGGCAAGAGTACAGGGTCGATTGATCCCAACCCAAGCTCAACAAAAGCAAGCTCAAACAGCGAATCAAATCGCTGCAAACTTCAACCAGGTTACTGGAGTATGAGTTATGAGCCAGATGATTAGAAATTGTTTACATGCACCTCATGTCCATGCCCGACAGCCACGCCTTGTGCCGCCCTTCACAAATCGGCATATTGCCAACAAACGTCAATCATACACACGACGTCTGAATTTGGGTAATCGTCGCTTGTCACATTTCATGTTTTCAGATAGTCCCGATTCACTTTGCACTTCCTTGATAGGCGCTGTCGTTCCCGCCGACGTCGAAATGAACGGCAAGTCAATGTCAACCTTTGACCTACATAATTCAAATGCTTAATTGCCTCACCCCTATTATATGAATGGGCATTGTCCATCTCAGGCTGTTAACTAATCCAAGCTCTAATCTAATCCAAGCGGCATAGAGGTTCAAAGTGAAGTTTTTACAACCTATGACAACTTCTCACAACCCTTGTTTGACTTGGTCATTCTGTTAATCCTTAGTTGCTTTGAATGTGCAAGTAAATCTTGTTTAGTAAATAAATCTTATTTAATAAATAAGGTGTAAAGAAGCCTATCATCGCTTCTCACATTGTTTGTAATTGTTACAAATTGGTTAGTTCTTAGTATTGGTTTAATTAAAGGAAATTAGATGTCTGCTCAATTGTTGAATTGTTATTATCATTGCATTAGTATATATGTACCTGACCTATCAGCTTGCCCACGTAGGAATATATGGTAATGAAAACGCCGATAAAGCAGCTAAACTATCCCTCAAAATCCCAGAAATAAGCTTAAACTTACCCATCTCAAAGTCAGAAATTAAAAGTGTAAACAAGCAAAAAATCACCAAAAAATGGCATAACCTATATCTAAACTCAAATAGCCAAATAAAAAAAGTGCTCAGCAAACCACTAACCAAACCAAAAATTGTCCATCCATCAAAAAAAATCGACAGAGTAATCACTAAACTCCAAACAGGACACACCAACCTAAATAACCACCTAAAAAAACAACCAAAAAACACACTACAGGTAACTGCCCACACTGCAAACAACTAGAAACCCCAGAACACGCACTCATCCACTGCACACACTACCTCACACATCGAACCGCATTACAAACCACCCTCAATCTAAACAAGGCTCTCACTCTAGAAGCAATACTAAACCCACAAAATAAACTAGAAAACTTCAAGGCCTTAGGCGTATATTCTTAATCAAAACGGAACTAATAAAACGCATCTAAAAACAAAATAACCTACCAAATCAAAATCACATAAACAAACAAACATCCACCATACCTAGCTCCCTTAGTTCTCCTCCCCAACCCCATCGGCATCTATTCCAAATCTAAAAATTCCCAAATTATATATAAGCAGCCCCTAAAGCCCCCTCTTGGATTGCACAGACCACCTTCGCCCCTTTCGGAAACACATTACATGGCCTGGCCGGGCCCGTGTGCGAACGAAATACGCATCAGTCGTTCGTTCGTTCGTTCGTTCGTTCGTAAGTAAGTAAGTAAGTAAGTAAGTAAGTAAGTAAGTAAGTAAGTAAGTAAGTAAGTAAGTAAGTAAGTAAGTAAGTAAGTAAGTAAGTAAGTAAGTAAGTAAGTAAGTAAGTAAGTAAGTAAGTAAGTAAGTAAGTAAGCTTGCTAGCCCGTGTGCGACATACGCTTGCAGTCGGAAAGCGCACGTTAAATCTCCAATATAAGTAAGTAAGTAAGCTTGCTAGTCAGCATCAAAATGGCAAATCTTCAGAGAGCGGAGTTTGTAACATCACAAAGACGTGGCCAGCAAGTCCTTTATGCAGGCTATAGATACAGACTGAATGTCAAGCGTCAAGTTGCTGTTCACTGGAAGTGTGTCCACACAGGTTGCAATGGTAGATGCAGCACTATTGCAGAACACGTCGTGTCTACAACTCCTCACAGCCACCCCCCTGTAGAGAAGAAGAACACATCAGACTCATTGGTCGACTCAAGCAGCGTGTCCAGACCGACATTTTTCCTGCACAGCAGATATACAACGCAGAACTGGATCAACTTGATGAAGAAGTAGCTGCGACTGACCCTTCTTTTGCAAGTGTTCAAGCTTCCCTGTACAGAAACAGAGCCAAGACTATTCCAATGGAAGTAACGTGGACACAGACAGAAGATGGAAGAGACTTTCAGTGCATCAATGACGGGGAAGACGACAGACTACTGGTGTTTGGTGAGATATTAGAAATCATGAGTGACTCTGACGAGAATACACGAACAATCCAGCAATTCACTCCCATGTTTGACGTGCCGCAGCCCTGCCACTTCTCCCACTTGACCAGGTTCAGAATGCATGGGTTGAGGTGATGGAGCAAGGACCTGATGATCAACAGATTTTAACGAGGGTAGATGACGACGCTAGATTCCCCTGCCATATTTGGAACCAGCACGACAACACCGGTCCCCGATCCAACAACCATCTGGAAGGGTTCCACTGTGGACAGAAAAAGAGAATGTCCCGATCTCACCCTAACATCTATCAGTTCTTGAAGGAGATCAAGAAGATTGAAAAGGCAGACAGACGCTCCAGGAAACAAATTGATCTTGGAGGATCATGCAGACCCCGAGTCGTGTTGACAGACGAAAGAATTGAAAGACTAAAGACACAGCTTCTTAGTGGAAGAAAAACTGTAATGCAACTTCTTGATGCCGTTGGATATGAACTAAAGCTACAGTAATCATGAGTCATTTTTATTATTATTACTGCATAATGTAAAAATCAGCTATTAAACAATGTATGAAGCTTCAAGATTGTCTTGTCTGTTTCACCTTCTTTTGGGTCAGTTCATTATTTTAGAGGTAACACAGCCATAACTTATGTGCAGTCAGCTGTAAATTTGTTTTGATAAGGGTGTAGGCGAAATGAGGTGTAGGCGAAATGAGGACAGGCCACCGCAACTTTAAACAAGATGGCGACTGAAGTTGAAGGTCACTTAGCGGTACTTTTCATGAGAGAAAAAAGTCGAAAGCATGTCTCCTCGAAGAAACGAAAACGCACACCCTTTTGGGTTTTTGTTGTTCATGTTTTGCGACTGATTATGATTAAGTCACGTTTTCGTATGTTTAATGAGGCGTGCCAATTTATCAAAAGACGTTGAAAAGTAGGTTGGTAACAACGGCATATAGATTTGATGCAGTGCCGACTATATTTATAATTTATTGGTTATATAAATATGTAAACAAGATGAATTATGAACGTGTAAATGTCAGTGAAAATTTCTTCAATACCGGTTCCCAATTGAGCTATTTATTACCACGGTCTGAACGCGTTCGTATGTCTAAATATAAATGGCTAGGTCTTTGACAGTAGAATGCATTACTAAATTATTAAATTAATAATCTATCGTTTCAGTATGTAAATTTGGTATTCATGCGGTTTGTTATTGTTCAATACCTTATTGTTATTGCAAGACTAAGGTTGTTTTTTTCACGAATACAAATGAAGCTGTTACGGTTATCGACGTTTTGGTTTCAATCATCCACCATTTCGGAGTTGGCAAGAGCGGCAAATTTCCGATTCCTCGTCTGGAACGAAATACCGTGACCCGCGACCTTTGACATGCCACGTCACAGAGGTGACAGGTGCCCGAGTAAAACAAAACAAAGTTCGATGTTGTTATCACCAACAGTGTTAAATATGACATCCAATGTAAATAATTATACATTATATGCTTTAATCTTTATCATCGTGCTTTGTTTATCGAATCAGCGCGATGAACACAAATGAAATATGAAAAACGTTCGCTTCCCGCCGATAGCATGAATATTCATAGGGATAAAAATAGTCCCATGTGACAGACGTCAACATTGGAATCATGTCAACGGTGGGTCTAGAAGACGACGATGATATGGGGGAGTCGGACTTCGAGTTGGACATATCAGTCGATTCTCTCGATTCCGACTCCGAGTCCGACTCCCAGAAAGAGATAAGCGGCAAGTAACATTAATTCCTTTTCAGTAAATTGAGTATGTGTACAGTCAGTGACAAAGCAATGGCGGGAATATGAATTTGTTATGTTTTTGCAATTTTCGTAATTGTAGGCTAGATCTAGATCTACTCGTGACAGTTGTGATGTTTCAAATGTTAAAAATATCTACCATACCATGATAGTCATAGTAGAAACAGCCAACTTCCTTGTTTAGTATTTCATGAAATATGAAACTTAGAAATGATTTGAAAAAAAGGCTCTCAGGGTAGTGAAGTTTTAGCATGTCTACATGTGGCCTACACATGTTTTTGGTAAAGTGCAGTAAAATTAATGGAAAAATGTCTTTGTTAAAAAATAAAATTATCTTGAAGGCCACACTAGTTCACACTTTGGACCTGAAGCCATATTTTTAAATGAGTATAATGAGTCAGTCCTCATAAATCTAAAATGTCTAACTTATTTTGAAAAGTTAAAAATAAATGAATATGTTTCATAATTTTTAATGTTAAATGTTATTGATATATCATTAAGGATGCAGATTAACATTTATTATAACTTACTAAGGGGAAAGGGGAGTGGCATTGCACCAAGTGACTGTTGTCCTTGCGCCAAATGGGTTGGGGGGTCTGCGCACTGAACAAATGTTCCCTCACCGGGCAGGTAGCCCAAAGCCGCGAAAGCTATGGCCAATTTTTTTATGAAAATTTACCATCATTGTAAAGCTTTTGATTTTAGTTCTCACCCTGGAAATGTTTGCGTTATGATTACACAATTGCTTCCCTGTGACTACTCAAGGAAGCCCTTCAGTTTTCATTAATAAATTCAGGTGGAGCACATATATCCTAATCTTATCTTTATATAGTAGTAATGAATAATAAGTCTTTCAACATGTTCAATCTGTACCCAACTAAAAAGGTCACAGGTTATACATATTGATTACAAGCAAAATGTTAGTCTTGATGAAAATAAATTTGCCACATGAATATTGATACTGTGTTGTAAAATATTCACCAGATCTACAGGGTCTGAAATAGTTTCTTCAATAAACTAAATATATGTCTATAGGTCTATATGTATATATGTATATATATATGATATATTTATATTTTTATTTAAATTTAAGATTGATAACAAACATAACATACATTGGAGAAATGACAAACTTCCATGAAGCAATTTGCAAAAAGTGTGTATTAGGACATAAACAAATCACATTACAATTTTGATTATTCTTGGAACATTTCATGACAAAAATCACATATAAAATCAACTGACTCTAATAAATGTTAGCTAATACAGTTCCTTTCGGTTTGCGATCAGTGGTTCCATGTCTTTAATACTGCTTGATGGTCACTCAGTGGCTAATGATGTAAGCAGGGACGGAAATGGAAATCGGGAAAATATGACCAGAACGCAACGTTAGGACCTTTGATAAAACAATGCGTTTATCATCTACAAATTACGACAGATTTCAGGCCATCTCTAGAACACTAAGCTATGCTTACAGAATGATGTTCAAATATACTTACTATCTCGGTTGCTGTCAAAGATGTTATAGTAAATCCAAAATCCCAAACACCGCTGAACACGGTCGACGACATTTTGAAATATTCAAAACTAAAGCTGTCGACAACACAAAAGGCATTTTCGTATTGTTTCTGCTTCACGTGAATTTTTTATTGTTCTGTGTTTGTATAATCGTTATTAGTTAAAAATGAAAATAAAAAAACGTTATTTAGGATTCATAAAGATACGAGACTAACTCGTTCATTCGTCTGTATGCAAATTTCGGCGACGTGCGAATGGACATGTCCGCCATCGCCCGGTAGGAGTATTTTCAGTGAACTGATTTACATTAGCCGTGAGGAATACCTTTCGGTGCCAGATAAGTAAAAATATGCCATGCATAAGGGCATGTTCTTTGCAAATTACCTAGTATGATTTTCTTAGTAAAAAAATGAATAATGACTGAAAAGAATAATGATCTATTCCAATGAAGGAAAACACAACACCGCGTATAACTTTTACACTGAAATGCGGTTTCGTTCTCTTCTTTTTTAAAGTACGTAATTTTAAATTTCATAGTTAAAGATACACATAACAATTTATATGAGCATGTAGGTAATAAACCACAGTTTTTATGGATCAGATTTCATTCCTTTAATATGAGCATGTAGGTAATAAACCACAGGTTTTTTGGATCAGATTTCATTCCTTACTTATAAATAGTTTTTTCATTTATATGCATTTTCCGATATGATATGCAAACGATAACGTTACAATTTCACTAATTTACGGACAAAATGGCGTCACACATATTTCGTAATCGACGATTTCGCGGACGATTTTCCATGGAAATGTTTCATTTTCAACACGGTAATCGGGAAACTAACAGGCTTTCACATAATGTTTTTGGTTTTTACATTAGTGGATATTTACAACCTGACAAGACACACAAAGTATCCAGTGTGCAATGTCAACAAAACAGCCGCCATGGACATTTTGTAAAAAATCGCATATTCAATACGTTTGCCGAGCTATAAACTACTGGTAATCACGTTAATGCTTTACAATATTTACATAGACAGTTAGGGAAATGGTTGTACTGTTATAGTGTGAAATTTGAAAATTGTGGGTTTTACCGTTTTTACGTTACGTCGTTTTTAGACAAAGATGTGCAGTTTCCAGAACGTCACTCGCAAATAAACTCGGCACGGCGATAGTACACAGGCTATTTTAGGTGGCAGCCAGAGGGTTAAATGTACATCCATCCAGTTATTAACAGTGACCATGTTTTTTTCTATATTTAGTACTGTCTTTTCTAACATGATGACTTATGCTGAATATGACCACAGATGTTTTCAAGTTGGTGACATTTGGTGCGGAACTGGGGGTGGTGTACTCGGTAAAGGAACTGGCTAATATAGTCATATGCATTTTTTTGTTTTTATTGCTGCTCTAATAGCTGTGCACATACAGGTAATAGCAGTTGAATGGTTAACTATTTTAAAACAAAATATAACGTTACTATAGAAGTCTATGGGAAAACATTTGGTTGTGTATAGCCAAGATGGTTGCAGGGACAACAATATCGAGACACGCCTACCTTGGGGACTGGATGATGATAATGTAGTGAGGCTGGTAGAAACGTTTCTGTTCTTCTCAACACAACTTCAACACCGACACTGAAGCAGGTCAGGCCGACTCGGGCTATATATGGATAATGACTCTGCACAGGCACTGAAGCGGGAACACCTCACTGTGCCCTCACCTATCACTGGATTATAGGGGATTGACAGACACAGATCACTGAATCGCATGGTAAGGTCTGTGTGATTAAAGTGAACCCTCTTCTGAGGGTTAACTCTGTTCACTGTAACAACATTTGGGGTGAGGGCACAGTGATGTTAAACCACTGAATCTGTGCGATTGTGTACATGTTTTACTGACATGACGGTTCGGAAGGCAGGGTAACATGTTGTGACAAAAGTACAGTTGATTAAGTTTTGTGTACTCACTCATGCTTATCTTTATTTTCAAACATGAACGTTTTAGACTTTAACCCTTTGTACTCTGATGCTCATTGTCCCATACAATGTAACTTTAAATCTTCCACAATGAATCACACTGCAAACACGAAAACGTCGTTTTATTCCGTATATGGACATTGGACGGAAAAACGACTAAAAATTCATTAAAATTGATTAATTGGTGAGCGTCTAGAAAGTGTCCGGAAAAGGGTCGAGTTTTTCAAGCGTAAAAACGACGGGAAAACGATGCTTTTTGTTCCGCCTTGCACAACTGTTAACGGCCAATCGGATGGCGCTGGTCCCCCGACGCACGTGATGCCTAAGGCTTCCTTTCGGAAGCATTAGGTATCGTATTTCTGGCATGCCTTGCTCTGGTATCTGTCGCGCGCAGTGCAGCGAGATTTGCTGATAAGCCAGTTTAAGGATATGTAACATGTTAATGGAATTCAGACAAGCGCCAAGAAGTCAAACCAAACCATGTTACCAAGTTTATTGTGATAGCATATCCTTCCGTTATGCACAGTTACCTCTATCGGATAATGGGTTGTGTTTCTTTTGCTTATAACAGTAACTAATTTTGTTAATGTGAAGTTTACAAGATATGCGGCTTTTCCATTGGACGAGAGATCGGTCACATGACGTTTTTCACGTGACTGTATTATTCAAATGACGTTAACACAGACTACTTCCACATTCCTGGGGGGAAACCCTGCGAATTCCCTGGTACGAATTCATACAGAAGCGTTGTTTCTCATCATTTAGACCCTTTAATTTTGAACTTAGCGTCTTAGCTTACGCTGGGATAAGTCAGAGAGTTTGGTTGCATGCCCGTTCAAGGATATCCTCGCTGCAATCCATCCTAGAGAAAGAAACAACCCGAAATCCAAACCGTCGTAGTGACAATCGACAGCAATCTATGAATTTACCTTAGTATCTATTTGACACATCTTTACAATCACTTTTCAATGATCGGCCAACTGATCAGTGATGACAAAGGCTTGAAATAGCCACAGGTTAATTAACAACTTCGGAAATATCTCCCGTCACGTTTATCGTGTCGGCCATTTTTACGTATAATTGTACTTGATGTAAATGTATTACGACGCTCTGTTATTGTGATTGACTTACTGAGGTAATTCTTTAACTGATCTTCTCATCTAATGAGGATATTGTTTGGAATACATTTCTTGTAAACAAACTAAAACAGATGTTACTCGCTTTTGGGGAAACTATTTTATCCTGGGATGGCCTATTAAAGCTAGGAGTAAGTCAAAGCACCATGCGTGTATATGATCTGTTGTATGTGTTAAAATTACGGTTTTGGGCGTTAATAAAATACACTGACGCAAGTATATTCTAATCCAATCAATTGGATAATTGAATATGCTTTCTTTTACATATTACATAACATCACCACACAAAATTTGGACAGTTACAGTAACACACTTCGGTGATCGCATTAAACACCACTTTGAACAGTATTTCAGTTATATCACGGTGTATCAGACTGATGTGGGATAAAATCCGAAGTAGTTCAGGCCATACAACGGGAAAAGGTGAGCGTATCCTGCTACACAAGTGGCACCCGTCACAAACACATGCAAGGACAAGTCAATTGTTCACCTGAACAAAGCACGGAAACACACGATGATGCCGTCCTCACTTTTACCGAGCGTGTAAATTATATTGTCCGTCAAAAACATGGACGAGTATAAACAATATGTTCTTGCAGTTAATACATGTCATACATTTGACAAAATGTATTGACTCAGAGCATTATTGTTAATCGCAGCGTATAGACTCGGCATGCAGTTGAACTCATCACCCATCCCATTATTGATAATCCTTCTTGAAGATCTATGAAATCAGAAGCTGCAATAGCGCATTTTTACACTTTATCTTTTAACTGGCATGTTAGACTTCATAGAGTTTAGAGTTTCATAACTCAGTTTCATTTTCACGGATCACTGTGGAAGGGACATTGTCGCGTTGGCGTACAAAAACAAGAAAAAACGTGTCAAAATTAACAAAAGCGCAACAATTCGACAACACGACATTATGGCCATTTGTCGCATTGCCGCGTGATCGCATTGTCGCTCTTTGGATAATCTTTTTTCTTTATTTTACAAAAGGGCGACGATGCCGTAACGTGACGTTTTCAAGGTCAAAATATGTCTCGTTGTCGCAATGTCGCCCCATTACAAATGTGTATAAAAGGCATAAAGTTCAGTTAATGTTACAGTTAGGAAGCTGTAACCAAGTCATACCTGTCTTAGAAGTTCAACCTGATACATGTACGTCTTGAAATAATGAAAACACAAGTCCGTCCGCGAGTCCATGACGTTTTATTGTGAGCCCTTCTCTACAAGTGCTTAGTGTTCTACTCCCAGTTCCAAACACGTAGTACCTCATCAACAATCCACCTCTAGCGCAGTGACCGTATCAGACAACTGACGAGTGCACGCCTGACCTGTGACCTCGTTACAACCCCCAAGAGGTGTTCGCGGAAGGGAGAGGGGTAGGAAATGTGTGCTCCAGCCAAGCGCGGAGCTCGCGAAACACTGTATACTGCATGTTGTATACAGTATATTGCAGTTAATAAACTGTATACTGCATGTGATACTTATTTTAGGGAAAGTTACAACTTTTAAGATTCAAGATTCAATTTGCATTTATTTCTTATACAACAGACCGTCGTCATATATCACTGGAACACTGCTGAGAGCGACGTTAAAACAATTTGTTTTCATAATGGAGCGCTGTAATTTAAAATAGAACCGTATACATATGTAGTACCAACTCACTCACTCTGTTTCGAATATTCAGCAGAAAATATATTATTAACCAGGTCTTTGGGGAGAGATATCAGATTTTTATAAGCAGTCAAATAGGAATGATAAAGGACCCCTCGCTGATAAGGTTCTTGTTTACTTAAGAGCAGAGTTGAATTGAATAAACTGAAATATGATAGTAAAAACAAATTATTTTAATCTGTTCGTGTGAGTAGGTAACGAGAGATCTAGGCAACGTAACCATTTGTGAAAAATCAAATATTCAAAGTTTAGGGGTTTTAACATGTACATGGAATGACACACATGAAAACAACGCAATGATTAAATTATGAACAAATAATGTCAAATATATAGAAAATATAAGTTTACTTTCTCATTGTGTTTAATTATAGTTTTTATTTGATTGTTTGTTGTTAAACGCCGCACTCAGCAATATACTAGCTATATGACGGTGGTTCGTTAATAATCCAGTCTGGACCAGACAATCCAGTTATCATCATCAAGAGCACCGATCTACGCAATTGAGCCTGACCACCCGATTATGTTAGTCGCCTTCGTACAAGCATGGGTTGTTGAAGTCATATTCTAACCCGGATATTCACGGATATTTTCTTTAGTAATAAGGTACAATGGAATTCTGTATATGTCCAGAATAAGGGTGTATAAGTAGATGGATAATATGCCCATACACACCAATTGAATGTGTTAGACTGCACATGGTTCAATGATGAGTTCTTTTACAAGTCCATATTTCAAGACATGTATTTGATATTCCTAATAACTCCACAAAAGCTACACAATGGCTACAAAACGGTACCAGCATCATAGATACCAATAATACATTTTTGAGCATAAGTTACATATAATTACTTTAAAGTTAAAACATGTATCTAAATAGAAAATTAGAAGGATTAGAAATATACACTTCCGACATTTTTTGTATTTTTTTTCGTTTGGAGAGAGAAGCAGTGACTCGTATCTGATGGGTGCAAACAGGTTTTCCCTTGCGCCCAGGCCTTACTGCAATGCAATAGCCCCAAATAAAACAAGCCTAGATGTTCAACAGGTTCAGGCTGAAATTTCCATCCCACTGGAGTTCCTTTTAAATTGTAATATAGTTTCTCGTTTTAATCAAAATAATATATTTTCAGAGACTAAGCGTTAGTCTAACAGTGAAGTACAACTATCTAAAATATTCCATGCATGTGTATATTTCTTCAGACAGACTCTCCATGTTCCTATCAATACATATCAAAAGACAAATTATTTAAATATTACAGCACTTATGAATAGGTCATATGCACATGTCAGCGTCGATCCTACAATATCCTTTTGCGCAAAATGCAAATATATTGATGAATTAACGTAGTATTACTACGTAAATATATGTCCAGATGTATACATCAGTTTCATCTCGTTATCTTTATTTGTACCTTTAGCTCTATTTCTACAGGAGATTATGGGGTGTTACATCACACCGGAAGGCCAGGTCCAAATTCAAGTCATAATTTCATGGTCCGTCTTGTATGTTGGAAATATATATATATATATACACAACACATCATATCAACACATTTAAAAACAAAGCTAGATTGAGTCTTTGAAGGGCATTAAGAAGTGATACACATATGAGGCAGAGAACGTATATATGTACCTGTAAGAACAACAAAACTAAAAGATAGCAAAGAAAAAAACGAAACAAGGGAAGGCAACAGATAAAAGGCGCTGATTACCCCGCCCATTACTAATCATTCATAAGTTAAGTTTTGGCTTTAATTTGTTCATCCATGTCAACCATCAACGTCTATTATCTCTACCCTAAAAACTACGAGAATATGTAGTTTACTGAGAAAGTCTTATCCAAATATAATATGCGTTACAGTTGACCACTTTCTTTCGGCCATGGGACCCGCGCCATTTTTTACTTGTCAGAGGGGTACACAAAATACATGAGCTGTACTAACAGTTGTCGGACTATTATTTTTGGTTTGGTGGCTGGGTTAGATCGCTGACTTTGTGTGCTGGCGATTGGGTGCCTCAGTCACAGTGTAGGTTCAAACACCGGACGGGACTCAACCAAAAAACGTACAAGAATCTGTACTTTACTAAGAAAGTGTTATCTCAATTATAACATTTGTTGTCAAGAAAGCACAATCAATTCAGGAAATGGTAAATCAAAATGTGTGTGTGTGTAAATGTTGGCCTGTTGGATATTACATAAACATTCATCTTGGGCGGGATGGTAGTTCGAGTTGGATAAGCATGTCAACTATGATCTTCTTAAGGCACAGAATGCCGCGCATGAATGTATTAATGGGATTCCCAGGTACATGGGGCCTTTTCGTCACCAGGAATACCCACAGTGGAGACTTAAATGGGGACAGGGTGTACACAATGTGCTACCTGGTAGATTGTGTGTCATCAAACCGGACAACGCTGGTCTTTGACTTATTGTGGCGTAAAACACACTTATTCATTTATTTGTATCGGAAATTGAATGTCCATCTTAAGTGTTATTGGTGAATGATATATTTTTAAAGAAATAAAACAGTGACATAATAACTACAACTTTATGTGAGCACAAGTAGCTCTATTGGAATGAGATGAATAAGTGTTGAGATGCATTGAGTTTATTGGGTTATCAAAAAAGAGATAGCGACCCAAAATAGCCAAATGTCATACGATTTCACTTGTCCACCATCTTGGAAGCAAGGCTAAAACATTTCAGCGCGTCTGAAGCCACTGAGAATGTCCCCTGCAGAGTTGGACGAACATTCTGCGGTAGCGCGGCTGAGTTGACCAGAGGCTATCAGGAGTATTTCCTGTCCAGGTTATTTAGGTCCGTTGTGTGTATGTGTATATATGTGTGTGCGTGCGTGCGTGCGTGCGTGCGTGCGTGCGTGCGTGTGTGTTAATGTTGGCCTGTTGGAAATTACATAAAACATTCATCTTCAGCGGGATGGTAGTTCGAGTTGGATAAGCATGTTAACTATGATCTTCTTAAGGTGGAAAATGTAGCGCATGAATGTATTAATGAGATTCCCAGATACATGGGGCCTTTTCGTCACCAGGAATACCCACAGTGGAGACTTAAATGGGGACAGGGTGTACACAATGTGCTACCTGGTAGATTGTGCGTCATCAATCCGGACAACGCTGGTCTTTGGCTTTGATGCAAGGCGAAAACATTTCAGCGCGTCTGAAGCCACTGAGAATGTCCCCTGCAGAGTTGGACGAACATTCTGCGGTAGCGCGGCTGAGTTGACCAGAGGCTATCAGGAGTATTTCCTGTCCAGGTTAGTTAGGGCCGTTGTGTATGCGTGCGTGCGTGCTTGCGTACGTGCGTGAAAGTCAGTACAAGACTGACAAGTGCCCCATAATTATGTATGACAGGCTTGTCGGGTATTGCGACATGTATATGTGAAAACAAAGTTATTAAAATAAAGAGCAAAACTGATGAAAGTTACCAATAAACGTGTATACTTGTTATATAGTTACTCCAAAAATAATGAGTGTTTGTCTTTGCACGTTATATATATCTGTATTAGCGATATTGTCAACGTTCCACCGGTGAGTAAGTGTTAGCCTTACTATCTCGTAGTATAAATATTGAAAGAAATTGTAATTCTGATGATGTCTCGATACAGTTTTTACGATGCATCACGTCTGCACTAGCGTTTGATAACAGCCTGTGTTTGGGTGTTTCAGTAGTTTAAATCGCTGCTCTTGATATTGTTGATTAAACTTTGATACTATGAACAATATAATGTTATATGACTTTAGAACGGTAACATGCGTTAATGTATATCAATGAGTAGTACGTCCAGATTAAATTCAACAACTCCCCTTTTAAGTCTTTTTTGCTGACTTAAAGTAAATGCAAGAACACAATCGGCCGGAATACAATGTATAATTCTGGTCCACTTCCATATGACTATATAGCATACAATAAGCTTTATTTCGGGTCCCGTTTGGATCGGTTTGGGTGGCAGCCTAGATAGCCATAGAATAGGTTCATCTCGGAATCTCCCTTATCACTGGGGACCCTTAGGGATTTAAATGGAGTTACTTGTTTCTTTCAAAACTATAAGTTTTAGAGACTAAGCATTAGTCTGAACAGACATCACCAGTTTGGAATTGTACGATTCCGAACTTATCACGAGACTGTGTTTATGAATCATTGTCAAATAGTGGTGACATTAAATTTAGGAAACAATACGCGAAATCGCGCATGCACAGAACGGAAAATTTGGACAAGGCATTAAGTAATCCGCATGCGCGGAACGATTGATTTCAGTACTTCTGCTAAGCGCTTCGAGTGCAGCGTCAAACTCGGGACTGTAATCCACCACGCGAGAACTGACCAATGAAATCTGAGAAGTAGAAATACCGGTATACGCTGTTGCTTGATTGACAATGTCAATCAAGAAAGGGAGGAGCTTGATGATATCGTTCTCTCCCAGTAAATTCCGATGTCAAATAACGACGTTATTTGGACGGAAAAACGATGTTTTGAAAACGTCCAAATAACATTGTTTTTCCGTCCAATGACCATATACGGGAAAAAACGTTTTCGTGTTTGCAGTGTCACGAAACCCCAGTTAACGATAATCAACATTCGGATCAACTTACAAATGCCCCAAAACGTTATGATATTGACAAGAAAGATGATTTCATTCATAAAATGATATGCCCGAAATTGATAAAATAACAAAAAGGACTGAGTCAGCGCCAAAAGGTAACGGTGGCCCGGATAAGAATATTATCGACACTCTTGTCAAAGACACTGCGCATGTGCTTTGTGAGGCCGCACGCAATACTTTCGGTGTGAAATCTACCCGGCGTGTTAAGACAACTGGCTCTAAACGTAATAATAGACAACATAAACCGTGGTTTGGTTACGAATGCCGAGAAGTGCGCAAACAGTATCAGAAGTCAAGGAAACTATTTTTAAAGAAAAGAAACACCCAAACTGAATTTAGCTTAAGACAACATGCCAAATCATATAAGTAAATAATCAACAAATTCAGAAATAAATAGAAACATACATCAAGTCAGTTGTTACGTGATCGTTCTAAAGAGTTTGTTAAACCCAAAATCTAACGATGATACTGAATCACAACCTAATGCAGACATATTTTATGAATACTTTTTTAAAATTGAATACTGATGTAGATGATACACAAAATGACTTTGAAAATGAAAATAATGATCATTTTAAGAAGTATGATACAAATTATGTTGAATAATGAAATAACATTGCAAGAAATTAAATATTGCATTAAAAACCTAAAAAGGAATATAGCTACAGCTCTTGATTTCGGTGAAAACAACTATCTGATTGATACCATAGATTCTTTGAGTACTCTTTACGTTTTGATCTTTAACAATGTTCTCAATACAGGCCACATACCAGAGGCGTGGTCGACCGGCATATAAAACCTATATATAAGAAAACATTCTAAGTGAAGCACAAGTCGAATTTCGCAAGGACCACTCAACCATGGATAATGTATTCTTTTCACACATGCTGATCAATATACTTAAACAATCAAACAAAAAGGTGTTCTGCGCATTTATCGACTTCTCAAAAGCGTTTGCCAAAGTCTCGAGAGTCGGCCTATGTTTATTAAATGTGAGAATAGGGACATGTTTTACTAATGTGAGAATAGGGACAGTCATGTTTGGTGTATCTGAGAATATTTACACGTTTTACCTATGTGAGGACACGGACATGTTTCACTCTATGTTACAATATGAATATGTTTTACTGTCTATACGACAGTACCATAGAGCATTATCATAATTATGTAACAACCAAAACTACCAGTGATATGCTCCCTTTGACAAGAGTGCAATTACCAGGTAATAGCGTTCTGGTGCACACATGAGCGTTCTGGTTAATGTTTGATGGTAATAGCGTTCTTGTGCAAACATTAGTGTTCTGGGTAATGTTTGATGGTAATAGCGTTCTAGTGCATGCTTTATTGTGCTGGTTAATGTTTAATGGTAAGGGCTTTCTGGTAAATACATTAGTGTTCATGGTTAATGTTTGATGGTAATAACCTTTCTTGCGCATGCATTATTGTTGTCGTTAATGTTTGATGGTAATAGCGTTCTGGTGCATGCATTATTGTTCTGGTTAATGTTTGATGGTAATAGCGTTCTGGTGCATGCATTATTGTTCTGGTTAATGTTTGATGGTAATAGCGTTCTGGTGCATGCATTATTGTTCTGGTTAATGTTTGATGGTAAGGGCTTTCTGGTGCATGCATTATTGTTCTCGTTAATGTTTGATGGTAATAGCGTTCTGGTGCATGCATTAATGTTTGATGGTAAGGGCTTTCTTGCGCATACATTATTGTTCTGGTTAATGTTTGATGGTAATAGCGTTCTGGTGCATGCATTATTGTTCTCGTTGATGTTTGATGGTAATAGCGTTCTGATGCATACATTATTGTTCTGGTTAATGTTTGATGGTAATAGCGTTCTGGTGCATACATTAGTGTTCTGTTTAATGTTTGATGGTAATAGCGTTCTGGTGCATGCATTATTGTTCTCGTTAATGTTTGATGGTAATAGCGTTCTGGTGCATAAATTAGTCTTCATGGTTAATGTTTGATGGTAATAGTGTTCTGGTGCATACATAAGTCTTCATGGTTAATGTTTGATAGTAATAGCGTTCTTGTGCATACATGAGTGTTCTGGTTAATGTTTGATGGTAATAGCGTTCTTGTGCATACATGAGCGTTCTGGTTAATGTTTGATGGTAATGGCGTTCTGGTGCATGCATTATTGTTCTGGTTAATGTTTGATGGCAATAGCGTTCTGGTGCATGCATTATTGTTCTCGTTAATGTTTGATGGTAATAGTGTTCTTGTGCATGCATTATTGTTCTCGTTAATGTTTGATGGTAATAGCGTTCAGGTGCATACATTAGTGTTCTGTTTAATGTTTGATGGTAAGGGCTTTCTTGCGCATACATTATTGTTCTGGTTAATGTTTGATGCAAAAAGCGTTCTGGTGCATACTAGTACATGAGTGTTCTGGTTAATGTTTGATGGTAATAGCGTTCTAGTGCATACATAAGTCTTCATGGTTAATGTTTGATGGTAATGGCGTTCTTGTGCATACATGAGCGTTCTGGTTAATGTTTGATGGTAATGGCGTTCTGGTGCATACATGACTGTCCTGGTTAATGTTTGATGGTAATAGCGTTCTTGTGCATACATGAGCGTTCTGGTTAATGTTTGATTGTAAAAGCGTCCATGTGCATACATGAGTGTTTTTAGCAGTATTCCAGCAATATCACGGCGGCGGACACCAGAAATTCTGGTTAATGTTTGATGGTAAAAGCGTTCTTGTGCATACATTAGTGTTCTGGGTTATGTTTGGTGGTAATAGCGTTCTAGTGCATGCATTATTGTTCTGGTTAATGTTTGATGGTAAGGGATTTCTGGTACATACATTTGTGTTCTGGTTAATGTTTGATCTCTCATCTCTCGTCGTTTATCTAGGTGAACACTGTATTGTGTTAGTACTTACAATGATAGTGAAATACTGTTTGCACATTTATACCTAGACCTGTCGTTCAGTTCTGCGTTCCCTATTCGCATGTAATGATGTTGATAAATTCTTTCATTTGTATGAATGTGGACTATTAATCAAATAAACAATAATTATAAGAAATAATAGGATTGACGAGTCTCAGAATATTTAGATAATACGTTTCGAAATTAATTGTTGAAAGCAAAAATAGAAAAAAATGATTTATATAAACAGCACATCTCGGGGTTAATGATGATAAACATTGACCAGACCGCCAGATTGCACCATAACATGGGTTTGTTTTGTGTCCACAGACATAGTGTACATTCACATAATACACTATGGTATTAAGCGATGACGTGTCATACACCCCGAACACATCATTATCAACAAATGACTTAACAACTAATATCATGGGTATCTGTGTGAATAGCCCACCTTGCCACAGTGCTACACCAGTTGATAGAATCGAATAAATACCCCCCTTACCCCTGACACTTAAATCTAAACCCAACCAAAACAACTTTGCAAACAAACAAGACCAAGCTTTTTAAGGGAGCCTTTATTGTACATGAGTTCCTTTATGTACGTATATCGTACCGGGCCTTATTTTCAGAACAACCGTAGTTTGTTAGATTATTCTGTTGGTCTCAGATAACGTCCTCAACAATCCACCAATATATAATATAAAACGTCAAAGCCAGACAATAACCAGTCGCGACTATGACCCGAAACAGATTCCATTGGGAGTGAAAAGCAAAACAGCGCTGAAAATACCCCTACCACCCCTCAATGAAATAGGTCCATCCCAAATGAGGAGGCGTTCCAAGCAGATGTCTTCCTGCTTCAAGTACAGATGCTGGTGGTAGTATATGGAGAAGAAGTGGACGTATTGAACCAGACGATTCGGAAACTATTAACAATAATATAAAAGTAGTAATATCCACTGTAATACTTGATCTTTAAGCACATGAAGTAATACGGACATGACGTTCATGAGAAGGGCGTGGAGGGTAACATACGTTATAAAGAATGATGGAATTTGCGACCTTATATTAGTGGGAAATCCATGTCCTGCACAATGCAACATGTCGTGAGGAAACGAATGATGGAATGATAGTGGCAGAGGGAGTTGTGGTTAACGACTCTTTTCAACGGTACTTTATACATACCACGGTGTGTCGTTTTGAGAGGGTGGGAAGAAAGCCAGATGTGATGAAGGTCAGTGATTTGGTGACACACACACTCATGAGTCGGATACTGTAAATGCCAGAATTATTATCAGAGTTCGAACCAACGATCCCAGGTTATGGCACGCCTGAGGCTCGCAGATATGTACAGTAAATTACGGCGTCTCAGACGACTGGTCCATCCAATTCACGTGTGTATTGTACGAGGGCTGGTCAAAAAGACCAACCTTCAACTATAGGCCATAACAAAGTGAACTAGTCAATGTAGTACATTGTTTGAGTAGTTCATTGCAAGTGTATTTGGTCTGTTGAGGCCGTTTGTATATGTTATGTACCGAACAGTCATCAAGTTTTTTACTTAAGAGAAAAGTACTCTCTGAAACAATTCATGACCGCATATCACAAGTGTATGTGGATATGTGCCCTGACTATTCCACGGTTAAACGTTTGGCAGCTATGTTTTAGGCTGGGAGAACAAGCCTTGATGATGACCCTAGGTCTGGACGTCCCTCAACTTCCATCAATGAAGATTCAGTCAAAGAGATAGAAACAGTGAACTTGAGGTAGACACAGGTCTCAGCCAAGGATCCTTAAGTTTGAAACTATCATTCATTAACATTTACAGAAGAATAAGATAGCTGCTAGTTGTTTGCAAAAGTTTCCAAATTCTGATCCTCAGTTGAAAATAACTGACATTGTCAGAGAAAATTTAGAGCTAATTGAGGAGGAATTTGTCAAATTCAAAAAAGGGATTTGCAACGGGTGATGAAACATGGGTCTTCCTCTTTGATCCGGAGTCAAAACGTCAATCCATGGTATTGTACCATTCCACTTCTCTGGCATCAGAGAAATTTATGCCTTTAAGATCACTGAAGAAAGTTATGGCCAATGTATTCTGGGATGCAAATGGTGTGATCTTTGTTAATTACTTAGAAAATCAAAAGACGATTATCGGTGCCTACTATGCTGATTTCCTTTATCGCCTGAGAGATTCTATAAAAGAAAAGCGGCGAGGAAGGTTGACTGCTGGAGTTGTCTTTTTCATGCCAATGCCTCTTCTCACACCTCTCGACTTGAAGACCGTCTCCATGATCTAGTGGTAGAGCGTCATACCAAAAGACGTTAAAAGATGGTTCTTGTTGTTACCCTGCCTGACGCTCGGCATTAAGGGGCTAAAAGAAGGACTCGGTCGCTTCAGGGTCGGTGTGCTGTGTGTGAGTGGGGTATTCATGTTAAACTGCGACATGGTATCTCAGTGGGCTAGCACTAACAAATCGTCATTTGTCCGGACTAGTACAAGGTCACACACACACACACACACACACACGCTCACGCGCTCTCTCTCTCTCTCACACACACACACACACACACACACGTCGCTACATAAGTGCAATAATCATGGACGCGATGTTAAACCCCATTTCACCTCACCTCGCCCTTCGACTTGCAAAGGCTGCTGTGCGATAATGTTGGTTCGAAGAGCTTCCTCACCCTCCATACTCGCCAGACCTGTTTCCTAAACTGAAAGAACACCCACGTGGAAAGTGCTATGATGACAACGATGACCTTAAAGGTGCAGTGAATGGGTTTTTCAGGGTGGCTTCAGAAACATCTTCCTGGCTGGAATTAAAAAGCTTTACTATCGATATGATACGCTTTTAAATAAAAGTCACGTGACATAACATAAGTTAACAGCTCAGTCGATCAGCTGTTTTCTGTCAATTTTGAATTTGTTTTAGTACATTCACAAAAGCAGTAGGAACATGTTGGTAAGATAAATTCGTCGTTGCAGTTTCACTCGGGGTACTTGGGGTTCGGGGTACATGGGCCTCCGGTTCTTGGTATAAAACCTAACTTTGGACGCATAAACCCCATGAACCCCCGTGATCCTGCAACAACTTATAATATACATACATACACGTTATAAAACGAGCGATTTAATTATCGTCTAATTATGGCTTACTCCCTTGGACCTCGTACTAAGGACTGGTACTATTGTTGTGCTGTCTGACAGGCACATGTGTCAAGTTGGTCGAGTTCTATTTGTTATCACTGTTAATTGTTTTGAAGCAACAAATGTGATATTTCATGTAATAATTTCCAATAGTGTAATCTGCTTAGTTCGGTTAAAAGACACTGCTGTGTTTACACGATCAAAGAGAAATAAATTCCTTGAAATAATACAGACGTGTCATAATTTAAAAATAACATCTAATGGACAGAATAAATCGTTTGTGCATTCACAAGAAATAAACGTGACCGAACCATTTCCACAATCACACAAAATCTCATGAAAAGAATTACAGGAGGACAATGCACTGCCTCACGTTGTGTGTGTGGTCATATACTTCATTGGGCAACAGCACATCTCAACACACCCTTGGCCTGATGCTTGTGTGGGATGAAATGAAATGTTGTATACGCCGACTTTCAAAGCAACTAGTGCGACAGGCCTTGGTCAAGACCTGGAAACACGGCTTTGTCTCTTTAAATGGCGTCATATGTAATACTGACATGTGAATTGACAATTGACCCCACGCCACTACAGCCTGAGATAGTCACTTGTGTTGACACTGTCACGATCAATTCATGTTTCATAGACAAGAGTCAATATTATTTAGATGCAAAATCGTTCATTGTTTGCGTATATATATATATATATATATATATATATATATATATATATATATATATATATATATATATATGTATTAATAAACCTCTGGAATAGAACTTTATCACTGACAAGATCAAATGCTTTTGCAAAATCGATAGAAACTAAATAAAATCTTTTTCAGATAAATATTTTTGGATCATGGCCTGCAAATCTGGTCAACATTTTGTCCGAAACACGGGCTCGCATTTCAGATAACATGTTCTTTCTATCACACCACAACTCCCGTCTTTTCTTGAATACAACACAGAGTATTTTACAAAATGAGTCAATAAGGGATATTCCTCTATTATTATTAGGCTCTTTGACATTTCCTGCCTTGTGCAGTGGACAAATAATACTGTTTCCCCACTGGGGAGGGAATGTACCACGGTTAACCAGTTTATTGAGCAGTTTTCTTCGAGTTGGTGTACAGTTCTTTGTTACTTGGTCGAGGAGTCCTTTTTTATTTGAACACTTTTAAACAAGAATATATTTCTTCCTCTGTAAATGGTCTGTTAAGATAATTTACGTTTCTAAAATGTTCTGTCAGTTGGAGATACAAATTAATGTAAATTATAGTTGAATAATCAAAATACAGTGTCCCTGACATACAGAATAATATAAAAATGGTTACACCGCTGTTCAACTGATATATGGTGAATTTACGAATGCTTCTCCCTCTTTTAAGGATTCCAAATGCTGAGAAAAATAAAGTGAATGCGGATCCCGTGTCCTGTATGTGTAAATAATATGAAAACTAATTCCAATAATCATAAAACTCTGTTCGTGATGAACGATTCTGTTTGCTCCTCATCGTTTGAGCCACTTGATCCTTCCACCGGGGCATCTGATGTGTCAGCAAACCTTCTTGAAGTCTGCAACAAAAACAGAGAAGCACATGTTGAAGTCGAGGTTCATAGCTACGAGCCAACATAAAGTCCTTGGCATTAGGACAGGATGCAATGGTCACATGCTAGTCATTTATTTGTTTGTTATTGCTGCAGTGAGCAATATTGAAAAAAGCACTCGACATAATCGAATAAGAACCAGACGAACCAGTTACTGAAAGAATGTACAACGTCCCACGTCCCACGATGACACGTAGCAGAGCCTGAGTAAAGTATCCAATCCGTTACATTTCGTGGTTGACTGATGTCTGCCATAGACTTTAAATGGAATGACTTACCCAGGCCCCAGATGGTGAAGCCTTAATTGAGAAGTTTAGTCATGAAATACATGTTAAATGATTTAAAGTACCTAAACAGTTGAGAAATGAAGACGTCATAAGTTGGAACTAATGGTATATTTCATAGCATGACGACGAAATTCAAGATTAGAAAATCAAAATCATCTTGTTATCTAGCTTGGTACCATGAATTTCTTTGCACAGATCTGGATAATATGCTTAATACGGTTTCACAGTTGTTTCCTTGATTTTCATCTCTGAAGGATCAGATTAGGTGAATTGTACATTTATGTTTGAGTAGTTGGTACCCATTTCACAGTTATAATTCTGCAAGTAGCTACGACCTCCTTGGGTTCTGGTCCATGATACTGACCATCACATGTTCTTCTTCCGGTTCACTCCTCCAGCAGAAGAATTTTCTGACGTAGAGAGGGTTAACTCCATCCTTGTTTCCACCTGCAGTATTCAGTCAAAAAGTGTGTTTCATAGCGATGTTTTGATTCGTTTTCCACTCGAATATATATGGTGTTCAATTGAATATTTTCTACGAACGTACATAAAATGAAGCCTGAAAGGGTGAAGATAGTATATTAGTTGGTCATATTGGCATTTACCTGTGGCCAGACTGAGAACAACGCCCACCACCTGCACGATGAGGAATCCAAACACATGGTACATAATGTAGGAGAGGCTGTAAAAGGCGTCAAGACCAGACCTGGCAGGAAATCATACTTAGTTACCACACTGACAGAAAGAAAACATTGAGTAAGTCATGATTGGGGGCGAATTTCATGAGGTGTTGCCTCTCAGGGTGGAGACGTATTTGACTTCATCCTTCTTATTACCATAACAAACGTAATTTCTCTTTTCAAAACAAATATCAACAATTCAAGATACTCTTTAATGTAAGCCATAAGCAGCTGACGTATACAGTTTGAAGGATATTAACCATCATATACATTGTTTGTTTCTTTAACACAGCAAAGCGTCGCGAGTGTTACCCAGTATATTGGCATAGATCATCACTGGTTGAGAAAAATCCGTAAAGGTAGTAAAATCGTAAATATGTCACAGTGTTGCCGACATCCATACAAAATTATTACCAAAATGAATTGGTCATTTCTGCATGGACTGAGATTGATTTGTTTGGAAAGAATGAGATACTGCAGGAATGAGGTAAAACGATGGACAAATCGCAAAACCCAAACCAAATGACAGCCTGGCGCCGAAACACACCAACCTGATATGCAGGTTCAATATCACTTGTTGGGCAATAAAAATGTTGGGTTTTCATTTGCATGCTATCACAATTTTACAGTAAGTGAACAGCGAAAACATGCCACGACTGACGGAAGCCCAACACAACAACGTCATCGGCCGACTGCAAACAGGAGAATCATATTCAGCTGTGAGATTCTTTGGCCACACGTCCTTCCGAGCGAACGTCATTTGCGGGTCATGCCCTGCCATGACCCCCACGTCTCCAGCTTTAAACCCAATCGAACATTTATGTGATGAACTGGATCAACGACTGCGAGCACGCCAGAAAACAATTACAGAAACTCCAACAGTTGGCACAAGCATTGCCCGCAGTGTGGGTGAACATTCCTCAGGCCACAAGTCGGGATCTGATTGCTCCCATGGGACGACGATGCTAGTCAGTTTTGGACTCGAATGGTGTCCTTAAAAGATATTGAGAACAGATGACCTTCACCATGAAAATCTACAGTTCCATGTGTGCCATGTGGAACCTGGGTCGATGACAATGATGTGTGACATTTTTGCAGAGTATACATTGTTTGTTTCTTTGTTGAACATAGCAAAATGCGTTACCCCGTATATTGGTGTAGATCATCACTGGTTGAGTTCAGTGTCGTCATGGGGTATGGCAGAGTGAGGTTGACAATCGGGCAGTGATCAGTCGGGGCAGGTGGTAGAGGGGGCGTCTTCCTCACCCCTGGGGAAATATTAGCACCTACCACCAGCCACGTCAGGAAGCTGATCCCAACCAGCAGTGCAACAATAGCGCTCTAGGGAGAGAGAATGGATACTATATTAGTTATACAAGCTCGCCGATTTAATGGTGGAATATATTTTATGTTCAGTTTACTTTCAGTCTTCAGTGCAGCAATGACATTTGAAGAGACACATACTGTAAGATATTTAAGTCGAATTTACCCACTCAATTAGTCATTAGAAACAGAGGAACACATTAATATTTTAGTTACGTTCTAATTTTCTTCCACATATGCGATGCATGGACAGTATATATCTCATCTACAACAGGAACACAGAATACACCATAATGTGCCATGCTTATATATTTGTTGTATTCAGTTTCATAAAAGGGTACAGAAACAAGTATGGACAAGTTTGGACATGAGCTACAGACCTCGGAGACCACATTTAAGGTAAACAACTTTGAACCTTCTGTGATTGTGTGACCACACAGAGATGAATCGTATATGGGAGTAAATATGATAGTCCAGCAAGGAAGCGTGCCCTACTCGTGGCTGCCATACAAGGGTTATCAGAATACCAGACAGTAGAGGACGACAAAGGACTAATTAGGAGAAAGTCACGGTGCCACGTTCATGGGATATTTGGAGATGGATGTAGTATTAATTGATGACACAGTCTGGGTTACTTGCAATAATATGTAAAGAAGCGAAGTAGATGAGAAATAGTATGTCATAAGATATATAGAAACTAGGTTCTGCAAACACAGAACCAGTATTTCACCACCATATCCTAAAACATGCAAAGTCATAAAATTCCCTTCCAGTTCAAAATCAGTGTGTCCAGACCTTGACCTTAATCAAGGCAACTCCTTAAGATCCAACAATTGTCAATTATCAGGATTTCAAAGTATAAGTGAAACAGTAGCTGGCAATGAATGATACACCCGTCTTTCACAACAGTCTCAAGGGTGACAATGACCTTTGATAAGCATTGCACCAACATGATATATCTTAGGATTTGCAAATATACATGCAAACATAAAGTGTTATCTTTGTAGATGACACCCGTAAAGACCCGGGTTCAAATTGATCTCCAGAAACCCATACTTGTCGTAAGAGGAGACAAACGGGATCGTGTGGACAGGCTCGCTGACTTCGTTGAAGCATGTCATCGTATCTCAATTGCGTAGAATTGTCAATCACTGGAATTTTCTGGCCCAGACTCGATTATTTACAGACAAGAGTCATATAGCTGCAATATTGCGTTAAACAACAAGCAAAAAAGTATGTAGATGTAATCATGCATCAGAAACTAACAATGTTATAATTATGTTTTACAAGAACCTGAACACTGACCATTCATTACCTATGACTAATCTTGACTAAAGCTGTTTCAAAGCAGGGCTTCGTTATAATAAAGGTATATACCAAGTACAATTTTAAATCCATTCATGCTTTTTGAGAGAAAAAAGTGTAACAAGACAATTTTAGGTGGACATTTTCTACCTCGTGACCTTGAACTTTGACATTTTCATAACATATGTCAAGGGCATGACCAAGGGTTTGGGACATCACTATTCTATATATAGTAGCCATTAGAAAAATTCTGAGGCGGCCAACGAAACCTTAAAGCAGTCCCGTTTCATGGAAGTGTTTATGATCAAAACGATCATGACAATTGGATGAACGTCACCCTGCGATATTGCCGTGATAAAGCAAGCACATAGGTCTTTCAACTTAATTTGTTGACATTTTCTGGGGCGAAATGACGCCACAGTGTATTGCATGATATTTGCTTAGACGAGGTTGAAGCAATTTCATTAGGTTTGTTAATAATACGACTGTAGATACTTCGATTGGAAAAGAAGACGATGTATTATACTAATCTGTTGGTTGTTTTATGAAATTTGAAAATGATACATATAATTTACAAGCTTTCATGTTTATATGATACAAGGCAACTTTGTCTCTTCAATCGATATTTCTCAACAGTGGCGTTGCAAAATATAACTTTCCTGATAATTCCCATATGGGGACACCCGGGATGAATCATATATCTACAATTCCGGGGCAATTTAGCAATGTATACTTACTCTTGTATTGACAAACGGGAACATGGCACCGAGGTAGAATAGGCTGAACATTGGCCCAGCAATGATTGAGTTGGCGCTGTAATAGATCTGAAACAAAGTTCCTCCTAGAAAATATGTAAATGATTGAATCAAATATAATTCAACACGCTCAGACAGATAATTGTCCTGAAACCTTTTCACCTAGAGTAGGAAGATGAAAAAAGTGACGGACTAATTATCAATACACCATTTGACGATACCACTTCAATATCTCCAGAGACAAATAATGCGCTTTATCCTGTTATCACCTGAAGGAGGGGGATGGATTTCAAGGATGACACGCATATCGCCACGCAACAAATAGCAACACCCCACGCCACCACTGAAAAGAGAAGCAGACATAAGAGCGATCATAACATTTAGGCACATCAAAATATGCTACCGACAGAAATAAGGGTAATAATGACTTGACTGAAGCAACCGTTGAGGCGTACATTTACGATTGTGGTACGAGCTGGCGTTATGGGCTAATTCTGGTCCCGTCGTATGCGTCGCTCCATCTCATTTTAGACATGTTCTATGGGGGAGTGGTCATCCGGCAGTACAGTATTGATGTGCTGCCTCAAAAAAGTATGTTAATAGACCCGCAACGTGAGGGCGGGCATTATCGTGCTGCAACGTGACGCGACGTCCCTTCACTTGCACAAAAGTTAATAGATATAGACAACATAATCTCTAACGATGCCGCCCCGGAGGCGTACGCCATTCAAACTGCCATTAGTGATGAGGAGTTGTGTTCTCCTGTGAGTTGTGATGAACCACATGCCATTTAACTTCCACCCCAAACTCACGACGTTAAGTACTTGAATGTACTTGAATGTAAAATATAATTCAGAATCAATGACTCGTATTACTCTGTTATACCTGATACTTTGGCCACAGCCATTTGTTTGAACTCCGACATTGCAGAAACATGGGGTTTTACGAAATCCTCCCATGTTATATTCGCGAGGGCCGATAGTCCTGACGATAATGAGCTGAAAAATTAACAAGATGTCAAGTTAACGTGTTTGTGGTTGTACAGTTAACGTATACACTTTCCGACACTAATAGAAACCGCTGATAGATCGATAGATGCATGTTACATGGATATTGTTATTTATTTACAGATTAAGGGGAGGGGGGGGGGGGGGGATTGTTAGCACTATACCTGTGGTCGTGGGTTTCACTGAAGTGGTAAACGTCTGAGACCTGCATCACTTCGGGCTTTCCTTACACATTAAGCTCACAGGCCGTGATATAACTGGAATACTGTTAAAAGTGGCGTTAAACCCAACTCACTCACACTCACTCACAGGTTACAGGATACGCTCACCTTTCTGCGAACATCGGGTGGCATCACAATTTCATGAACAAAGCCCCTGATGTAATCGGAATCGTACAATGGACAATGAATAAGCAGATCGTTTTGTCACTTATATTTATTATTATCTTACTTGATATGCAATTCTTGAATTTTTATTTAACTGGAAATAACATACCTGGGCATTTTGGCTTCTCAATGTTCATTTAATTTCAAATTGTGAAAAGTGATAAGCATGGTGGTAAAATATATTCGTTGAAAGATTATCCATCTGTGAATATGACTTGATATACCCTCTGTGCGGCCGTGTAGCACGTCCCTTTGGTCCAAAAATTCATATGACCAAAACTGACCTGAGAGACGCACTGTAGAGTGCTGCAAGAAACAATCCTGGCATTCCTGGCAGGTTTCGGAAAATGTCGATTGTCATGAAAGGTAATACCTAGGGAAAAGAGAGAGGTTAGTGGAATGTGTTTTACTCAGCACTTTCTTTCCCAGTTCCAGATATTCGTTAACAGTTTCGGTTGAAAATATGTAAACAACATTGCCTGTATAAACATTGGCAACAACTTCCGAGTCTTAACAGGAACATAGATTTTTAAATATTTGCGAAAAGAACTACGTAGATGCATTCTTAAAGCTGTTCTTTTTTATTCAGCACACACACACACACACACACACACACACACACACACACACACACACACACACGCACACACACACACAGTATGCATATGCATAATGTAAAAGGTGGCATTACAAATATGCACAATGTTCATCTTATTAAGACTGGATGATGGAAAAAGACTCTGATAGTCTTCACTGATAAAATATCCATCCATGTAGAAGCATACATATGCCATCTGAATACTAATTTTATTAACACATGTTTTTATCTATAAAACTGAATTCTGAACGAGGGAATTATTTCAGTATTTTGTAATATTTTGCCTACAAACATGCGCAGCGATCACCCAAGTAAACAACACAGAAAATAGCAGTGATAGATAAGAAAGTAAATCACTTCTACTTCTACTTTACTATTACTGTTTATATATTATATATAAACAGAATTTCAGTATTTACAGCGCATGTATGATTGAATAAAAAACTTAAAAGTGCCGACCCACTGAACTGAAGCGATTAGAACTGTACTCTTTCATGTTAAACCTAAGGTGCTTAACTTTTGCTTTGACCAATACCTGATCACCTTTGTCGATCTGATTGGATGCTACAGGATCGCATCTCTTGAAGTCATAGTAACCATATGCCACAAGACCACCGATGACGCAAAGGGTTCCGAATAAGGGACTGCAGAGAAGGCCAACCATAATCGCCCTTTAACATAAACATACAGTACTGTTGTTATTGCACGTTCATCAACGTGAAGGAGCACAATGACTGTTTTTTTCATGGCAATTAATATTGCAAAAACATTAAAGAAACTGTAAGCTATGAATTAGTATGTTTTAAGGCGCTTTTATCATTACGCAGGATGTGTAAAGAACCCCTGTCTGAAGGCTGTAACCAACAGTCCACTCCAGTTATGATGCTATTACTTTACAATTATTAAATTATGAAAGCAAAAGAAATTGGAAACATGTGTTCATACCTTCTTGCGTCAGTGAGTGACTTCGTGGCGGCAATACGCTGAAGATAGGCAGGTCGGAATAGACCACCAAATGCATAAAATATACTGGCAAATCCTACCGTCCACACAGTGTGGCGGATAGTCGGGTCAAAGTCATATCTGAAAACACAAACAAAATGTGTGGGCATTACATGATGGACATGAACAGGGTATCTTTCACCAGTAAGTGGTATAGCTATGGATCACAATCCCACCTGATATGTAGGCTAACTCATTATTTCATGTGTGAGTAGGTTCAAACAATGGTATGAGCGGTACTAGTAACTGGGCGGTAACACCACAACACAGGATGGATGGTGTGTATGTATAATAACCATGATCATAATTCTGAGTAAATTAACCAGACAAATCAGCCGATATATATTTGTTGAGATTAGTTACATGGTGACATGACTCAAACCTTTAAAACACTATACCCTTCTGCAGACCTTCCTTGGATGTTTTTCAGGTTAACAATTGACTTACCTTTACCCTGTGTTTGTGATGGGTGCCACTTGAGGGGCAGGATACTCTCACCTTTTTTACGAACACCTGATATCATCACTATTTACACACACTCATGATATTGTCGGAATCGTACAATCGTTTGAATATGGAAAGAGTTTTGTCGCTTTTATTTATTATCCTCTAACGACTGAGGTCATATGAAGGATAATCTTCCACTGCCCATAACCCTGCTGCAGATCCACCCCAAACCTCTAGCCCTATATAAAGTGTTACGGGTGATTTCAACATTGAAACCCACAGGTTAACCCATAATTCAGTTCACACATAACAAAATTGTAAAAATCAGTAGATGACCATACAAGATCAATGATGAATCGTAGGATACATTCAAACACACCACTGTAAGTTTACAATCAAAACAGGCAAGACAACGAGTCAATAAGTCTCAGCAGCAATTAATAACAGGCCCTAGAAACAATGAAAATACACCCATGAATGTTCAGACTATGTAGGTTTGTCTCCATTCTTGAATGTAGGATAATGTTGGAAGCTGGCAGGAAAACGTTGTGTTCAGATAGATATCGAATGATCACTTGGCTTCGAAATAAGACGAAAATCATCTCATACCGATAACTCTCAAATGATCCTACCTGTCATGTTCATAAACAACCAGGGGAGGTTACTCTCAAGTCCACTCGCCACCAATGACAGTTATTAAAATCTGGTCACGACAGAAGTCGGCATTTTACCAGCACTTCAATTACTTGCTGCGACTTGAATACATGAACTGCAGTCCCTCTTGTAGAAGGCTTATCTCCCTCCAACAACCCTGCAACAGATTCACTTCAACCCTCCTTCTCTTTTCGCTTATGACAACACCAGTACTTACATGAAAGTAAGTCTTCCTCCAGACTCTACCCTGCTCCATATCTCCTGCACTCCCCCGACGTCAATAGTGCCCTGTTACATTTCATTTAACATCTGAATACTAAATACTGTCCAATCAATAAAGAAAATATTCCGGTAAAGCAATATTATGACTTGGGTTGGGATCAGGTGTAATGCAATGACCAGGAACCTACCCACCACCATAAACAACATCACAGTAGAATTTTAGGTATTTTAGGAACTAATTTGTCATAAATCTAACAATGACAATTGTGGACGATTACGTCCGTATTTCGTGACGTGATGTGACGTTATCCGTTATACGATGCTAGAAATATTTGATGTTATTATATGCCACTTATATATGAAGCAATACTTCTCACCTTTATTGTAACTGCTAGTATCCCAGTATACATTAGGGTGTACTGAAGAACATCTGTCCATATCACCGCTTTCAGGCCACCCTGGGAACATTATAAATATATTATTATAGATAACAATGTACGTGAAATGTAAAAATATCAGTTTTGATACTAAGCCTGCTATGTTTCACTCCATACATTTTGAGAACTATACGGTTATCATGTGAAAACGTTTCAGCAGATATTGAATCCATCTTGTACATTTATCGAAATGAGATTAATGTCATGTTCAGGTATTTGCAAAGATGCATCAAATTCGTAATACATAAAACTAGCGAATATGTGACGCTTAGAAACTCCACCAATGCCACGTCACTGCCATTATTATTTAGATTCAGAAAAGAAACGAGGAAGAGGTGCTAATAAAGTGTGACTTGATGGAATATGTTGCTCTTGAAAGTTATCCCGCATATGAAAGCCTAGGCCTGACTTGATTGTTTAGACTTTTTTAAAAATGAAAATAGTACATTTCGAAGTTACATTTCATTAACTAAACCAAACTATATTTATCAATTATGCAGGATTGCACAAGTAATAAACTATGAATGATACAGTCAAACCAATCGGGAAACGACCCTTTATAATATTCTGGGGGTGGAAGACCAAATTCATTTTTCAGACAGAGCTCCAAGACATACAATGGTTACCTCAGAAAGAAGATGCATAATATGAGTTCATTTTCGGAAACAATATTTATTGTCACAAAATAATCACAGATCCCCAAATACACTTTATGATTTGTGACTATGGCCAAAGAATAACTCACAATAGAAGTGTAGAGAACAGCCGCCGCTGACGTCACTAAGATTGAACCCAGCGTCGAGAACCCTGTCACTGAAAAATATACACAAGAAGTAAATTGTCTTGAGTCGCCACATTGTGGGAACCGGGATAAGAATATAGGCCCACATCAACCTATGCCTGTCGTAAAAGGTGACTAAATTACTTGGTGATGGTCAGACGTGGTGACTTGGTTCATTGGAACCTAGTGATGTCAATCCCTGGACATGCTTCAACAGTTTCGTGCTTCAACTTTAGTATAAAGTTCCAAGGATCGAGGAGTATCGCAGCCTCGACGTAACTCTATAAAAAGTGACTCCTCCCTGGATAAACATTTTCGGAAGTTTTGTTGAAACCCCAAGGTTCGACCAACATCCCAGGATCGGAATTCCACAGTGCATTTACAGAAATCCTTTGTGGCCAATAGTTACTCTAGAAGGGTAGCCAAAACTATTTCTGAGACTCATCTTCAACAAAGTCACTTTTCGATCATAAGTGGAAGGCTTTTGAAGCCTTCTGTCATGTGCGTGATATTATTTACACTTGCTATTGCATATCCACAAGACACAGCTGAATACCTTCACCTTCTTCGGTCACCACTTAAGCTTTGTCAACTTTGTACACCCATATCCAACATGACAAACTTAAGGAAAAACTTCACTCCTTGATCGGGGGCACAGGTGGCCCAGTCGTCTAAGGCGCCGCGATTCGCTGTGCAGAGTTGCGTCCCTTGGGCACGCCAGAAACCTATGATTGTGGATTCGAATCCCGGTTCGCCCCGATTATGTTTCTAGGTTTGTCAGCACCATACCCGTGCTCGTGGGTTTCACCGAAGTGGTAAACGTCTGAGACCTGCATCACTTCGGGCTTTCCTCCCACATTAAGCATACACGCCGTGATATAACTGGAATACTGTTAAAAGCGGCGTTAAACCCAACTCACTCACTCACTCACTCCTTGATCCTTGGGGCTTTTGTCACAAACCGTGGTGAAGAAAGATACAGTTACGTATCTATATTCTATATAATTTGTAAAAAATGAAAGCAAATGCTATCTGAAGTTTACAGAGAAAACACAATATGTGAAGTGGACTTCCTCATTGATGGACTTCCTCATTGATAGCATCGACGTAAAATGTAGGGGTTAGACATTAAGGTAAGAAGTTGGCATCCCATGGGCACCAAATGTGCTCCCTTTCTGGCGAATCTGTTACCTTATGCATATGAATCGGAAATTCACTTTGGATTGGCAAAGTCAAAACAAGGTAATTTGGTAACTTAAGCTCCAGGTGTATCGTAATCTGATATCGTTTAGTAACAATCTTATAACCAATTCCCTTCCACTGATTTACCCATCTGAACTTGAAATAAAGGAGACTAGTGAGTCGCCTCATCTGTTTCATATTGAGATCTTTCCATAAAGATTCAGAGTAACAAAACACTCTCCAAAAGAATGTATGACAAGAGGGATGACTTCAAATTTCCAACTGTCAACTTTCCATTCATGTCAAGTAATGCTCCAGAGCTCCAGCCTTTGGTGTTTACATTTCACAACTTGTAAGATACAAAATGTGACGGGTGCCACCAGGGGTCAGGATACGCTCACCTTTTCATGAACACCTGGGGGTATCATTACTAATTGATAGTGATTCATAAACACATGCTAGTGATATAGTTGGAATCGTACAATCGACTCTGTTTTATGCAGATATTTCTATTGGATAAGGAAAGGGTTTTGTTGCTTTCTTTACTTAAAGGTTCTACCTTAGGTACGTACTTGGCTGCGATCAACTACGTAGCTGCTACTACAACAGTCACAAATATCTCTACGATTGTGGCTAGCATTAATTTGTCTTACAAGTTGGCAGACAAGTCATCTCGGTTGCAACCACCGACCTGGGATCTTGGCATCACACTTCTTCATCTAACTTGGCTGATTACCTCTTGCAATGAAGGGTGTGTGAATGCATCACACTGATGACGATTTTTCTCGTAACTCTCGTAACTCTCGCAAGGGCTGCTTGAGTGAGATTTATCATCCAAAACTGGTTCCCACAGGAGATATTGCTTGGATGAGATCAAGCGATATCTACACTGTAGATATCGCTGCAATGAAATTACATCACAATGCTTTGCAGACCATTGTGACGTCACTGGTTACCATGACGTCACAATCAAATGACATCACTAATGGCTCTGCTACTGAAGCTGTTTGCAGTACTTTTTACACTGAAGACACTGCTAATTACTGTCTACAAATTGAAAAAGTTGGAAGAATGATGTTGGATGATAACAAGGCAAGCCTCGGAATTTTTCCACTTTTATCAACTTGTGTTGATATATATGATATCAAAAGACACTCTGGTGAGATTCTCTATGTGTACCCAAGTTTCCTTGTATTACGTTTTCTCTCTAGATATAATAAACCTTGGCATGATTGTCTGAGTATATCATAATTTGTTTCAGGTTTTCCCAGACTGAGTATCTGATTGGTGGATGCATTCGCCCGTCTGAAGAGACTTCGGTCTTCATCTGGAAGTCGCCGTCAGTGTCTTGATCCCATTCAATTCACCTCTGCTTTAGGCATCAGGCATGTGTTGTAGGGTAGTGGATCGACGATCCTTTTGTGAATATTGTTGAGGGTTTCAATAAAGCGTAAAAAGAGATGCCAAGCTGGTTGGTGCTATCGTCATGTGATCTTAAAGAATCATTTGGCTTGGTACATTCCGGATCGATAATAGGTCTACATTGTTTTGTTTAGCTATACAATTACCTTCAATCACGTTTGAACATGTTACACATATTTTCCTTAATTTGTTTTTCTCTGTTCACGTGTCAGGGGGTTGTCTTATGAAACTAGACGATATTACAGAATATGGCTTTGTTTCACTGATTAGCTCCAGTTTCCTCGTGTATATCCTTCGGTTGTTGTTTTCATAGACTAGGGAATTGTGCCCCACCTTCCAATCGTGGAATAAATGCATAAATTAGATAGGATAAGTTTACAGATATGTAAATACGCATCTCACACGCTATATGTCCAAACGTCCACCCCCACATGACAATTCCTCTAGCCTTTTAAGCTCAAGAAAGAGAATGAGTTGCCTGGGGAAACCACATGCTCAGCCCGTGTGGGAAGAACGGCAAGAAAATCATGCTCGACCCATACTGCTGGGAGGTGACCATCCTGAAGCTGGCTATGTTCGGGTGAATGTTTTTTTGAAGAAGCCAGAAACCTTTGTTTAGGCACGATTCCACTAATGATTGAAATAAGAAAGAGAAATGCATAGAGTTAAAGAGGATAATTATTATTAATATACAACTTAGTGTAACATTTACTATTACACTCACATGTGTGTCATACTGATTTCACGAACTCGTGTAAGAATTCATGTATCACCCTTGTGCTCTATTTAAATGCTGTTAGAGATACCTGCCTAAATTCATACAAACTGGACCAACTCACGACACCACTGAATATATACTTTCCATACTTTCTTTGGTAAATATACAACAAAGGATGTCTTAATCAATACCGTCTTTTTGTCTTACCGGCCTGCAGTGCCATTCCCTGTCCAAACAAGATTATGCTCATGTAGAACATCTGAAAAATAAACAATAAGGAGTAAGATTAAATATGTAAGGATATAAGGATATAACAAGACTCAGTTTAGGAAACCCACAAGTAGGAGGGATTGTATAAGTAAAACTCAGAATGAGGAGTGATTCTCCAACCTGTACACCTAACAATTTAATACTACAGAATATATTATTCCTGTTTAATAGCGCTAAACCTGTGTGTTTCACTGGATGGCGCCACGCAGTATTACACGTGCCTGTATACACGTAGTCACAGGCGTTGTCGACCGTTATCTGTGTGACCTTTTGGGAGTAAAATCGAATGTTATGAAACAATGCGATGATGATAAAAAAAAGTTTGCCTTTCTGAAAAGTAAAACATAAAAAACAATATGAAATGGTATTTTTTAACTGTCCACATAAATAAACCAATATAATTTCTTCAATTTGATACATGTGTGATGTAAACATGTTGCGTAGCCTGAACTGCCCTTTATTTGGTGGTCATGAGTTTTGCCAGTTATGAACGTTGAAGATTTGTTGGTTGGTTGGTTGGTTTAACGCCACCCTCAGCAATATTCCAGCTATATGACGGCGGTCTGTAAATAATCGGATCGATGCTCATCATATTAATCACTGGATTGTCTGGTCCAGACTCGATTATTTACAGACCGCCGTCATATAGCTGGAATATTGCTGAGTGCGGCGTTAAATAACAAACCAACCAACTGTAAATAATCGAGTCCCGACCAGACAATCCAGTGATCAATATCATGAGCATTGATCCGCGCAATTGGGATCGATGACATCCATCAACCAAATCCCCGAGCCTGACCACCCGATCCCGTTAGTCGCCTTTTACGACAAGCATAGTCACCTTTTACGTCAAGCATGGGTTGCTGAAGACCTATTCTACCCCAGAATCTTCACGGGTCCGAGCGTTGAAGAACCACACATGAATGTCACTCATATTGACAGTCTTCTGAACAAGGAATATTCATAACAAAAAGTGTTTGCTGGAGGTACAAAACACCATAAATTAAAACCGAAAGAAAGTAAGATCGTCCTGTGGGGGCAAATACGTTATTGCTACTCACACAAACTAAATGACACAAAATCGGAGGATGTACAATATTCACTGAGATGAAACCTGTTATCATTAGGGTAACATTAGTATCACTATTTGGCAAATAAGAAAGCAAAACTTCATCCAATAGAACTCATTGATTAACTGTACACAAACATGTCATGTTGAACAATTAAACTGCAGACGAATACATCTTTCAGAAAATCTTCAACTTATTTTTCTCATAGAAACATTGAGTATCACTTATGCTGCAGATTGTAAAGGATAAACATTCATGTGCTGTCATCGATTTACGTGACAAACCTTTCATCCAGTTGGTATGATTTAGATTTTCGATAAACTACAAAGTTCCTGTCAATCACATAACCTAAAACTTAATTCCTTATCCATCTCTGTAATGGCTCTCAAATGGTCAGCATCAGTATGCAAACTGTAAAGCAATTCATTGCCAAGTAAATTGTTTGAACAAAGTGAACCCAGGTAAGATGTTGGATGTGGGAAGTAACACACATGAACAGCACATGAGGGTTATAAAATAAACAAAACGCTTTCCATGTCCATGAGAAAAGTGTATTATGATCATGTGTTATGAATCACTATCAAATAGTTACGACACCAGGCTATGATATATCGCAAGCGAGACATCAGTAGACATGTGTCCAATATGAAGACATTGCTTTGAAAATGAAGACGATCAAGGTTATGGGAATTAGGGTCAACTACTGCCTGGCAACTCCTGCCCATGGACAAAAAGAGAGTACGGACAACACGTTGGGGGATGTTAGCCAAGCCGCCCTGTTGTGCATGTGCAAGCTGTTGCAATGTTTGTGGTTGAGGATTTCTATGTCGGACGCGGCGATCTAATCCTAAGGTGTTCAAATTTGTTTTTTTGAGGCCCATATAACTACGTGATCAGCGAGGTCCCATAGAAATTCAGTTGTTACATGTACTGTATGCCTTAGCATTGTTCTGTCGAAAGACGACGTGAGCATGGTTCGTAATGGGAACTACTTCGACTGTATGATTTCAATAGTGAGGGGCCCTTAATTAAGCTGCCTTGCAGTGGCACAAGGTGAGATTTCCGCCAAACGCCCAAGCTGTCGACCCTATACGTCGGTACACCCTGGCACGCCCATCAGCTTGATGCAGCATAATTCCTTATTAGTCGCTGAACCAAATAGTTTTCCATCGACGGTGGGGCCATAATCTGCATAATTGCAAAAGAATGACGTAGATGTCCATGTCTTTGCACCAAAACATTACCTCTGACTTGCGTCTTTGACCTGATTTACGAACGTGGTCTGCAATGCTCTGGGCAACCAATGTCAGTCTGACTTGGATCAGTCATATGATGTATCGTGCTGTTGCTAACGATAAAAAACTGTAAAGATAGTGCTCTGGTACAAATTGAATATACTAGCTGCTGTCGGCTGTGATTCAGCTACTTACAATCGTCTGACGACTTTGTTCTGTTGTACTTGATTTAGTCAAAACAGGGCAACCGAGGTATATATATATATATATATATATATATATATATATATATATATATATATAAATATATATATATATATATATATATATATATATATATATATATATGCACAATGTTCATCTTATAAAGACTGGATGATGGAAAAGGACTCGGATAGTCTTCACTGATACGATATCCTTCCATGTAGAAGCAAACATATACCATCTGAATACTAATTTCATTAAAACATGTTTTTATCCATAAAACTTTCAGCGATTTTGAACGAGGGAATTCTTTCAGTATTTTGTAATATTTTGCCTACAAACATGCGCAGCGATCACCCAAACACACAACACAGAAAATAGTAGCGATAGAAAGTAAATCACTTCTACTCATTTACTTTACTATTACTGTTTATAGTAAGCAGCAAGTTCAATACTGTACAACTTTGTGTTAGAGATAACATTGACGACCTTCCATCTAACCAGACCTACTTTCTGCACAAGGAAGTCAAGTGATACAAACATCCAAAGGGGGTGTATCTATAGAGATTACTACACGAGTGCTTGTGAGATACCATTTATCTTACGAGTTGTTTCAAAACGTATCTAACGAGCGATCTAATAAGGCTTTGTTGTCAAGCTTGTGTCTCTTTTAATGGTGTCATACGTAATACTGAGTTGTAAACTGACAATTGACCCCACGTCATTTCAGCTTGTGTTGACATCTCTCATAGACATGAGTCTATTGTTAAGATGCAAAATCGTTCATTGTTTGCGTCTATATTTGATTTCACATGCTCCTCATTGATGGCCAGGAAATTGTGCGTTTTGCATACGCGCAAGGCTGATTAACACGTATGACTCTACTAGAGGACCATCAATCTAGTGGAGGGTGGACTTATTTCATAACTATTTGAGTGTTTGGGAACAATATATAGACTATTGGAGGATTCCATAATGAATGTAAATAATTAACATTCATGAGACTTTGTTTTCGTGTGTTAAATAACAGGCTTCTTAACAAAAAATATATATCACTTGAATTTGTACTACAAATAAAACATGTTTGAATTCCAGGTTTCAATTTGAAGAATGTAAAATCATTTTCATCTGGCTCTCTAGTTATTCCTTATAAAGCAGTTATAAGCATGGTTTCCAGTCTTTGTAAAGAAAGTTGGTAATACGATTTATGATGATCATTAAACACCATACAACCAAACTGTCCTTAAATACATATGATACTAAGTCTAGACATAAAACGTATAAATTATTGTCACTGGCTTCACGAAATATATTTTACTCAGAGGTCGAACTGTTGATGTCAACAGGGGGCTTACATTCTTTAAACAAGACGCCACCGTCACCATGAGGGTGAGAAGTCTTGACTTGAAGCGACCCTCGATATACTGGAAAAGAGAAGAACAATGGAAATCTGTTTTCAAAATATATTTTGACGCATGTTTTTACTCATTGTTTACTCGATCTAAGACAATTAAATTCATTGAAATAATACAGGCGTGTCATTATTATGAAATAATATCTAATGGACAGAATATATCGTTTGTGCATTCACAAAAAAAAAAAGTTACGAAACCATTTAAACAATCCCAAAAAAATCTCTGCTAAAAGAATTATTATTTGTGCGGACAATATAAAGGAGTATGGTAGACCTCCAAATCTGAGGCAACGGTCACAAAAAATGATGTCTGATTATTTTCTTGTAATGTACGTTCCTGTGTTTGTTCAGGTGAACACTTGACTTTGTATATGTTTGTGACGGGTGGCACCAGTAGGGGAGGATACGCTTACCTTTTTGCGAGTACCTGGTATCATCACTGTGTTGTAGTTGTCCATACACATATGTTCATGATGTGGTAGGAATCGTGACATGGACTCTTGTTTTAGCAGAGATTTCTTATGATTATGGAAATGGTTTTCTTGATTTTATTTATAAATTACTATCCATCAGTCATGACAGGCTTTCGCGAAAACATAACCGTATCCTGCCTTTCCAGTGGCATCCGTCACAAGCACATGCCAAGTCAAGTAAAGTGTTCACCTGAACAAACACCAGGACGTATAGTTCAAGACAAAATAATCAATAACACTGAACATCATTTGTGTCACATTACACAGAACAAGTAATCTTGAACAAATAACGGTCAAATGCCCGTTCAAATTGAAATGATGAATAACAAATTATAAGTTCCGCCAAACTTTGAGAGGGGCAACTAACAACCATAATTGTGCTCTTACAGTAACAATATGTTGGGGATATGAAATGCGAATGCACTACACACTAAGCTACTCCCTGTCCACTGACTGTTCATGGTAATCGAGAATATGATACCAACACTACCTGAAATGGGCTTGATAAGTTCAGTCTCTTCAGAAGGGTCAGCAGGAGGCACATGTCTATAACGTTTCCCACAGAGTACGCTACTTCATTGAGAACCCACATGATGCCATTACTATACGCCTCTCCTGATACTCCAAGCATGGTAACGATCGACGTGAACGAGGCCTGCATCGACAATGCGATGGGGAAGAATGGCATTGCGCGTCCAGCCAGGAAGTACTCCTCCAGTTTACTATGTCTGCCGACTATGGCGTGGTATATACCAATACTAACCGAGACGGCCACCATGACACCAAACACTGTGTAATCCCATTTTCCAAACGCATGAGACTCCATTGGCGCTGTGAACAAAGTATTCATACAAAAATGCTACATTCGGATTTAAACTGTATGGTTTTCCAACAAATCAATACTTGAGCCCATATCAAGTATAGGTTCAATTTTTACCCTGTCATATCAAATATTGGTTTTATTTTACATAGCTTATACACATGTTTGTCAATATATGTATTCACGTCTCAAGCTTAAAAACGTGTAGAGAACATGTATGTAAAATTGTGGACAAGAAGTAGGCATCCTCGTGGGAACCAATTTTCCGCCCCTTCTTGGTGAGATTTTTCTTTATTCATATGAATCGAAATTGTTGCACGGATTCTGCTTTCTGATCAAAAGCAAGGCAATTTGGGCAAGAGGTTCAACTTAAGTTTCAGATATATCGATGATCTGATATTGTTCAATAATAGTCAAACAGCCAATTCCAAGATACTGATTTACCCACCTGAACTAGAAATAAGGAGACCAGTAAGACCGTTTCATATTAGATCTATGCATAGAACACCCTCCGCAAGACTGTATGACGAGAGGGATGACTTATACTTTCCATTAGTCAACTTCCCCTTTATATTGAGCATAATTCCTTATGTTCCAGCCCTCGGTGTCTACATTTAACAGGTTTTGAGGTACAATCGAGCATGATGTTTATACAAATTTTTCTCAGAAGATGATTGATCAAAGTTACCTGTACAACATGGAGGGTCTCAGTAAAACTTTCAAAAAGTTTTTATGGCACACATATGGAGGACATTCACAAATTTGACGCATCAGTGTCAAATATGATGTCCGATGCGATTCCCTATGTTGACTTGTACCATATCGCCCCCTTTATACATGTTTATATTACTGTTCTTGGCCCATTGAAAATATACTACTCAGTTTGCCAATAACCACGTGCACCCGTTCAACAAATTGTGTGCATCTGTTGAAATAGCCAAAGACAGTATTGCATGACGTTTAATGAGCAAACGTCAGCTGCCATGTGCCACTAAATGCCAACAGACAACATGTAACCAATAATCAGTAAAAGATCACCCGTCAAAATGAGAGAATCAGACCAAAACTAAAACGTCCAAAGATGCGCAGTAGCGCGTATGATACGCTTGATGCGACCACAATCTGGAAACGTGGCTTCATGCTTCCAATTATCGTCAGGAAGGTTGCCAAAGGACGATTCACCCACTCTTCAGTAAGAGCATTGCCGAGTTCCTGTAGTGTTGCCGTGGGAGGGAGATCTGCAGCTCGTTCCACATGCTTTCCCAAGGTTGAGGTCTGGTAACTGGGCTGGCCACTCCATGTGGGCAATGGTCTTCTGCTGTAAGTAGGCATCAACGCATTCCGCAGGTCATTTCTGGATGTGATGGCAGTTATAAAGTAAGGTCGTCTTGCTGCAGTCGGGAGAATGCTGTCGACCACCTGCATACCGCTGGGTAGCTGATCTCAATGTCTGGTATTCATTCCATGTCCTGCCCATGACAGCATGCCCCTGCCCGTTCATCATGAAATTGAGGTCCGATAGGAGTTACCCAATCATTGTGTACCGGGATATTTCAATCTTTATTTGTTTGATGTTTATTATATCATCAATACTTGATCCTTTCAAACTTTGCGCAGAGCACTTTATGCTGTACACTAGAGCATACTTTTTTCTGACAAATAGCAAATTTATTCAGATACAACCAAGACTTTGAAACACTGCTGTCCGAATGGCAAAACGCCCAGCTATCATTAGGCACTCATGGCCCAAAATATACCACGTGCGGTCACCCATGATGATTGGCAAAATTGAGGGCAGTGTCACCCATGTTAAAAGAAATGGTTTTTGACTTTTGAAGTGTACCCGTATGAAAATGTACAATAAAACTTAAATATACAAATACATTTATTTCTTTACACTACTCGCCTTGCATTTGTTTCTAGAGTAAAATCGCAAAAAAACATGTTATCTACATGTACCTTGTCTATCGTTATCATTCTATCGATCCTAATCAATGAAACCTTCCAATTATTTATTGCTATTAAATAACATCGACCGATAGCGGTAGACTCCATATGGGCACAAATGGCCGACATTAGACCCGTACAGAACGGGGGCGTGCCGGAAAGAAGCTCTCCTATTAGTCAATATATACATTACCTTCGTAATATTTTTTAATAATAATTTTGTTTTGTCGTTTTGTTGTTTTTACTTTAATTTGTACTCGATTAAAACTCTAAATAATGGGATGATTGTTCACAACGACAGGAATTACCCCTTGGAACCCCTATATGAAGAAACTGCAGTTTTATGTCAGTATTATGATATATGGTCTAAATGGTTGTCCAAATAGTTTCTGGGCAAAACTGACAGTTATGTATCTCCTCTTACTGTTGATGATGTTCATGGTATTTTATGTAGTTTCTAACTCTTTTGGGCCTTGAACTCGTCTATTACAGGTTGTGAGATGTAAGTGACAAGGCTCAAACTGACCAAATAATCACAGACATTTGTGAAACAAGTCTCCATATTATGATCTCTCAGCGTGATATTGATCGCTCGCATCTTATCGACAAGATCATTGATGGCCGAGCACAGGACCTTGTTAAGTTTGCTCACAATACCAAAACCAAGGTCCACATGGCAAAAAAGGAAACTAAAGGGTCACCCCTCCAGAATATTTGTAACGGTGGACCTAACAAAGTATCGCCATGACTTGGTGAGAAAACTTCTAAATCTAAACTAGGCCACTTCATTGTATTCATTTTGGATTTAATGAGAGAATCTTTGCTTGCAAATAAATATGTGGAAAACGATTCATGATAAAAAACACAACTGACATTGAAAAAATGTTAAATAATTAAAACTCAAATCGAGAACAAAACAAACTCTGAGATCTCACATCCATATACAATTAATTTTGCTTATGAAACTCGAAAGTTGCAATAGTATGTTTAACTATATATGAGATCAAGTTCTGTGCACTAATTATTAAATACAAGCTCTAAATCTTTCTTTCAAATTACTCATGTCATTTTTTCTAGCACATTCATATGTGTTGACCACAACACAAACTGCCAGTATCCATACAACATGGCTTGGTAGCACAGTGTACTGCACTCCACTACATCTGCTTGTATCTCGCACATCATTGCATTTAAACGCACGTTTAGTCCTAATGCTTACTATACTGAACAGCATTGAAAACGCACCAGCAATAAATCTTGAAATATTACGAAACCAACTTGCGCAATGACCGATTTTAATTAGAACAGACATAGACGGATTATTAAGAAAGACGACAAAGGAAACAGGAATACCACACAGTAATTACATTTACGTCATCAGTCTAAGGAAGACACATAGGGTTAAAATGAAAAGTCAATATCTGGTATGTCAGCCATTGGCAGCAACACAGGCCATGCAACGTCTTCTCATTGATCGAATAAGTCTGTGAAGAGTGTTCTGAGGCATTCCACTCTTGACGTAGTGTATCTTCAAGTTCTCTCAGGTTCTGTACTTGCGGACGACGTGAGAGGCGTTGACCCAGGTAATCCCATAGATGTTCAATTGGCGATAGATCGGGTGACAGGGCTGGCCATGGAAGCAGAGGCACATTATTGTTCGCTAGGTACTGTGTTGAAACACGTGCTTTGTGCGCTCTCGCATTATCTTGCTGGAAGGTGTGCATATCCTGGTGCTGATGAAAGAATGGGATGACATGATTTGCCAATATGTTATTCCTGTAGTAAAGGGCATTAACTCTTCCACGACAAACATGGAGCTCTGTTCGATGGTTATGACTGATGCCGCCCCACACCATGACACGTTTTCCGTAATGTGCACGCAATTTGTTGCGTTTTGGCGATGTCGCTCACAAAAAATTTTGGAATGTGTTTTGACGAGCTGTTCTTCTTCATGCTTCGTCCAGAACGTCGTATATTACTCATTCACTTGTATATTTTCATATGACTTAAGCCCGGATAAAAATACATCCATTTTCATGGTGATGCTTTTTTAATGCTGTTCAGTATATATGTATATGTTTATCACTGCACTTTATTTCATTTAGTTGCTAGTGTGCTACTGTATATTTCATCACACTCACCCTTGTACTGTATGCACACACAAGTAGTTCATTGCATGTAAATACCCTTCATTTACTCATGTGTTTAGTGGTACAATGGTGTTCTACTTTTACAAGTTTTAATTATAGAACTTTGAGATACTGTATCTGATGTAAGATTCATACTTGGAATAGAAAAATTAACTTCAATTCACATAACATAAACAATAGCCAAACCTATCGGTGCCCTTGCCTGGATAATACTATTTCCTGTTTTAGCCAATGACTGATTTGAGTGCGTACAGAACATCGATATGTTTGCATTACAACAAATGTTATTCAACTCGCCTAAAAAAGGGAAAATTCCGCATTATCAATCAATCATCCACTGCCTACTTTAGTTCTTTGTTCCATGGATGTTTTGAACACTTTTACTTATTCATAAGCTGTTGTCCGGGACAGTCTTTCACTAACTCCAATATTATACCAATCCTCATCTTACTTCTCATTATTGCTGGAGATGTCGAGCAAAATCCTGGCCCTGTTTCAGTAAATTCGGACAATAAGGAAATATCCATATTTCACTTAAATGTAAGAAGTCTCCGATAGAAACTACCTCGTATTTCTGAGCAAATCTCTGAATATGACATTGTTTGTTTTACAGAGACACACATTGATGATTCTGTAAACACAAATGACCTGAAAATAGACCTTTATCATTCTCCCTATAGGAGGGATAGGAATTGTTTTGGTGGTGGTATTATTGTATATTTCTCGGCATTGTTGTACGTTAAACGTGGGGCAGAGTTAGAATCATACAATTATGAAAATATGTGTTTCGAGGTTTTCTTGCCTCAGAATAGAATATTATAATGTGCGTGGTACAGACCACCTAACACCCCTGTGTTGTATTGGGATCAACTAAAACACTCTCTTGAAACTGCTCTAGCCTATACGCCTTTCGGTGTTCTACTCGGTGATTTTAACGAAGATTTACTCAACAGCAACCTTCACCATCTGCACGATATTTTAGTTGGGAAGAGTTTACGTAATGTAATTAGAGAGCCGACACGCGTCACTCAGCATTCACAAACTCTGCTTGACCCTGTTGTTATCAGTGACGATTGCAATTGTATGGAGTCGGGTGTTGTCGACTTCAGCACGGATATAAGTGACCACAAGGGAGTTGTTGTTTCGCTAACGAACTGCATTGACATGTAAAAATCCTATGTAAGAGAGGTTCTAATTTATAAAGATTGTGACTGTGCGAAGTTAACTGAATTGACTGAATCAGCTGATTGGATGTGCATGTTTAATAGCTGCGTGTCTATTGATGAAATATGTGATATTTTTCTGTCCACATTTAAAAACTATATAAGCTTATGCATACCAAGCCGTGCTGTTAAAATAAGGCCAAAGAATAAACCATGGTTTGATAGTGAACTACGTAGAGAAATAAGAATAAGAGATCGACTGTGAAAAAAAGCTAGACGAACATGCAATGAACACGATTGATCTATATATAGAAAACAAAGAAATAAAGTAAACAATTTGTAGAAAGCTGCCAAGGAAAACTTTTATCTTAACTTAGATGAATTATTATCTACACAAACTAGGAAAACAGTTCTTATTATTGGAAACATCTGCGTCACTTGATCAAAGAGTCTGGAGCCAGCACCGTGATCCCACCTCTGGTCAATAACAACACTGTACCTGAAGCATTTTCTGATCTTGATAAAGCTGAAGCTCTCAACGATTATTTTACGTCAGTTTCCAATGTTGGTGATGAAGGTGCCTCACTACCACAATTTGTTAAACTATGTGATCATAAATTGGATTATACCGTTATTGAAAGTCAAGAAATAACAGATCTCATAAAGTGGCTACCGGTAAATAAAGGAAGTGGTCCCGACAACCTGAATCACAGAGTACTAAAATATATATCACTATCCATAGCCAATCCTTTACGCTTGTTATTTAATTTGTCTCTTGAACAAAGCACATTCCCATCACTGTGGAATCTAGCTAATGTAATGCCTTTGTACAAAAAGGGAGATAAATCCAACCCTTCCAACTGCAGGCCTATTTCACTGTTATCTTGTCTTGGGAAATTATTTGAAAGACTTATTTTTAAAAGAATGTATAATTACTATCTTGAGAATAAACTACTTTCCAAATATCAATCGGGATTCGTGCCAAACAATTGTACTAAATATCAATTAATTGAAATTTACCATCACATTTGTAATTTGCTTGATGATCATAAATATTTTTGTATGATATTCTGTGATATTTATAAGGCATTCGACATGGTATGGCACAAAGGTATATTGCATAAACTTCAACAATATGGTATAACAGGTAAATCATTAGCTTGGTGTCGTGGTTATCTGTCAGCCCGTTGCCAAAGAGTATTTATTAATGGTAGTTTATCAAGTAAAAATTTCACTAAAGCAGGGGTCCAACAGGGTTCTGTACTGGGGTCGTTCCTATTTCTAGTTTACATAAATGATATTACTGATCAGCTTCAAAACATTACTAGGTTATTCGCCGACAATACATGTATTGGAACTTCATCTACTGATATGGTCGTAATTGAAGACTGACTAAATCAAGACCTTCTCTCTCTCCACCAGTGGGCAAGCACATGGCTTGTAAACGTTAATCCAACCAAGACAAAAGACATGCTTTTTAGTCACAAACAGGTACAGGATTATCCAAATATTTTCTATGCTAACAGTGCCATTGAACATGTAGAAACCCACAAGCATCTTGGGGTCACGTTATCTATAAGATACGAAATGGACTGCCCATGTTTCAACTATTGCTAAGTCAACAGCAAAAATGGTTTCAGCTATGCGTAAACTTAGATATAAATTAAATAGACATAATCTGTCAAAAATCTATCTTACATTTATAAGACCTATTCTGAAATACTCATCGGTAGTATGGGACAACTATTCTGCTTATAACGAAAATAAACTTGAATTAATACAACTTGACGCTGCCAGAATTGTGACAGGCTTGACTAAATTTGCCTCGAGAGAAAGTTTATATTTCGAAACCGGCTGGCTACAACTAAAAGAGAGACGAAAAATTAAAAAACTTACGACAGTGCACAAAAAAGTAATAAATGAATGTCCCTCTTATCTAAATGATTTGTTACCCAACAATAGATCAGGTGCTTCAAATTATAACCTACGTAACAAACAGAACATGACTGTACCTTTTGCCAGAACAAGTACATTTCAGAAATCATTTATTATAGACTCTTTAAAACAATGGAATTCACAAAATGAAAATATAAAAAATAATATCTCAAAGCGTCAAATGAATATCATCCACACAAGACTTAGACATAGATGAAGCAATCTAAATGATGATTTATTTAGGGTTAATTTGTCAGACATTCCCCGTGCGAAAATGCTTTTCACTATTTTCTTGAATGTAAAAAAATATTCTTTAATAAGACAATCTTTGTTTATCAACATTAGGAATATAGGGACTCAGCCAAATTTAGAAACAATTCTTAGAAGTAACAAAAATCTACCCGAAGAACAAAATAACTGAATTTTTAAATATGTGTTTGTGTGTAATCCTGTATATATATGAATATGTGTGTTATTATATTTCCTCATTACTTGTAATTCCTATGCACTGTACATTTATTCTGCATTATCATTTTTCACATACCACAATGTAATGAAATGTATATAGGAGAAGGCCTCCTAAGTGTGTCACTTGTGCCTAATCCATTTGATTTTCCGCAATAAAATATGTTTAAATCAAATGAGATGTAATATACTTAGTACTTCTCAGGTTGTAAATTAAGATGGAGGTTTGGGATACCAAAAATATTCTTCAGTCCATTTGTTTGAGAGGCGGGACTCAAGTACCATAAATCCTTGATGTATATCTGACCTGTGGTACTAACATGGGCATTAACTATGAACATAAATTTTAAAATAGTACTATATACTTAAAACTATAAAAAGCTGTTAGAAAACCTTTAATAGCAGTTATTCACAAAATATATATTAATACATAAAGTATTGAAATAAAATTTAATTACAACGTTCTAAATCACCTTAACATTAAACCTTAAATACTTTTCACATTAACCTAAACATTGAATAATTATTTCTTTTGAAACTATGTTTAATCTAAAGGCCATATAAGCCATGACTTATTTTGGGGTGTCTAAGTATCAATGATAACAAATCTTAATCCCCATAATCCCCTGTATTTGGAAGACTATGGAACAGGTACCAACATACTCAAAATGTTGAGGATCGACACCGTTCAGAGCGTCCAAAGTCAACGGCAAGAGTACAGGGTCGATTGATCCCAAACCAAGCTCAACCAAATAGAGCTCAAACGGCGAATCAAATTGCTGCAAACTTCCACCAGGCTACTGGAGTATGAGTTATGAGCCAGCCAGACGATTAGAAATTGTTTACATGCAGCTCATGTCCATGCCCGACTGACACGCGTTGTGCCGCCCTTCACAAATCGTCATATTGCCAACAAACGTCAATCATACACACGACGTCTGAATTTGGGTAATCGTCGCTTGTCACATTTCATGTTTTCACATTGTCCCGAGTCACTTTGCACTTCCTTGATAGGCGCTGTCGTTCCTGCCGACGTCGAAATGAACGGCAAGTCAATGACTACCTTTGACCTCATGACCAATTTGTCGGTGGATTGGTTGTATTATTTGGTGGAATTTTTATGACTGAGCGGAACACACAAAAAGGGTCACTGGACAGTTCTATCGGGACAACAGACTGTCCCCCTTTGCTGTCCGGTTTGGGTTGACGTTGAGGTATCAACTTATTGTTTTCGTTTGTAGCTTTCAAGCAATGTGAGTGTAAAATAGTACTTGCTGGCAATCCCATTCCCTCATCTGTCTGTCACTCACTGCCAAATTAATTAATTTACTACAGAGTTTAATGTCTCAACACAATTTCAGATTCTTTTCTAGAAAAAGCGATTGGTGATATTTCTGATATTTCTGAATCAAATAATACAGATAAATGAATATATGTGATCAGCATTAAATTCTGCCGAAATTGTTTTAAATGTATTTTCTCAGTCCATTTGTAGTAAATGAAATACTATTTTGGACATAAATCAGATCAATTAATCTAATCTAATAAATCTAATTCCCAAGGTTTTCCAAAGATATGAAGTTCGATTGATAGCTCGATCCCTTCTGTGTGATCTAGTTGGGACTTTCTGGCCATTCTTAAGTTGTCACGCCCTGCCTTAATCGAATTTCATCTTCGATCTGATGATGAGAAATATAGCATACGAGGCAATATTTGTCGTAATTTCATGTTCACAGCGTACATAGAAGCATTAGATCATCCAAGGTTCACATATGTTGCAGCTTTTGGAATGAGAAAGTATATTAATATATCATCGTGGTTAAGTATAAACTATAATACAAAACATTTATATGATGTGCAAAATCTACATTATGAATGAAACTGTAAATAAGAAGTTGGAATGATTGTATGCACTTATATTCGCCTGACCTTCACCTAAATGAAAATACCACATATGTACAGCAATGTTTAGGTATGACTTTACTTCCGGTGACCATCTTGGACAAAATGGCATGTTCACCGACAGTTCTAAGCGGGATGTTCAGAGATAGATTTTCGTTCATGCCGGGATCGTGTATAAATAATTAAAAAAACAATACGCATTAGTCATAATATTTGACATCGTTCTTGATGATTGTTGGATTGTGACCTTTGAAGCCCGGTGAAACCTTATAATTATTGTTATAATATTGAAGTCAAACAAAATGGCAAGCGTTTCTGACTCTTATTCAACGATTCAAACAGCTTCTGATGCATTAATTTGATCTATCGTTTCACTTTCAAAAGGGGACGGTTTTGTTCGGCAGGTGCTGGTGCTGGTGTGAAGTAAGACATCCAATTACTTATCCATAAAATATGGCAGTTATTTTGAATTCGGATCGGAAAAATTCAACGAGAACTTCTTCTGATCAGGCAATATATCGGATGCCATGTTGTATCACCATAAACTGGTACTTGATATCTTTTGCGTTGTGACAAGGGGGACAGTTAAATTGGCACCAATTACATCATAATCTAAGGGGGAGACTGCAGGCCTCATAACGGCATGACATTTTCACACTTATTGTGAGCTTCGTACTTTCACTGTCAGAAAAATGAGTGTATATTTTCAAACAATGATACTAACTAATTCCAAAATTGTTTTTTCGTTTAAAATAAGAAAGAAAGTGATTTTTGCGTGTAAACTTCCCCTTTAAGGGTTCGAAGATCATCTTTACGTCCAGCACAAAGGAACACATCTTTACGTCCAGCACAAAGGAACTCATCTTTACGTCCAGCACAAAGGAACACATCTTTACGTCCAGCACAAAGGAACTCATCTTTACGTCCAGCACAAAGGAACACATCTTTACGTCCAGCACAAAGGAACACATCTTTACGTCCAGCACAAAGGAACTCATCTTTACGTCAAGCACAAAGGAACACATCTTTACGTCAAGCACAAAGGAACACATCTTTACGTCAAGCACAAAGGAACACATCTTTACGTCAAGCACAAAGGAACACATCTTTACGTCAAGCACAAAGGAACACATCTTTACGTCAAGCACATTGAACATGTTATTATTTTTATAAGGGCTACCGTGTTGCAGTAATGAAATATTTCCTGTTTATACACATCTACGTAAATACGATGTTTATCTGATGACATATCGTGACACAATGCCGTGCATGTACCACAGAAAACAAAGCCTGAACATCACATAAACAACACCCCTTGACTGCATGACATCGCAAAAAAGTCGATCATCATACATTCTTTCACAAATCATACTTCTCCCCGATCCCGAGTGTAGCATAAGGAACATGGTTACACATCACCAACATGTGCACACGTCACCCTAACCCGATGTCTTCCTGAACATGGCTGCTGAAGACACTAATAGCGGTGAGTGTTTCAGGTTCTACTACACTAGAACCAGTTGGGACAGTGCGGTTTTCGTAGCCTTCAGTGCAGATCGAGAGATATCTGCAGGCTGTGATTGGATGATATTGTGTAAGATTGTGACTGGATGCCATTTGGACATATATGTCCCTACAGTTGCTGTGCCAGAGGGACATATATGTCCTTCTGAAACATCATGTTAAAAGAATTGAAATAAAATCAAATTCTGCAAAAACAGAAAAGGTACCGCAACTTCTTCACCGAAACTTTAAACAAAATGGCGACCGAAGTTGAAGGTCGCTTAGCGGTACTTTTCATGAGAGAAAAAAGTCGAAAGCATGTCTCCTAGAAGAAACGAAAACGCACATGATGAACTTCGACACACCCTTTTGGATTTGTGTTGTTCATATTTTGTGACTGATTATAATTAAGTCACGCTTTCGTATGTTTAATGAGGCGTTCCAATTTATTAAAAGACGTTGAAAAGTAGGTTGGTAACAACGGCATGCAGATTTTATGCAGTGCCGACTATATTTATAATTTATTGGTTATATGAATAAATAAACAAGATGAATTATGAACGTGTAAATGTCAGGGATATTTTCTTGAAAACCGGTTCCCGATTGAGCTATTTATTACCTCGGTCTAAACGCGTTCGCATGTCTAAATATAAATGGCTAGGTCTTTGACAGTAGAGTTCAAAACTAAATTATTAAATTGATAATCTATCGTTTAATTACAGTATGTAAATTTGGTATTCATGCGGTTTGTTATTGTTAAATACCTTATTGTTATTGCAAGAATACAAATGAAGCTGTTACGGTTATCGACATTATGGTTTCAATCATCCACCATTTCGGAGTTGGCAAGAGCGGCAAATTTCCGATTGTTCGTCTGGAACGAAAAACCGTGACCTTTGACATGCCACGTCACAGAGGTGACAGGTGCCCGAATAAAACAAAACAAAGTTCGATGTTGTAATCACCAACAGTGTTAAATATGACATCCAATGTAAATAATTATACATTATATGCTATTATCTTTATATTCGTGCTTTGTTTATCGAATCAGCGCGATGAACACAAATGAAATATGAAAAACGTTCGCTTCCCGGCGAGAGCATGAATATTCATAGGGATAAAAATAGCCCCATGTGACAGACGTCAACATTGCGATCGAAGCTGTCCATCAGGAATCATGTCAGCGGTGGGTCTAGGAGACGACGATGATATGGGGGAGTCGGACTTCGAGTCGGACATATCAGTCGATTCTCTCGATTCCGACTCCGAGTCCGACCCCCAGAAAGAGATAAGCGGCAAGTAACATTAATTCATTTTCAGTAAATTGAGTATGTGTACAGTCAGTGACAAAGCAATGGCGGGAATATGAATTTGTTATGTATTTGCAATTTTCGTAATTGTAGGCTAGATCTAGATCTACTCGTGACAGTTGTGATGTTTCAAATGTTAAAAATATCTACCATACCGTGATAGTCATAGTAGAAACAGCCAACTTCCTGGTTTAGTATTTCATGAAATATGAAACTTGAAATGATTTGAAAGAAAGGCTCGCATGGTAGTGAAGTTTTAACATGTCTATATGTGGCCTACACATGTTTTTGGTAAAGTGCAGTAATATTAAAATCATTTGAAAAGTTTTTAAATTTCTGGATATTTGAATTTTGATAATACAGTTATACTTTGTCTAGGATATGGTCTGTGAAGTGGAATGATTCATACATGCTTTTTCCATGCTCCTGTGTTATTTGAATGCAGGGACACACTACACATATCTATCTTTTAACAAGGAATCTTTTCCCTTAGCATTCTTATGTGTGATTGAAAGGACATTATTAATAAGAAGCATTATTTCAAATTTCAGATCACAATGAAAAAAACACTGATGAGAGCGAAGAAGAGGCAGGGCTTTTCAACCCACCAGGTAACAAGAATTGATAAATACAAATATCATTAAGTGCATGAATTCATAATCAACATAGACAATGCCTGTCATCCAAAACAAAGTAAGGAATTGTTTCATATTTGGTGTCTCGAACAAGGTTAATTACATGTTTAGGAATAAATGTGGATATATGTCAGCATGATTTATAATAATTCATGTGGTCATAAATTATGATATATGTTTCAGATTACCATGCCCCTCCTATATGCTATTTCGATCAGCAACTCAGAGGAGGGGATGGAGGTGTTGATTTGTTCGATCTGCTGGTCAGGGAGACAAATAGGTATGCTGAGTAGTACCTGCAGGGCCGCACTCTATCACCAAAGAGCAAGGCTCGGTCATGGAGACCTGTAGACCGGGAAGAAATGCGGGGATTTCTTGGACTCTTGTTGGCCATGGGTGTCGTCAAGAAGCCAACCATCGCTTCCTATTGGAATGAGGGGGACAAGAACTGGCTGGCGTCAACACCTTCCTTTGGGGGGATCATGCCGAGGAATCGCTTCCAAGTCATCATGCGGTTCCTCCACTATTTATTGTAAATGTAATTATTGTGTGTATGTGAGGATATGTTTGTGAGTAGGAATTCCAACTGCATCTGCAATATTCCAGCAACATCGCAATGAATCTTTGTAAATAGATAATAAACATATTGTATATATGTACTTATTGTACATTTTTCATATTTGTGTATATATATTAAAGGATGTTTTTGTGAGAGAGTATGACGTAACACCGTATTTGCAATATAACAGCAACATCATGGCGATTCATTGTAAATAGATCATTGTCTATTGTATATAATTATGTACTTATTGTAAATGAAGTGAGTTTGTTTTGTGCCTCTTTTAGCAATATTCCCGCAAAAATATGGCAGTTTAATGTACAAATGTTCATATTATGGTGTATATTTTATTGTACATGTAATGTATGTAAGGATCTGTTTGTGAGTAGGACTTATATATATATTGTATATATGTACTTACTGTAAATACTCATTGTGTGTGTGTGTGTGTGTGTGTGTGTGTGTGTGTGTGTGTGTGTATATAAAAGGATATATCTGTGAGAGAGTATGACTCAATACTGTATTTGCAATATAACAGCAACATCACAGCGATTCATTGTAAATAGAAAATGGATTTGTGTAAATGTTAAAGGACATGTTGGTGCGTGAGTATGATTCAACGCCACATTTGCAATATTCCAGTTGATTCGTGGCGATTCATTGTGTATGGATTATTGATCTTCTCTTCACAATTATGTACTTCATGTAAATAGAGAGAGTATGATTAACGCCGCTTTCAGCAGTATTCCAGCAAACATGCGGCACTTTTATTAACAAAATATTCAAACATGTTCACAGGTTATTCATGTATGCATTTGTTAGCATACCTTTTAATTATTAATTGATGTATAGAAATCGATTCTCCAATGTTATCATAACCAATGACGTGCATACATCTACACAACTATAGAAACTAAATGTTTTTTCTTCTAGTCCTTTTAATCATAAACCCTTAATTTCAAATTCTACTTGTGCGTATTATGCTTTAACTATTGGTCAGTTTGGCAAGGACTATTGGACAAGTGCCAATTTCAACAGCTGCAACACATGCAAGGCTTTGTCGTAACGTATTCTGATCAAGTTCGCTCAATTGACATAATGTAATCCATAAAATTTAGCGGTAAATGCCACGAGCAAGCGCGGACGTGAGAGAAGACAGCAAGCCGGGAACGTATTTGTTACGGATTGCGCAAATCTGAATTGTCCGTTTTTATCGGGCGGGTAACCCGTGCCTTCTTTTTTTCAAATACGTCAAAGATTACCCTTTTTTGTTCAAATTCGTCAAACATTACCAGTTATACATAGTTTTATTTGTATTACATGTCCGTGGAAATATACTTCGGATAATGGTATTCATGACAGCTAGTCTACCACATCGCCATTGAAATCATTGGTCAAAAAGTTCCCGACAGAAAGATTAATTATGGAGATCAATTTTGATTACACTTTGAACATTTCATGACAAAAATCACATATAAATGCAACTGACTCTAATAAATGTTAGCTAATACAGTTCTTTTGGGTTTGCGATCAGTGGTTCAATTTCTTTAAAACTGCTTGATGGTCACTCAGTGGCTAATGATGTAAGCAGGGACGGAAATGGAAATCGGGAAAATATGACCAGAACACAACGTTAGAATCTTTGATGAATCAATGCGTTTATCATCTACATATTACGACAGATTTCAGGCCATCACTAGAACACTAAGCTATGCTTACAGCATGATGTTCAAATGTACTTTACTATCGAGGTTGCTGTCAAAGATGTTATAGTAAATCCAAAATCCCAAACACCGCTGAACACAGTCGACGACATTTTGAAATATTCAAAACTAAAGCTGTTGACTACACAAAAGGCATTTACGTATTGTTTCTGCTTCATGTGAATTTTTGATTGTTCTGTGTTTGTATAATCGTTATTAGCTAAAAATGAAAATAAAACAACGTTATTTAGGATTCATAAAGATACGAGACTAACTCGTTCATTCGTCTGTATGCAAATTTCGTCGACGTGCAAATGGACATGTCCGCCATCGCCCGGTAGGAGTTTTTTCAGTGAACTGATTTACATGAGCCGTGAGGAATACCTTTCGGTGCCAGATAAGTACAAATATGCCATACATAAGGGCATGTTCTTTGCAGATTACCTAGTGTGATTTTGTTACTAAAAAATGAATAATAGCCGAAAAGAATAATGATTTATTCAAATGAAGAAAAACACAACACCGCGTATAACTTTTACACTGAAATGCGGTTTCGTTCTCTTCTTTCTAAAAGTACGTAATTTTAAATTTCATAGTTAAAGTTACACATAACAATTTATATGAGCATGTAGGTAATAAACCAAAGGTTTTATGGATCAGATTTCATTACTTACTTATAAATAGTTTTTTCATTAATATGCAAACGATAACGTTACAATTTCACTAATTTACCGACAAAATGGCGTCACACATATTTGAACAAATTCGTAATCGACGATTTCGCGGACGATTTTCCACGGAGATGTTTCATTTTCAACACGGTAATCGGGCTTTCGCATAATGTTTTTGGTTTTAACATTAGTGGAGATTTACAACCTGACAAGACGCACAAAGTACCCAATGCGCAATGTCAACAAAACAGCCGCCATGGACATTTTGTAAAAAATCGCATATTCAAAACGTTTGCCGAGCTATAAACTACTGGTAATCACGCTAACGCTTTACAATATTTACATAGACAGTTAGGGAAATGGTTGTACTGTTATAGTGTGAAATTTGAAAATTGTGGGTTTTACCGTTGTTACGTTACGTCGTTTTTAGACAAAGATGTGCAGTTTCCAGAACGTCACTCGCAAATAAACTCGTCACGGCGATAGTACATAGGCTATTTTAGGTGGCAGCCAGAGGGTTAAATGTACATCCATCCAGTTATTAACAGTGACCATGTTTTTTCTATATTTAGTACTGTCTTTTCTAACATGATGACTTATGCTGAATATGACCACAGATGTTTTCAAGTTGGTGACATTTGGTGAGGAACTGGGGGTGGTGTACTCGGAAAAGGAACTGGCTAAGATAGTCATATGTATTTTGTTTTGTTTTTATTGCTGCCCTAAGGCCAAACTGTACACACATACATGTAATAGCCGTTGAATGGTGAATTATTTTAAAACAAAATATAACGTTACTATAGAAGTCTATGGGAAAACATTTGGTTGTGTGTAACCAAGATGGCTGCAGGGACAACAATGTCGAGACACGCCTACCTTGGGGACTGGACATGATGATAATGTAGTGAGGCTGGTGGAAACGCTTCTGTTCTTCACAACACAACTTCAACACTGACACTGAAGCAGGTCAGGCCGACTCGGGCTATATATGGATAGTGACGCTGTACAGGCACTGAAGCGGGAACACCTCACCGTGCCTTCACCTATCGCTGTATTATAGGGGTTTGACAGACACAGATCACTGAATCGCTTGGTATAGTCTGTGTCATCAAAGTGAACCCTCTTCTGAGGGTGAACTCTGTTCACTGTAACGACATTTGGGGTGAGGGCACAGTGAGGTTAAACTACTGAAGCTTCTCCCGCCGCGCTCTCACGAGTTATGCATTACGCATTCGACCTTTATAATATGTGCATTGAGCGTGTAAATCGCTGATGTTGAATTTTGCGCTATAGAAAAGGCATTAATATTATTTTTAGTTAGTTTAATTAAAAACTTCCAAACAACTGAAAAATTGTAAAACGCAGTACATTTGTTGGTATCAGATAGGCGTGGTACGCACGTTCACTTCTGTGTGTACGGATGTGTAACTATCTATTCAAATGTGTAGATATATAGCTTTATTTACTGTATGTGAGGAAATGGCAATGTTTTGTTGTGTATGAACAATAAATATATAACATACTGAATGTGCAAGTATCTACCTATTTGACTATGCTAAAAACTAAACCAGTTTACTGAATGTGAAATAATTTGTAATATTTCAGTGTGCATACAATTATGGAAATGGTTTTGTCGCTATATTTATTAGACTACACAATGTGTTTCACAGTAGTATGGATACGTATTTGCCTTACAATAGGTGCGATTATGTTAGAGTTTTACTGAATGTGAGAATGTGCACTTTTACTGCATGTGCGATTGTGTACATGTTTTACTGACATGACGGTTCGGAAGGCAGGGTAACATGTTGTGACAAAAGTACAGTTGATTATGTTTTGTGTAGTCACTCATGCCTATCTTTATTTTCAAACATTTACGTTTTAGACTTTAACCCTTTGTACTCTGATGCTCATTGTCCCATACAATGTAACCTTAAATCTTCCACAATGAATCACGAAACCCCACTTAACGATAATCAACATTCGGATCAACTTACAAATGCCCCAAAACGTTATGATATTGACAAGAAAGATGATTTCATTCATAAAATTGATTTGACCGAAATTGATTAAATAACAAGAAGGACTGAGTCAGCGCCAAAAGGTAACGGTGGCCCGGATATGAATATTATCGACAGTCTTGTCAAAGACACTGCGCATGTGCTTTGCGAGGCCGCACGCAATACTTTCGGTGTTAAGACAACTGGCTCTAAATCGAGTAATGGACAACATAAACCGTGGTTTGCTTACGAATGCCGAGAAGCGCGCAAACAGTATCAGAAGTCAAGGAAACTATTTTTAAAGAAAAGAAACACCCAAACTGAATTTAGCTTAAGACAACATGCCAAATCATATAAGTAAATAATCAACAAATTCAGAAATAAACAGACACATACATCAAGTCAGTTGTTACGTGATCGTTCTAAAGAGTTTGTTAAACCCAAAATCTAACGATGATACTGAAACACAACCTAATGCAGGCGTATTTTATGAATATTTTTTTTAATTGAATACTGATGTAGGTGATACACAAAATGACTTTGAAAATGAAAATAATGAGGCATGATAGAAATTATGTTGAATAATGAAATAACATTGCAAGAAATTAAATATTGCATTACAAACCTAAAAAGTAATATAGCTACAGCTCTTGATTTCGTTGAAAACAACAATCTGATTGATACCATAGATTCTTTGGGTACTCTTTACGTTTTGATCTTTAACAATGTTCTCAATACAGGCCACATACCAGAGGCATGGTCGACCGGCATATGTAACCTATATGTAAGAACAAAAATGGATAATGTATTCTTTTCACACATGCTAATCAATATACTTAAACTGTGTTCATGGTTAATGTTTGATGGTAACAGCTTTCTCGTGTACACATTATTGTTCATGGTTAACGTTTAATGGTAAAGCGTTCTGCTGCATACATTAGTATTCTGGTTAATGTTTGATGGTAATAGCGTTCTGGTGCATGCATACGTGTACAGATTAATGATTGAAAACATCGTTCTTGTGCATACATCAGTGTGCACAGATTGTTGTTGATGTTTATAGCGTTCTGGTACATACAAGTGTGTTCGTATATATATTGTGTTTGGTGTTAAAAGTGTTTTGTTGATAGTTATTCATAAAGCGATGCTAATGATATAGTCGGAATAGTACATTTGACTCTCATGATTAGTGAAAGTTTTTTTCGCTTTGTTCTTTGGGTTGTGTGGTAATAGTAGGCTCGTGCATAGAGGTGATTTCAATGTGTATACGTATGAATGACAACTTGTTTATATGTATCAGTACTGTGGGCTGAGTTGTGTGCGTCAAACATAGTGAAAAAGTGGCTGACTAATTCCCGGGTCAGGGCGTGCGTCTCCTGTGAAAACATGCTAGATATTAGAACTTATAACGGAACATTGTGATGAATACAACTTGAGGCCAGATGTTTCATCTGCTAAACTGATCTCTAATGAGAGCTAATGAAACTTACTCCCTTGGACCTCGTACTAAGGACTGGTGCTATTGTTGTTCTGTCTGACAGGCACATGTGTCAAGTTGGTCGAGTTCTATTTGTTATCACTGTTAATTGTTTTGAAGCAACAAATGTGATATTTCAAATAATAATTTCCAATAGTGTAATCTGCTTAGTTCGCTTAAAAGACACTGCTGTGTTTACACGATCAAAGAGAAATAAATTCCTTGAAATAATACAGACGTGTCATCATTTAAAAAATAACATCCAATGGACAGAATAAATCGTTTGTGCATTCACAAGATATAAACGTTACCAAACCATTTCCACAATCACACAAAATCTCATGAAAAGAATTACAGGAGGACAATGCTCTGCCTCACGTTGTGTGTGTGGTCATATACTTCATATGTAATACTGACTAAGATGCAGAAACGTTCATAGTATATATATATATATATATATATATATATATATATATATATATATATATATATATACAGAAATATATACTTTGAAAGAAAACAGAGGTTTCTTTATTTTCAAATAACATCTAATGGACAGAATATACTTGAAGACCATCAGGTCCAGGAGTCCTTTTTTATTTCAACACTTTTAAACAGTGTCCCTGACATACAGAAAAATATAAAAATGGTTACACATCTGTTCAACTGTGACCGCCTCCGTGGTCTAGTGGTAGAGCGTCCGCCCGGAGAGCGGAAGGTCCGGGGTTCGATCCCCGACCGCGGCATACCAATAGACCTTAAAAGATGGTATTTGTTGTTACCCTGTCTGGCGCTCGGCATTAAGGGGTTAAAACAAGGACTGGTCGGCTCAGAGTCAGTATACTGTGTCTGAGTGGGGTATTCATGTTAAACTGCGGCATGGCATCTCAGTGAGCTAGCACTATAAATCGGCATCAGTCCGGACTAGTACAAGCAGCCACACAAACACGCACACGTACATGCACGTCGCTATATAAGTGCAATAATCTTGGACGCGACATTAAACCCCATTTCACCTCACCTCACCTCTGTTCAACTGATATATTCATGGTGAATTTACGAGTGCTTCTTCCCCCTCCTTCCCCTCCCCCAAACACACCAGGGATCCTTTCTTGAATTTATTAAACAGTTCTTAGTTGCTTAAAATAAACTTCATTTTCCTGAAAAATAGCTTCTTAAAATCATTTCGAAGCCTTCTGTAAGTATCAAAGCTAGTACCGATAGCTAATGATCTCAAACAGGATATCGCCGAGGTCTAACAAACAGGTTAAGGTATTGTGTTCAACAACATAATGACGTCATCAGAGGTTTTTCAGTGTGTTTATAGATGTTATACACCTACAGTCACTAATTTAGGCATAGGGGTTAAAATTGATACATTTACACATTTGCCTATTATGTAGCTTTATTTCTAGAGGCTCATCTAAATTTGTATCCACTTTGAGTGTTTTGTACACCGGTGTAACGATAGCATGCGATCTGTCAGTTTTTAAGGTCTGTCAATCTCCCAGACCAAGTATCATTTGATTTACTGTTAAAAAAGATTGCATTTCTACGTTTGTTTAACATGACACCTGCGTTGGCACTAAAACTTTGGATTTTTCCCGATTTTCTCCAGGCCTCAGGGGCTCTGCTCTGTCAAGCCATGACTTGACAAAATACGTATGGAAGCCGAAAATAAAAATTGTGATAACGTCTTGAAACTCGACAGGCGGGTCGGCCTGGACCCTCCCACCACGCTGGCACTAAAACTTTTGATTTTTCCCGATTTTCTCCAGGCCTCAGGGGCTCTGTTCTGTCAAGCCATGACTTGACAAAATACGCATGGAAGCTGAAAATCAAAAATTGTGATAACGTCTTGAAACTCGACAGGCTGGTCGGCCTGAACCCTCCTACCACGTTGGCACTAATACTTTGGATTTTTCCCGATTTATTCCAGGCCTCAGGGTCTCCGTTCTGTCAAGCCAATGTCGTCGGTGTCTTAGGTTTGGTACCCCAATCTGTTGACTGACATTGGGAGAATACCAGGGTTTGCTACAATGAATACATCCCTTCTGACAATCTGGGTAACGCAGAAGGCTGCAGAGTTGGGGAGTCTTCACATTCTACGAAAAGTTGTGGGTTGGTTTGATTAGGCCGCGCTTCCTGGGAGAAGTCCCATTCGCTGTTCGGGCTGCGTGTAGAGGGAGAAAGGGCCATGAACTGATGATGAGCCTAACCAGCCTGTCTGTGCCAGGATCAACCAAACCCTCTTTGCTGCATTTATTTTTATTTCAATCTGTACATACTACTACAACTAATAATATACGCTAAATATACGCAAAAGAAACCTTCTGTGAATACAGGTGAATTAAACATAATTGTGTTTGGAAAAGGATGTTAGAAAAGTAGAGTAACGACTACTATTGCCTTAATTACTTGAATGTGATGTACAAACGCCGAGAAAAGTAAAGTGAATGCGGATCCCGTGTCCTTAATGTGTAAATAATATGAAAATTAGTTCCAATAATCAAAAAACTCGGTTCGTGATGAACGATTCTGTTTGTCCCTCATCGTTTGAGCCACTTGGTCCTTCCACCGGGGCATCTGATGTGTCAGCAAACCTTCCTGAAGTCTGAAAGAAAAACAGAGAAGCACATGTTGAAGCCTAGGTTCATAGCTACGAGCCAACATAAAGTCCCTCGTATTGGGATAGGATGCACGGGTCACGTGCTTGTCATTTATTTGTTTGTTGTTGCTGCAGTGAGCAATATTAAAGTAAAGCCCTGGTAATATTCGAATAACCAGACGAACCAGTTACTGACAGAATGTACTACGCCCCAAGCCTCGGATACGATGAAACGTAGAAGAACCTGAGTAAAGTATCCAATCCGTTACGTTTAGTGTTTGATTGATGTCTACCATAGACATTATATGGAATGACTTAACCAGGCCCCAGATGATGAAGCTTTAATTAGAAAGTTTAGTCATAAGCGAAATGTGTCTTTCCATGAAATTTGAATACATGTTACATGATTTAAAGTACCTAAACAGTGAAATGAAGACGTCATAAGTTGGAACTAACGGTACATTTCATAACATGACGATGCAATTCACAATTAGAAATTTAAAATCATCCCGTTATCCAGCTTGGTATGTTGAGGTTCTTTGCACAGGTCTACATAAGAAGCTGAAAACGATTTCACAGAACTTTGTTTCCCTAATTGTCATCTCTGAAAGATCAGATTAGGTGTAATTGTACATAAAAGGTAGAGTAGTTGGTACCCATTTCACAAGGTTATCATTCTGCGACCTACGGTTCTGGCCCATGATACTGACCATCACATGTTCTTCTTCCGGCTCACTCCTCCAGAAGAAGAATTTTCTGACGTAGAGAGGGTTAACTCCATCCTTGTTTCCACCTGCAGTATTCAGTCAAAAAGTGTGTTATATAGCGATGTTTTGATTCGTTTTCCCTTCGAATATATATGGTGTTCAATTGAATATGTTCTACGAACATATGTAAAATGAAACATATCAGTATAGGACTAGAATGATATTCAGTCTGGAAGGGTGAAGATAGTATATTAGTTGGTCATATTGGCATTTACCTGTGGCCAGACTGAGAACAACGCCCACCACCTGCACGATGAGGAATCCAAACACATGGTACAGAATATAAGAGATGCTGTAGAAGGCGTCAAGACCTGACCTGGTAGGAAATCATACATTACTTAATAACCAGACTGGCAGAAAGAAAACATTGAATATGTAATCATTAGGGTTGAATTTCATGAGGTGATACCTCTCAGGGTGGAGACGTATTTGACATCATCCTCCTTATTATCGTAACAAACGTAATTCCTCTTTTCAAAACAAATATCACAAATTCAACATACTTTTTTATGTATTGACAATGGTGTGTGACATTTTTGCAGAGTATACATTCTTTGTTTCTTTGTTTAACATAGCAAAATATGTTACCCCGTATATTGGCGTAGATCATCTCTGGTTGAGTTCAGTGTCACCATGTTGTATGGCAGAGTGAGGTTGACATTCGGGCAGTGATCAGTCGGGGCAGGTGGTAGAGGGGGCGTCTTCCTCACCCCTGGGGAAATACTAGCACCTACCACCAGCCACGTCAGGAAGCTGATCCCAACCAGCAGTGCAACAAAAGCGCTCTAGGGAGAGAGGATGGATACTATATATATTAATACAAGCTAAGCTAGCCAATTAAATCTGCCAGTTGTTACAATTGAAGATAGTAAACTGAACATAACGAACATAAACTATCAGCCTTCTGCCAAGCCATCAGTGCAGCAATTACAGTCGAAGAGAGGATAGACACATGCTGTAACACAAACTCAGTAGTTCAAATAGTCTCTGATCGTCACGACATCAAGTCCCACAGGGTTTACTTGGAGGGTATACTTTGGATTGAAGGTTGTGTTTTGCTGAGATCGAAAATTCCGAAGCGAGGCAGTTGAGACATGAGGTTGATTTTTTTAAGAAGTCTGACCTCTGATTGGCCGAAGAACCGATGCTTCCTTCATTTTGTTTGGGTGGTCAAAGTTTGCTCACTGTTCACTTAACGCGACCTTCTGTGAATGTGTGACTACACAGAGAGGAATCGGAGTAATTATGATAGTCCAGCAAGGAAGCGTGTCCTACTCGCGGCTGTCAATACAAGGGTTATCGGAATACCAGACTGCCAAAAAGTTCCATATCCCGAGATGGATGAAGTGTTAATTGATGATACAGTCTAGTTTACTTTCATAATATGTAAAGAAGCGAAGTAGATGAGAAATAGTGTGTCATAAGATATATAGAAACTAGGTCTTGCAAACACAGAACCAGCATTTCACCACCATATCCTAAAACATGCAAAGTCATAAAATACTACAATTACGTTCAAAATCATTTTGTCCAGACCTTGACCTGAATCAAGGCAATTCCTTAAGATTCAACAACTGCCAATTCTCAGGATTGTAAAGTAAAAGTGAAACAATAGCTGGCAATGAATGATACACCCGTCTTTCACAATAGTCTCAAAGGTCAAAATGACCTTTGATAAACATGGCATCAACATTATATATGTTAGGATTTGTAAATATATATGCAAACATAAATTGTTATCTCGTAGGTGTAGATGAAACCCGTGAAGATCCGGGTTAAAATTGGTCTTCAGAGTCATATAGGTAGAATATTGCGTTAAACAACAAACAAGAAACTGTGTAGATCGTAAACTAATCAGAAACTAACAATGTTATAATCATGTTTTACTAGAACCTGTACGCTGACCACATATTTACAGTTTCGGTGCATTGATGTGGGTAAATCAGCAATGTATACATACTCTTGTATTGACAAACGGGAACATGGCACCGAGGTAGAATAGGCTGAACATTGGCCCAGCAATGATTGAGTTGGCGCTGTAATAGATCTGAAACAAAGTTCCTCCTTGTCTTTATTTAAAGCAAAACCTTAAAAAATGATAATATGTAAATGATTAAATCACATATAATTCAACCCTCTCAGACAGATAATTGTCCTGAAACCTTTTCACCTAGAGTAGGAAGATGAAAAAAGTGACGGACTAATTATCAATACACTATTTAACAATATTACTTCAATATGTTGAGAGACAAATAATGCGCTTTATCCTGTTATCACCTGAAGTAGGGGGATGGATTTCATGGATGACACGCATATCGCCACGCAACAAATAGCAATTCCCCACGCCACCACTGAAAAGAGAAGCAGACATAAGAGCGATCATAACATTTAGGCATATCAAAATATGCTACCGACAGAAATAAGGGAAATAATGACTTGACTGAAGCAACCGTTGAGGTGTACATTTACAATTGTGGTACGATAGAGGTGGGAAACGTCTATATCCCAAGTTGCCCGAACGTAAGGAACATGTGTTTGTTTTCAGGTGAACATTTGACTTGTCTTTACTAGTGTTTGCAACGGGTGCCAGGATACTCTCACCTTTTAGTTAATGGAAGTGATTCATAAATATATGCTAATGATATGTACTGATGGAAAAAGTAACCGTGCTTGATAAAAAAGAAGGAAAAGCTTTGTTATTGAAAAAAACAACATAATATTTGGTTATTCGTCTGATCAATGTTTCCTCATAACAAATTCATTGACAAACCCATACCAGGTAACAGGCGACAGAGCGACACGCCCTAAAAGATGGGCACTGTAACCACTCTATTAACAATGTCAACATGGAGTGTGACCACTATTTGCGTTCATATAGGCGAGGCAGTGGCGGCGCACTAAACACACAAGATGATTGAAAACAGCCTGGGGATGTTAATCCAAATATCAACCAAAGATCTGCACAAATGAGCTGGCGTTATGAGCTAGTTCTGGTCCCGCTGTAAGCGTCGTTCCATCTCATTTTAGACATGTTCTATGGGGGAGTGGTCATCCGGCAGTATAGCAGTGATATGCTGCCTCAAAAAGTATGTTAATACACCCGCAACGTGAGGGCGGGCATTATCGTGCTGCAACGTGACGCTACGTCCCTTTATTTGCACAATCTAACGATGCCGTCCTGGAGGCATACGTCATTCAAATTGCCATTAACGATGATGAGCTGTGTTCTCCTGTGAGTTGTGATGAACCCCATACCATTTAACTTCCACCCCCAAAATCACGACGTTGAGTAATGCAAGCTACGCAAAAAACGTTATCCTGGACACCGATAGATCCTTGCACAACCACCATTGCTGTCCAAATCAAACATAGACTCGTCTGTGAACAGTATACTGTCCCAGTCTTGTATTCTGTACCTCCGATGCTGTCTACAACAAGCTAAGTGTGCCTGACGGTGACATTGAAACATTGGGCGTGTCGCAGGTCATAGAGGCCGGATGTTGAGCTCCCTCAATCAACTGAGTCCTACCACTGATTGGTCTCAACCAAGAAATTGTCCGATAATGTGGAGGTTTGGTATCAATTCCTGGGATGCACCATCCGAATATGGTTGTCTTGTTGAAATGATGACACCTGTGGGCGACCGGCCGTGACAAGTCATAAATGATACCCTGCTGTACATAACGTCTCAAAAGAGACAATATGTGTTTCAATGAACATTTACATGTCCGGCAACATGTATCTCCTACAGCAGATCATAACATCCAACTCGGACTGTGTGTCCTTGAATGCAAAATATAATTCAGAAGCAATAACTGGTTTTACTGTTATACCTGAGATTTTGGCAACAGCCATTTGTTTGAAATCTGACATCGCAGAAACACGGGGTTTTACGAAATCCTCCCATGTAATATTCGCAAGGGCCGACAGTCCTGATGATAACGAGCTGAAAAATAACAGTATTTAAGTTTATTAATTCCAGGTCAAGTAAACGTGTAGGTGGTTGTATAGTTAAGGTATGCACATTCCGACAGCCATAGATATGGCTGATAGACAGATGCAGGTTACATGGATGTGGTTACTTATTTATAGGTTACAGGATACGCACACCTTTCTGCGAACATCGGGTATCATGACTATTTCCTAAACACATACCTATGCTTTTATTTATTACTATCTTACTTTATATGCAATACTTGAATTTTAAATAAAGGAAATAACATACCAAGGCATTTAGGCATCTCAATATCCATTTGTTTTCAAATTATGAAAAGTGATAAGCAAAGTGGTAAAATAAATTCGTTGTAAGCTTATCCATCTGTGAATACGACGTCATACACCCTCTGTGTGGCCGTGTAGCAGGTCCCTATGATCCTATAACCCTTGTGACCAGAACTGACCTGAGAGACGCACTGTAGAGTGCTGCAAGAAACAGTCCTGGCATTCCTGGCATGTTTCGGAAAATGTCGATCGTCATGAAAGGTAATACCTGGGGAAGAGCGAGAGAGAGAGTGAATGGAAGAGAAAAAGGGCAAGTCAAATGTGTTTCACTCAGCACTTTCCTTCTCAGTTTTAAATATATCGTCACAGTTTCGGTGAACATTGGCAACAATTTTCATACGTCGAGAACCCTTTCCAACAAGTACTCGTCTGAAACAGATGTAAACCACCCTCTTGCAACTCGACCTCAGTACATGGATGGCAATGCCAGGCCTCATCGTTCGCATGCAGTCGTATATTACATGAGGGCCAATGCAATAACGACTCTACCTTGGCCAGCAGTGAGCCCTGATTTGAACCCCCTTGAACATGTTTGGGGTTATTCTGGGGCGGTGCATACAGGCACGAGATCTTCCTGTACAAGATTTCCGCCAATTGGAAGCAGCATTGCATTAGAAGTGGTTATTGTTGACCCATCATCAGATCCAAATCTGACTGGAGGCATGAGACGTAGGGTGAAATGCGTCATCCGGGCACGTGGCGGTTATACTCGCTACAGATCTCTTTGCGTGTCATGTCAAGAAGAATCTTTAAGGAACATTTTAACATGAAACATCTAACGTAACTCCTTTACTTAATCCTTCAGCTCCATACATTTTTAAGATATTGTCTGAGGTCAAAAACAGTACCTGTGTTACCATGATGGTTTTGTCAGTAAATTTCAATCACAACTCACCAATATCTTTTTTATTTGTTGTCAAATGTTCGTTCTATCCGAAGACATTAGTATCGCCCAGCTTCTGTGATCAGTCATCCCATGACATGATTTTTGCCATTTGTCATGGTTCAGAAATAGGGGTGTTCTTAAATTTTTTCGTTATGTATATATAAAAGGGTTTTCAGTATTTTCAGTGCATGTATGACTGAATAAAAATTCGATAGTGCCGACCCACTGAACTGACGCTGTTGTGCCTGTACTCGTTCATGTTAAACTCTAAGATGCTTAACCTTTGCTTTTACCAATACCTGATCACTTTTGTCGATCTGATTGGATGCTACAGGGTCACATCTCTTGTAGTCATAGTAACCATATGCCACAAGGCCACTGATGACGCAAAGGATTCCGAATAAGGGACTGCAGAGAAGGCCAATCATCATCGCCCTTTAACATAAACATTCGGTACTGTTGTTATGGCACGTTCATCAACGTGAAGGAAGGTAGACAAATCAACCTGATCATAACATGAGGCTGTCTTCGTACATGTCCATCAGTCAAAATAATATACATTCCGGATATAACTGGATACTAGCATGATATAAGTGTATAAGTGTATGGATGTATGTATAAATGGTATAATACCCCTGCATGAATGAATGAATTAAAATGTAACGTCGCACCACCACTGTTGTTTTAATGGCACTTAATATTGCAAAAACATTAAGAAACTGTAAGCTATGAGTTGGTATGTTTTAACGCGCCTGTAACCAGACGTCCACTCCAGTTATGATGCTGTTAGTATACAATTATCAAATAATGAAAGCAAAAGAAATTGGAAACATGTGTTCATACCTTCTTGCGTCGGTGAGTGATTTCGTGGCGGCAATACGCTGAAGATAGGCAGGTCGGAAAAGAATACCAAGTGGATTAAATATTCTGGCAATTCCTACGGTCCACACAGTGTGGCGGATAGTCGGGTCAAAGTCATATCTGAAAACACAAACAAAATGTGTGGGCATTACATGATGGACATCAACCAGACATCTTTCACCAGTAAGTGGTATAGCTATGGATCACAATCCCACCTGATATGTAGGCTAAAAAATGGTATCAGCGGTACTAGTAACTGGGCGGTAACACCACAACACAGGATGGATGGTGTGTATGTATAATAACCATGATCATAATGCTGAGTAAATTAACCAGACAAATCAGCCGATATATATTTGTTGAGATTAGTTACATGGTGACATGACAAAAACTTTTAAAACACTATACCCTCCTGCAGACCTTCCTTGGATGTTTTTCAGGTTAACAATTGACTTACCTTTACCCTGGGTTTGTGACGGGTGCCACTGGAGGGGCAGGATACTCTCACCTTTTCGTGTACACCTGATATCATCACTATTCACACACACTCATGATATTGTCGGAATCGTACAATCGTATGAATATGGAATGGGTTTTGTTGCTTTTATTTATTATCCTCTAGCCACTGAGGTCATATGAAGGATAATCTCCCTCTGTCCATAACCCTGCTGCAGATCCACCCCAAACCTCAAGCCCTGTACTCATGTGAAGTGTTACTAGGTGATTTCAACATTGAAACCCTCAGGTTAACCCACAATTAAGTTTGCACAGAACAATATTGTAAAATCAGTAGATGACCATACAAGATCAAAGATGAATCATTGGATATATTCAAACACGCCACTGTAAGTTTACAATCAAAACAGGCAAGACAACAGGTCAAATAAGTGTCAGCAGCAATTAATAACAGGCCCTAGAAACAATGAAAGTACACCCATGAATGTTCAGACTATGTGGGTTTGACTCCATTCTTGAATGTAGGATAATGTTGGAAGCTGGCAGGAAAACGGCGTGTTCAGATATATATCGAATGATCACTTGGCTACGAGATAGGTCGCAAATCATGTGGGAAAAGGCCTCAAACCACCGCTCTAACATTGGTAAAGACAGCCTTCAAGAAACTGTACCATCCCGAAACTTCTCAATCGATTAAACCTGTCCTGTTCATAAACAACCTAGTCACGATCCTACCTGTCATGTTCATTACCAACCAGGGGAGGTTACTCTTAAGTCCACTCGCCACCAATGACAGTTATTAAAATCTGGTCCCGACAGTAGTCGACATTTTACTTGCACTTCAATTACTTGCTGCTACTGAATACATGAACTGAACAGTCCCTGTAATAGAAGGCTTATCTCCTTCCAACAACCCTGCAACAGATTCACTCCAACCCTCCTCCTCTTTTTGCTTATGACAACACCAGTACTCACATGAAAGTAAGTCTTCCTCCAGACTTTACCCTGCTCCATATCTCCTGCACTCCTCCGACGTCAATGGTGCCCTGTTTCATTTCATTTAAGATTTGAATACAATTCAAATCAATAAAGGAAATATTCCAGTAAAGCAATATTATGACTTGGGTTGGGTTTGGGGGGCACCCGAGCCTTTAGTGTCACTCGCCAATGCAATAACCACGAACCTATCCCACCACCCTAAACAACATCACAGTAGAATTTTGGATATTGTAGGGACTTATTTGTTATACATCTAACAATGACAGACTTTATGGATGTCTACGTCCGTATTTCGTGACGTGATGTGACGTTATCCCTTATATGATTCTAGAAATATTTGATGTTATCATTTGCTATTTGTGAAATTTCTACTTATATGTGAATACTTCTCACCTTTATTGTGACTGCTAGTATCCCAGTAAACATTAGGGTGTACTGGAGAACATCTGTCCATATCACCGCTTTCAGGCCACCCTGGGAACGTAATTATTATATTATTATAGATAACAATGTAAGTGAAATGTGTTCGCGATACATGAAACCAGTGAATATGCGATGTTTAAAAACTCCACCAATTCCACGTCACTGCCATTATCTGACAAGAAATGAGGAAACGGTGCTAATAAAATGTGACCTGTTGGAATGGATCGTTGCTCTTGAAAGTTATCCAGTAAATGAATGCCTAGGCCTGACTTATTCATTTATACTGACGTGACATTGCTTGAAATTGAGTGTTAGATTGAGAGCTCTTTTATAAATGAAAATAGTGCATTTCCAAGTCACATTTCACTAAATCAAAATATATTTATCAATTAAGCAGCATTGCTCAAGTAATAAACAATGAATGACACAGTCAAACCAATCGGGAAACAACAAATTTGATATTCTGGGGCTGGGGGGACTGAATTGATTGTCAGTCAGAGCTCGAAGACTTACTAGGTTTCCTCGGAAAGAGGATTCAAAATATATATTCATTTCAGAAACAATAGTTTTAAAATAATCACAAATACACTTTATGATCAGTGACCATGGCCAAAGAATAACTCACAATAGAAGTGTAGAGAACAGCTGCCGCTGACGTCACTAAGATTGATGCCACTGTGGACAACCCTGTCACTGGAAGATGTACATAAGGTGTAAATTGTCTTGAGTCGTCACAGTTGTGGGAAGAATATAGCCCCACATACCCTATGCAGGTCGTAAACGGTGACTAAATGACTTGGTGATGGTCAGACTTCGTGATGGTCAGACTGGAACATAACCTAGACTCGATTATGTGCAGACTGCTGTCATATATATGGAATGTTGCTAAGAGAACAGTTAAACAACTGACAAACAACTTGAGTCTTCAACCGTAACTTTGCGGTTGTTGCAATGTTGGGTGTGAATTGGGGGTTGGTGTTGCAAAAATAATTTGCATAGTAGATAAAAAATTTCGCCGACCCACAAAATATAATTTCTGTTAGAAGGACAAAAGACTGCTTTATTACCCATTTGGTAGAAAATAACCACCACAAGGGCAAATATCACTTGTGTATTGTTTATTTCATCCGAGCTTCAATGTTGACGTCGTTCGAATTTTGCTGATTCATAAATTTTGGATGATGTCACACAAGAAACAACGTAATAGCTGAAGATTGTTGACGTCATTAAACAATTGAGGTTTTCTACGACAGCGGTCATGATCAGTGCATTTTCTAAAGTGGAGTTAAAAAGGATTAAGAAATAATTTATGGACATTAAAAAAATAATCTTTAAACTTATCCTATCTCACACTATGTATTTCTCTTTCTTCTTTCGATACTATGTGGAAACAAGTGTTTCCAGCTACTTAAAAAAACAAATTAGCTCGAACACTGATCACTATGGTCATGCTTTTCTTGCCGTTGACCCACACGCGCTGGAGACGTGGTTTCCCGAGCCAACTCATTCTCTTTCTAACCGCCATCTTGTGGTTATGTGTTTATACACCAAGAGGATTCATTTGATTTTTACTTTTTTTTTCATTTTCCCTCTTTGACTGGACCTCATTGTTCCAATTTTATGGATCGAAGACAATGGCAACTCTGATAACTTTTTTGACATGTGGAGGACACATCCAGTGTTTTTTTCTAGTGGACAAATGACTTGCCTTTGCATTGCTTGCGATGGGTGCCACCAGGGGTAGTATTACCAATTGATAGTGATTCATAAACACATGCTCATGGTAAAGTCAGAATCGTACAATCGGCTCTGCTTTCTGCAGAGATTTCTATATGATATGGAAAGGGTTTTGTCGCTTTCTTTACTTAAGGTTCTACTTAAGCTACATCCTTGGCTGCAATCAACTATGTAGTCGCTACTACAACGGTCACAAAGATCCAGTCGCATCTAACCTAAACACAGTACTCTGGCTGCACTTATAGAAGGACGTTTCGGAAAATTTGAAATTTCGCATACCAATACCACCGAGACATCTCTGTGACTGACGTCCAAGGTCTGCATCATTTTGGGCAATTTGTTCTTGCACAAGTCTCCAAGACACATTTATGCAGATAGATTGAGATGTTCACCCAATCCAGTTTCGTTGTATTACGTTTTCTCTCTAGATATAATAAACCTTGGCATGATTGTTTGAGTTTAACATACTTTGTTTCATGTTTTCCCAGACTGAGTATCTGATCGGTGGATGCATTCACTTCGGTCCTCAGCTGTAAGTCGCCATCAGTGTCCCGATCCCAATTACCCTTGCTTTCTATTAAAACGCTATAAGAGATGCATACAAATTGGACCAACTCACGGCATCACTGAATATATACTTTCCATCATAGATGGAGATGATTTACTACAGGTAGGTTATGAACTGGTAGGGTTGTGGCCCTTAAATGTAGAAATGTGGTGGTCAGTTTGTGTGGCAGGATAGCTAGCGTAGCTGTAGGTGTACAGGTAAGGCGTTTAGGCTAGAACGTTTCAACTGTGCACACCTTCGTTGTTTGGTAAATATACAACAAAGGATGTCTTAATCAATGTCGTCCTTTAGTCTTACCGGCCTGCAATGCCATTCCCTGTCCAAACAAGATTACACTCATGTAGAACATCTGAAAAATAAGCAATCACGAGTAAGATTAAAGCATGTAAGGGTAAAACAAGACTCGGTTTTGTAAACCCTGATGTAGGAGAGATTGGATGAGTAAAACTGAGGGCGAGGAGTGATTCTCCAACCTACAAACCTAACAATTTAATACTACAGAATATTTCATTGCTGTATAATAGCACTAAATCTGTGTTTCACTGGATGGCACCGGCATTATTGCACCGGCATTATTGCACGTGCATGTATACGCATGGTCAAAGGCGTTGTCGACCGTTATCTGTAGAGTATTCACTGAGATGAAACATGTTTCAATTCAAAATAAAGGCCAAGGACTGGAGTCAAGGTAACATTTGTATCACTATTTGGCAAATAGGAAAGCAACACTTCATCCAATAGAACTCATTGATTAATTGTACACAAACATGTCATGTTGAAATTAAACTGCAGACAGATGCACCTTTCAGAAAAGAACAAAACCCTTAAAATTGATCTCCTCATGGAAACGGTGAGTATCACTTATTCTGCAGATTGTAAAGGATAAACATTCACGTACTGTCATCGATTTACCTGACAAAACTTTCATCCAGTTCCATAATCTACAAAGTTCCTGTCATTCACATAACCTAAAACTTAGTTCTTTATTCATCTCTCTAATGTCTCTTAATTGGTCAGCATATGTATGCAAACTGCAAAGCAATTCATTGCCCAGTATATCTTTTTAATAAAGTGTACTGCAGGTAAGATGTTGGATGTGGGAAGTAACACGCATTTACAGCACACGAGGGTTATAAAAGAAACAAAACGCTTTCCAGAAGTATTATGATCATGTGTTTATGAATCACTATCAAATAGTTATGATACCAGGCTATGATATATTGCAAGCGAGACATCAGTAGACATGTGTCCAATACAAAGACGGAAAATGGAAAATGGAAAATGACAAAGATGCAGGTTATGAGAATTAGGGTCACTCTACTGCCTGGCACCTCCTGCCCATGAACGAAGAGAGAGTACGGACAACACGTTGGGGAATGTTAGCCAACTCGTCCTGTTGTGCATGTGCAAGCTGTTGCTCTTGCTGGTTAAGGATTTCTCTGTCGGACACAGCGATCTGATCCTAAGGTGTTCAAATTTGGCCGTTTAGAGGCCCACGTAACCACCTGATCAGTGTGGTCCCATAGGAAATCATTTGTTGCATGAGCTGTATGCCTCAGCATTGTTCTGTCAAAAGACGCCGTGAGCTGAATCAAATAGTGCTCTATTGATGGTTAGGCCATAATCTGCATAATTGAAAAGAATGACGTTGTAGATGTCCATGTCTTTGCACCAAAACATTACCTCTGACTTGTGTCTTTGACCTGATTTATGAACGTGGTCTGCAATGCTCTGGGCAACCAATGTCAGTCTGATTTGGATCAGTCATATGATGTATCATGCTGTTGCTAACGATACAAAACTCTAGAGATGGTACTCTTGGACACATTGAATATACCAGCTACTGTCCACTGCAATTCTGCTACTTACAATCTTCCGATGTCCTTGATTTAGTCCTAACAGGGCAACCAAGAAACTCTCACATATTAACATTTAGCAGTAATTCGCTAGATGGGTTTATAGGCAGCATTTATCTTACATTCTACCATTTATTCCCCCTATAAGTAAGCCTACTTTTAACAGACAAAATTCACCTCAAACATGTAATCCCCCATTTACTTCCGTTTTTATCAGCAATGGCAATTACGTCACTTCCCTACATTCAAGTGGCCTACGTCACGTTCTCTACCCTTCGTCACTTCCTTTTACCAAAGCGTCTTGCTGTGCTTACTGTCACTTCTGGCATTCTCATTTTTATCGCTGAAATTCTATCGCTCGCGGCATTGTTTACTAATGTGTTTAATTGCAGGGGTGACAACAATCAAGGTATGTACCCGTATGTACACTTTAACCAAATACCTATCGCCGACCCTATCACACAATTCAACACGGCTTATCAAAATGCCAATCAACCAATGCTTAACGCACAATCCATTAGTCAAGGGCACCAAAATGTGGCCACGTTGCAGCAGCCTCACTGAACCATCACAGCTTCTCAAACTGCTAATCAGCCAATTATCAACGCCGCAACCTAGTTAGCCAGTAATCAACAGCTAAATTTCAACGCCAAAACCATTGGGTTTCACGTCAAACAGGCAATTAGGGAAAAAATACACTGGGGAGACCTCATTGACATGATAACACTGTAACCTCTAAATAGACAGCCAACACAGGAAGGATCAAACTTTATCATGGAACTGGATTCGCCAGGCCAGGTAACCTTCAAACCCAGGCAACAGCCATCCAAGCCTCCTAATATCGTGTCTTGGACTTACATCAGCATTATCACAGAGCGAAGCACACACATCAACAAAATGCAGGAGCTGCTCACCTACATCGAGACGATCCGCGGTGCTGCTGCACGCTTTGGGGGCGACTGTTGAGCACAATACGACATACAGTTTCGATCGATGGGCAGCTATGGCTGCAGCTGATACTACCCAACCAGAGGCAGGACAAAATAACACCCTCAAGGTTTTCTAACCAGGTACAGCGCCCGTCAACACCAGCCGAAATTTGTAGGAACTTCAATCGCAAAGGATGGGACAGGGGGCAGTCATGCCATTACGCGCACAAATGCCTGTCATGCAACATCGGCGGCCATGTAGGTTCATCTTGTTTTCATGGAAAAAAGACCAAGCCAATGTAAGCACCAGCACCAAAGCAACCAGCAAAACTTCCCATCAAAAACACATTGTAAGGCACCAATCCCAATTAATATTTCGCGGTTAGAACAATGGCTACAACGTTACCAGTTTATCAGTCCAGCAGCGGCCTCATTACTAAAACTAGGTTTCAGTGATGGTTTTAGCTTACAGTATCAGGATCCCCGGGAACCACGCGATGCTATGAACCTTAACTCCGCTATCTCTCTCCCACAAGTTGTCAAGGAAAAGCTACAAAAAGAAATTGAACGAGAATGCAGAGCAGGTCCATTCTCTCACAAACCTTTTTCATAACCTTATAGTTTCCCCAATTGGCTCTGTGCCAAAGAAATCTGAGGCTGTCGTACCTGCCATACCTGTTAGGGGTACCTGTTGCTCACCTTAAAACTGTACCTCCCACAACCTGCCTTAGATTTCTCGGCCTCACCATAGATACGCTGAAAGGTGAAGTCAGGCTACCAAGGGACAAGGTGCTTCAATGGGCGATCTTTTTCAATTTATCTTCCCTTCACTAACCCGCTAGGTGCGCTGACCCGGACGGTCCAACCTTAAACTGACGGTGCATGTGGTATGCGCGATACGAGCCGTACATGTTACTATGACGCCTATAGACAGTTAACTAGTATAACCTTCACTTTGTCGGCAACGATCACGCTTGTGTGTGGACAGCATATCTTTTCGCCTAAACAATGATTTATCTATTGCCATATCCGGAAATAAATGTTCCTTGATTTAATGATACATCAGGGATGACCACGACTGATTATATTGTATAGTTATCCACTAGATAGGCGTTCGAAGCCATGCGGTGAGATCGGCTGATCGTTCATCCCATGTCGCTTTGTTGACGTTTTGCAATCGGTACTGAAAGTGTTGCCCTTGATGTATGAATATGAAAATTAAGTAGATTTTGTATACGTTCCTATATCTATGTTGTAGCATCGCCGAGCAAGCTACATCATATGCATGCATTTCAGTATGTACAACGGTGAGGCGATAAGGTAGACGAAATGTGAAGGTCTCTTGCGACGTTGCCCGTAGCCTCAATGTTGTGAATATTGACAGCAACACATGCAAGTATTTGTCAGATATATAACAGAGAGCAATGAGGAATGTTCTCAAGAAAGAGTAACAGGCACTGTAAAATTACGCCATAAACTAGATATCATGTTACAATGTTCAAAATAAAAGAAATGGAAATCAGTGAAATTTGTTTTGATAATTAAGGGTTAATTGGTGCATGTTGTATACAAGGATTTTATGTATATGAATTGTAGCTGTTTGTTGCCAAATACTACCATCATTATATTTCAATATGATCAATGAAAGATATATATTATGTTGGCCTTAAAAAATTCAGACACAGAGGAGCCTACATGTTAGTTAAAATACATATTCAAGAGTATTTGTACAAACTACATTTTTTTAAATAAAAAAATATATTCATACTAATTGCCAATCTCTAAAATGTTGATTGTATTATCAATGCAGTGTCTGGATTGACAATAATCATATGATTGTGACACAGATAAAGCTGATTCTAAACTTCATTAGGCCTTGCTTTTTATGTTTCCTTGTTCTGAACTGATGTTTCAAATTCCAACATAAACAAATTATTAATGTTTTTCTTTTTTCTCTTCACACCAAAAGATATCTTCATTGCACAATGACACAATGACACTTATTATTTTATTTAATATCTTGGCACACTTGTGCATGTCTACTAGTATTTGGTTACACATGCATGACTTTTTAGCTGTCATCTGTTTCTGAACTGAATTTTATGCTAATAAAGATAAGTAACATAAAAAAGGGACTCTGGTATTCTTTCAGGTTTGCAGAATCAATCAATTCATTGTGAAAACATTTTTAATTTCTTACATAAATTACTTTGATCTTGATTAGATCAAAATTGATACAAATTAAATTGAGGACATTAAATTATGCAGTCTTATTCATTTCAGCCAGTCTGTCTAAAATCCGGTCCTATTTTTCAGGCAATAATAATTGAATGAAAATGTAAGAAAAAATATACCTTACCGGAGTGAATCAGTCAATATGCATATTGACTGAAATGTTGAGTCAGAATACATATTGGGCCTGATTATAGACACTGACTGTAACATATGTAAGTATAATCTGGTATATGCAAAAACAAAAAACATAAATATATCCATGTATCTACATGGAATGACTGTGGGGTTCAATTTGCATTTATTTAACCATCAGAAGATTTGATGATAAACTTTCATATTCATATTTTCATATAAAATTCATATTTGCTATATGATAATAATATCTACAAAATATACTTTATACTACAGGTGTCTTGAAGTACTGTTGAATGAAAATCAGGATACTTAGATACAGCAGGATAGTGTGTTGGTTTGTATGGGAAATAATTTGTCAACATTAAAATAAATATAATGTGACTAAAACAAGAAGATAAAACTATGATTTAGTTCTATTTATGCATCATACACATTTTGTGGGGTAGTCAGTATGATTTGTTGTTTGTTGGGACACATCTCTGTAATTAACTACTATTTTAAGAGCACGAGTGTCAGAATTCTGTAAGAAATGATGGATCAACTAATTAACACCTGTGATGACTCAGAGCACTTAATGGTGGGACACATGTTATCAGGGGCAGAATAATATGGGTAAATCTCTTATTTCAATGTATGATGACTGGTATGTATATTGCAACAGGGTAACTGAGTGCTTAGATATAATAGATGCATGGTAGATGTTCATTTGGCCTATTTCTAAAAAAATAATATAAATTCAAATATTCAGATGCAACTTTAATTTTGATAAAAAAAAGTAACATTTAAATCAGTTGTTTTATTATTTTTAACGTTATTTCTTCTTAAAGTATTTGTAAAGGCGCGGATGAATACTTATTATACAGATCATTGGTCAAGGCCTGTCAAAGTTGTCTGTGTGCTGCAAATGTTTGCGTATCACTAATTTTATTAAATTGAAGTCCATGGTTGTATTTGTTGAGATTTGAATGCTTGAATTGTTGTGGGAAATAACACAAAGGCTGATAAATAAAATGAGTTTGCATTATTTCATCGATGCAATATGTTAGCCCTGACTGACAGAATGCCTCGCTGTTTTCTGACGTAGAAAATACGGTGGCAATATACCATTTTTTATGACGTTTTTCCCGCTTTATTCCAAAGTGACAATTCGTCTTGTAGATGAAAACTCAACAAATGTTGATATTATAAGCTAATAATCATTACAAAATATGTGCTAGTTAAAAATATTCAGTTGTAAACGACCGTTTTTGAACGAAGGTGCAACAGGATAACTCTTTAGCTTGGCTCCGTCTCTACATGTCAGTAGTTGTCGCAGCGCGCATTGATCCGGGAACCAGACCGGAAGCAACAGTTTGGACCGTCGCTTATATCATTTCAAAAGGAGAGTTATTGCCCTTTGGAACAAAAAGATCGCCCATTGGTCCAGCAACTGTCACAAATACGAGAAGGAACCAGCAGGGAGGTTACACTGAATACACTGCAATCTATAGTAGGTAAGCTAAATTTTGTATGCAGGGCAATCCCCATGGGCCGCCCATTCCTACGGCGTCTCATAGATGCTCAAAAAGGGGCACGCAAGCCTCATCATCAAATAAGCACTTCAGCAGGCATCCAGGACGTCCTCAACCTCTGGCTACAATTCCTCATCAATCACAACGACACAACATTATTTCTGGAACAGGAGTGGCTCACCACCCCACACCTTCAACTATATACAGATGCAGCGGGCAGCCAAGGCTTCAGAGCTACATTTGCTTCATTTGGCTCGTCTGACTACGGAAGTAAGCAATTTAGTGGCCGGCTCAGTGGCTGGCTCAGTGGCCGGCTCAGTGGCCGGCTCAGTGACCCCTAATACATGGAGGACTAATGATGTAATGGTTAAATCGCTACAACTCTTCAGGGCAGTGTACCCCCTGCCCGACATCTGGCTGGTACAGTTAGACCACTTACTCCATTTCATTGCATACCTCCCCATGTCAGGTAGGTCACCCAGTACAGCGCGCTCTTATGTCTCAGCCTTGGCATCCATGCAGAGGCCAAGTTCTTTGCAGGGCATGTGTAACCATTTTCTAGTGCAGAAGGCCATTGCCGGAATGTCCAGGCTCTCTCTTCGCGCTGACGCAAGACAACCTATCACAGTGGAATATTACTCCGCATCACGCAGCTCCTCCCTGCGGTAAGTAGCAATCTTATGAAGCATCACCTTTCTCGTCGGCATACCTGTTAACCTTCTTTGGCTTTTGCAGGGTAAGCAAAGTAGTGGCTGACTCAGCAACAGACACAACACAAAGGGCATTTTTGTTATCTGACCTGTCCTTTGCCAGCGATCTATCTTACATGGAGATTGTCCTAAGATCATTGAAGACAGACCAGCAAGGCCGCGGCACTCGCATTTCTATACAGGCCACTCCTCAGTCCACACTATGCCCTGGCATCTTTCTTGACAGTTCGGCCAGGAAAAAGTGGATATTTATTCTTAAATGTAAACTCTTCACCTTTAACAAAATTTCAATTTCAGACCTTGCTGAGAAAGACATTAATGCCACCATTAATGCCAAGGGAGGCCTTAGATGGCAGGACCTTAAGGGTCGGATTGAGAAGCTGATCGAGGAGAGGAGCCCATGCAGGTTGTATATAATATTGCACCTCGGCTCCATCGACCTGTGTCGGGTCCCCTCCAAGGACTTTCGATAGTGTGTATCAGGACCTCTTATACATCCCCCTGAGCTGCCCAGCTGCCGCCGTGGCTCGAATGGCACGGAGCCAACAACATTCGCGCCATCAAGACCAAGTGCATGTAACCGCATCTCCAACATAGTCAAGGGGCAGCTGTGATAAGGGGCAACAATGATAAGTATATCAAAAAGGTATTTCTGTAGCCTCTTCCTCCCCCAAAAGTCTGCATATAAACAGTATGAGCCGATAGATCAGATGTATTAAGATTAAATGTTCAGTTTACGGTGAAATGAGTTTTCATTGTTTTCTTTTGTTAATAACACTGGTAATAGACAGGTAGAAAAATCAGCATGTTCATGGTTATATACTGTAATCAGGTATTTTAAGAGCATTGTGCTCAGTATTTTCGTGTTGATAGTAAAATCAATCATGCGTGATGTAAAGGATTGCATTACAAATATGCACATTGTGAGACAGGATGATGGAAAAATATTCTTCAGTGATACAATATCCTTCCATGCAGAAGCAAACATATATCATCTGAATACTAGTTGAAACATGTATTTATCTATAAAACTTTCAGCGATTTCTAACGAGGGAATCCTTTCAGTAGTTTGCAATATTTGCCTCCAAACATGCACAACGATTACCCAAATACACAACACAGTAGTAGTGAAAAAAAGTAGTGATGAATAAGAAAGTAATTCACTTCTACTATAAACTTTATTAACTGTTTATAGTAAGCAACGAGTTCAATACTGTACAACTTTGTGTTAGAGATAACACTGACGACCTTCCAACTGACCAACCCTACAACACAGACCTACCCTACAACACAGACCTACTTTCTGAACAAGGAAGTCTAGTGATACAAACATCAAAAGGGGATGTATCTATAAAATGTACTCATGACCATACATTATGGTGAATGAATGTCTCATTCAGGACAGCGACAGTTAGTATACAGTTATATTTCTAGTGGAATAAACCATTATCACCTGCCAGTTTCATGTCGTTTTTACCTGTAACCAAACAACAAGTGATCGATGGACCAGACAATCGAGTCACATGATAGCACCTTCATTGTGTTTGGTGTAACTAATAAGTCGGATAAGAACTTCGTCCAGTGTGTACAAGTGCAGATATTCTGCTGCATATAAATAGAGGATACCCCTTGCTTGTCTTGACTTATCCTGTTATTAATTGTATTTGTATATTTCATAACTAGCTACATACATTTGGACTCTTCTTTCTCTTCACTGTGTGCTGATTCCATCATCGACATACACGTAGACACAAGATTGGAGCCGCGATGTCAATACAGAGCGGCATTGTATAGTACATGTGTACACTGTGTACCTTAATGCGAAGCCTCGCAAATCTTGCCACGTGGCTTTCCATTTATGACACGGTTATGCAACGGACCCAGACTGGCTAGAATAATATAAGTTGTAGCAGGATCACAAGGAGTACCATTTTTGTGGAAGCCTCGGTGGCTGAGTGGGTTAGATCGCTGACTTCATGTGCTGGCGATTAGGGGCCTCACTCTGGCAAGTGTGGGTTCGAATCCCGGACGGGACTCAACCCATAAAAAGGTATGAGAATCTGTACTTTACTAAGAAAGTGTTCTCCCAAATATAACATTTGTTACATTTGACCATTTTCTAAATGGCATTGTGTATTCACAAACTGTCCTTAAATACATATGATACTATGTTTAGACATTAACGTATAAATAACTGTCCTTGGCTTCACGAAGTTGATTTTAGTCAGAGGTCAAACTGTTGATCTCCACAGGTGTCTTACATTGTGTACACAAGACGCCACCGTCACAATGAGTGTGAGAAGTCTGGACTTGAAGCGACCCTCGATATACTGGAAAAGACAAGAACAATGAAAATATAATTTGTATATCCTTCTAAGTACTGAAAAGATTAAGATTCTTAGTCTAAAAATGATTATTCTCGAGACCAAAAAACATCACCTGTGTATCACATGACATGTACTAGGGTACGCTTGTTATAATTATTCACCTGATACAGGGGTTTGGCAGACCGATAGATAGAGTATTAGTCTGGCGTTTTGTTTTCATAATAAGAAATTATTAATAATTAAACAACTTATTGAAAGTGTGATCATTTCATTTGACAACATGTACAATGTATTACTACTTTTACCATAATTTTTATATTTTGACACATGTTTTTATTGATTGTTCACTCGATCTCAGAGAAATAAATGCAATCAAATAATACAGACGTGACTTTATTTTAAAATAACATCTAATGGACAGAATATAACATTTGTGTATTCACCGAAAATAAAAGTGAAGAAATCATTTCTACAAAAATATCTGCTAAAAGCTGTGTCAGTTGTGCAGTTAAGATAATATAAAGATGTTTGGTAGACATCCATATTCGACGAAACGGTGAACAAACAAGAGGACATATAGTGCAAGTCAAAATTAGGAATAGTACTGAATATAATTTGTGTCACTGATGCATCATATTTTGAAATGTGTGATACAGTCGGAAGCGTATAATGGGCTTGGCTTTTGGCAGAGATTCAAACACAACACAAGTAATCTTGAACAAATAACGGTCAAATGCCAGTACAAATAGAACTGATGAATAACCAATTATAATTTCAGACAAACTTTGAGAGGAGCAACTAACACCCATAGTTTTGCTGTTACAGTAACAATATGGTGGGGATATGAAATGGAAATATAACCTCCCCTTTGCCAGACAAATGCATGCACTACACACGACGCTTCCCCCTGTCGACTGACTGTTCATGGTCATTGAGAAAATGAAACCAACACTACCTGAAATGGGCTTGATAAGTTCAGTCTCTTCAGAAGGGTCAGCAGGAGGCACATGTCTATAACTTTTCCCACAGAGTGCGCTATTTCATTGAGAACCCACATGATGCCATTACGATACGCCTCTCCTGATGCTCCAAGCATGGTAATGATGGACGTGAACGAAGCCAGCATCGACAACGCTATGGGGAAGAAGGGCATAGCTCGCCCAGCCAGGAAGTACTCCTCCAGTCTACCATGTCTGCCGACTATGGCGTGGTATATGCCAGTACTCACCGAGACGGCCACCATGACACCAAACACTGTGTAATCCCATTTTCCAAACATGTGAGACTCCATTGGCGCTGTGAACAAAGTATTCATATCAAAAAGCTACATTCGGACTTAAACTGTATGGTTTTCCAACATATCAATACTTGAGCACATATCTTCAATTTTACGCTGTCATATCAAATACAGATTCAGTTTTACACATCATTTCGGTTTGAAACAGATAAAAGACTCCTGTAATTGTTCAAATGGCTTAATTTGCCATAGTGACTTCAGAGAATGCGTGATTTCATAAAAAAAACATGAACATGTCAATTTGTCAATTTACAAATCAATAATCCGGCTGGGGTCCATGCAGGTAGCAAAAATACTGTAAGTCCCCATGGACCCTAGCATGGTGATCTACCTTCAGCTGCTGACGATCTGTAGCCCATTTTTATATTGTATCGTCATGTATTGTGCTATGCTTTTTCATAATTCCTTACTAGTTTTATATTTTTTTTCTGTGATAAATCTAGTGATTTTACTGTCCTTCGTTGACAGGTTTTTAAATCAGTTTAAATATATGTACAATGTTTAACTATTGATAGTCACGACATGGCTGAAATATTGCCGATGTGACTTAAAATTTAACTCAATCACTCACTACAAATCAATAGCGTGTGTGTCATCTCTGGTTGCGATGCATGCAACACATCTTCGCCTCATAGGATGGACCAGGCGTCACACAAAGTCCTGTGGGATATCTGTCCATATCTGCTGGAGCCTGTTTCGAAGTTCCTGGAGTGTCTGTGGAGCACATGGTTGACGTCGAAGGCGCCGATCCATCTCATCTCACATGTGCTCGTTTGGTGAGAGATCAGGGGAGCAAGCCGGCCAGGTAATGACATTCACGTTGTTTTGTTGAAGAGAATCCTGAACGTCGAGCAATATGAGGCCGGGCGTTGTCATGTTGAAACAGGGCTGATGATCTTGTCGCGGTAGCGCTGTCCATAGAGATTTCCCTCTACCACTATCAAACGGGTCCTTTGTTTTGCTGTAATCCCACCCCATACCATAACGCAGCCGCCCCCGATCCGATCTTCTTCCTTGACACAATGATTGACGTAACGTTCACCTCGACGTCGGTACACTCGAATCCGTCCATCGCTATAGCTGAGGTGAAAACGAGACCCGTCAGTTAATAGACTTGTCCCCACTGCATGGCCGTCCAGCGTAGACGCTGTCTGCACCACTGTAGACGAGCTTGACGGTGGTTTCCTGCCAAAATGGGACGTCTGGCGACAATCCCTGCACATCTGACGTACGGTTTGTAGAGATATTCGTCGAAGGCCAGGGATGCTTTTTGCAGTCACTGTTGGTGGCTGGAATCGATTTCCTAGGTGTGCTGTTCGAATCCAGTTGTCTTGTGGATTATTGGTTTCGCGTGGCCTGCCACTCCGGGGATGATCTCTGACTGCATTCGTCTGTTGCCAACGTTGTCATAAACACCAAATGGTGTTTCTGTGTCTTGCAACATCACGTTTACTAGATCCTGCTTCAAGCATACCAATGTCTCGCAGACGCTCATTTTCGGACAGGCGTGGCATTTCGTTGTGTTGAATAATTGCGTATTTTGTTGTTTTTCTGAGTTGTTGATGCTAAACAACGCATATGGAATCCCGTTAACGCACATGTTTTAATCCATTCTTGGGTGGTTAAATGCATGGGGCTTGCATAAAAGTCAACTTTTGCATGGAATACATGCTTTCCTGTAGCAGTTGCGTTTTTGTGACTTGATTCCATACATGTACTACAATATTGAAAACCAAACTTTATTTGTTTGAAAAATACACTAAAATATTGGTGTCACAGGAACTTTTGTTGTTTAGTACCTTCAAGTGACTGGCTGATTTACTTTAGAGATCTTTTTAATCCCTTACAAGGAAGTGATAATAATGAGTTTGATTGTGTTGTGGAGGAGTTTCTGCTCTCTCATACATGTGATAACTGCAATGATTTACCCTTTTCGGATGAGCTCCTGTCAGGTGAGATCACTGAAAGAGAGGTCACGGACGCCATCGATAACCTGAATACGGGCAAGTCCGCAGGTGAATTCTTTAAACTACCATGGAATCTCTTTGCACCATACTTAGACATGGGAGTATTTCCATAATCTTGGAATATAAGTGTGATTATTTCATTATATAAATCTGGGTCAGTTGGTGAACCAAGTAATTATAGAGGCATTTAACTACTAAATGTTATGGGGAAAATCTTCACGTCAATCATAGAAAAACGTTTGAGAATATGGATGGAAATAAAAGATTTACTGTCCGAGTCTCAAGCATGGTTCCGACCAAAATACTCTACTGTTGATAACTCGTTTGTTTTACAAGCTCTTTGTTCTAAATGTTTGTGCAAAACCAGAGGTCGTCTTTATTGTGCATTTATTGACTTTAAAAAGCTTTTGACTATGTAAATAGGAAAAAGATGATGTATTTACTTATTACTAAGGGATGTCATGGTTAAATGTCTGTAAAAAACACGTATGCATCAGTCAGCGGATGTATAAAGGTCAATAATGAATGTACGGACTGCTTTACAACATCCTCCGGTGTACAACAAGGTTGTGTTTTAAGTCCGTTGTTGTTTATATTTTTCATAAATGAACTTTATGAGTGAGCTGCAAAATAGTTGTCAACATTGGATATTTGTAACACAAGATAATGGACATAATGCTCCTTCTCTTTGCGTATGATATTGTATTTTTTCCTATTCTGTAAACAGCGTACATAGAAACATTAGAAGGTTCATATAATGTGTTGCGTTTGGTATGAGAAAGTATAGTAATATATCATTATTGTTAAGTATGAACTATGATACAAAACATTTATATGATGTGCAAAATCTACATTATGAATGAAACTGTAAATAACAAGTTAGAATGAGTGTGTGCACTTATATTCACTGGACCTTCACCAATTGAACATACCAAATATGTACAGCAATGTTTACGCATGACTTTACTTCCGGTTACATCTTGAACAAAATGGCATGTTCACTGACAGTTCTAAGCAGGATGTTCACGAAACAATACAATAAAAATATCAAAATCACACAATATGCAAGTCTGAAGTTTTATAACTAAGATAATTATTCATAGATGGTTTCGGAATGCTAAACAACTGTTAATACAGGTTGCTAATTGTACACCACGTCCCTGGTACTCTATGAATAAATGCAGTATTCCACTCCAAAATGTATGTTAAGAGAGATCATTAATAGCACTATTTTCTATATTTTATAATTTTATTTTGTGAACGATTTTATATGGAATGACAAATACCTTCAGTGCAATGAGGTCAATTTACTTTTGAATGCACACTGTCATTCGCCAAATGCAAGTTGCGTCTTATCACAGAGTTTGATTTACAGGGGCGTCTATGCTCCCTGCTAGTAGACACTCTTCAAAAAATGAAACGCACAGGTAGATTTTTAGTAAATGTATTGTGTACCTAATAAAGTCGATATATTTAATTTAATATAATAGCTACAAATATGAAAGGCATTGAAAACTGTTCATTGTCATGTCACATGAGGCCACATAAGGTTGCGCTGAACTCCCCGGGCAGCAATCACGGCTCTGCATCTCCTCGGTACTGACTGGATAAGTGTTCAAATTCTGTCCTGCGGAATTCTGCGCCTTTCTGCTTGTAACGCGTCGGCCAGTTGTGGGAGTGTCTGCGACGTGTTCTGGCGTTGACGTACACGTTGATCGAGTTCATCCCAGAGAGGTCCGATTGGGTTGAGATCTGGAGATCTCGACGGCCAGGGCAAGACGTTGATGTTGGCATAATAAAGGTAGTCTACCGTGACACGTGCTGTGTGCGGTGGAGCGTTGTCCTGTTGAAATAACTCCCTCTGGCGGTGAATGATTGGAAGAAGTTGAGGTTGAGGAATTTGATTCATGTAGTGATTTGCCGTCAAATTTCCCTGAACCACAACCAAGTCAGATCTCGGGGTGTCGGATATGGCCCTCCACACCATGACACAACCGCCACCGAATTTGTCGAATTCACGTACACAATGTCGGGACAAAACGCTCATTTCGACGACGATAAACACATTGTCTTCCATCTCGCCGGTGAAGAAGAAATCGTGATTTATCGCCAAACCACAGTCGTCTCCAGTTTCTCAAATTCCAAGGCTGTAAGGTATGGCACCAACGCCAGCGTCGCTGTTGATAGATCTGTTGCAAAACAGGGACGATAACTGATCTTCTGGGTCGGATTCCAGCTTCGCAAAGATGGTTCCTGACAGTCTGGTCCGATATCCTCCTCAAAACTGGGATGTGGCCCCCTGCAGTGTCTGTAGCTGTGGCATTGCGATGACGTAGGTGGAACAGGCGAATGTAGCGATCCTGTGGTCGGCCGGTTCTCGGACGGTCTGCAGTGGAATTGAACTGTGTGTATTGGTCCCAAAGGCGGCAAATGGCGCTGTGGTGGACGTTGAAGTGGCGTGCAATAGAAGACTGCGATTCCCCTCTTTGGATACGTCCTATGGTGATGTTCCAATCGGCAGCGCTGAGTCTCGGCATTTTCGAACTTGAAAAATGTTGACAATTGAATGACAAATTATTGGCTTATGCTTGCCTATTTGTAGCCACTTTTCTCCATGACATTTCTGAACAAGTGTGAAAACAATGCAGTTTAAGACATTGCAAATCGACAATGGCTGCATTTTGACGCACCGTTTGTCGAATATCAGGCCATGAACATTTTCCAATAGTATATATACTACGTTTTGTGTAGTCAGGTTCAATGAACAACATACTACCTGTGCGTTTCTTTTTCTTTTTTTTTGGAAGAGTGTACTTATTGTTATTGAACTTAAAAGGGATCGCATGGATTCAAAAATAGATACCCTTGTCAAGATAGGGTACTGACCAAGACACCGACTGGCTCTTCGACCATAAGTAGCTGCGGAGATACCGAATACCGTATCCCCTTGTCGGTGCAGTATCGATTATCATCTTTTCTCTATCCCACTACGGGGTACACATCCATTCGTTACAAAACCAGAGCCAACGTGAGCCAAAGCATTTGTAGCGAATGCCACTCTCCCCCGTGATATTCTGGGATGGGCGTAGGTACTACTCAGCATAGTGACTGTAATGTATATTCTTGATCTGTTTGTGTTTTAAAAGTGAACTATATGTAGCAACATGGATTATACCAATGACAATTAATCCTCGCACATATCTACAAGAATATATATCCCACTTGATAATTGTTGGTTTGTGACCGTTGAAGCCAAGCTTATTATTTTTCACAATTTTGAAGCCAAACAAAATGGATGAATTTTCAGATTCTTATTCATATAGTTTCTGATGCATTATAAACAAAGAGTGGTTTCCCATTCAAACATCTAGTGGTACCTTTAACACAAGTGAGCTTACCTGTACCAAAAGTCCTGTCAGGAGGTATTCCACTTACAAAAGGTAGGACAGATAATCCGCCACGTCTGCAGCACACACAGACCAGGTACTGCTGCTTTGTAAATGTTATGCACATTAAATTTTTGTCACGTGTCATCAGGAATTTAAACTTTATCTTTATTAAAAAATGAGGGAATGGTGTGTGATGTTGCAGTCTGCGGTATTCAACACATGTCTGAAAGGCCTCAAAACATTCGTGTCTGGAAAAAAACTGAAGTTGAGATTATGAGCAATATATCCATTTTAACTTAGGCAATCAAATAAAACCGACAAACGCATGCCCATAATCATATGACATCTCCACTTAACTACAGTCCGTTTGACTCCAAATGAGAACGATGAATTGCAAAATAACTCGAAATCCAGAAAAGTGTATGAAACATCAATATGGTACTTGACGATGAATACCCTGTACCAACAAAATCTGAATTTTGTTTATTTTAAGACCCATGACGGATGAAGTTCTTTCAGAAACTATCATGTAATTTTGTATAGAAATGTGTACATGACACGTAGGGGGGGAGACAAACCGAGGACGGTACAGCGCAAGCACGCATGCACTGCACGTTCTGTGGTAGGGGAAATGCGTTAGAGGGGCCGTCTCATGATAATTTCAGTCGCAATCTGACTTGCTCATGCCATAGATCTCGTCGTCGGAACTGCTGGTGCCTGAACCGACTGCCACTATTATAGGTTGGACTGTTGCTGGCCGTAGTCCATCTCGTGACCAATAACGTGGCTCTATCTCGTCAACGACTGTGGTCACACAACGCCTCCGTGTTTCTACTGTTACCCAACCAAGGGATTCATTTACGATTTGTTCAACGTCTCGTAATTTGAACGTTGTGTTCCATCGTCCAACGTCACCCTTGACGATGCCCCATACCTACTCGATTGGATTCAGGTCGCAGTGACAAGGTGGCAGTCGTACGACAACGTGACCCTGACCCTTGATGTAACTGTCAACTTTATACACGGGGTCAGGTTTCATAGTTTTGATGATTTCATAGAGCTGTGGTTTCGTCGCTCGAGAAGGAAAGGTAATGTTCCTCCGTTGCAGCCAAGTAACCATGTCTCCTTTGCGGTTATTAGAGGATGGAGTCTTGCTTTCTGGATCCTGCACACTATCATACGGTGCATTGTCCATGACAATGAGAGACTTCGTAGGCAAAGCAGGGACTAATTTATCTTTCACTCACTCCAGAAATACATTGCAGTTTATTTCTGTGTGGTAGTCCCTGTTGTCTTTGGCCTTGGCTCTAAAGACGAGGTCACAGTCTGGGAGGAAACCCTGACTAGCAGAACCAGCATGGAGAACTATGAGTCTTTCACCCTTTCCCATTGGTAACTTTCTACCAGACTTCTTACAGTCACCACTGGGTACTCACTGTCTGCTGGTGTTTCTTCAAAATTCTTAGGGACAGGTACTTATTTTCTGAGTGCAGTTTAACAATTGCACGTCTGACTTGATCCCTCTGAAATTTATCAACCTTGCGTGGTTTTGACATGTTCCCTACCTCCTTGGCCTGACTATTTGTATCTCGTCGACTAACAAACATTTTTCAGTTTCTGAAGGGACATACCAAGAGCTTTTGAAGCTCGTTTCAAGAATTTATTAATTGCATAAAAAGGCTTCGCTCTTTCTGCTTCACTTCTAAAGAAATCATACACATTCAACATCAACTGTTTAACATCTGCTGAGTAGCGCATCCTGTCATTGAATGAACACGGCCACTGTGTAGCACGTGCAGACCGTGCTTGCGCTGTTCCTTCCACGGTTTGTCCCCCTACGTGTCATGTACACATTTCTCTACAAAATTACATGATAGTTTCTGAAAGAACTTCATCCGTCATGGGTCTTAAAATAAACAAAATTCAGATTTTGTTGGGTACAGGGTATTCATGGTCAAGTACCGTATTGATGTTTCATACACTTTTCTGGATTTTGAGTTATGTTGCAATTCATCGTTCTCATTTGGAGTCAAACGGACTGTATGTAACGCCAGAGAACAGTCATTCATCAAAACAGATTCCATTGTGTGTAAAAGGCAAAACATCTGTGACAATTATATATATTATCACTGAATATCAGATGTTGGCTAAAAAGGTGAGCATGTCCTGCCCTACTGGTAGGGTCCGCCCTTCGCACGACTTGAATAATTATTCAACAGTCAAGTGATCGATGGACCAGAAAATGCAGTGACATGATAGTGCTGTTACTGATATTGTTGAAACATAAAAACCATCATAAAAATGATATAGTGGGGGCAGTTTCCTGCCGTGTCGAGTGTACGATTCAAACTAAATCATGTGTTAATGAATCGCTATCCGATAGTAATATTATTCCAGGTATTCGCTAAAAGGTGAACGTATCCAGCCTTACCAGTGGTATCCATCACAAACACATTCAAAGGCAAATCAATTGTGTACCTGCAAAAAACATGGGGACACATAGTACAAGTTAAAATAGGGCATGGCATCGGACGTATTTTTTTATAAAACATTTCTGAAAGCTTTACTTTGACCTCAATTGTTGTAACCTTGAACAAACAACTTCTGAGCAAGAGTCGTAAGTCGTGAACTTAAATTAAGACAATCCACTCATTCAAAGAGCGCAAGGTCTCAAATGGAATGTCTCTGATGACTACTTTGCCTTTGGCCCCATCCACAAAGATGGCTTATCTACGAAAATAGAAGTTGTGAGCACAATCAGTTCAGTCTTCAACCCTTGTGGATTTCTCACTCAATTCATAGTTAGGGCGAGGTTATTTTGGGATGACCCGCTTCCTAAATTTTTTACAAAGAAATGGGAAGAATGTCTCTAGAAAGTTGTCCTCTGACTTCATTGAAATGGTTTGAACTTCACTTGTTTCCTGAGGCGTCCGAAAAGGGATTATTCTCTTGTGGCGACTAAAACGCATGTTGCTTCATTGCAGCCATCCTTGACTACTTCTAAATTTCGACTACAAGGAACAGTCTTGGCAGTGTGTCTGTCTCCCTAAGGGTGAACTGACTATACCTGTTGAAAGGGTACAGCTCTGGACAGAGTCGACAAAATGTCTGTTGGAAACCCGACTGACCACTGTTCACACGGATAATCACGTAAACACCTGATGGCTCCTCATTCTTGGTTTCAAGCACCTGATTTCTTAAAAAGAGAAGCAAACACATGGCCTTCGGAAACACTTGATTCTTAAAATCAACTTTGTGAAGTATGCACTACATATATCAACAAACATTTGCGAAACTTAGGACTCAGAGAAACGTTTCTTTTGTGATTTGAAAATATTAAACTTGTTCAATCCTGCTGGCTTTTCCTGCTGGCACAGATTATGTCGTCATACTGCCTGGATAGTTCGTGCTGTACATCATTTCTGTCATCGGTGAAGCGCCTGCATGATAATCTTTTCTTGGTTGTCGGAAAAAGAAGGTCAAACCACGAGTACTCAGAATGGCTGATCTACCTCCGTGTCGTCTTAGTGCACTTTATTGGCCCTTTGTGTAAACTAGGGGTTACCACTTTGGCATTTTAACCCACCTGAAGGTCCACACGTTTGTGGGGCATGGGAAAGACTAGTCTACAAAGACGGCTCTCAATGCAATGCAACTCTTGGTAACACCTTTGTATCTGAATCAGTGCCTCGCTCTGCGCTGATTGAAGTTGAGCCTGTTTTGAACAGTCGCCCATTGACTCACACATCCATCGCCTGAGGACTATTCCCTGCTGACACCCCACCCCTTTCAGCTTGGCGGAGTTGATGCCTTTCTCCCCAAAGACATGTGCACAGATCAGAAAATAGATAGTAGGAGGCAGGAGAGACACAAATCATTGCTGACCTCGAAAGTCAACAATGGCTTAAAGAGTTCAACATAGATGGAGCCGTGACAGTCCAGCAATATCGGAAGGTGGTCTGGTTCTTATTGTTGTCAACAACCAGCCGCGGGCACACTGGGATGTTGGAAGGGTGTGTGATGTTTTCGCTGGTGCTGATGGACACACAATGTCAAGATCCCAAAAGTATCTGAGACCATCAACGAACTTTGGTGTGCTGGATGAACATGACTCCTATACACAAGTTGTGTAATTCATGCATTGTTTCTCAGACAAGAAACTGGACTTGACTCTGTCAGGGGTTGGGGGATAATGTTCGCCAATGACAGTTGATCATTAGCGGTATGCAGTGTGTTTTGGTGTCATGGATTGTCTCCTTGACGTACAAACTCGATTAGACATACGTACAAAAGACACAGTAATGAACACAGAGCACATGATGAACGCACATGTTGCAAATCCACGTTGCTGCACATGAAAAAACGCATTGTGACGTAAAATAATCATTAGAGGAATTTCCGACAGTAAAACAGATTGAAAAGAAACGCTTAATCTGTATATTCTTTCAACAACAATACGATTATGGCATTCCTAACGAAATAAATCTTTATGACAAGATATAGATTTTAATAAACATAGATGTTCTGTCATGTTGGACTGATGTGTCATATAATACTTTAATAATTGTTCTTAAGTGCATAGGGTTGACTATTTGCAGAGTTGTGTTCCTTGGGCAGAAATCTTTGATTGTGGGTTCGAATCCCGGTTCGTCCCGATTATGGTTCACCAAAGTGGTAAACGCTTGAGACCTGCCTCACTTCGGACTATCCTCCCAGATGACGCTGACACGATGTGATATAACTAGAATACTGTTAAACCGAACTCAAATCCCTCAAACTGTCTAAATTAATGATACGATGGAAAGCAATATTATTTCGTTCATTCATTCATTTTTCATAAACATGATATCGTTTCCATATACTTAATTTGACCAAATAACATATTATTCACTATATAATCAGATACATTCCCACATTTTTTTTTTTTTTTCTTTCTTTCTTTATTTTGTTTGTTTCTTGTTTTACACCGCATTCGGCAAAATTCCAGCCATATGAAGGCGGACTGTAAATAATCGAATCTGGACCAGACAATCCAGTGATCGACATCAAGAGCATAGATCCATGCAATTGGAATACAATGACCTGCATCAACCAAGTCAGCGAGCCTGACCACCCGATTCCCTTAGTCTACTCTTACGACAAGCATAGTCGCCTTTTACGGCAAGCATGGGTTGCTGAAGACCTATTCTAACCCGGATCTTCACGGGTCATAACATTGATCTCAGAAGATATTTCATATCAGTTCCCCAGTAGTACTGCTGTTTGTGATCATATTGTGTCGTATGTTTCCAGGATGGCTGGAGTACTGTTTAGGTCGGATGCAACTGCTGCGGTACTCCTACTTGAACTACGTGGCTGCCGTGTGTGACGGCACGACCAACGTCATCCATGAAGGACTCCTCACACGCGAATGTGGAGCAAGATTACTCTGTTAACTGAAAAGCAAAAGGAACCAGAAGTCTATTTCCGTTGTGGGTATTAGTACACACGGGACCTGTTATGAACATTTGATGTGGAAAGACGTTTTACCCCATCATTCAACTCTCTTTACGAAAAGGCAAAAAGTAACATGTGATTGTTGTGTCTGCCCACGCACCGGAACACTGAAAACCCCGCGGGTGTCAAGCGAGAGGTTGAGGTGTTGTCAGATATAATGCCTCCAACAACAGTCATCTAAGAGCGGCGTGGATACTGAAACATGATCGATGGCATCATGAGATACGATTGGGTTTCGGAGTTAACACGATTTCAGATACATTTTACAAAATGTATGTGTGTGTGTGTGTGTGTGTGTGTGTGTGTGTGTGTGTGTGTGTGTGTGTGTGTGTGTGTGATATACATTAGCAGCTGTAAAATTAAGTAAAGTTGGTAACACATAGTTGGTATCGGGTTTACCGATAACCAGCTAGTGGAATTTTTCATGTTTACATGATTTTAAAAGTGTTTATGAATATTTCTGCGAATAATAAGTGCGTTTTGAAGTATATTCATCGTAATAGTTATAATATGTATGTATTCCTTTGTAAATGATTAATTAGATTAATGATTAAATGATTGGATTAGTTTTATTAGTAAAGTCACATGACAACACTAAGGAAAAGCTGATTAATGAATTATGACTAAAGCTATGTGACGCCCTGTAAGTGTATTCAGCATTGGTGCCATTTTGATCAAACTAAATTGTATCACGACTTAGTGATAAGACCCTGGGTATTCTGTCAAGGTTGTCGTCTGTCTCCGCCACGACTCATGGCTGCCATGTTGCTTCCTCTTCTCGTCTGTGTGTTTGGTGGCACACACGGTGAGCATTATAGCAAATCGTGGACAGGTTCCAGTTTCATCAAAAGGTGTAACTGTTCTCTGATTGTAGAGTAGCTCACACCGTAATCTTTACCCAAATACATGAACAGGTGTAGCACCGACGCGGTGATCTATATTCCAAGATATGGACACTTTGTAGCGCTGACATAGTGTTGGATACGTTTCGTAATATTAGCAATTCACTGGTTCTTAAGTTTGAACCTTGTTGGTACATGAGTGCGTGAGTTGGGTTTAACGCCGCTATTAACAGTATTCCAGTTATACTGGCGTGTCAGGTTAATGTGGGAGGAAAGCCAGAAGTGATGTAGGTCTCAGACGTTTACCACTTCGGGGCGAACTGGGATTCGAACCCTCGATCATAGGTTTCTGGCGTGCCCAAGGGACGCAACTCTGCACAGCGAATCGCGGCGCCTTAGACGACTGGGCCACCCGTGCTCCCTTGTTGGTACATGAGTATCAGTGGATGCTGTGCACGTATTTATGTAAACCTAATATGTCCTGTCAGAACTAACGAGAAGGCAGTGATTAAAGAACAATAGTTAATAATGCTATGCAATTTTTCTTCGTCGATTTAAACAAAGGCACGTGAAGAGGCTTACATGTAGATCAGTTGATACTCATTCAGTTGACATTGAAAAAGGTAGACATTAGAAAATTACGGTATCTAATTTGTCCACAAATATCTCAACTTCTCCTTAACTAAGCGAAAACCCTCACGACCCTGTGAGTTGCCTAGTCATACCTAAAACAACTGACCACGGCGATACCGAACGGCAATACGCTGCCGGATCCCTTGACACCCCAAAAACAGTTACGCCATTGTGGAGATGGGACCGTAAACAGTTGCGACGCTATCCCGTTGGTCTAAGTCATTCACGATCAAGACCCCTGATCTATGACAACTGCTGTATGTATCAATACAATTTGTTACAGCCATCGTTTTCCCCAAGTTAACTGGAACTATTTGATAGAAGAATGTTTGAAATAATGGCGGCAATTTATGATTGCAGGTCTTATCTTTACTAATTCCAAGTGCTACGGAAAGTATGGTTGCTTCAGTAACGCAAGCCCGTACAACAATGCCAAACGCTTCCTCCCAGAATCCCCGGAATCTCAGGGCATACAATTCCTGCTGTATACAAGGACGAACAGAGCACAAGCCCAAATCCTGAAAGAAGCCGATTCCAACAGCGTACATCAGTCGCACTACAACCACGCACATCCCACCAAGATGATCACACATGGATATACAGACAATGGACGCGCTCAGTGGATCAAGCAAATGACGCAAGAATTACTGACAAACGTATGGTATTTAGACAATATATAATAAAGTAATGATGAGGTGAAGTCGGGTTAAAGATTATTGGACTAAAATAGCCACGTGTATTAATGGCTGCTTGCATAAGCCTGGGTTAATGCCAGTTATACAGTTTACAGTTTTTACTGAGATACCATGCCGCAGCTTAACATGGACACTCCACTCAGACACAGCATCCTGACTACGAGCCAACCAGTTCTTGTTTTATCACCTTAATGCCGAGTGCCAGGCCGTGTAAACATTGTACAATCTTTTGGTGTGACGCGGCCGGAATCGAACCATTGACCTACCACTCTCTATCCACGGAGGCGATCCAAAAAAACTAAAGAACCACTACGAATTTTTTATAATCAGCTATTAAATGAATCTATTATATTTTCTTCGATTTATCAAATATTCTTTTTACAGTCAAATCCAATATACATCGTTTATTATGATGATCTTATTACAAGTAATCACACTGAAAGGAATACCACATATGGAAATCGTGAAACCTTGAAAAACAGACACTTGTTCATGGAGAAGAAAAAATAGTATAATTGAAAGTGTTCATTCGTCACGAAAAGAACAAGGGTGTGAATACCCGCATGTACTAAAGACAACCCTTAACTGAGTGTCCCAAACAGTGATTATACTGTAGTTACCAATTAACCATTGCATTCTGTACAGGCAGACTGTAACGTCATCGCCGTAAACTGGGAGAAGGGGGCTGCTAAAACCAACTACCTTCAGGCTGCTGCCAACACCAGGGTCGTCGGCGCCGTCATTGCCGACATGATCAAGACCCTTCATTCTGCAGGCGCTGCCTACTCCAGCTTCCACCTCATCGGTCACAGCCTCGGCTCCCACATCAGCGGCTACGCCGGCGAGATCGTTCATGGTGTTGGCAGGATCACAGGTTCTTTTACTGACATGACTCGTTGATATATGGAAACTAGCAGGGTAAATAAAGTGAAACAAATGATAGCGATTGTTTTGCGTGTATCAATTTTCCTTGATACATCAATGTCCGAGAGAGACAAATTCATAATATTAGTAGAAAGTAAGTAATGAAAGTGAAAACGCTGATATCACACGCTCCGTAATCGGCTTACAAAACGACCTATATGAAGGCGTGGCTTAAAGCGACCGGCGCAGCCATGACAACTGTTTTCATTGGCTAATACGTTTGTCCCGTTTACCAATCATGTGATTCTTAACCGTTTTATATATACTTTTTCTGCTATTTCTGTTAATCCTACAAAAATAACAACATTGCATACATTGTTGAATGTGTGAAACGACACTTAATCTTGATATTATGAACAATTACAATAACAATAAACAGTCGGTGACTAGCGTTTTATTACTGACACCCTTTTGGGGTAATAAAACACCAGCCGCCCTCGGCGCTATTCCACGGAGTAAATGCCTCTCAGGGATTAATCCTCTGAGTAAACAACTGAAGGCATTTTTTATGTAAGTAAGGTTACATAAGTTGAGGACATGGTGAGCAAACTGAAAAAAAGACGTAATGCTATTTAAACATCTGAGGCAGAAACGGGCAGACTGGGCGACGGACCTATCGTTATGAGCGTTAAATTGCACAGCGTTTCAAACCCCGGAACCTGTTTTAAAATAAGGGGGACCTCCTCAGTGCCGGAAGTATTCGTTTCGAGGACGATTTCGCTTGTTTCTTATCACCTTTTTCTATTTCATTTTTTTTTTCAAATTTAATTTTGGTGACGCATTTGTGATTAATCAGCCCTCAAGTATCAAAATCTGTAACGTTGCTTTGTTGAGTTTATTTCCCCTTTAAGAGATGTCTCCAAATGTACACATTGAGGGCAAAAGTCACCAAATTGGAGGTACAGGTCACACTCCTGCTTACCCCCACTCCTGCTTATCCGCGAGTCCTGTCCTTATTCTCAGGTTTTGGTAAGCTTTCCTCAACGGGTCACTCAAGGTTAACTACTCACTTACTTGCTATTGAACGGGACAAGAATAACAAAAGAACATCTGTCGTCGAGGTACTCGACAGATGCGGTGGTTATTAAAACACTTGTTATAGGTTTGGATCCGGCTGGGCCCTCCTTTGAGAACTATGACCCTCGCACCCGCCTCGATCCATCAGACGCCAACTTTGTTGACGCCATTCACACAGATGGAGAGTCGTTGTTGAAACTTGGTGAGAGTTTTTCCATTGCTGACCATGCTATCTATACAAATGTCTCGAGGGTCCGAGTATATGTTGTTTTAATAGGTTCATAGAAACTAAATACTTTCAGACAAATGATCAAACTTCGTTTACACACTATCAATATTTGAACAAGCGTGTTACACAGAGCTTGATAATTTCTTATTTTTTAAAGTCTTTGGAAAGTGGTCGTGGCAAATCATCATTCGTATGTCAGTATCGGAGTAACTGTGCAAGTATGACTTTGCTGTAAAATACATAAGAGAATATCAAGATTGCTGTAAAATACATATGAGAATATCAAGGTTGCTGTAAAATACATATGAGAATACCAAGGTTGCTGTAAAATACATATGAGAATTATCAAGGTTGCTATTAAATGCATTTGGGAATATCAAGGTTGCTGTAAAATACGTTTGGGAATATCAAGGTTGCTGAAAAATACATATGAGAATATCAATGTTGCTGTAAAATACATGTGAGAATATCAAGGTTGCTGTTAAATACATATGAGAATATCAAGGTTGCTGTTAAATACATATGAGAATATCAAGGTTGCTGTAAAATACATATGGGAATATCAAGGTTGCTGTAAAATACATATGAGAATACCAAGGTTGTTGAACCACCAGGTTTCGGCCTCATGAAGGCAATTGGAGATGCTGACTTCTACCCCAATGGCGGACTGAACCAGCCCGGCTGCCCCGCCAACACCGGTAACCACATCTTCAGCTTCGTCACGGGGGGCATGTCAAGTAAGTCCCAAGTCCTCGGTGCTATTACAAAATGATATAACACAACAGCACTTTTGACTTCAACTTTCCCATATTCATCTTTCCCTTTATGTCAAGCAATAGTCTAGCAGCTTAAGCCTTCAGTGTCTACATTTCACAACCTTTGATTACAATTGAGCATGTTTGTTTTTTACGACAATTTCAACGAGTGTCCAAGGCCTTAGTGAAGCTTTCGGAACGATCTATGGTATGATGTTTGTTGCATGGTGTTTAATCCCATATGTTCCCTTACCTTTTTTCAGTGAAAAGTTGATTTGCCTTTGCATGTGTTTGTGACAGGTGATACCGGTGGTGCAGGATGCGTTCACTGTTTTGCGCACGTCTTGTGTCATTATTTTAATTGACAGTGATTCATACTCTATGATCTAGTCGAAATCGTACAATGGAGATTTCTCATAACTATAGAAAGGGCCTTTTTCGTTTTTATTTTCATAGTGTACAGCAGACGTCTTGCGGTTCTGGAAGTATCAGTGATACTACAGAAAAGACGACGTCATGATACATTGTTTTTTTCGACGTTCATTGCTATTAGATGCACGTTATCTATCGTACAAATTTGATGACATATATTTCGAGCAGCAATGCTATGATTATAAGATTGGAACAATGTTTACAAAAAACATCTCGTTGGCATCCCACGTTAGAATCGGACCCAAGCAAACAATGCTGGTCGCAAAAGGCGGCTCTATAGACCGGATGGTCAGTGAGTGAGTTGGATTTAACATCGCTTTTAACACTTTTCCAGTTATATCACGGCGTGTCAGCTTAATGTGGGTCTTAGACGTTTACCACTTCGGTGAAACCCACGAGTACGGGTATGGTTCTGACAAACCTAGAAACATAATCGGGGCGAACCGGGACTCGAACCCACAATCATAGGTTTCTGGCGTGTCAAAGGGACGCAACTCTGCACAGCGAATCGCGGCGCCTTAGACGACTGGGCCACCCGTGGTCAGTCTCGTTTATTACGTGTCATCGTTTGCGGAGGGCGTGGATTGATACTCGACTCAATGATACTCGACACTATGCTCGATTGTATTTTTCAATTTCATATCCATGTAACTGTAATGTTACCAAATGTGGCGTTAAACACGACGTTAAAACGTTTTGTGGCAAGACCACAAACACGAATTATTACTTTGTTACAGAGATGAAAGATGGCGTCGCCTGCAGTCACAGCCGTGTGCTTGACTTCTTCACATCCTCCATCAATAACCACTGCAGCTACAACGCATTCCCCTGCACACAACACAACTACAAACAAGGCCACTGCACGTCATGCGGCAGCCATGGCTGTAGTCACATGGGGTACCACGCCTCACCGTCAAAAAACGGCTCCTTCTTTCTGAAGACGTCAGCCAATGGACCCAACTATTGCTGAACATTAGAGATGTAAAACTGTTTAGAAAAAATGTCGAATAAAATATACCTCGGTATTGATTTTTGTTATGGTATTCTCAAGTGTGCAGGTACAGGAGCAGTATCGACTAGGGCTGATCAGAAGACCGTTTAAATAATTATTATTCTGGAACATCAGTAATTGTTTGCTAGTTTATTTTGCTAATTTCAAAGACAAAGTACATGCATGTATGAGAGGGATGTAATTTATGTAAGAGATTCCCTGAAGACCCAGGGACATACTAAACATGTGTTCTCTGTGTGAGATAAACACAGTGTATTTGTCTATTCATATTCGACATAAATAACTATAGGTGACACATATTTTCAAAAAAGCACTAAGGTGTGTCAAGATAAAGTGGGAATGAGCACGTGGTGTGCCTACTGCTATAGATAGTGCAGCCAGCTATCGCCCCGAGTCCGTCCAGCACCATGACGATGACTACATTGTGCGTCCTTCTGGGGGTTTTCGTTCTAGGAACGGAAGGTAGGATGCAAGACTTTTACAAGTACACTTTGAGTGAAACATCGTCGATCCGGAGTCCGTTTAATCAGAAACCCTCACGTCCCAGGCGTTTGATTTTAGGAACGTATTCATATTTACAAAGGACAGTACCCCGTGATAATTCTGGGTTCGAATTAATGCCCAGTAACCCATTGTGGTCGTAAGAGAAGGATTAAGGGATCGGGTGGTGACTTTGTTGTGTGTGTGTGAACGTTCCCCGACGGTGTGGATGGTATATCAGTCTCTGGATTGTCTGGTCCAGGCGCGATTACTTGCAGACCGCCGTCTTCAAGCTGGAATCTGCCGAGTACGGCGTTAAACAACAACAGAAAAAAAGCTAGGATATTGCTGAGCACCGCGTCACATCGCAAGAACACATGGATATATAGGTCCGCTATCTTAGAACATAACGAAAAGGGGTCACGTATATTTATAGATATAACAAATTTTACTTAAGTTCAAGATTAATATACATAGTTGTTCAGGCTACTGATCACCATAATTTGGACATGGGGACTAACGGTCCCTCTGGGGACTAACGGTTCCTGCATGGTACCCAAGCATTATGTACACCTTGCCGCTGGCGATTATTTTCAGGTTAAGCCGAAAATTAAAATAAACACATTTATTATATAATTTATAGTGTGAAAGGCTGAGTTTTCCGAAATTGAGAAAAGGGATGTTTTCATCGCAGTGAACATAAAACTTGATATTTCTCTGCTGTGAACATATCACTTTGACGGAACTTTTGACATACAAGAGTGAATTCCCTGGAATTGTCTCCCTTTATCGTAAGTGTCTGGCACGTTCACAAACTGTTGACTTCAATTTTAAGTTAGATCCACATAGACAACGCAAAATAATGACAAATGGTCATTTATGGAGTTAATATCGCTTCTTGGCGTTTGGTATTCTCTTGAAAAGGTTCCGTTATAAACTGTAAATTTCTCACTTAACTCTTCAATCGAGACCGTTGAACTTCGTTTCGCAAAGCGCCATTTTTGTTACTTGACCAGCGTGTATTCTTTAACTTGCAACAGCGGTCTCGAAGTTTTCAAGAATATATAAAAGTTGATTTGTATATAATCATATCTATATGTATGATACAGAATTTTCATGCCACAAAATATTTTGTGTTACTTTTATTTATATATTATTTAATGTTTTTTGCAAACACGAAACTACTTTTTAGTCGCAAATACAAGGGGTTGGGACCCGTTACTGTGTGTTACATAGGGAAAATGTACATTTCAAGGTTTGTAATGAAATACTTTAACTATCCGGTAACTACACAAAAAGTATATAATAAATAGGATTTTCCATGTGTCTGGTGAAAATATCTTCCCCTTTCACTCGATGAGAGAAACATGATATTTCACTCGACATGGGAAATATCCTGTATGTATTGCCTACGAGGGCAGACATATCGGGGTTCATACACATCATATGTGCCCTCGGGTCATATCACGTCACGAAACAACAGTGTATTGTTTCCGCTTTCTGGACGGCATTGTTGACGTCATTGGAATGTTATTGTGACGTGAGGTCGGAATGGCGTCACGCAAGAAACGACGTCATAGCTGTTGACGTCATTCGACAAATTGCGGTTCCGCTGTTGTTGGGACTTACTGTCCTTACAGGTTAACACTAAAATACGTTCTGTATATAGACATCTTCTTCCGTAAAAAATAAAACAATTATATTCGTGTTCATCTCACACTATGTTTACGACACGAGTGCCAAAATTCCGGTCAGGCACTCGTGTCGTAATTATAGTATGGCATAAACACTCATATAATATCCTCTATATTCTACGATTAAAAATGGTGGCAGATTTCAACATTTTAATGACATGGTTGATAACGCAGCAGCAATCGTCTCTGTCAACACTGATTGAACAGCTAGATACATCACTGCCTTCATTGATAACACGGCTGCAACCAGCACTGTCTGCATTGATAATACAGCAGCAACCATCACTGCCAACCATTGATAAAAAAGCTGCAACCATCACTGCCATTACTGATAACACAGCAGCAACCATTACTGCCAACCACTGACAACACAGCTGCAACCAGCACTGCCTTTACTGATAACACAGCAGCAACCATCAATGCCAACCATTGACAACACAGCTGCAACCAGCACTGCCTACATTGATAACACAGCTGGTACCAGCACTGCCTTCACCGATAACACAGCAGCAACCATCACTGCCTATAGTGATAACACAGCTGCAGCCAGCAAACACTGCTGCAACCAGCACTGCCCACATTGATAACACAGCACCAGCACTGCCTTCATTGATGACACAGCTGCAACCAGCACTGCCTACACTGATAACACAGCTGCAACCAGCACCGCCTACACTGATAACACAGCTGCAACCAGCACTGCCTTCGTGGATAACACAGCTGCAACCAGCACTGCCCACATTGATAACACAGCTGCAACCAGCACAGCCCACATTGATAACACAGCACCAGCACTGCCTACATTGATAACACAGCTGCAACCAGCACTGCCTACATTGATAACACAGCTGCAACCAGCACTGCCTACATTGATAACACAGCTGCAACTAGCACTGCCTACACTGATAACACAGCTGCAACCAGCACTGCCTACACTGATAACACAGCTGCAACCAGCACTGCCTACACTGATAACACAGCTGCAACCAGCACTGCCTACACTGATAACACAGCTGCAACCAGCACTGCCTACACTGATAACACAGCTGCAACCAGCACTGCCATTACTGATAACACAGCTGCAACCAGCACTGCCCACATTGATAACACAGCTGCAACCAGCACAGCCCACATTGATAACACAGCACCAGCACTGCCTACATTGGTAACACAGCTGCAACCAGCACTGCCTACATTGATAACACAGCTGCAACCAGCACTGCCTACATTGATAACACAGCTGCAACCAGCACTGCCTACACTGATAACACAGCACCATCATTGCCTTCATTGATAACACAGCACCAGCACTGCCTACATTGATAACACAGCTGCAACTAGCACTGCCTTCGTTGATAACACAGCACCATCACTGCCTACATTGATAACACAGCTGCAACCATCACTGCCTTCATTGATAACACAGCTGCAAACAGCACTGCCTACATTGATAACACAGCACCATCACTGCCTACATTGATAACAGCAGCAACTATCAGAGCTTACACCGATAACAGTATCTAGCATCAGTGCTTACATTGATAACAGCGGCTAGCATCAGTGCTTTTATTGATAACAGTGGCTAACAGTTCTTTCATTGATAACAATATCTAGCATCAGTACTTTCATTGATAACAGTATCAAGCATCAGTGCTTTCATTGATAACAGTGGTTAACATTAGTGCTTTCATTGATAACAGTGGCTAGCATCAGTGCGTTTATTAATAACACAGCAGTAAGCATCACTACCTTTGTTGATCATGCATATTGTTAGGCCCTGTTGAAAATTCTTTAGAGTTGAAAATGCTTCAACTAATTTCTTAACTGATGCTTCAACTAATTTCTTAACTGAACCATTTCACATTTAAAACAAACATTTGCTTAAAGACACAGGACTACTTAATATCAAGTACGTTCACCAAATGTAGTTGCATGTTCCATAATCATTTCAAACTTTATTATTTTCAGCTTTATTGTTTGGAAAAACATCAGTTTGTTATGGTGACTTGGGATGTTTCTCCGAGGACAATGGTTTCGACAACACGTTTGGAGAGCTACCGGATTCGCCTGATGAAGTGAAAGTTACTCTGACCTTGTACACAAGAAAAAGTAAAGGTCAAGGCCAAATATTAGACTACAAAAATGTATCCAGTTTTATCAACAGTCTATTTGATGTTAAAGAGAAAACAAAAATAATTGTACATGGATATCTCAGCGAGGCAGATGAGCCTTGGGTAACAAATTCCACAAAGTACCTTCTTCGCCTGGTAAGTTGTCTCGCGTTAATCACAACCATTAATGGACCCGATTGATCATTTTAAATCATATCTATACATGTATTAAAACAACCCTCTTTCACAAGTAACATGCAACATAGTTTTCACACAAAATCAACGTTATCGGAGACAAGCGGTAACTTCCTGTCCTATCAACTAAAACAGTGAGTGAGTGAGTTGGGTTTAACGCCGATGTTAACAGTATTCCAGTTACATCACGGCGTGTCAGGTTAATATGGGAGGAAAGCCCGAAGTGATGCAGGCCTCGGACGTTTACGACTTCGGTGAAACCAACGAGCACGGGTATGGTGCTGACAAAGCTAGAAACATAATCGGGGCGAACCGGGATTCGAACCCACAATCATAGGTTTCTGGCGTGCCCAAGGGACGCAACTCTGTACAGTGAATCGCGGCGCCATAGAAGACTGGGCCACTCGTGCCCCCCCCCCCCCCCCCCCCCCCCCCCCCCAACTAAAACAGAACTGTACTATTTAAGTAGAATGGCATTGCGTGGCGCTTTCAACCACTTTATTACGCATACCCCCTTCACTGGCGTATGTAATGTTCACAGAAAGTTTCTCAGGGACTTTAATAACCACTTTAACATGTAATTTTCCCGCAGGACAACTTCAATGTAATCACAGTAGACTGGAAGTCAGGAGCTCATAAGTTCTATCCCAAATCAGTGGCGAACACTCGACTTGTGGGTGCCATAATTGCAAAGGCAGTCGAAATTGCACGTGACATGATGGGAGCCAAGATGGCGGACGTGCATCTGATGGGGCACAGTCTTGGTTCTCACATCAGCGGCTACGTCGGGTCACGTGTCGAGGGCATTGGAAGAATCTCAGGTTCGGATTTGGTTCACACAGTTTACATGATTGCTGGGGACACCCTACCATTTTATTGCCATTAAAAAGCATACAAGTTATGATATGGACATTAATATAGCTCTTATCTGCAAACCCGTGAGGATCCGGGGTAGAATAGGTCTTCAGCATGCTGGCCCTGAAAGGCGACTATGCTTGTCGTAAGAGGCGACTAACGAGATCAGGTGGTCAGCCTCGCTGACTTGGTTGATGCATGTCATCGTATCCCAATTGCGTAGATCGATGTTCATGATGTCAATCACTGGATTGTCTGGTCCAGACTCGATTATTTACAGACCGCCATCATATAGCTGGAATATTGCTGAGTGCGGCGTTAAACAACAAACAATCAAATCTTATCTGCAAACACAGTTTCAATATTTTCTTCAATCTGTCAGTAGGTGGGCTTAGCTTGCAAATTTAATACATGTGAATTAAATCGAACCTTCCAACTTACTTTTCAAGGCAAGTCGCCTTGTTCATTTCCTATTTAGACGGTAGAAAACGTTGGCTGACAATGTGTCTCTGTACTGGAATGGTCATCATTGATACTTGCCAGTAATTCCCACGCTGATATCGTCATCTAAGATCGATTTTCTCCAGGACTGGACCCTGCCGGACCATTATTTCAAGGAACTGATCCTGCGGTTCGTCTGGACCCGACTGATGCCATCTATGTTGACAACATTCACACCGATGGCGCACCACTCTATGACGCAGGTAACTGTGATTGCTGAAACGACTGTGTTAGTTATTCGAATTGTGCTGCCGGTGTCATGATATGGCTTAGTCTTTTTTATGGTGAAGAACCTCACCAATGCATTCGGTCGACATGTTGGTGCAAAACGATTTATCATACATTATGCAACATATTTACATTGGCGCAGTAAACAAATGCTTAATATAACACACATCTATATCTTTCATTTCTGAATAATGTTTCCCTTATGTAAAGGTGTATGTATCATAACAATACTATATGGCTCCAGGATTGGGAACAATGTCGGCCTGGGGTCACGTGGACTTCTACCCTAATGGCGGAGGGCACCAACCCGGATGTCCCCCTGCGGTCTCGCATGGACTACTGGACGCTGTAGAGTTCAAGTTCAAGAGTAAGATCTGCATATCTGACTTTCTATAGAGGCATGTTTGTTGTTTGAAGCTGCAGTCAACAATATATGACGGCTGTCTGTAAATAATCCAGTCATCGAGACAATCCATTGAGTGACATCATGAACACAAATCCACGTAACTGGGTTACGATGACATGCATCAACCAAGACAGCGAGCCTGACAATCAGATCCCTTTGGCTACCTCATACTACAAGCATAGCATGGTATATTAGGACATATAAACCTGCCCGGAATCCGTACGGGCGGTTCCATTTGTAGGTACAATGAGTTAACTGTTACAGTGCTGTTTGTTAAACGACTGAAGGTGTCTACCGTTATCTACATCTGATTGTTTGAAAACGTTAACTACGTTATTAAATTCAAAATCATCCAAACTTTGAACAACCTATAAACTTTCCTTGATTAGTATCATTAGTCAAGCAATATCCTTGTAATCGGCAAAGTGACATCCTACAACTGACTTAATATTGCCTGTGGATAATATTTATTAGACAAAAATCTATGTATTCCCTTTTCTCTACATTCTGCTAAGTACCTGTGTCATGCTGGGTGTGAGATCATGTATGCATATGAATACTTGGTGTACCAGTCCTTTTACCGGTTGTATGCTATTTTATACTAACGTCTTTCCAGAAGTCGTCCCTTGGTCATGCTAGAAACCTATGATTGTGGGTTCGAATCCCGGTTCGCCCTGATTATGTTTCCAGGTTTGTCAGCACCATACCCGTGCTCGTGGGTTTCTACGAAGTGGTAAACGTCTGAGACCTGCATCACTTCGGGCTTTCCTGCAACATTAAGCTGACACGCCGTGATGTAACTGGAATACCGTTAAAATCGGCGTTAAACCCAACTAACTCACTCATTCACTCACTCACTCAATTTCCAGAAGTGCCTGAAGCTGTTTCCTGCAGCCACCTTCAGTCACACGAATACTGGGTTGCCTCCCTTGCCGACACAAAGTGCGACTTCACTGCGCATCCATGTGCGTCATACAAGGACTTCACGGAGGGCTCGTGCAGCACCTGTGGTTCCGGCACGTGCCCACAGATGGGCTATTTCTCCGACAGGGCCAACAGACAGGGCAAGTTCTACCTCACAACAGAGAGCGCATACCCCTATTGCCGTAAGTGCTTTTTTTCGTTCGGGGGTTGGTGATGTTGGTTAGGACAACGACGACGTTTATGATGATTGTTGGTTAATAAAGTTTGAAATGTTGCAAATTAAATATATATTAATGCTTTATTAAACGGTATTATAGCTAGATCTTGAGTAACAATACTTCTTGTGTCCATTAATAGAATAAATCATGTGGCTATTAATAATAAAATGTATTCTTAGGATATAAAATGCATGTTTATATTTTGTACGTAACTGTATATATGCAGCGCAAATTAGTACGAAGTTATATTCATCCTCAATATAACCATAATAACATTTACATAATTAATCACTTTGTGATATTTTAACATATTCTCCGGTTAATAATAATTGATGTGAAAAACATCGAAATTGTGCGAGGCTACTTCAAATGTCGTGACAAATATGCAATTCAGGTAAATAACTTAAACATTGAATATGATAATGTTTCAGCACCGTTAATTAAAGCATGCTGTGCCAAGTCTGTTCGGGGATATAATTTAGGTGTTATGCAGTATCTTTAAAATCAGATCTCAGTCCTCGCTACCGCTGAACAAAGATCCGAGGACATCCCATTAAGGATCACGTCAGAAGGACCTTACATCAGACCAATCAGAGCGTCGCTTACCAGATCATGAAAGTGACAGTCGGAATGTGATTTCTAATTATGCAACCTCGAAAACTTTAACACGGGGTATAACGATAGTTACGGGCATAACGACTGAATCCATACAATCTAGATCATCTATTAGCCATTTCAGAATGTTCTTTTGTTCAGGTTTCAAATTTTAAATCGAGAATTTGTCAAAATATGTTTCGAAGCGTAGTCGCCAATTTGACATTAGTGCCGTAAAGCACGAGAAAACTCCCTTCTGATTGGCTAATGTCGACTTCTTTTCAGTCATTCCATTGGTGGGTCAAAGTTCGCGCAAGGTCGGTCTGACGTGACCCGTTATGGGGTGTCTTCAGATCTTTGTTTAACGGTAGCGAGAACTAAGATTTGATTTTAATGAGATTGGGTGTAATGTGAATTCAGATAAGGAAAACTTTTCATGGGCTTTATACCGCTAAGCTAAGCAGGATGTGTTTGCATTTGGTAAAACTAATTGCGATTGCCTTTATTCGCTTTATCACGTTCTACTTTATTTTGTTGGCAGATTCGTCATAGACAGTTGCAGTAATCCGCCGTTTAAAAATACTTTTGCAGCATTATGGAACGTGATAACAAGACAACCAAATCTTGCTTGTGGATTACGAGAAATCTCTATACATGCTTGCCCTGTATTGAATTTGAATGAAACTGGCTTTGTAGTGCACCATCTTTTGTGGTTATGTCAAATGGTCATACGCGTACGGGAATGTAGACTTACTTATGTACAATGCGGTTGTCCGTCACGACAGGGAAGTTACAAGCGAGTCACGACAGAAGTGTGTGAGAGCTCAGTTGTATGTCATGACAAGACAGTTAGTCACTAACTGGTCACGGAAGAGGTGTGTTAGAGCTCGGTTATACATCATGACAAGACAGTTAGTCACCAGCTAGTCACGGAAAGGGTGTGTGAGAGCTCGGTTGTATATCATGGCAAGACAGTTAGTCACTAACTGGACACGAAAGAGGTGTGTGAGAGCTCGGTTATACATCATGACAAGACAGTTAGTAACCAGGTGGTCACGGAAGGGATGTGTTAGAGCTCGGTTAAACATCATGACAAGACAGTTAGTCACCAGCTAGTCACGGAAAGGGTGTGTTAGAGCTCGGTTGTATGTCATGACAAATCAGTCATTTACTGGTCACGGAAAAGGTGTGTGAGAGATCGGTTATACATCATGACAAGACAGTTAGTCACCAGCTAGTCCCGGAAAGGGTGTGTTAGAGCTCGGTTGTATGTCATTACAAGACAGTTAGTCACTAACTGGTCACGGAAGGGGTGTGTTAGAGCTCGGTTAAACATCATGACAAGACAGTTAGTCACCAGCTAGTCACGACAGAGGGGTGCGAGAGTTCGGTGATACATCATGACAAGACAGTTAGTCACCAGCTAGTCACGATCGGGGTGCTGAGACCTCGGTTATACATCATGACAAGACAGTTAGCCACTAACTGGTCACGACAGAGGTGTGTGAGAGCTCAGTTGTGTGCCATGACAAAACAGTTATTCACCAGCTGGTCACGACAGAGGTGTGTGAGAGCTCGGTTGTATGTCATGACTAGACAGTTAGTCACTAACTGGTCAAAGCAGAGGTTTTTGAGAGCTCGGTTGTGTGTCATGACAAAACAGTTAGTCACCAGCTGGTCACGACAAAGGTGTGCGAGAGCTCGGTTATACATAATGACAAGACAGTTAGTCACCAGCTGGTCACGACAGAGGTGTGTGAGAGCTCGGTTGTATGTCATGACTAGACAGTTAGTCACTAACTGGTCAAAGAAGAGGTTTTTGAGAGCTCGGTTGTGTGTCATGACAAAGCAGTTAGTCACCAGCTGGTCACAGCAGGGGTGTGTGAAAGCTCGATTGTATGGCATGACAAGACAGTTAGTCATCAGCTAGTCACGACAAAGGTGTGCGAGACCTCGATTATACATCATTACAAGACAGTTAGTCACCAGCTGGTCACGATCGGGGTGCAGAGACTTCGGTTATACATCATGACAAGACAGTTAGTCACCAGCTGGTCACGACAGAGGTGTGCATAAGTGCGAGTGTACATCATGACAGAAACTGGTTCATAAAGCAGCAAATTTTTTAATAGTGTAATGTTGCATGTGCGCTTTTATTCTTGTCTACGAAAACTATTGTTATTTTTACCATAGCGGCAGTAAAAGAAAAGCACAATTAAATCCTTCTGAAAATAACTCTTCATCACACAAAATGTTCAATGTTTTTGGTCCACTTGGTTTTCGAACTGGTATGTATGAAATGTACGTGCGTGTCTTTCAATGAGCAATCGGAGCTCGCTTGTGTGAATGCAGATGCCCACTAACAGCATCATACTGGCTATGAGCGTCATCTGTTGCGATCAGCCACAAATAAATGTACCAGGATGGGATGTTACAGCTTCAAATGCAGATGCTCCTGATAATTTATGAGAGTCAAACCAGTTAACTCCACACGCTCCACATCGGCAAATTTAGGTAATCCATGCACATCCAGGATTTTAAAATGGCCAGGCGGTATTCATATTATGATTTTGAAACCGGTGAGGTGTGAGCGTGTTCGGAAAACAGATATTCCGACAAGGATGGCGGAGAATACTGTTGACTATAAAGCATAAGCGATTATTTTATCAGCAGTTAAGAGAACGTACATGTGTAAGTTCTCTCGCCTTGCTCCAAGGCTGTACTGAAAGAAAAGTCGATGAATGTGTAGTAATTCTATTCTCCTTGGAGGCAAGTCTACGATATGTTGACAGTACTGTAAGGATTCCAGTCTCTTATAGGGACAACTTGTTCTTATTATTTGCATAATCTAGAAATTATGATTTAAACTAATAAGTATTGCCTTAGAGACTTGTGCAAGTCTAAAGCTCTTTTAACATCTGGGTTTCCAATTCGATTGTCATTTCACTGACAATATACCTCTGCCAATGATATTGAATGGAGATCAAAGTATTTGAAAACTATTGTTATTAATCATACTGGGTGATGCTGGTTAATATTGTTCTGTAACCTCCCATGGTTTGAGGTTCGAGGTCAGTTCCTCCACACAGAAAGATGACTTATGAGGGTGTTACAGTGAAACGTTATTCCGAGGATCATGAGAATCTTGAGGATGGGGAACTGCAAACCCAAAGACCGAACCCGGTGTCGACCCCACGGGTGTTAGTGCAGTCACGCCGACAGCCTTGGTCCAACCCTGTGATCTTGCATGTCGCCGGTCACTGTGAACAAGTTGTATCGAGACTGGAGACCAAGCATTTTTTTCTGGTAATGATGATCCGTTTTAACAGCAGAGGGTGTCCCAAATCTGGAGCCTGTGGGCTCTTTTCCTCATTTTCAGTCCAATTTACGGCGGTGTATTCAGAATAAACATTTGTCTGCCCAGTCACTCCTTCCAAACATCATATAGCTTGAATATTGCTGAGAGCAGCGTTAAACAGTAAACAAACAAATAATGCAAAAGGAAGTATACCCTTTAAAAAAGGATTTGATAAAAAGTTAATTACTAAAGTTATCAAAACGTTACTAGGCTTAAAATTTTGCTTCTTAGCTTCTCGACAAGCCTCGTCATTTACACAGTTATTTTCACTCAGAACAGATAATCCATCATTCCTCGTCAATCGTATATTTTTGTCTGTATGCTTTATGAACGCGGTATATATTTTACGTCCGTTTCAGATAATCCTATCGTATGAACATGTTGTCACTCCACTTTGTGTGAGTGTGTGAGTGAGTGAGTGAGTGAGTGAGTGAGTGAGTGAGTGACTGAGTTACTGAGTATGATCGGACACAGCTTTAGCCATAATTCCAGGAATTTCACGGTCAGAAAATGGGCTTCAAACATTGTTCCATTAGTTACATATCCAGTGTAAGTAAAGATTATGTGTGCATGTGTGCATGTGTGCATGTGTGCATGTGTGTGTGCATGTTTTCTGATTATGATTTCATGACTTAATAGCCCGGGGAGGGGATATGTATGTGTGTTCCAAATCACATATTCACACAAGAGTGGCGGGAGATATTGATGACTCGAAGAATACACCACTCATTATCCTCCGTCAACAAAGTCATGTTCCCGAGGCAAGAGATTTAACTGACTGTAAAAGTCCACTTTCCACCCCTGACACACTGTGCCGGAATTTCTGGGTTCGATCGTAGATAATCAAGATCTATATTGTAATAAAACGGTCTTACTTAGCGAAGTGCATCAAATCACGTGAGCACCTTGCTAAAAAAAACGTCAACAAGATTTGGAAAATATCTATTGACGGTACATATGTTTTGCATATCTTGCAATCGATCGAAATCTGGACGGCATTTGATTTCGTTACGCGATTTTGATTGGACTTTGCAAAGACTCGTTTGTCCAGCCAAAATGTAACCCCATAATTCCAGCCTTGGTCGGCAAGGGTGGAAACTGGACTTTTATAATCATGATCAGTTAACTCCCTTGCCTCGACAAGTTTACCAAAGCGTGTAAGCCTGTCTGTTTGTTTATTTGTGTATTTGTTTATTTGTTGTTTAACGCCGCACCCAGCAATATTCCAGCTATATGACGGCGGTCTGTAAATAATCGAGTCTGGACTAGACAATCTAGTGACTGACATCATGAGCATCGATCCACGCATTTGGGACCAATGACATGCATCAACCAAGTCAGCGACCCTGAGCACCTGATCCCGTTCTTATGACAAGCGAACCGGGATGCGAACCCACAATCATAGGTTTCTGGCGTACCCAAGGGACGCAACTCTGCACAGCAAATCGCGACGCCTTAGACGACTGGGCCACCCGTGCCCCCTAACTTAATATGACTAAAGACACCATTACGAATTTATTATGCAAAAAGTTTACACTTTCTGGGTTCCATGTGTCATGTCAAAATACAAACTTGACACTTTTTGACACGTATTACTGTACGTTGACTTTAAGGGTCAAAGGGAGACTACTCTTCAAACCTTAGAGGCCAAACCTTGTTGACAGTTTTAACTATAATCTTTATCAATAGTCACGAACGTGATTTAAAAAACAGATTACTTTCCTTGCACATCACAATTAATGATAATAAAACACAATACAGTGTCAAATAACGAATTTCGGTACCAGAATTTTCATGTGAAATATGTGAGGTGGGTGTTGGAAAATCCAAGATGGCTGTTACTGACTGTATTCGGTCTCGTATTAGGTCAGTATCAACCATCATGGATTTTACTGACGGTATACGGGCTCATGTGGGGTCAGTAGCTCTGCTTTCTGATTGGTCAATCTCACTTTGAGGTATAATAATGGCCAATACATTACGAGTTTTGTTCACAGGCCCTACTGGACTAACGCTGTATCTTGGCAACGGTCCCACAACATACCTCATAAATGGGTATTACACCTGGAAAACACGGTATTGATGATGCACGTGAATACGAAAGACAGGCACTGGGGGAGTCCTCCTTTTGAATTTTGTTTGTTGTTTAACGTCGCACTCTGCAATATTTCAGCTATATGACGGCGGTCTGTATATAATCGAATCTGGACAAGACAATCCAGTGATGGACATCATGAGCATTAATACACGCAATTAGGATAGGATGACATGCATCAAAACCAAATGTAGTATGTTGTAGGCAGTAATATCATCTGAGAGAGGGTTTTGATATTTTGGACCCCTTCCGTAGAGTGAGTGAGTGAGTGAGTTGGGTTTAACGCCGCTTTTAACATTATTCCAGTTATATCGTGGCGTGTCAGCTTAATGAGGGAGGAAAGCCCGAAGTGATGCAGGTCTCAGACGTTTACCACTTCGGTGAAACCCACGAGCACGGGTATGGTGCTGACAAACCTAGAAACATAATCGGGGCGAACCGGGATTCGAACCCACAATCATAGGTTTCTGGCGTGTCCAAGGGACGCAACTCTGCACAGCGAATCGCGGCGCCTTAGACGACTGGGCCACCCGTGCCCCCCCCCCCCCCCCCCCCTCCCCCCCCCCCCCCCCCCCTTCCGTAGAAAAATGATTGATCCGCCCTTAGTAGGTGCCAGTTGTGTACTGCGCACGTGCCCTGCATGCAAATAATCGGCCTGTAAACAATCGATTCTGAACCAGACAAACCAGTGATTGAGATTACGAGCAACCTCCCTCCCACGTCGTCGGGAAAGACAAACACACAATTTATTTACCGAGGCTGGCCACATGATCAGTAGTTTCCTGGTATGGCAAGCGTAGGTTGCTGGGGCATCCACAGGGGCCGTATCTCATGACTACATAAAGGGTTTTGTCCCTCTTATCTATAAAACGTCTTATCTGCATTAATTTAAATCACTTGCAATTCACATGTAATAGTTGTAGGTATGGAAGAAAAATTATACGTGGTTATCTGTCTTTTGTATTTCGTGCATTTAATTTTTGTGTGGACCGCACGTGCAGACGGAGTGATTTGGGTTTAACGCCGCTTTTTGAAAGCATTCCCGTCATATCACGGCGTGTCAGCTTAATGTGGGAGGAAAGCCCGAAGTGATGCAGGTCTCAGACGTTTACCACTTCAGTGAAACCCAAGAGCACGGGTATGGTGCTGACAAACCTAGAAACATAATCGGGGCGAACCGGGATTCGAACCCACAATCATAGGTTTCTGGCGTGCCTAAGGGACGCAACTCTATACAGCGAATCGCGGCGCTTTAGACGACTGGGCCACCCGTGCCCCCTCGTCGAACAGGACTGTACAAGGAAGGTTTCGTGTGTAATTACGTGCCGACAGATAATGTTTGTGTAATTGATATATGTGCTCTGGTGACCTATGACTACACTCGTGTTGTGTTGGGAAAGTTATTTCTGTTTCGCATTCCGCAAGCGGTTGTGAAATCGTCTCTGTTATAGTCAACAACCAACAGGACATTGTTGTCAATACTGGGAACCTCAATTATGATCCCTCACCTTAAATTGATGTTGTTTGTTGTTAAATGGCATAGATGCGGCCGGTGTAACATTATTAGTCAGTTAGGACTATTAATTACTAGGTAGAGTCTACCACTGAGGCGTGGGCATGCCATGCAACATGTCAGAGGAATATTAAATGTAGAGACCTGTGAAGATCCGGGGTAGAATAAGTCTTCAGCAACCCATGCTTGCCGTAAAAGGCGACTATGCTTGTCGTAAAAGGCGACTAACGGGATCGGATTGTCAGGCTCGCAGACATGGTTGATACATGTCATCGTATCCCAATTGATGGGATCGATGCTCATGATGTCAATCACTGAAATGTCTGTTCCACGTTCGATTATTTGCAGACCGTTGAATATTGCTGAGTGTGGCGTTAAACAACAAACAAACAGACAAACAAACAAACGAATAATTAAAAGGAGTACGACCATTACATGAAATAGCTCTGGTTTCTGACAAAGAGTGTGCGAGCTCAGTCCATTATACGGGGTCACGGGTGGCCCAGTCGTCTAAGGCGCCGCGATTCGCTGTGCAGAGTTGTGTCCCTTGGGCATGCCAGAAACCTACGATTGTTGGTTCGAATCCCGGTTCGCCCCGATTATGTTTCTAGGTTTGTCAGCACCTTACCCGTGCTCGTGGGTTTCACCGAAGTGGTAAAAGTCATAGACTCGCATCACTTCGGGCTTTCCTCCCACATTAAGCTGACACGCCGTGTCATAACTGGAATACTGTTAAAAGTGGCGTTAAACCCAACTCACTCACTCACTCACTCAGTCCATTATACCGCTTATAGATGGAAAGAAGGCCTCGGTTCAACACAGGTTATAAATAGATTCAATGCTTAAAAGTCTCATAGTGACGTCACAACCACTGCCACGAAGTGACACATCCTGTGCTGTACACCTCATATTACAAATCCTACACACACATGTTATACTTTCATATATTTCCCATGTCCACATATGTATATTTAACAAAATAGAATTGGAATACAGACGTTATCAGCGAAACTCGTGAATGGGAATTTGGCCTACATACAACACACACCCATCCCATTTTATATCACGTGACACGCGTCATATGCTTTCAAAGTGAGGCTCTTGAGGATCCACCTGTTTTGTCTCAATGTCAACCAAGTTATCTTGGCCTTTCTCTATTCTCACACAGAATGTATCGTGGGACACAAACTGACGGTTACGGCAGGTGTTTCTGAAATAAGGATTGCAAGTGCACCCCCCCCCCCCCCCACCCCACCCCACCCCACCCCACCCCCACCCCTGCCAAGGTGTTCAGCTTGCCTGGATTACAAACATGTTTTTTAGCGTTAAGTATGTTAACAGAGAGGAAAGTTTGTTTAAGCTTCGATATTAAGATAACATTACATTACATTTATATAAGAATTAAAAATTGTTAAAAAAACAAAGACCTAACCATGAGGCTCATAAGGGGTGGGGACTCCTGTTTCTTCTTTATATTGTTTGAATGTGGCTCTGGTAATTGGCACGAGCCAGAAGAATAGTTCATTGTAGATCACACATGATCCTTGATAAAGCCAGCTTATCGAAAGCCCGTGTGCAATTGAGACTCTCAATAGTAATAATTAGTAAAGTTGTGAACCCAACTGGTAGGAGGTTGCTCACGATATTTTGTACCATATCTAAATAACTGACGAAGGCTGTTATCGTCAAAAATAGAGAAGTCGCCTTTGATTATAGGACCTACCGCTGAAGCAGTATGATCAATCTTGGAAGCTACAAGCAGTGGGATCTACGTCATGAACTGCTATGTTCACATTCTGTACTGATTGAGTCCTGCATTAATTTGTCTTTCCTCCAAGGCACACATTTAGCTGATGCCTTTTGGAGAGCCTAGTGATTTAAGCATTCGTTAGTCACGCCGAAGGTCGGTTCGATTCACCACATGGGTACAATATGTAAAGCACATTTTTTGTGTCCCCCACAGTGATATTGCTGGAATATTTTCAAAAGCGGCGTAACCCAATTCTCATTCATTCATATTAAGCTGACAAACCGAGCGATTACATATGTTCAGTGCGGCGTATTACCAATTTATTCAGACGCATTCATATTCAGAATGCAAATTTATTCATAACAAGTCACAGTGAACATCAAACGTGATATAACTAACAACAACACATGGCTTGATATATGCTGGAGTTCACATTTCACATAAACTACACAGACACTGTTCTCTTCCATACATTAAATGGTGCCATGGGTAGCCGAGTCGTCTGAGGCGTAGAAATTCGCTGTGCAGGGTCGCGCATGCGTGCCAGAAACCTATCACTATGGGTCGAATGTCCCCGATGATGTTCCTAGGTTTGTCAGCGCCAAACCCGTGCTCGTAGACATGTATCACATCGGGCTTTCCTCCCACTAAAGGTTGGATATTAACCCAATGCACTCACTCATACATTAACCCGGGGTGTCAATCACTCACACATTAACCTGATATATCACTCACACATTACCCGAGATATGAATCACTCACGCATTACTCCGAGATATCAATCACTTACAGCTTATTACGAGAAATCACTCACTCACACCAGAGACCATATACCGACTTACATGAGTATGGGGGGCTTCCGAGGTCATGTTACCGTGAAACACAACAGATCAGATATTAAAGGTGAGTTCTGTTTATTCAATCTACGTACATACACATGCATAAATATATGTTAATTATTTGCAATGGTCATATATCTTTAAAATTAACGAAAACAATGATTATTACATTTTATTCAACAATACAATTTATCAGAAATTTACACAATCTTTTTACATTGTCTGTAAAACCGTTTTATGATGGTGGTCAGCATTAACATGTTGGTTTGCAAATGTACGCAACACATGCTATTCAAATACTTTTTCCTTATTGTAGACATCCAAGATCAGTCTTGTCATATTTTAATGTGTTACAGGCAATAATTACAGGATACAAGGCAAAATTTACCTTATTGGAGTTGTTTGCCCAGTACCAAGACGAAGGCTAACTATTGAAATAATTGCACTATTTCTGTCAATGTGTTCTGTTTGGTTTGAACAAATATATATTAGGTCACCAGTTCATAATTACCTACTTGTCAATACATATCTTAGTAATTATCATCTACCAATGTTTGTCACTTGAATATGTCATAAATCAATACCATTTTCATTTTAGGACACGAACATCGACTAGACTCTCCTGGTGGAAGCAACCCTCCAGCTTCAACCTGCACAGCAAACCCACTAGTTTCCATGTCAACGAAAGCAGATATGCAGGATGCTCTGAAAGCTGTTTTGTTGAAGGCAATATCTACAGTTATCTTGGATCCAATGAATGACTCTTCGTGTTCCTGTGAATGGTCCACATCTAGTTACCATAGCAAAAGAATGTATTGACAATCAAACAGTTCAGAAAAAACTGATTTCAATCCTTACCCCAAAATGGCAAGAAGTTTTTAACAAGTTTGGACACGGCTGTTCTCTTTCTGCTGATAGAGAACAACTGTGGATGAAATTTCATCAAATGAGACTCAAAAATGATTTGCAGTCTGACCTGCACAGCATTTTGGTCAAAGTGACAAGCGAGTCGCCGAGGATTATTCACATCTTTTCCCAGTGTCTAATGGACCGCATCATGCGAAATATTCTTAAATATATCTCAGAAGCACAAGAGAAAGATTCTGCACAAACAGCATCCACAATCAGAGACAATGGCCAAGCAGTGTTGTTGTATGTATCAGGTTACTTTTTGCACGCTGTTTTAAAGAAGAAGGTGATCTTTGGTACAAACATAGACATGCACGTGGGAGAATAAACTTTCATCAGAAGATGCAAACGAAAGAGGGTGTATATTGAGAAATTTAGCATGTGGACAGATTAAGTGAGCAGAGGAGGTCTGAAATTCCCCAGTAACAATTTCTACCTACTCGTAAGATCATTTGAGATCGAGATGAGGAAAAAGGTTGAACTTCCTCAGTTGTGTGCCTCGTCACTCCTATGTGACAAACTTAAAGAAACACTAATGACAAATTACATGGTTTCGTACTATTGGAACCAATTAATCTCCTGTGGTGATTCATTGAAACTGAAAATGGTAGAGTTTGTTGTGGACTTGTTCCTACGTGTACGTGGGGGAGCTGTTGCTAAATACTCTAGACGTCAGCTACAGAAGGATATGAGGGATGGCAGGAAACACAAGGACATTAAATGGAGCCGATCTCTCAGGGGTTTGTTGAAGGAATCCGGCAACTAAAATAGAAGTGAACAAATAAAGACATGTTATTGTTTTAATACAAGCGCTTTTGTTTCTCTCTTGGCATATGTGAATCATCCACAGTTACCCTGGCTACTGCTGCACCTCTCTTCTGAGAGATATTGCCTCTGAAAGGTTGAGGGGCGGTCGGGTAGCCTAAAGGTTAAAGCGTTCGCTCTTCACGCCAAAGACACGGGTTCGATTCCCGACATGGGTACAATGTGTGAAGCCCATTTCTGGTGTCCCCCGCCTTGATATTGCTGGAATATTGCTAAAAGCAGCGTAAAACCATATTAACTAACTCACTCTGATAGGTTGAAGGGCAGATGAACCTATAACTTTCATCTCTGAAAACATGTGCTTAATGGCATACACTGATGGGTTGTCATTTGCTCCTCCCTTTTGTCTACATTGTCCAAACTGCTCCTAAAGTGGGTCCTGATTAAATCTATGAGTCAACACATATTGAGCACCATTAGTCAACAGGAACCTCACACATTCTACTATTGACTGAACAGATATTTGTAGTCCTTTCTATGTCTGATGACTGAGCATCATACGTCTCCTTTGCTCTAATGAAATGTCACCTGGACGCCTCATGACACTCTCCTCCCACGATTTAAAAAAGTTCAAGAAATCATTCAATAAATAATCCAAACGAGGATCACTAATATCCCGGTACTCCTTCTTGTTTTGATTTCTGGAGAGGATTCCTTCTGTTATGCTTCTTGTATTTAGACAGTCAAAAAAATTGTCCATATGTCTGAAGAATTTAACTGTTTCTGTCACCTCGTCTCCGTACTGATCCTCAAGAGCATTAGCTACGGTTGAACTGAAAACCTCTGCAGTTAGGTGAATTTTCATTGTTGACAAGGATGTCTAATCAATGTGGTCCCTTGTAAATTTTGTATGTTTTACAATAGAGAGAGTTCTCAACAAATTCTTCATACAGTCTCACAATATGGAGCCAACTTATTGTATGGTTATCTTTCCATAACGTTCTGGACATCTTGCGAGAGCCTGATTTGGCAAAACAATTCCTTGTTGTTTTGAGCAGATGAGGCACATCAGAAATAAAATATAATTACCTCTTTGGAAATGAATATGGATTCCATGTCCAGTAGGTATTACCCAATTGTGGCACAAAATGAAAATTGAAAGGTTTGCTATTGGGGTAGCACCATCACATGTAATGAATGTAGGCTTTAATCCAGTGTTTTCCAAGGTCAAAACAGTTTCCACAATATGGAGTATAGATATGCCGATTCAATATTTCTTGTGGCAAAAGCAAGGTCCACATAGCCAACCAATTCACCCGATGACCTGTCATAAATGAGTCCTTTGGATACCTTAACTTCATCCTGCAATATACCGACAAAGGATTTGGCGTCATTTTTTCAGCATGCCTAAAGACTTGGCTTCGGTCTTCAGGTGCTTAGCATACCGAGGATGGAATCCAAGAATGCTGGGCAAGGAATGAGAATTGTCAAAGAGGGTTCTCCTGCTTGGCAACTTAATGAAACCTGTATTCCGTGCAACATCATAGGCTTTTCTGCTTTTGCTCTGCAAATATAGACACCATTTAATGACCATAGGATGATGCCATCTCATCGACCGTTTGTCATTTAACTTGACATACTTCACTTGCGGTTCCCAGAATAATCTTTGCAGAGAATGTTCATCAGGATAGCTTTTCTGTGTCTCTTAAGTCTGCATCACTAGTGTCATTTAGCATGAGTCATTTACTTCTAATCGTATCAGACACTTTCCTTTCCAGTTGATCTAACTCGCTCTGAAGTGACTGATTTTGACTTTAAATAGTTTGAAATTTGTGCACAAGTTATAATTTTGTCATGTGTTTATGTGTCTTAAGAGACAGTTTAAGAGGCTGTGACTCACATAAACTATCCCTGGACAGATGTTTCCTGAGGGTAGACCGATACCTACAACAATGTCTACACCTCCCGTTCCCAAATACCAACAGGGAACAACTTGTTGACCGGATGGTTGAGCTGATTTCAATGCCATTGGTGTTTATTCCAAAGTCACCTTCTCTGTAGGCTGAGATGCCAGAAGTAACAGCCTGGCTCAACCCAACACCATTGGGACCAGATGGCTGAATTTGTCTTCGTAATTTCCGAGGCAGACATTGTAAGAGGACAACTTTGATAAAAGTTTCTTGACATCTGGGAGGGTCGAAAAGAAATGAGGCAAGCCAATCCAAAAATCATTGTCATGTCCGATATACTGTCTGTGGACTGAGACAGATGCAAGTAGGGATGGTGTTACTGACACTGACAGTTTCACAGCTAACTGTGAACCGTCATAGAATTGGACCAGGTTAATTGCATCCTCCTTTGTTCGAACGACTGTAAAGTCTCCAAGTTGGTGACACTCCTCAAGCAAAGTATTTTTCAAACATGAGTACTGTTTGTACCTTCTATGATGAAGAATTCCCCTGACAACATCATCAAGATTGTCTTCAGGGCTGTACTGGTGCATCTCATCCACGAGAACATAAAACGCATCTGCCCAACAGTTGTCAGAATCCTTGGATCCATGACTGTGGGGTTCTCTCGCTTCTGGCTCTTGATAATACCCAGCTGGGCCGATGTAAAATGCTGCCCAAGCCTCAGCCCACTGCAGTTGTCTTACACGGGAAGAAAAATACAATATACAGATATGTCTTCAAAAACTAAAGTGACAGTACACATTGATGTTTTGTCTCTTCATCACTATACAGTTTATGTGTAATGCATACTATAAACTATTAAATTAATGAGACACATTAGAGTGACTCTTGTCAGCATTGAGCAAAGTTATGCATTGTTAATGGACAGAATGAAGATTGTTGTCATGTTAGAGTCACTGAACCATGTGCACATGGGCAGAAACAATGGCATAAAATTAACAAAGCTCTCAATAAACAATGTAATTGTGTGCTAGATTTAGACAGTACTTCAAACACACATCCCGCGTTAAGTGTTGTCAACTTGTTTACACAAGTTAATTAAGCAGTTGTGACAGTCACCAACCATGTATGAAGCTTGTCATAATCTTGTAATAGAATATCAGAATTACAATACAAACGCTGTCCATCTACAATGTGAAAGTATCCAGTACAGTGTTGATGTTGAATACATACTATTGCTCATTTACTATCATCGATATAGGCTCTCTGCCATACAGTATTATGAAATATTAAGTCTAAAGTCATGGGATATCCATTTAATGAAAGTTTATTATTTTCTTTACACAGTACTTATTACAAGGCTACATTTTGGGTCCAAAAAATTGATGAGTTTTACATGGTCGGAATTCACAAACAGGTCTTATAGCATTATTTTCATGATGCTCTTGAGGCCAGGGTTCATTTACTCACGTATTCATTTACAATACACAATATTACTTATATGATAGTCGCATAGTACTTACATGTTGTCATTTAATTCAGTTTCATCCTTTATGGTTGACTGCTGATCTTGGCTTGTAGACTTCTTGCCAGAATGCTTAAATCGCCTTCCAATGCGCCCTTTTTTGTAACGTGGCATCTGGATAATAAAAAAATCAAATGAAAAAAGACAAATATGCACCTGTAATTCTGAGCAAGTATTTGAATGTCTATATTGCAAAATTATCTGAAGTAACCATAGAATGGTAAGTGGGTTTGGCTTTATCCAGAAGGACAGTGAAATATTGAGTTTATAAAACATCTGATCTACAAGATGTGACAGAGGAGAAATAGCACGAAAATTACATTATAAAACAAAATAAATATTCACTACAGTTCCGTCAGATACTTTACATTACTGCGTTTTCTTAGCACAAGAACTTTGCTAACTGGCGTTCAAAATCGTGTTTGGCCACTGCTCTGATTTATGGTGCTTTTCAAAACATCGTAAAAAATCTTAGATTGAAAAATATTATATTTTATTATATTACATGCCATGCACAAAATAGTGTTCAATGCAAAAATGAAAGTGAAATCTTCTTGTAGCAATTAATTACTGAAATAAGTGTACCATAAGATGTAGCACAACGAAGAGTTGTCAATATGATGAAATAACAGAATTGCAATTACTGATGTATTTTAATAGCCGTTTACACAACTACTGAGAAGAAACACAGATCGTTTAATACACCATACTTTAAGGACTTTAATTACATTTCACTTGACTAATATGCACTCGGAAAATGACTATTTTCCAGATTTCGAGGGGGCCGCCATTTTCTATGTGTACAATGAGGAGCATGGGGACAGTGCGTGATTAGGTTCCCTTAGAAGATATTATCAGCAACATAGAGTTTGACAGATGACTGATATATGATTGTCGTCCTTTACAAAATCAAGAAAAGTAACATAACTTACCATGGATGAAATAGATGAATGAAATCAAGTCCGTAAACACTCGCACGTGAGCCTTCAAATCTCGCAGATCTCGCAAAGTCACGCGATAATCATCGCTTTGTCTCGCGCGGCGGTGATCAGTTACTAATTAACCCTGAGGCCTGTCCCTCGGTATATGGTTTCTGCTCACACATCTACCCGATATATCACTCACTCACGTATTACTCCAAGATATCACTGACACATTAACCCGAGATATCACTCACTCACATTAACCCGAGAAATAACTCACTCACACATTAATTCGTGATATAACTCACTCACAGTTTTTTCAGAGATATAACTCACTCACACATTAACCCGATATATCACTCACTCACATTAATCCGAGATATCACTCACTCACAGTTTATTCCGAGGTATAACTCACACATTAACCCGAGATATAACTCACTCACACATTAACCCGATATATCACTCACTCACATTAATCCGAGATATCACTCACTCATAGTTTATTCCGAGATATCACTCACACATAACCCGAGATATCACTCACTCACACATTAACCCGAGATATCGCGGCAGAGAGATCACGTGGACACTCAATGCCAGTCTCTGTCATCCATTTCAGTGTACATAATCTCTCTCACTGCTGTTCAGGATTAATGTAGCCTCGACTTAATCATCAAGTTACGTCACATATATGGATAATCCTTATAAAGTTATATAGAAGCGGTCCTCCCTGCTGACATTCAGTGGTGATTTCTGATAGCTGTCATAAATTTAACGTAATACACACAGCCACCCCAAATACAATACCATCGACATTGTAAAATACTGTCTGTATAGTGGTGATGTAGCTACATGTATATTAATCAGAGCATTCTCGGAGAATTAGCGGAGGCACATTCCCCTTGAACAAACCCTGGTATTTAATTCAAATAATATTTATTTCCTCAAAACAATGAATTGGGTGGCGAACAGGCAAAGCCTATTTAACACCTCTTGATACAAAGGACATTCAACAATTGATACGAGTAACTGTACGAAAAATAATAAATTACATTAATTGTACCTACTGTTGCAAATTATGATCCGAACATACAAGTCACACACAAATATTAATTTACAAATACACACACATATATCGGCACATAACCAAACTGATGCATCCATGCACATGTATACACATATATGCGTGTACAACTATACCTCTACATACCAGTATTTCACACATACAAACAACTATTAATTTGACTGATGTAATCGCAAAAAGCAACATATTTAGTTTTAAATCTTTTAGATTTTGCAATAAACAAATGAACAGATTGTACAATAGCAAGGTTAGTATCAGTAGATGTTTGAGCATTTCCATATAATACTGACTCCAAGTCAGAGCCTTTTATGACCCGTGAAGATCCGGAATAGAATAGGTGTTCAGCAAGGCATGCTTGCCGTGAAAGGCGACGATGCTTGTCGTAAGAGGCGATTAACACGATTGTGTGGTCAGGCTCGCTGACTTGGTTGGTGTATGTCATCGTATCCCAACTGCTTGGATCGATGCTCATGATCCCAATCACTCGATTATTTACTGACCGCCGTCAGAAAGCTGGAATATTGCTGAGTGCGGCGTTAAACAACAAAGAAACAAACAAAGAAACAAACATGGACTTTTAAGTAGTAGTACATATGGTTCCGAAGATTTGCAGTAGTTACAACATGAAAGGAAGTACCCTGGTATTTAAAGGCTAGTTTGGCCACCGTCTGCATCCATCCTTTTGCACAAGCCTGAACCGATAAGAATGGGCACGCAACTCCTTCAATCTGATTCACTATTAAGGGGTGATTGGTATGGCGTGGGGGGGGGGGGGGGGGGGGTTTGTTAGGGTAGCGAACGGAAGTAAATACCATACATGCCTTACATTGGGTAACAACTGCCACACACTCTATCAATTTCAATTCAAGAGGGACGTGCGTGATCATCTCATACCCATATCATTATGTTAAGAGATAAGACTTGAACCATATCTCCAAAGCCTTACACACATCACTGTCAGTGTAGACTTGGTGATTGCTCATACCCATGTCATTATGTTAAGAGATAAGACTTGAACCATATCTCCCAAGCCTTACACACATCACTGTCAGTGTAGACTTGGTGATTGCTCATACCCATGTCATTATGTTAAGAGATAAGACTTGAACCATATCTCCCAAGCCTTACACACATCACTGTCAGTGTAGACTTGGTGATTGCTCATACCCATGTCATTATGTTAAGAGATAAGACTTGAACCATATCTCCCAAGCCTTACACACATCACTGTCAGTGTAGACTTGGTGATTGCTCATACCCATGTCATTATGTTAAGAGATAAGACTTGAACCATATCTCCCAAGCCTTACACACATCACTGTCAGAGTAGACTTGGTGATTGCTCATACCCATGTCATTATGTTAAGAGATAAGACTTGAACCATATCTCCCAAGCCTTACACACATCACTGTCAGTGTAGACTTGGTGATTGCTCATACCCATGTCATTATGTTAAGAGATAAGACTTGAACCATATCTCCCAAGCCTTACACACATCACTGTCAGTGTAGACTTGGTGATTGCTCATACCCATGTCATTATGTTAAGAGATAAGACTTGAACCATATCTCCCAAGCCTTACACACATCACTGTCAGAGTAGACTTGGTGATTGCTCATACCCATGTCATTATGTTAAGAGATTAAACTTGAACCATATCTCCCAAGCCTTACACACATCACTGTCAGCGTAGACTTGGTGATTGCTCATACCCATGTCATTATGTTAAGAGATAAGACTTGAACCATATCTCCAAAGCCTTACACACATCTCTGTCAGTGTAGACTTGGTGATTGCTCATACCCATGTCATTATGTTAAGAGATAAGACTTGAACCATATCTCCCAAGCCTTACACACATCACTGTCAGTGTAGACTTGGTGATTGCTCATACCCATGTCATTATGTTAAGAGATTAAACTTGAACCATATCTCCCAAGTCTTACACACATCACTGTCAGTGTAGACTTGGTGATTGCTCATACCCATGTCATTATGTTAAGAGATAGACTTGAACTATAGCTCCCACCACTATACATACTTCACTGTCAGGACAAACATGATGCCTGACGCATTGTAAACTGTACTAGGAATGCGGAAACATGTATTCTGAAATTACATTCAGAATTTGCGATATTTCTTCTACTATTCATATGACTTGCTTTACCAATACTGAAATTGTTTCACAAATTCCCAAGACGATTCATCATGACTTTAATTAAAACAGGATGAATAATTATTCAACATTACGTATCTTGAGTATGCGAGTTATCGAGGAGTTGATAACATCTGGCTGTAGGCCAATATTTCACCTACTCTCTGTGCCATTTGATTTGAAATGAATTCTTATTAACACGTACTGTTATAGTCCTACAATATGACAGTGGAATGATTGTATCTCTCTTGCACAAGTCGTGAACGTCAAATTGGGCCAGATTGGTAAAAATAAAAACGTCAACGCCAGAGAATAACCAGTTTCGAGCATCCGACGAAACATATTCCACTTGGTGTAAAAGGCAAAATAGCCGTGGATCTGTTATGAATATATGTAAATGAACGTTCATTGTATTTGAAACAGAAGAATGTACAAAGAGTTTACTATTTCATTGATTATATTTCCCGGAAACAGTTGTATGGGATGATTATATTCAGTATTTATAAAATGGGAATTCTTAGAGAATTAAAAAATCGCAGACAAGATGTAAAGGGAAAGACTTACTTAAGACGTTTTTATTTTAAAAACATGAATTAATAGAGGTGAGGTGAGGTGAAATGGGGTTTGACGTCGCGTCCAAGATTATTGCACTTCTATAGGGATGTGCATGCACGTGTGTGGCTCCTTGTACTAGCCCACTGATATACCATTCCGCAGTTTAACATGAATACCCCACTAAGACAGAGTATACTGGCTCCGAGCCGACCATTCCTTGTTTTAGCAACTTAATTCCGAGCGCCAGACAGGGTAACAACAAGTACCATCTTTCAACGTCCTTTGGTATGACGCGGCCGGGGATCCTACCCGGGGCCTTCCGCTCTCCGGGTGTTGAATTAATAGAGAATAGACTATAACAATGTTAGTCTAACAATATCAACTAGTGACCATTGACAGTGAGTCATAATTCCCCGGGACGTGTGTAATAGGTCATCAGTTCACGACGATGATTGCTAACAATCAACAATTATTCGTTAAAATAACTTAGGGCTATGTTGTGACAAGTTTTACTTGACAAGTAGCGATGTCGCGATTTAAATTTTCAAAAGACTTATTAATTACACCTCGTTCACAAGATAAGATAACCGACTTGTAGAGAGACAGACACGCAATCTTACACACAATGTACCAGGTTCTCATCTAGCTCACAAGCTTGCCTTTGTTGTCAACAACATCATCCGGCATCTCTCTTTCAGCCATGGGTTTCACACCGCTCCGAACTGTATTTCAGTTACAGCAGGCCAACCTTATCAGCTGAAACCCAGGAGGTGAGGTGAAGCGAAATGGGGTTTAATGTCGCGTCCAAGATTATTGCACTTGTATAGTGACGTGCATGCACGTGTGTGTGCGTGGCTGCTTGTACTAGTCCGGACTGATGTCGATTTCTGCAAGCTCACTGAGATGCCATGTCGCAGTTAAACATGAACACCCCACTCAGACACAGTATACTGACCCCGAGCCGACCATTCCTTGTTTTAGCCCCTTAATGCCGAGCGCCAGACAGGGTAACAACAAGTGCCATCTTTTAAAGCGTTTTGGTATGACGCGGCCGGGGATCAAACCCCGGACCTTCCACACTCCCAACGGACGCTCTAGACCACGGAGGCGGTCCTGACACCTACGAACATGTATAAAGTGGTGACAGACAATATAATGCACCTTGACCAAGGTGACTCTGGGATTCGAACCCACGCCCTGTGGTTACTTGAACAGTAAAACAATGCTGCTCAGCGTATTACAGCGACTTAGCCACATGGCTACCCGCGTCCTCTCTCAAGCCGAAGCATCTGCACTGATGCACATTTGTTAAATGCTCCTATATGAGACGCCATTTGTGTGTTCTCAGGTATTGTTGGCATGGACAATTCTATACTTGATATCAAATATCAGCACGGGTATTGTTTTAGGGTAATATGGATGTTGTTACATAACAGTGTAATTTATTGTTAAACAATGATTGTAACTGCATAACATTGTTTCTGTTGAGATTCAGTAGAAGTTAATTGCATTGCATTTGGGCAATGATTTAGTTGTCAGTAATGTAGTTCTATTTAATCTAAGCAGTGCTCAAATTATCTGTAAACTTCCGAAATAGCATCGATGGATGTCAAAACGTATAGAAACACTAGTGACACTAGACTGGTGTAACACTGTGTGGAAAATGCTAGAAGCTAGTTAGACTTTATAAGTTGAGCGGACGCGTGCCTGTCTCATCTCACATTTCATCTGACATTACATCAAGACCAGCTTTCGTGTGAAGATCACTTATCACCCCGGTATCCCATCGAAGGCCTATCCCATAAGCTTGACCACTGTTGCTGCGAGGTGATTATTATTCTTATCATTGTCATTTCCACTCACATTTTATTACTACTATTGAATACTGTACTACCACTTTATTGTCAACTGCCATTGTAATTGTTGTGCAGTAATTTGTATTGATTCGTTAACCTAGTTAACCTAGTAATACAATTTTTGATTGTATGTCATTTGTTGTTTGTTTGTTGGTTTCACACTGAATTCTTATACGCACAGATTGTTTCAATTTGGGAATCCACACGTAACAATGTTCATACTTTGATAAAGAATATTATACTTGATATCAACTATCAGGACGGGTATTGTTTAATGGTAATGTATTTTGACACTTTTGATAACTGAGTCTACTAACGGATGCTTGAACACATGCAGATCTGACAACAAGCTGGGTAATCACCGACTACCAGATCCTCTTTTGCCTTCTGTTATTATAGCATACCAAAAGTTCGGAAAATATATGTTTAAAGCTTTTGTTATCAGTAAGCAACATGTAATCTAATATTGAAAAAAGTATCTAATTGCAACGGTCTGAAGTATTTCTGCTTTAAATCTATACAAAGGATATTATTCCGTACCATTGATCCGATAACCCGGAAATGCGATTTTAACTCAACAAGACATAATACCCATCAAAGTGGCACGTGGTCCTGTGCACAGCGCACAGATCATATACGAGGTGAAGTAATGCAACGTCGGGCTCGGAGAGTGGTTGGATGAGAGTTTATTGGGCTTCGGTTCTGCCACACACATTTTCATCAGACAAGTGACTTTGTTCGAAATGTGAGTGTCACAGCAGTGAATGGGTACCAGGTAGGATGAGATGGTAGTGTTACTGATACCCCTTACCCGACAGGGACGCAAACGTATGACATAATTAATGGAAACAACAACAACAACAAGACAGCAGTGTCTCTTAACTGAACTAAGCAGATTACACTATTGGAAATTATGACATGAAAAAACACATTTGTTGCTTCAAAACAATTAACAGTGATGACAAATAGAACTCTACCAACTTGACACATGCGCCTGTCAGACAGCACAACAATAGTACAAGTCCTTAGTACGAGGTCCAAGGGAGTAAGCCATATTTACACGATAATTAAATCACTCGCTTTATAACGTGTATATATGTTCGACTGAGCTGTTAACTTGTGTTATGTCACCTGACTTATGTTGATTCGGAAAAAAGCGTGCGGCATTTTGTATCGAAGCGGGGAATAAGGGATTTATTCTCCCGCTGAGAAATCCACATGACAGCCTGTTCTTCATGGCGGGGTACAAGGGACTTCCTCTCCCTCTCAAATGTATTTCCCAAGCAGGGATACATAGCATCTTATCAAGATCACGTGGATCAATCAGATCTCGTCATTCTGACATGGAGGTATGATAAATGTTTATGTGTACTATGTCCTGGATTATACTAATGACTTCAGTTATCAAATACATAGTTACGAAGTGTACAATATTTCTCAATGCGGCGTTAAGCAACAAACACACGTATTAATTAAAACGTCAAAGGCCGTGTTGATGCCAGGTGCTATCTGTACATGCACAAAAACAATTGCGGTAATCATGAGTGAGCGACGAAATGCAGGTCAGTAGGAGCACCGGCGTCTAATACGCATGACATAAGTTATCTTTAGGCGCCGAATGTGACATTACATACGTCCCAATCATCTCCGTCGTCTTATTGGGCGTAGTGGGACAAATACTTACATGAAACTGGTCTAAATAACAAAACCAGCAATTGTGTTTTGCTCGTTTCTTCATTGGACGTATTCATGCAGACGTGAGTGAAACCGATATAAGAGACTATCTTGCTAGTCGTGATATTAATGTGACCTTTATCAGACTGATCAACAATCGCAGTAGATATACAGTGTCAGCTCAAATTAATGTCCAATCATCACAAAGACATTTAGTTGAAGATCCAAGTTTCTGGCCAGCAGGAATAACGGTACGAAAATGGATACCAAGATCACAACTTCAGTCTAACCAACTATGATTGATAAACTAAGACTGATGAGCTGGAATTGCAGAGGCATATCCTCTAGTGGACCATACCTTCGCGGTTGCTTGTCTGATAACGATATAGATATATGTGGACTCAGTGAACACCAGTTAGGCCACCATAACCTGCAGTTGTTGAACCAAATTGCTGAACCATTCACAGTGTTTGCAAGGTGTTTTGGAGACGGAGCTCTGCTGAATGAAGGCATATTCGCATCCCGAGGGGGAGTTGCCCTACTGATATCAAAGAAACTAAGTTCTTTCTGTCATGAAATTGACACGGATTATGACTTTCTGATTGGGGTGGAGTTACATGTTCCAGGTTGCAAGCCGATGTATGTCTTCAGTGTATATCTCCCAGCAGTAACGAGATCAAATGAACTTTTCTTCTGGTGCCTGGACGTTTTGGACGATCTCTACGCTTCATACTCCGATCTAGGCGAGGTGATAATAATGGGTGATATGAATACCAAGATAAGGAGTTCTAGATCCATGTTCAAGGAAGATACCCGCTCAAGGCGCATGAGTGACCTTTTGAAAAGGACAGGTCTTACATCAGTGAATACCCTTGAATCATGTGCTGGTCCACAATGGACATTTTGCTCACATCAAGGCGGACCAAAAACCATGATCGATCATATCTTGATCCCAGAATCTTTAATGTGTGACGTCATCTCTCCCATCGTTCTTGATGACGCATGCTTCAATGCATCTGACCATAACCCTGTTCTCTGCACACTAGAGTTAGCAGCACCCATACCAGAGTGGTATGTGCAGACTCAGCCACCTGTCTCCTGGGAAAAAGCGAGAAAGCATGGGAAGATAATTGACTATACCTATGCTGTGTCACATCTTCTTTGGGCTGTTCGACCTCCGACAACAATTGAGAATATCGTCATTGTAGAAGAGTACTACACACAAATAGTTGACGCTATATTGCGCGCAAGCAAGGACACCCTGCCAACAAAATCATTCAAATCATACCTTAAGCCCTACTGGAATGATGTACTGGATGATCTTCACGCCGCAATGTCAATTAAGCGCTATCTATGGCTAGAAGCTGGTCGACCAAGAGGTAATGATCATCCAACGTATAGAGAATATAAAGCTTCAAAATCAGAGTTCCGGGCACAGATGCGAATAGCTAGTAAACAGCACGTAACACAGACATTCCATGACCTGGAACAGTTTCATGAAATGAATATAAAAACATTCTGGAACAGAGTGCGATCATCAACGAGTACATCAAAATCAAAACTCAGCCCCATTATATCTAACGGAACTGTACAATGTGAACCTGAATCAATACTAGACGCTTGGGCAAATCACTTTGAACACGTATACTCTTCTGTTGGCAACGAAAACTACAACGCATCATTCTGTGAGAAAATAGAGTCTATCGTGAATGAGGTCAGGAATCAGTGTAAAACAGAATTCGAGATATCGCCACCAACGATAACCTTATTAGAAGTTACAACGTGCTGTGCGAAATTGGAGAACAATAAAGCCGGTGGAGCCGACTCTATTGTGTACGAACATATCAAATATGGTGGGAAGACCCTGATGTTTCATTTATCATCCTTGTTCAACATCATCCTAGAAACTGGATATATCCCTGCAGCCTGGCGGGAAAGCATAATCGTCCCTCTGTTCAAAGGTGGGAATAAATCAAAGAAGGATCCGAACTCCTATCGGGGTATATCCCTGTCGTCTGTACTGAGCAAGGTCTTTGAAATGCTGCTATTACCAAGGTTGAAAGGGTTAGATCAATCTGACAAATTTCCCGACCCTCAACAAATGGCGTACCAGATCGGATTGTCTGCCCTTCACACATCATTCAACTTACAAGAGACCATCCACCACTATCATGAGCAGAATGAAGATGTCCATGTTGCCTTCTTAGATACGTGTAAGGCATTTGACACGGTGTGGCATGGTGGTCTTAAGTACAAGATATTCGAGTTCGGAATCAAGGGGTCTCTATGGCTAGTGCTTGACAACATGTACACAGAGATGGTTAGCCGTGTGTGTGTGGACTCAATGTGCTCTAGACCCGTATTCATGAAACAGAGAATAAGACAAGGTGCTGTGTTGTCGGGGAAGTTGTACCTCTTGTACATTGACGCCCTCCTCCAGAAACTATCGAAGTCGAGACTTGGTGCTGTGGTTATGGATTTGAATACCTGTTCTCCGACGCAAGCCGATGATGTAGCCCTTGTTTCATCGAGAGTGTCAGCATTGAAATTAATGTTGAAAACGGCTGAGGACTACAGCTGTGACTGGCGATACATATTGTCATCTTCCAAAAGTGAGATTGTATCATTCCCCTGCCGCAAGGGGACTCAACACATATCTGAACTGAAGCTGTACAGTGAACCCATTCCATGGACGAACACCATCAGACATGTTGGTTTGGTACTCTCTGGCAACATGTCATCCCTTGAACATGTTACTCAAGCTTCAGTCAACCTGAGGTCAGGGGTAAGAACGCTGATTTCACGAGGTTTTCATCCTAGGTTCCTGAATCCTATAACCAGCTTGATTGTGGTAAATAATATGTACCTCCCAAAGACTCTGTATGGATCAGAACTGTGGTCAAATCTATCGAAGGTAGAATTGCTGATGCTGGAGAGGTCGTTCAGATATGTCATAAAATCTATCCAAGACCTGCCGCGACTGACCCGTACTGATGTCTGCTTGAGTCTTCTTGGTGTTCTACCCATTGAATACCATATAGATCAAAGAAAGTTGTATTTCCTGGAGCGCATCATCAACATGAACCCGAAGTTCCTGCCTCATCAGCTGTTCATGACCAGACTGATGTGTTACATTCACCAACTGACAACCTCATCATCAGGATTTGTTCCAGATGTCATCAGATTGTTATCCAAATACTATCTCATGGATCCTCTGCTGTCGTTCCTGCGGAATGGTATCTTCATAGGGAAACAGAGATGGAAACGATTAGTGAGTAAAGCACTAAAATCTCACCACGTCTCAGCCTGGAGGCAGAGACTTGCTGCTGATCCAGAACTCCAGATGTTTAGTCGAATCCATCGACTATATGATGTCCATCCAGCCTGGCAGATCTCCTTAGACGACCCAACTCTGAGACTGAACTCTAACTTTGTGATAAGGACGTGTGCCACCGCAAAGGACATGTGTGATACAGGACTGTGCCACAAATGTGGTCTTGTGTATCGTGATCCAGTGACACATGCAGTTGTTGAGTGCGAATGTACGTGTGATATTCGGGATCAGCTCTGGATGGAGTTGATCAATATCGGTGATGTCGACTTTAGCTGCTACCTGCATGGTATGGACTCAGCAAAGCTCACTGAATGCATGTTGTCTTGTAGAACAGATTACAGACTATGTGACAAAGATGCTGATGACTTTGCACGAGTGTGTGTTAAATATGTCAAGCCAATGTTTAAAATGGTGTTCAACTAACTCTCAATACATCAGCATTACCATTCTGCATATTTAATGCCAAATAATATGTTGTTCTGATAAATGTTCATCTATTAGTTTCTGCTTTTTTTGTACTCTTCTTTATGGAGGAATAAAAGGTTATATATATAAGTTATCTATAGGCGCCGAATGTGACATTACATACGTCCCAATCATCTCCGTCGTCTTATTGGGCGTAGTGGGACAAATACTTACATGCAGAGGAAAACGTGTATGAAACTGGTCAAAATGTTATAAGTTTAAATAACAAAACCAGCAATTGTGAAAGTGTTTTTAATTATATTTTTCAATATAATCTCCCTTCTTTTCCATACACTTCTCATATCGATAGTAAAGCTTATCGAAGATGTTTTCTGAAGCCACTCTGACAAAACATATTCACTGCATATTGAGGTCATCCTTGTCGTCATAACGCTTTCCACGAAGGTGTTCTTTCAGTTTAGGAAACAGGTGGAAATCACTTGGTAGCAGGTCTGGCGAGTATGCAGAGTGAGGAAGCTCTTCGAACCCATATTGTCGCACAGCAGCCTTCGCAAGTCGAGAGGTGAGGTGAGGTGAAATGGTGTTTAACATCGCTCCCAAGTTTATTGCACTTATGTAGCGACGTGCATGCACGCGCGTGCGTGCGTGTGCGTGTGCGTGTGCGTGTGCGTGTGCGTGTGCGTGTGTGTGGCTGCTTGTACTAGTCCGGACTAATGCCGATTTTACAGTGCTAGCCCACTGAGACACCATGTCGCAGTTTAACATGAATACCCCACTCAGACACAGTACCCTGACTCAGAGCCGACCAGGCCTTGTTTTAGCCCCTTAATGCAGAGCGTCAGGCAGGGTAACAACAAGTACCATCTTTTAACGTCTTTTAGCATGACGCGGGCGGGGATCTAACCCCGGACCTTCCGCTCTCCGGGCGGACGCTCTACCACTAGACCACGGAGGCGGTCTGCAAGTCGGGGGTTCTGATAATAAGGCCCGGTACGATATACATCCACAAAGGAACTCATGTGCAAAAACGGCTCCCTTGGTCCTGGTTGTTTGCAAAGTTGTTTTCGTTGGGTTTAGATTTAAGTGTCAGGAGTAAGGGAGGTATTTATTCGATTCTCTCAACTGGTGTAGCACTGTGGCAAGGCGGGCTATTCAAACAGATACCAATGATATTAGTTGTTTAGTCATTTGCTGATAATGTGTTGGGGGTGTATGACACGTTATCGCTTAATATCACAGTATACTACGTGAATGTACACTATGTCTGTGGACACAAAACAAGCCCATGTTATGGTGCAATCTGGCGGTCTGGTCAATGTTTATCATCATTAACCCCGAGATGTGTTGTTTATATTAATCAGTTTTTCTCTTTTTCCTTTCAACAATGTATTTCGAAACGTATTATCTTAATATTCTGAGACTCGACAGTCATATTATTTCTTATAATTATTGTGTATACTAGTATGTTTAATTGTCCACATTCATACAAATGAAAGAATTTATCAACACCATTATAAACGAATACAATGAAGAACGCAGAACTGATCGACAGGTCTTGGTATCACTGTGCAAAGGTGGAGTCTACTATCGCCTACAGTACACTTTGCCTACAGTAACTTTGCCTACAGAAATTGTAGCATTGTGTGGTAGTTTGCCTACACTAAGAATAATACATCCCTAACTGACAAATGGATTAGTCCACTCACAGTCTCGTTACAGGTTAAACATATAAAAAAACAAAGATAGTGTAACAACATATCAATTTAAAACTTGTAACTGTCTCATCTTGTTATGTTAAATTGTTTGACAGGCATTACTAAGAAGTTGACAGATGACACGGTAGACACAATTTTATGGATAACAACTTCTTTAATACTGTAAAAGTAAGACTTGCTTGACAACGGTATAAGGATCTTTACCGAAACGTCGCTTTTTACAGTATTAAAGAAGTTGTTATCCATAAAATTGTGTCTACCTTGTCTTGTTATGTTGTTACAATGTATTTACCTATGTATCTCTCATGAGAAGATTGAAGCCAGCATATAATTAACAACAAAGTATAATATCAGTAACAACATTTAATCAAGTATGACGGCTCAGCCATACAAGATGATACTGGTTGGTCCAAACATGCAGCTACAGTGAGTAATAGGGATTAAGGACTCAAACTGGAGTTTAGCTACAGTGAGTAATAGGGATTAAGGACTCAAACTGGAGTTTAGCTACAGTAAGTAACAGGGACTAAGGACTCAAACTGGAGTTTAGCTGCAGTGAGTAATCGGGACTGAGGACTCAAACTGGAGTTTAGCTACATGCAGTGAGTAATAGGGACTGAGGACTCAAACTGGAGTTTAGCTACATGCAGTGAGTAATAGGGACTAAGGACTCAAACTGGAGTTTAGCTAGATTGAGTAATAGGGACTAAGGACTCAAACTAGAGTTTGAGGTGAGGTGAAATGGTGTTTAACATCGCTTCCAATTATTGCACTTATGTACCGACGTGCATGCACGCGCGTGCGTGTGTGTGCATGTGCGTGTGCGTGCTCGTGCGCGCGCGCGTGTGTGTGTGGGGGGCTGCTTGTACTAGTCCGGACTAATGCCGATTTTACAGTGCTAGCCCACTGAGATACCATGTCGCAGTTTAACATGAATACCCCACTCAGACACAGTATACTGACTCAGAGCCGACCAGGCCTTGTTTTAGCCCCTTAATGCAGAGCGTCAGGCAGGGTAACAACAAGTACCATCTTTTGACGTCTTTTAGCATGACGCGGGCGGGGATCGAACCCCGGACCTTCCGCTCTCCGGGCGGACGCTCTACCACTAGACCACGGAGGCGGTCTGCAAGTCGGGGGTTCTGATAATAAGGCCCGGTACGATATACATCCACAAAGGAACTCATGTGCAATAACGGCTCCCTTGGTCTTGGTTGTTTGCAAAGTTGTTTTCGTTGGGTTTAGATTTAAGTGTCAGGAGTAAGGGAGGTATTTATTCGATTCTCTCAACTGGTGTAGCACTGTGGCAAGGCGGGCTATTTAAACAGATACCAATGATATTAGTTGTTTAGTCATTTGCTGATAATGTGTTGGGGGTGTATGACACGTTATCGCTTAATATCACAGTATACTACGTGAATGTACACTATGTCTGTGGACACAAAACAAGCCCATGTTACGGCGCAATCTGGCGGTCTGGTCAATGTTTATCACCATTAACCCCGAGACGTGTTGTTTATATCAATCAGTTTTTCTCTTTTTGCTTTTAACAATTTATTTCGAAACGTATTATCTTAATATTCTGAGACTCGACAGTCATATTATTTCTTATAATTATTGTGTATACTTGTATGTTTAATTGTCCACATTCATACAAATGAAAGAATTTATCAACACCATTATAAACGAATACAATGAAGAACGCAGAACTGATCGACAGGGTTTGGTATCACTGTGCAAAGGTGGAGTCTACTATCGCCTACAGTGCACTTTGCCTACAGAAATTGTAGCATGGTGTGGTAGTTTGCCTACACTAAGAATAATACATCCCTAACTGACAAATGGATTAGTCCACTCACAATCTCGTTACAGGTTAAACATATAAAAAAAACAAAGATAGTGTAACAACATATCAAGATAATACTTGTAAACTCTCTCATATTCTTATGTTAAATTGTTTGACAGGCATTACTAAGAAGTTGACAGATGACACGGTAGACACAATTTTATGGATAACAACTTCTTTAATACTGTAAAAGTAAGACTTGCTTGACAACGGTATAAGGATCTTTACCGAAACGTCGCTTTTTACAGTATTAAAGAAGTTGTTATCCATAAAATTGTGTCTACCTTGTCTTGTTATGTTGTTACAATGTATTTACCTATGTATCTCTCATGAGAAGATTGAAGCCAGCATATAATTAACAACAAAGTATAATATCAGTAACAACATTTAATCAAGTATGAAGGCTCAACCATACAAGATGATACTGGTTGGTCCAAACATGCAGCTACAGTGAGTAATAGGGATTAATGACTCAAACTGGAGTTTAGCTGCAGTGAGTAATAGGGATTAATGACTCAAACTGGAGTTTAGCTACAGTGAGTAATAGGAATTAATGACTCAAACTGGAGTTTAGCTACAGTGAGTAATAGGGATTAATGACTCAAACTGGAGTTTAGCTACAGTGAGTAATAGGGATTAATGACTCAAACTGTAGTTTAGCTACAGTGAGTAATAGGGATTAATGACTCAAACTGTAGTTTAGCTACAGTGAGTAATAGGGATTAATGACTCAAACTGGAGTTTAGCTGCAGTGAGTAATAGGGATTAATGACTCAAACTGGAGTTTAGCTACAGTGAGTAATAGGAATTAATGACTCAAACTGGAGTTTAGCTACAGTGAGTAATAGGGATTAATGACTCAAACTGGAGTTTAGCTACAGTGAGTAATAGGGATTAATGACTCAAACTGGAGTTTAGCTACAGTGAGTAATAGGGATTAATGACTCAAACTGTAGTTTAGCTACAGTGAGTAATAGGGATTAATGACTCAAACTGGAGTTTAGCTACAGTGAGTAATAGGGATTAATGACTCAAACTGGAGTTTAGCTACAGTGAGTAATAGGGATTAATGACTCAAACTGTAGTTTAGCTAGATTGAGTAATAGGGATTAATGACTCAAACTGGAGTTTAGCTACAGTGAGTAATAGGGATTAATGACTCAAACTGTAGTTTAGCTACAGTGAGTAATAGGGATTAATGACTCAAACTGGAGTTTAGCTACAGTGAGTAATAGGGATTAATGACTCAAACTGGAGTTTAGCTACAGTGAGTAATAGGGATTAATGACTCAAACTGGAGTTTAGCTACAGTGAGTAATAGGGATTAATGACTCAAACTGGAGTTTAGCTACAGTGAGTAATAGGGATTAATGACTCAAACTGGAGTTTAGCTACATGCAGTGATTAATAGGGATTAATGACTCAAACTGTAGTTTAGCTAGATTGAGTAATAGGGACTAAGGACTCAAACTGGAGTTTAGCTACATGCAGTGAGTAATAGGGACTAAGGACTCAAACTGGAGTTTAGCTACATGCCATGAGTAATAGGGACTGAGGACTCAAACTGGAGTTTAGCTACATGCAGTGAGTAATAGGGACTGAGGACTCAAACTGGAGTTTAGCTAGAGTGAGTAATAGGGACTAAGGACTCAAACTGGAGTTTAGCTACATGCAGTGAGTAATAGGGACTGAGGACTCAAACTGGAGTTTAGCTAGAGTGAGTAATAGGGACTAAGGACTCAAACTGGAGTTTAGCTACATGCAGTGAGTAATAGGGACTAAGGACTCAAACTGGAGTTTAGCTATATGCAGTGAGTAATAGGGACTGAGGACTCAAACTGGAGTTTAGCTATATGCAGTGAGTAATAGGGACTGAGGACTCAAACTGGAGTTTAGCTACATGCAGTGAATAATAGGGACTGAGGACTCAAACTGGAGTTTAGCTACAGTAAGTAACAGGGACTAAGGACTCAAACTGGAGTTTAGCTGCAGTGAGTAATAGGGACTGAGGACTCAAACTGGAGTTTAGCTACATGCAGTGAGTAATAGGGACTAAGGACTCAAACTGGAGTTTAGCTACATGCAATGAGTAATAGGGACTAAGGACTCAAACTGGAGTTTAGCTACATGCAATGAGTAATAGGGACTAAGGACTCAAACTGGAAAACAACCATCTGTTGAATTCGAAAAACATAACAGGAGAAACGAGGATTGGCTCAATGATGAACTGCGTTGATGGAGTTGGCTGCCGAAATTATTTTGATTAATACAGGCACCAATTGTTGAGGGTTTACTCTAAAATACTTCGTAGGTAGGCTCAGCCACCCCTCGAATGTCACAAATATGATGAAAACCATCACAGTGCATCCTGGGTTTTATAATTTTAATAGGTATTGTAGAAGTGAGGTAAGGAAATAATGAGAGAGATGTGTCCAAGATAATACTGATCATGTTGCAGAGTTCGGCACCGGTGCCACGGGAGGCCGACGCCTAAAGTTTCAATATTCATGCCAGACCGACATGCGATATTTTTGACATAGTTCTTAACTGTCGTTACGCGACGCTGATCTGCTAATCGAGCAATCAGCCTACATTTAACACAGTTCGCTTAGAAATAGAACTACTAACACAGTGACAAGTTTCATGTACAAGAAATGATGAGCGTTAACGCATTTTGGCGATTGTTGCATGTTTCATCAGTTGTCATCAGAGATCAATTGCGCAGATGAAACATCTGGCCCCAAGTTGTATTCTATTATAAGCTCCAATATCTAGCATGTTTTCACAGGAGAGGCACGCCCTGACCCGGGAATTAATCTGCCACATTTTCATCTTGTTTGCCGTACACAACTCACATGCTTGATAAAGATGGTAGCATCAGCCCATAGTACCGATACAGATAAACAAGTTGTCATTCACACGTATACACGTTGAAATCACCTCTGTGCACGAGCCTACTATTACGACAAAACCCAAAGAACAAATCGATAAAAACCTTTCGATAATCATAATAATCAATTGTAGCATTCTGCCTATATCATGAGCATGTTTTCATGAATAACCGATATACAAGGGATGGCACCAGATGTTGTACGAGATCGCTTTTACCACCAAACACAATCTACGAACACACTTGTATCCACGAAAACGCTTTAAACATCAAATACAATCTATGCACACTAATGTATGCACAAGACTGTCATTATCATCAAACATTAATGATGACGACTAATGCATGTACCAGAACGCTATTACCATCAAACATTAATGATGACGACTAATGCATGTACCAGAACGCTATTACCATCAAACATTAACCAGAACACTAATGCATGCACCAGAACGCTATTACCATCAAACATTAACCAGAATACCAATGTATGCACCAGAACGCTATTACCAGCAAACATTAATGATGACGACTAATGCATGTACCAGAACGCTATTACCATCATACATTAATGATGACGACTAATGCATGTACCAGAACGCTATTATCATCAAACATTAACCAGAACACTAATGCATGCACCAGAACGCTGTTACCATCAAACATTAATGATGACGACTAATGTATGCACCAGAACGCTGTTACCATCAAATATTAACCAGAATACTAATGTATGCACCAGAACGCTATTACCATCAAACATTAATGATGACGACTAATGCATGTACCAGAACGCTATTACCATCAAACATTAATGATGACGACTAATGCATGTACCAGAACGCTATTACCATCAAACATTAACCAGAACACTAATGTATGCACCAGAACGCTATTACCATCAAATATTAACCATGAACACTAATGTATGCACCAGAACGCTATTACCATCAAATATTAACCAGAACACTTATGTATGCACCAGAACGCTATTACCATCAAATATTAACCATGAACACTAATGTATACACCAGAACGCTATTACCATCAAACATTAACCAGAACACTAATGTATGCACCAGAACGCTATTACCATCAAACATTAACCAGAACACTAATGTATGCACCAGAACGCTATTACCATCAAATATTAACCAGAACACTAATGTATGCACCAGAACGCTATTACCATCAAACATTAACCAGAACACTAATGTATGCACCAGAACGCTATTACCATCAAATATTAACCAGAACACTTATGTATGCACCAGAACGCTATTACCATCAAATATTAACCATGAACACAAATGTATGCACCAGAACGCTATTACCATCAAACATTAACCATGAACACAAATGTATGCACCAGAACGCTATTACCATCAAACATTAACATGAACACTTATGTATGCACCAGAACGCTATTGACATAACAAATTATGAGAACGCATGAGATAAATACTTCTGGATGAGGAAAATATAGTTTATTCTCTCTTAATTACATGGGTGATGCGTTTCACTGATTCTTTTAGCGTCCATGTTTTACGAAATAACGAAAGCAGTCACATTCGTATATTTGTTATAGAAAACCTAATCTGTACAACTCATTAATTCCAACAAGACATGATTCCCAAGGGAACTTGCTTAATATGCAGTTTAAACCATGTTAATATACTCTTTACTAATGTTTATAAATATGTGTTCAATTGTACATAATATCTTTTATACGTTATGTAAATAATGCACCTCTGCTGCCGAAGATTACGGTATTGATCTTGTAAATCTTAGCTCATAGATGCAAGAAACTTGACATCCAATCTACCTTCAGAAAGACATGGCCATGTGTCACGTGACGTGGCGTATTGGCGGGGGAAGTAAAGATTGTTTGTTTGTTTGTTTGTTGTTTAACGCCGCACTCAGCAATATTCCGGCTATATGACGGCGGTCTGTAAATAATCGAGTCTGGACCAGACAATCCAGTGATTGACATCATGAGCATCGATCCACGCAATTTGGATAGATGACATGTATCAACCAAGTCAGCTTGCCTGACTACCCGATCCCGTTAGTCGCCTTTTACAACAAGCATAGTCACCTTTTACGGCAAGCAAGGGTTGCTGAAGACCTATTCTACCCCGGAATCTTCACGGGTCGGGAAGTAAAGAATAGATAACGTCTCCCGGTACAGCGTACTTAAGCTTTGCTCCAGATTATGGCCCACTCTGCGACACAGATCAAGATGAACCATGTGTAATAACATCCTGTGCCTCGAGTTGTTACGCTGCTTGTGATTGGGTGACTTTTAGGTCAGATTACAACAATCATTATCAACTAAACTTGCGCGACCACCATCCATTACCAGCATGTCGAGATAGCATAACTCTTAGGGTTATCACAAGAGCACAGAGACTGCACTATTGTCAAAGGGAGCATATCAGTGGAAGTCTTGGTTGTTACATAATTATGATCTGGATCTGGATCTGTCGTATAGACTAGGGCTGCAACGGTTCGGTTCGGTGCACCGAGAACCGGTACTTGTCTTCTCGATTCGATCTTCGATCTACAATGTCTGGAGTTCGATTCGGTTCATTCCAAATTTTGTAAAATTAAAAATTAACAAAAATAACCTTCCTCGTTGACGAAAATTTAAAGACTTGCGTTCATATATCGACGAAGTGAAAATGTCCAAAAATGCATTTGTTTGAAACTTTTGACGACTGTCACTTGAAAACGAAAATAGATTAGAGTGACCTCCCTTTGAAAGCATGGCAGACGACGTGCTGCCACCAGCCTCAAGTCATCTAAAATCTTAGGTTTGGGCTCATTTCGGGGTTAGGCAACAGTCGAAAGATGCTGCAACTTGTAAAGTTTGTTACATGGCCATTACGTACAATGCCGGAAACACGACTAATCTTTCAAACCAATGAAAGGAAAGCATGGACTCGATGTCAACGCGAAGACTATTGTTTATTATTAGACTAATGAATCGAATCGAAAATAATCGAATCGAATGGAAATAATCGAGCATCGAACCGAATCGAAGTATTGGTGAACCGTTGCAGCCCTACTATAGACAGAAAGGTATGTGGTTCTTCACACATGTAAAACATCCATATTCAGTAAAACATGTTAATATTGTAACATACAGTGTAATGTCCTTGTTCTCACATAAGAAAAAAGACCCGAGAAGATCTGGGATAGAATGGGTCTTCAACAACCCATGCGGGCCGTAAAAAGCTACTATGGTTGTCTTAAGAGGCGACCCCAGGGATCGGGTGGTCAGGCTCGCTGACTTGCTTGATGCATGTCATCGTATCCCAATTGTGTGGATCGATGCTCATCATGTCAATCACTGGATTGTCTGGTCCAGACTCGATTATTTACAGACCGCCGTCACATAGCTGGAATATTGCTGAGTGCGGCGTTAAACAACAAACAAACAAAACATAAGTAAAAAGTGTAAATATTCTCAGATACACCAAATTGTCCATATTGTCACATTAGTAAAACATGTCCCTATTCTAGATCTCACGTTTAGTAAAACATTTCCATTTTCTCTTGATCAGTAAAACATGTACATTTTCACAAACAGTAAAACGTACACATTCTCACATTCAGTAAAACACTAACATATTCGACACAGTGTAATTTTAAGGCAAAAACGTATCCATACTACTGTAAAACATTACGTAGTCTAATAAATGTAAGTGACAAAACCATTTCCAAAATTGCAAACACACTAAAATATTTAAATGGTTTAACATTCAGTAAAACACATTTAGTTTTTTACATAGTGAAACACGTATATATTTGCACATTCAGTATGTAATATATATTTATTGTTCACACACAACAAAACAAGCATGTCATTTCCTTACATACAGTAAGTAATGTTATATATATCCACACATTTAAATATATGTAAATACTAGTTAAACATCCGTACACACAGGGGTGAACGTGCGTACCTCGTCTGTGTTATACAACATTTTGTACGTCGTTTTACAATTGCGAGAGTAAACTTAAAGACAATTGGAAAATCCTATACAATAAATTAGTATGAAAACTATCTTTTTACTTTAACTGTTTGTTACCAAACTGTGGAAGTGCGTATTATCACAAGCATTTATTTTCTTTCAAAACGGGTGTGTTATCATCAACGCGAGAGATTCCTACGTGGCACAGTGAGGTTCTGAATGGAGAACAATTGGCGGGAACTGTTATCATGCTTTTGGCGCCACTATGTGTGTTCACGGTCAGCGAAAACAAACTGATTGGACCTTGACCTCGTGTATTTGTACTACGGTATGCCGTAAGGTAGTGTGGCGTCTTCAGCAAATCGCTTACATACATCAGACATACATAAACAAAGCCAACGATAAGGTCCATAATATTTTTGTATTTTTCAGTTGTTTCAAAATTGTTAATTCAACTCAATAATAATAATTATTATTTTTCTACAGCGCCAAAGTCCACATCACTGACTGACAAGTTCAATACGCATATTATAAAGGTCGATTACGTAATGCAGAACTCGTGACAGGGAGCCGTGTGAAAATTCGGTGCCGTGTGCAGCATCACAATCGATATATAGCCCGAGTCAGCCTGACCTGCTTCAGTGTCGGTGTTGAAGTTGTTTTGCGAAGAACAGAAGCGTTTCTACCAGCCTCACTACATTATCATCATGTCCAGTCCCCAAGGTAGGCGTGTCTCGATATTGTTGTCCCAGCATCCATCAAACAGTCACCGCTGTTCGTGTGTTTATCAGCAATATTCAAGCAGACATCTGATTAGCGTGACGTGTGTAAATGTTGGTGATGTGTAACCATGTTAGGGGCTAGTATTCCTTATGCTACACTCGGGATCGAGGATAAGTATGATTTGCCACTGTTTGTATATGTTGACCGACTTTTTTGTGATCGCCGCAACCTCCGAACATTCATGCAGTCGAGGGGTGTTGTTCATGTGATGAAGTCTTTGTTATCTGTGGTACATGAACGGCATTGTGTCACGATATGTCATCAGATAAACGTCGTATTTACGTAGATGTGTCTAAACAGGACATATTTCATTGCTCCAAATACCGAAGCCATTATAACATTAACAACACCTTCCTTTGTGTCGGACGTAAAGAAGATCTTCGAACGCTTCAGGGATCTTAAAGTGATATACTGGAGTTGATCACAAGTAGCAAGTGTGGGGGTGTGACGGCATTGAAGATAACCTTACCTAGCTCTTAGCAGAGATATCGTTTGGCTGTGGAAAGGTTTTTTTTCGCATTTATTTATCGTACTCTTTATTACGACCATTTGAGGGTATCACAATTTACATATTCTCCTGGGTGCATCTCGCATTTAAAGGCTAAACTGACACTTTCCTTAAGGTAACATTAAAGGCGCAGTCTTGGGAGAACAAGCTGTTGCTGGCATACTGCCAGGTGTCTGTTTTCAAAGTAATAGAATGTAACCAATCAAGCTCGTACACCGTGAGGATTATTAATACATAGCAGCTACTGGTGTGTATAGATTCAAAGTACAGTTTGAAATGTATTCATGATGTATTAATGATTGTATAAGGTTATTATTCATGAAGCATTTGCTATGATATAATTTTCACGCTGAGGTAAATATCTCATAACGCCTATCCAAGTTTTGTATCTGTCGATGAACAACGTGTTGTCATATGGTCTAACTGTTCATATGATTGTAACACATCAAGCCATATCATATATCACACTGAAAATCACACATATATCACACTACATTTAAAAGTAACTTTTCTCGAATTTTTATATACAAACCCTTGAATCTGAACAGGCTTTTTTGAAATTATTCATGCATACACGGATCTCCAGTGGCCTTTGCTCTTCGCAGGAAATTTTAATGAGGCTCGGATGATTACAATGATTATTTAGTCTACTGAGCTGAATGTGGCTTGTATTGTTGTAACCATCCACCAGTGTAAATCGCTGTTGCACGGGTTTTTTTTGTCCTTTTTAGCACAACACGATTGATGCGAGTGGGGTGCATATTGTTTCATTTTCTTTCCTTTTGCGTTTTCTATGGACATAGCGTTTCGATTACTGAAACATTTGAATGTTTTCATGATATTAGGATGTTAGACCTCACTCAAACGTTAGCTGACGTTTCCCTCTGTTTCCAGGCGAAGGATGCACAGCTGAGTGTAAGACCGACCCATGCGCGTGCGGTACCGACTGCAAGTGTAACCCGGGCGATTGTGCGTGCGACACGTGCAAGGTCAAGAAAACGTGCAAGTGTTCAGGTAAACACAAAAGACAGGATATGTATGTTGCACAATAAAAGCGACAAAACCCTTTCCACGATCAATAGGTAACTTTCATGCAGTCAAAGGTGCTATTGATTTTATATTACGTATACATACTAGTTTTAAATAAATTTCTGTGATAAGTCTAGTTATTTTACTGTCCTTCGTATGCAGGTTTTTATGTAAGTCCC